>NC_069659.1:189502500-190102500 GCF_027244095.1 Hemicordylus capensis | reverse complement strand
TCAAGGAGGCAGAGAGATGTGTGGATGAGACGCTCAGGGATGTGGTAGAGGCATACCACTCCCATGCTGACAGTGCTTCTGCTGTCATGGAGAATGGGGGTCTCAGGGAAGGAGGACATCGGTCTGAGGAAGAGGGAAGCACTCCCTTAGCAGGAACCCCTTCATTGGGTGATGCGCCCATATCCTCTCATACAGAGGATACTCCTCCTGGGGGTGGGGGCCTCTTAGTAGTGGGTGATTCGATCATTAGGGGCATAGAGATATGGGTCTGTGACCCGTGTGTAGACCGCATGGTTACTTGCCTGCCTGGTGTGAAGATTGTGAATGTCACGCTGCATCTAGGTAGGCTGTTGGGCAGTGCTGGGGTGGAGTCAGCTGTCGTGATGCACGTTGGCACCAATGATGTTGGGAAATGCAGTTGGGAGGTCCTGGAAGCCAAATTTAGGCTACTAGGTTGCATACTGAAGTCCAGCACCCCCGAGGGTAGCATTCTCTGAAGTGTTACCTGTTCCACATGCAGGGACAGCGAGACAAGCAGAGCTGAGGGGTCTCAATGAGTGGATGAGATGGTGGTGCCGGGAGGAGGGGTTTAGATTTATTAGGCAATGGGATACATTTGGGGGAAAGTGAAGCCTGTACAAAAGGGACAGGTTACACTTGAACCAAAATGGAACCAGACTGCTGGCGCTAAAAATCAAGAAGGTTGCAGAGCAACTTTTAAAATGATGCCTTGGGGATTGGCGATGGGAACAGGGTGGTATCTGCTTCAGCCGGCAAAATCCCCTACGGTGTGAGGGTGAAAATGTTTCGGATAAACCAGAAGGGGACAGAGTAGAGCCAGGAGTTGAACAGAAGCAAAGACATAGCAGCTTGCCAAATAGGTCAAATGATGGTAAGGGGATAGCACACGCCAACACCAGGTGAGGGACCAGGAGTATAGGTGTCTATATACCAATGCCAGAAGCCTCTGAGCCAAGATGGGTGAGCTGGAGTACTTAGTTACTAATGAAAACATAGATATAGTGGGTGTAACAGAAACCAGGTGGAATGGTGAGAACCAGTGGGACACAATTATTCCTGAATATAAACTCTAAAGAACAGATGGGGGGGGAGGAGTGGGGGAGGAGTGGCACTGTATATCAAAAAAGGGATAGATTCTAATAAGCTAGAAAACCTGGGTGGACCAGAGTCCTCCACAGAATCATTATGGGTAACATTATGAGGACTGAAAGGAAATGTGTTACTAGGGATGTTCTATTGCCCTCCGGATCAAAGCGCTGAGAGTGACCTGGAGTTGGAGAAACAGATAAGAGAGGTGTCAAAGAGAGACAGGGCAGTAATAATGGGTGACAACTACACACACATAGACTGGGTAAATTCACATTCAGGTAATGACAGAGAGGCCACATTTCTAGACATGCTAAATGACTGTGCCTTAGAACAGTTAGTCACAGAACCAACCAGAGAGATGGCAACTTTGGATTTAATCCTGAGTGGTACCAAGGACCTGGTGCGAGATGTCAGAGTTGCAGAACCACTGGGTAGCAGTGACCATAGCTTATATGCAAATGGAGAATTGTCAAGGAAGTCCAACACAGATGCATTGGACTTCAGAAAAGGAAACTTCTCAAAAATGAGGGGACTGGTAAGAAAGAAGTTGAAAGGGAAAGGAGGGTCAAATCACTCCAGAAAGCATGGAACTTATTTAAAACCACAGTGCTAGAAGCACAATTGGAATGTATACCAAGAAAGAGGAAAGGTACCACCAAGTTCAGGAGGATGCAAGCGTGGCTAACAAGTAGAGTCAGGGAAGCTATAAAAAGTGAAAAGACTTCATTCAGAAAATGGAAGTCCTGCCCACAAATTATGCAGTCGAGTTTCCCGCATTTGGGGAAATCGCAGGAGTCATAGAATAGAACAGGAAAGAACATAAACTCTGGCAAAAGAAATGCAAGGACACAAAAAGGGATGCAAAGGAATTCTCCAAACTGGGAGAGTGGGTGACAAAATGGCAAATGTGGTTCAGTGTAAGCAAGTGTAAAATGCTGCACATTGGGGCAAAAAACACCAACTTCAAGTATACGCTGATGGGATCTGAGTTGTTGGTGACTGATCAGGAGAGAGATCTTGGGGTCATGGTGGACAGCTCATTAAAAGTTTTGACTCAGTGCGTGGCAGCTATGAAAAAGGCTAATTCCATGCTAGGAATCATTAGGACAGGGACTGAAAATAAAAATGCTAATATTATAATGCCCATATGCAAATCCATGGTGCAGCCACATCTGGAGCGTACACTGTATCTAAAGAAGGATATTGTAGAACTGGAAAAGGTGCAGAAGAGGGCAACCAAGATGACCAGGGGCCTGGAGCACCTTCCTTATGAGGCTAGGCTACAGCATCTGGGGCTCTTTATCTTGGAAAAGAGGCAACTAAGGGGAGACATGATCGAGGTATATAAAATTATGCATGGAGTGGAGCAGGTAGACAGAGTGAAATTTTTCTCCCTCTCACATAACACTAGAACCAGGGGTCACCCCATGAAAGTAAAGGTTGGGAAATTGAGGACTGACAAGAGGGAGTACTTTTTCACACAGCGCATAATTAATATATTCCTTGCCATCAGGTGTGGTGATGGCCACCAGCTTGGATGGCTTTAAAAGGGGCTTAGACAGATTCATGGAGGACAGGTCTATCAATCGCTACTAGTCTGATGGCTTTGGGCCATCTCCAGCCTCAGAGCCATGATGCCTCTCAATGCCAGTTGCAGGGGAGAAACAGCAGGAGAGAGGGCATGCACATATCTCTTGCCTGTCGGTTCCCCAGAGGCATCTGGTGGGGCACTGTGTGAAACAGGATGCTGGACTGGATGGGCCTTGTGCCTGATCCAGCAGGGCTCTTCTTATGTTCTTATGATTTGATGAATAAACAATAGGCTGCATATAAGTTCTTCTTTTAACAATTGTGTTTTAACAGTTAACATGCTCCCTTAAGAACTCCTGAGATTTATTTATGTACATATTTAAAACATTTCTGTATTGCTGTTCAGGAGGTCCTCCTATTCTTAAGAATATTCTGAAGGTTAGACACTGCCTTTGAGACATTTTCTTCAGAATGCCAGCTACAGTGTTTAACTTGGTGTTCAGTGTCATTTCCTGAATAAGGAATTATTCTGTTGTATTCTATTTAGTAGCTTTTATGTTTTGTGATTTTAGAAGTTTGTCCCAGTGGGGATCCTGTAGAGCAGGGATTCTCAGCGTGTGGGTCCCCAGATGTAATTGGACTTCAACTCCCATAATTCCCATCCAAAGGCCACTGGGGCTGGGGATTATGGGAGTTGAAGTCTAATAACATCTGGGGACCCACACGTTGAGAAACCCTGCTGTAGAGAGAGGGTGGGGGTGGAGTCAGAAAGAAAAGAGAGGAAAAGGAGAAAGAGAAAAATGCAATTGTTTCTGAATAAAGTCTTAGTTAAACTAAGTTAAGTTTACTTCGTGTTTATGAGGGAAGTAGCTATAAAACATTTGGCGATGAGATTTTGAACTAGTATGTGTGTGAGCCTGCAAAGCTTGTGAAAGTTCCTGCATCTTCATTTCATTACTGGGCCTACCTTCCTGAACTGCTGCATTATACTATTGCGGCTGATGACCTTTTCCTGAAGCTTCCTGACCTTTTTCCTTATCAGTCCTGAACTCTGTTGTTGACAGAGTTGTCCTGAACTGGATGCCCACAGCAGCATGGCTCAAATCCCAGAACCACCTTTTTTTTTTGTCCAGTCCAAGATAATCTACTCTTCCCTGGAAACAATGGAGGTCTTATTTCTGCAATTACCTCCTCACTATACAGATCTCTGGTTTTACTCTAGCAAAGCAGAAGGCTATATTGCTTCACTGTGTGGGCCCTGAAGGCCAAAGATTATAGAATAATTTGCCCTTTTCTAGCAACTTAGAAGGGGATGTCAACCCTTATGAAGCTCTTCAAGCCTTAGATGATCATTTCAAACCTACGTTGAATGTTACGTTCTATTCTAGAGCCCAACTGCCTGGTGGGGATCAATATGTCACAGCACTGTGTGCCTTAAGTGCAACCTGTGAGTTTGCCAACTTTACTGATGAAATAATCAGTATGATCACTGAGTGTTATGAAAACAAACGGCTGCAAAACTGCATGAAAAACTTCTATTGGAGTGGAAACTTACCTTGGATAAAGTTATAGAGATGGCCAGGAGGGTGGCAAATGCTCTTTATTGTGTCAAATCACTCTCTTTGGTACCCCCAAACCCACATAGTGGTATGCACCAACCACACTATGCACCAAGTGGTTGGTGCGTAGCATTGCACCAACCACTTCAAAAAGGTCTTTTAAGGCTACAGTATGTTGACATCATTAAACCTGTTGATTCATCAGAATGGGTCTCTCCCATTGTTCTCGTACACAAATCAAATTGTATATTTCGAATGTGCATGAATTTAAGAGATGTGAACTACAACATGGTAGTGGATTGTCTCCATTACACAGTATCAATGAAATGCTGCCTACTCGGAAAGAGGCCTCTGTGTTCACAACTTTGGACTTGTCTTCGGCCCACTATCAAATTCCTCTGTTCAAAGTTCTTGCAAATACATAGACTTCATTACCCCAGAGGATCGTTTTCAATACAAATGACTGCCCTTTGGATTAGCCTTTGCAGCTTCGGTATATCCAAGAATGATGCACGCAATTTTGGGGACTACAGATGCTGTCACTTACTTTCAGGATGACATTTTAGTGTATGGCAAAATGAGGAGCATGATGCTAAACTGACAGAAGTCTTAAGAAAACTCAGACAACACAGACTTACTATCTCTGCAGAGAAATGTCAGTTTTACACACATTTGGTGACCAGTGTTCCCTCTAACAGGGATTCCCAGATGTTGTTCACTACAGCTCCCAGCATCCTCAGCTGCAATGGCCTTTGGCTGGGAATTATGGGAGTTCAACAACTTCTGGGAATTCCTGTTAGAGGGAACACTGTTGGTGATGTACTTGAGACACACATTATCTCAGATTGGTGTACATCCCAAAAGAGACTTGGTGAAAAACATTCAGGAAGCACCAGAGCCACAAAACAAGGACACCTCAATCATTTTTAGGACTCTGTATTACTCAAATTTTGTTAGACAGTTTTGCCTCCAAAGTTGCTCCATTGTATCTTCTTTTTTAAAAGTATGTAGCATTTAACTGGGATGCATCCTGCAAGACTAGTTTTAAGACTATCAAATCGGCCATTGCCGAAAGCCCTGTTCTTACTTCTTTTGATACCGACAGGCACACTGTTGTAACCACTGATGATTCTAAATATGGTTTGGGGATTCTAAATATGGTCTTGACCCTGCAAAAAGGGGACAGGGAAGTTACAGTTGCCTTTGCTTCCAGAGTGCTTCCAGAGTCAGAGAAAATGTATTCTGTTACTGGAAAGGAAACTCTAGAATGTTTCTGAGCAGTGAGGCACTTCAGGGGCAGAAAATTCTTGTTGCTTGTGGGGCAGAAAATTCACCCTATAGTCAGACCATAAACCCCATCTGCTCCCCCCCCCCACTCAGGGATCAAGTTGTGCAGTCCCAAGAATGGCCAAATGGATCACCAGACTTATGGACTTTGATTTCAAGGTGGGATCTGCCAGGTATTTGGAATGTAGATTGTTTATCTCAACTTCCACTTCCAGGCCAAGAGGAGTTCCCAGAATAAGAGGATTAAAGAGTAGTAATTGCACAAATAGCTTCATTCACTCATGGAGTGATCACACCTTCTGAATCGAAAGCAACCTTCAGTGCTGATCAAGTGCTTACTGAATTTAAACTAATGGATGGCCATGCAAAACAAGGTACCTGAACATCTTCAACCATACATGCACACAATGAATGAGCTGTCCCTTATGAATGAGTTGGTGCTGAGGAGTGATTGTTTGGTGGTGACAAAGTCCTTACAAGTAAAAGTGATCAAAATTGCCCATGAAGGTCACCTGGGCATGATCTAGACTAAAAGGCGAATCAGATAAAGTTTTTTTGTGACCAGGAATGGACAAACACATTGAAAATGTAATCAGGCACCGTATGGTTTGTGCTGTATGTAAAAAATCACAGAAGACTTTTACCACCCCCTTGACTCTAACAACAACAAATACTTATATACTGCTTTTCAACAAAAGTTTCCAAAGTGGTGGAGACAAAAGACTCTACTGGAGTATCCCAATGATCCCTGGGAATAACTTGCTCTGTATATACTGGGGCCTTTTGATAACCAACCCACAATACCTAAATTAGTTATAGTGATGGTGGATTAATGTTCCAGGTGTCCAGAAGTTTTATTTCCTGACAACTTTACTACAAACAAGGTGTTCCAGTTCATGGCTGCAGTTTTTGTGAGAGAAGATCTACCCAAAGAACTAGTGACTGACAAAGGGACCAGGGGCATAGCTATAATTGAGTGAAAGGGTTCAAAGAACATGGGCCCCCAGCTCCTGAGGGCCCTCCAGCTCCACCCCTCCCTATTTTCTTCATTATTTCCCTCACTCTGGGGGGCCACCAGAGAGAGGGATGAACACGGGCCCCCTCTCCTCTAGTTACGCCCCTGAAAGGGACACAGCTTACCTCATTTGAAATGGAGCAATACTTGCATGATCATGGGACAAAACACAAGACTATTTCCTTTTACCATCCTTGAGGGAATGGCTTAATGGAAAGAATGGACCAGCTAGTGAATGAAAGTTTACAACTGACTACTACGCAACAACAACCCTGGAAAGAGGCAATCCCTGAAACCCTGTTTATTGAACAACTCCTCATTCTACTATGGGACAATTGCCTTTTCAACTTTTGAGAGGATACAAAGCTACCACAAAACCTACTCAATGGCAACAACTGATAGGGCTTTTTGTGCCATCTCACCCTGAGGATGCAGCGATTCGTGATCGGGTAAGGGAGACCCCTTGGTCACAAGGAGCCTAATGGGAAGAGAAGGTAAATACTACTCCCTCCTTCATATTCTTGATAAAGGAAGTTTGGACAGTTAAATAGCTGACCAATGCAGCTGAGACCTGTCTTTCTAATAAACTATCTCTAAATACTGTAAACTGCCAACAAAACCAGTTATAAAAATAAAAAGCCAGCAGGGGAGGGGGCACTTCCCAGTTTATTGCACAGAGTTTCACATGTATGACTATTGGTTCCATGGGCAGAAGTCATGGGTGTGTGCTTGGTGCAAGGAGCTCCTGGCTCCCAGGGAACAAGTTCATTCCCTCGAGACCAAGGTGGCAGATCTGGAGAAGCTCAGAGAGACAGAAAAGCATGAGGACGAGACCTTCAGGGATGTGGTAGAGGCATCCCACTCCAAGGCTGATAGCTCCTCTGATGTCAGGAAGAACGAAGGTCTCAGGGAAGGAGGACAACAGTCTAAGGAAGCGGGAAATGCTCCTTTAGAAGGGACCCCTTCCATGGATGATGAGCCCATATCCTCTCGTGCAGAGGATACTCCTCTGGGGGGTGGGGACCTCCTTCTAGTGGGTGATTCAATCATTAGCGGTATAGAGAGATGGGTTTGTGACCCGCTTGATGACCACACGGTGAATTGCCTGTCTGGTGCTAAGGTTTGTGGATATCACGCAATGTCTAGATAGGCTGTTAGGCAGTGCTGGGGAGGAGCTAGCTGTTGTGGTGCATGTCAGCACCAACAATGTGAGAAAATGTAGTTGGGAGGTCCTGGAAGCCAAATTTAGGAAGCATATTGAAGTCCAGGGCCCCCAAGGTTGCATTCTCAGAAATGCTACCTGTTCCACACGCAGGTACAGTGAGACCAGCAGAGCTGAGGGGTCTTAATGTGTGAATGAGACGTTGTTGCTGGGAGGAGGGGTTTAGATTTGTTACGCACTGGGGAAAGCAAGGAATTTGTTACGCATTCGTTACACATTTTGGGAAAAGCAAGGAAAGCAATGGAGGGAAGTAAGAAGTGGGGTCCTCCAGGGACCAGTGCTTTTTAATTTATTCATAAATGATCTAGAAGTTGGGGTAAGCAGCAAGGTGGTCAAATTTGCAGATGATACCAAACTGTTTCAGGTAGTGAAATCCAAAACTGATTGTGAGGAGCTCTAAAATGATCTCTCCAAACTGGGTGAGTAGACAACAAAATAGAAAATGCAGTTCATTGTTGGCAAGTGTAAAGTGATGCACATTGGGACGAAAAACGCCAACCAAGTAGGGTTGTGCATTTTGGTGTGTGTTTTCTGTTTTGTTTTTGGCCCGAAGCTGAAACACCCCAATTTTGTTCTTTGGTTGAAATTGCAAAATCCAACTCCAAAACATTTTGGATTTTAAAAATGGCCCTGGGACAAAACAAGTGGGGGGGTGGTGGTGGTGGAAACTACAAAAAGGGTGGAAACTAGTGGGTGGGGGTGGAAACTACACAATGGGTGGGAACTGCACCCAAATTTCAGAGGAATTGGACAAAGGGCTGATTTTTGGTGAATTTTTGAAGTTTAAGATTTTTCCCATAGGGAATAATGGAGGTTTCAGCAAAAGTATAGCTTCACATTGGTGGGGGGGAGGGGGTGGCCCAGAGCAGAGTAGGGTGGGTGGTAGTGCCCAGTGGGGCAAGGAAGCTGCCAGAAGTATTTCAAAGGAATTGGGCAGAGGGCTGATTTTTAAAGATTTAATGGAGTTTAGGCATCTTTAAAGTTATTCCCCATAGGGAATGATGGAGGTTTCAGCAGCCTCATAACTGTACTTGGGGGGCACTTGGGGGGGCCTAGAGCAAGTGGTGGTATAGAGCACATAGGGTACCAACCACCCCCATGGATTTCTAACCCTTGGGGTACAAGGTTCTATTGTTTCTGAGATGTTTTGAGTGAAGATTCTTTGGTAGCATATGAGAGTGGATTCATGGTTTGTCATTCTCATATGCTACCAGAGAATCTACAGACTAGGCTCAGACTGGCAACAAGGCAGGCAGGCATAGTCAATGGCATGGCATCTCTCAAGGGGGGTGAAAAAAATTCTACTGGAACAAAAGAGCAATGCAGCAGATAAATCCATTCCTAGGCTGGCATGCAGGCTGGCAGGCTGGACTCAGGCTGGCAACAAGGCAGGCAGGCATAGGCAATGGCATGGCATCATCATGGCAACTTGAGGCATGTCATGCAATGCAAACTAGCTCTCTCTTGCTCTCTTCAATGAGGCAGAAAGGCAGAATGGCGAATGAGTAACTAACTTGTTGAATAAATTGAAAACCTCTCCTTGAACCCCCCCCCCCCATCCTTGCCCCTTCTTTGACCCTTCCCCTGGCTAATGTGGGGTTAGTAAAGAGTGGCAAGAGGCAAAAGAGTCCATGGAGAAGAAGGAGGGAATTGTCAGCAGGTCAGCCCATGCTTTAGGTCACCGTTTGGAAGGCTGGAAGGGCGGGAAATTCAAAGAGATGCCAAACACAAAATGCAGACTGACTCAGAGAACGTCACAAAATGGAGGTCTGAAACAACAAAACGTTTTATAGCTGAAACAGGGACATTTTGTTTTGTGTACAAAACTTTCGGATTTGGAAATTGGGCATTCTGTTTTGTCTACAAAACACCCAAAATGGCCCGTTTCGAATACAAAACTTTTTGTACCCAAAACATTTCACACAACCCTACAACCAAGTATACGCTGATGGGATCTGAGCTGCCAGTGACTGACCAGGAGGGGGATCTTGGGGTCTTGAGGGATAGCTCATTAAATGTGTTGACTCAGTGTGCTGCAGCTGTGAAAAAGGCCAATTCCATGCTAGGGATCATTAGGAAGGGGATTGAAAATAAAACTGCTAATATTATAATGCCCTTATACAAAACTATGGTGTGGCCACACCTGGAGTACTGTGTACAATTCTGGCCACTACATCTAAAAAAGGACATTGTCGCTCTGGAAAAGGTGCAGAAGAGGGCAACCAAGATGATTAGGGGCCTAGAGCACCTTTCTTATGAGGCAAGGCTACAACACCTGGGGCTATTTAGTTTAGAAAAAAGACGACTGTGGGGAGACATGATAGAGGTAAACCTCCCTCAGTCATTTTTGGAAGGGCGGTATAGAAATTGAATGAATGAATGAATAAAATCATGCATGGTATAGGGGAAGTGGATAGAGATAAATTTCTCTCACACACACATACCATTAGAACCAGGAGTCATCCCATGAAATTGATTGCCAAGAAATTTAGGTCCAACAAACAGAAGCACATTTTCAAAAAATGCATAATAACTTGTGGAATTCTCTGTCACAAGATGTGGTGTTGGCTACTAGTTTAGATGGCTTTAAGAGGGGTTTGGATAACTTCATGGAGGAGAGGTCTATCAACGGCTACTAGTCGGAGGGCTGTGGGCCACCTCCAGCCTCAAAGGCAGGATGCCTCTGAGTACCAGTTGCAGGGGAGTAACAGCAGGAGAGAGGGCATGCCCTCAGCTCCTGCCTATAGGCTTCCAGCAGCATCTGGTGGGCCTCTGATGTGAAACAGGATGTTGGACTAGAAGGCCCTTGGGCCTGATCCAGCAGGGCT
The DNA here is from genome assembly GCF_027244095.1 of Hemicordylus capensis. Classification (NCBI taxonomy): domain Eukaryota; kingdom Metazoa; phylum Chordata; class Lepidosauria; order Squamata; family Cordylidae; genus Hemicordylus; species Hemicordylus capensis. The sequence continues at coordinate 190,091,949 of NC_069659.1, read as the reverse complement.
GTTCTTATATTCTGGACCACAACAAATAATCAAAATCTGAGGAGATTCTGTCATATTGGATGATGGAAAGAAATGTAACAGTTTGAGAGTTTTCAACATGAGACAAGACGGAAGCAAGTCTGATCTTAAGAGAGCAACTGGAGAACTTTGCTCCTGCCTCCAGTTTTGACGAAGATGAAGCTGAAGAAAGTGATGGACAATCCTTGGTACCAGAACTAAAATCACAGACATCTCCTGTGCCAGAAAACCCAAGAACTGGGTTTGTATGACAGGAGACCACCTAAAAGACTTCAATAATTTGTCAATGAATTTTAAATCAATTCAGTTATATTTGTTATAAATGGGAGCAATGTATTATATCTAATAGTCTTTTATGTTTTGTGATTTTAGAAGTTTGTCCCAATGGGGATCCTGTAGAGAGTGTGGGAGGTCAAAAAGAAAAGTGATGAAAAGGAGGAGAAAAATGGAGTTTTTTCTGAATAAAATCTTAGGTAAACCAATTAAGACTAGCAGCTAGAAAACATATTCCAAGGTACCAAATTATCTCTTTTCTCAATGGCCTCTACAGTGGAAGAAGGCACACGTATATGACATACACACTAACAATCTTCACTTCTACATTAATTATCTTTCAATCTCTTTCTTTTTCCTTCCCCTATCTCTTAGTTATGTCACCAAGAAACTTAATGAGGTTGTTCACACAGCTGGGTTACCTTCCACCCAGACGATTTGTCCAACTGTTGTTGGGAGTGCCATCTGCACTTCCACACGACCCCCTTTTGGAAAGCTGGGACGATATGTTCTGGCCTCCTGGAATCCCACAATGCACTGTGTGCTGTGCTCAGTGCATTGGTGGATTCCCCCAATAGATGGATGCTCTAGGTGCCTATCTCTGTGTGCAGCTGGGCTGAAAGTAGCCCACACTTTCACACGAGCGACAAGCCTGAGTTAAAGGAGCACTCGCTTCCTTAACCTTGCTTAACAGCCAGGCTAAAAAGCCAGGCTAGGTGGCACTGCCCTGCTGGGATCAGGCTCAATCTTGGCGGTTCTCCCATGCAACCTAACCCAGACTGGGCTTCCCTAGCCTGAGTTAGGCGGTGTGTGAAAACAGCCTCTATTATTATTATTATTATTATTATTTATTATTTATTCGATTTCTATACCACCCTTCCAAAAATGGCTCAGGGCAGTTTACACAGAGAACTAATAAATAAATAAGAGGGCTCCCTGTACCCAAAGGGCTCACACTCAAAAATGAAACACAAGACAGACACCAGCAACAGTCATTGGAGGTACTGTGCTGGGGGTGGATAGGGCCAATTACTCTCCCCCTGCTAAATAAAGAGAATCACCATGTTAAAAGGTGCCTCTTTGCCAAGTTAGCAGGGGAATCAGAGTCAGTGTAAATGACATGTACATGCAGCTCATGCCAACAGGGGTGGATTAAGCCTTTTGAGGCCCCCCACCACCACAGCAAGGGTAGGGGTGGCAAGGGGAAAGTCCCCCTTTTTTTCTTCTAAAAACCACCACTGCGTGGCGGGACAGAGTCAGTAAAAGCCACATAGCAGTGGATGCAGGGAGGGGGGCAAGGGGAAAGTTCCTCCTTTTATTTTTAAAGCAATCCTGCTGTGCAGCAGGGCAGTGAGTTACAGCTCCTTCCAGCTCCTCTCCTCCCTCCCATCCCAAGTGACTGCACGCCCCCATCTGCATCCCGTTTTGGAGCTTTCTCTACATGTGCAGAGAAAGGCCCATAATGGACTACAGACAGGGGCATGCAATCATTTGGAATGGGAAGGGGGGACCTGGAAGGAGCTCTCCCTCACTGCCCTGCTGAGCAGTAGCGTTGTTTTAAATGTAAAAGGGGGAACCTTCCCCTCACCCCGCCACCACCCTCCCCACTTCAGCTGCAGCTGCACCATCCCGCCACGCAGCAACATTTTAAAGTAAAAGGAGGAACCTTCCCCTCGCCCCCGTCCCTGCAACCACTCATGCATGGCCTTCGCTGCCCCCACCCCATCCCACCACACAGAGGTAGTTTTTAGAAGAAAAAGGGGGGCTTTCCCTTCGTCCCCAGAGAAGGGCGGCAAAATTTGAGGAGCAAGAAAATTTGCCACCCCTCAAATTTTGCTGCCATAGTCAAATGCCTACTTTGCCTCTTCTTAAATCTGCCACTGCATGCTAACACTGCACGCTAAATATTTCAGAGTTTTGTGCTATGTCCAAGATATAGCATCTTCCTGTTCAGGTGTGTAGCTACATTTGAGCAGAAGGGTTCAAAGAACCTGGGACCCCCAGCTCCACTTCTCCCTATTTTTTTCATTATCCGAGGGGTTCCAGGGAGAACACAGGCCCCCTCCCTGCTAGTTACACCCCTGTTCCTGTTTCATGGCCCTAGTCATGGAGTCAGCATAGATGTCTCATGTATGGGGGGGAGCGTTATTCATGCACCAAATAATTTTTATTTAAATATTACATGGCTGGCTTAGGAGGAGAAAATGGGGGCATCACAGGACCCCAGCTGTCACTGAATTCTGGGAAGGGACAAATGTCCCTCAGCCCCTGAGGGAGAGGGGCCTGCCAGCTGAGTGGCCACTTGCTCTTTGCTTTCTCCCTTCTGCTACTCCACAGAAAATGGCAGGGAGGTGGGGGAGGCAGACGCCTATCTTCACCTTTTTGTCCCAGGGCCCATTCCAAGCTTGCTACATCCCTGGAAGATCATTTTACTGAAGTGATTGACTGGTTGTTGAGGAGTCCTTGTGAAGAACCCAGAGTGCTTGTGTCCCTTGCAGCCAGAAACATTCAAAGCAGCTCCTTCTCATTCCCCCAGCACAGAGAAATGCCCTGATTATCACTGTTGGTTTTTGTTTCTGTGACTACAGCCTCAGTCTGGAATAGCTCCACTGACATGGGGAGCATTTCAGTAAGACTAGTTCAGTAGAACAAGTGGGTGTTGATTACAGTCAATATTTTGTTAATTCCTGCAATGATGGTCAGGCAGTAAAACTAAACAGTAAAGCTGTTGATATTTCATTGAAACCAATGGCTTTGTTATTACTTCTTCAGCATTCCCCCAAATACAGGATATTTTTCCTTCACAGTTCAAAGAGCTCAGAGGGTTTAATGAGCATTGTCCTGACTTTCCCAAATACTATTTTGACTCCAAAATGCTGAACAATTCTAAAATGCTCTGGTATATTTCAGATTAAATAACTGATGTCATTTTCTGCTTTCATTGTTTTAATAGTCAACTCAATTTAAAATGGCCCATTAAAACTACTCATTTGTACAATATCCTCCTATACTATATATTTTTAGTAGCACTGAAAACACCTACCAAACTATTGCCATTTAAAATCTACTTAAAGATCAATTTAGACAACATTTGCGCTTCTGTAAATAAGGCTTGCTGTTATGCTAAATATGGAATTGCACCAATTGTTCTGTTTTGAAGGATAATTCTCATTCCTAAACAGTAGTCTTGGAAGGAAGAATTGAAATTTTAAAAAATCGCAACACTCATTAGCATAAATCAGACGCAAAGCTGTGTTTCCAAATGAATATTGTTTGCCTGCTATTCCAAACAAGCAGTGCAGAGAAAAATTACTGAAATGGGATGCACAGCTTTTAACCTTCTATTTCAATTAGTGCCAGCCTTCTATTTAATATACTAACTCAGAACTATTCTGACATAAACAATTTTGCTGGGATTTCGATAAAATATATGTGCTTAAATTAAAAGCAAACCCAACGCTATATAATACAGTTCTATTTTGACTTTTCATTTGTTAAAAGGCTGCTACACAGTATGATTATTTATTGAAGGGGTATTGCAGCCAGTGTCTCACTAATCAGCCTTAAATCCACTTTGTCAGATTCCATTTATATCTGACAAATGTATATTCACTGATTTCTACACCTTTTTTTTGCCACTATTAGTTCATTGTTTTGAACAGTACAATTTGTATGCTGGTATTATAACTTTTGGCAAATTGATTTCCATGCCTGTTTTATTGTGTATGCTCAGGTATCACCCAGTTGCAGGTGTGCAACAGCAGGAGAGAGGGTATGCTCTCACCTCTTTACTGTGGGTTTCTCAGAGGCATCTGGTGGGCCACTGTGTGAAACAGGATGCTGGACTAGATGGGCCTTGTGCCTGATCCAGTTGGGCTGTTCTTATATTCTTATGATCTTATGGTTGATGATGCTACTATGTCTTGCTTTGTGCTTGACCAGCTTATGGCTCCATCTCCATAGAAAATTATGTAACCACTGGTGGATTTCCTTTCTGTTAGATCTCCACCCCAGTCTGTATCTACATATGCTTCTAGTTTTGGTTGAGCTGGTAGCTTGAGCTTAAAGTGTGCAGTACCCTTTAGGTACCTAACAAGTCTTTTAATTGCATTCCAGTCCTTGACTGTTGGTGATGCAGTCCTTCTACAAAGTAAGCCAACTGCTGTACTAATATCTGGCCTAGTGAGTGTACTAATGTATAAAAGCTTACCCAATGCTTCACGATATCTATGGTTGTCAGATAGTGGCTCAGTTTGATCTTCTTGCTTTGTGTAGTTCATTTCCATTGGAGTTGGTGTAGGATTCGCATTTTCCAGTCTGAACAGGTTTATCAAGTCTTTAATTTTCTGTTCTTGGTTGATGAGGAAACTTCCATCTTTTTCTCTTTGTACTTGAATGCCCAAGTAGTGTGCAATGTTGCCAAGTCACTTGACTTCCACATCTCTGTTCAGGTGATGCATTATTTCCTTGCTGTCATCTGGATTTTCATAGGCAAGAATCAAATCATCAACATACGCCAAAATGTAAGTCCACTTGCCATCTATGCACCTCGTGTATAGACAGGGATCCGCGTTGCTTCTTTTGAAGTTTGCTTGAAGCAGCATATCATTTAGTTTTATGTTCCATGTTCTGGCAGCCTGTTTTAAACCGTAAATGCTCTTTTGCAGTTTGCATACATAGTCCTCTTTGCCTTTCTCTAAGAAACCTGGTGGTTGTTGCATGTAAATGTCCTCTTCTAGTTCACCATGCAAGAATGCAGTTTTCACGTCTAGGTGTTCAACATGCATTCCTTTGCTAGCAGCAATAGTTAACAGAGTCCTTACTGTGGTATATTTAACCACTGGTGCAAAGGTTTCATCATAATCTTCTCCATATTTCTGTGAATATCCTTTTGCTACTAAACTGGCTTTGTAGCGCTGAATCTCACCATCAGCATCATGTTTGAGTTTGAAAACCCATTTGCAGCCTATAACTTTCCTTCCTTGAGGTAACTTAGTAAGAGTCCAGGTTTTGTTTTTCTGTAGAGCCTCAAGCTCTTCAGTTGCAGCTTGTTTTCATTTCTGGGCTTCTGGTTGTGGTAGCTGGGATATTTCCTCCCATGATGAAGGTTCTGGTTGTTCCGCCGTTCTTGTGAGGTAGGACAGTCTTGGAGCTGGAACACCTCTTTGAGCGCGTTGATCGCCTCACCTCACCCTCTGTGGTCCCTTCCATTACCTCAGGTGCATCTGGTGGATCGCTGGGGGTCTCTGTGTCAACTGTGGTTGGATCTGGATCTTCTGTCTCCTCCTCCTCAATTCCTCTGAGATCAGGAAGCATAATCCAGTCATCAGGGTGCTTGGTCTGGTTGCCTGCTTTGGTGTAGGCCCCCTCTGAAGGTGTAGCTCTTTCATTCTCATCAAAATACACCGCTCTTCTTATGGTTATCCTGTTGGTGTCAGGATCCAGAATTCTGTAGCCTTTGGATTGTGCTGAGTAGCCTACAAAAATCCCTTTTGTGGCCCTAGTCCATAACTTAGTCCTTTTTTTCCTTTGGGATGTATGAGTAAGCTGTGCTTCCAAAGACACGCAGGTGCGTCATGGACGGCTTATGACCATGCCAAAGTTCATATGGTGTTGTTCCTATAGGCTTTGTGTGCATTCTGTTTTGTATGTATGTAGCAGTCATGATGCCTTCTCCCCAGAATTTCTGTGGGAGGTGTGCCTCAGCAAGCATGTATCTTACCATGTCCAGTAGACTTCTGGTTTCTGACACTTTATTCTGTGATGTGTTGGAAGCTACCGTGGTTTGATGCACGATTCCATGTTCTCTCAGGAACTGCTGTGTGGCGTTGGACATATATTCTCCTCCATTGTCTGTGCGTAGGATCTTTGGCTTCTAGCCAAATTTGTTGCTTGCCATGGCCACATATTCTTGTAATTTCTCGAGCGTCTGTGATTTCTCCTTTAGTAGAAATACACACGTGTATCGTGAGAAATCATCTGTTATTGTTAGAAAATATTTTTGATTACCTATGGTTGCTGGTAGTGGTCCAGATATATCGCTGTGGATCAGCTCCAGGGGTCTTCCGGTCTTCCTTTCACTCTGCTTAGGAAATGGCTTGTTAACTGCTTTGGACTCAAGACAACAAACACAGTTAGTTACAATGTCACATGGTACAAAATCAATGCCATTAGCTAATCCCTTTTTCTTCATGTTCTGGATTGACTCATAGCTCCTGTGTCCTAGGCGTCTATGCCACAGTTGCAGGCAGTTTTCATGCAGGCATGACTTAGCAAGGTTCACTTAATTAGGCTGGTATGCCTCAGGTTTGGACTGGGCTGGTCTTTCTCTGTCTGTAGATTGCTCCTCCACACTGTAAAGACCTTTGGATTTAAAGCCTACAAGGCAAACTTCTCCATTCTGGGTAACAACACATTGTCCATTTTTAATATACAGTTCACAGCCTTGTTTCTCTAGCTTGGATATTGAAATCAAGGAGCTTGAGAAGTCAGGGATATACAAAACATCTTTAAGAAAAAATGGTTTAACAGATCCATCCAGCAATTTGCAATACAAAATTCCTCCACCTTTCTTCTTGGCTTTAATTGTAGTATTATTGCCCAAATAAACAGTCTCTTCAGGAATATCAAACAGTTCAGTATAGAAACCCAGATTATTTGAAATATGGACAGAAGAACCAGAATCCAAATAAATGAACCTTTCATTGCTCTGCATCAAGTTAATATTAAAGTTCCTTTTCGAATATCTTTCTGTGTGCTTAAGATTTTGATTCACATTTCATTCAGTAAAATCGGTCCTTCTTGTCTGATTCTTGGGACAGTTTGCCACCTTGTGGCCAAATTGGTTACATAGAAAACATCTAAAGGCATTAGTCCCAGTTGGCCTCATTTCAGGAGCAGTCTCCCTGCTGGCGGTCATGTGACTTCTCTCTCTGGACTGAGTTTCCTTGGCAGCAATGAAGCCAGATCTCTTTGTATGCAAATGTGGGGGGGCCATTCAGTTTCCTCTTGCAGCATTCCCTCCCCACCTTGGGTTTCCTCTGGAATGACCAATTGTTGTTTTAAGAGCAAAGTTACTTGCCAATTCACTTTCATAGCGTGACTTCAAAACTTTTCTTCTGTTTGCCTCAGAAGATGTTTGTACTGCTTTCTCAAAGCTTAGATTGGTGTGGGTTTCCAGTTGGCCGATTATACTGCTATAGCTGGGGGGCATGCTTAGGAACAGAGCTTCCAGCTTCTGACTTTCTGAAAATTGTTCCACTGCCTCTTTAAATTGAAAAAAGAAATCTTCCAAAAATCCCATATATGTAGAAAAACAGTCCCCATCTTTATACTGAAGATCCTGCATTTTCTTTCTCAAGTTGCATAAAGGAGATTTTTACTCACAGAAGCTGCGATCAATGCTCCAGCTTTTGCATCTTGGCGCAACCATTTTTCTTTGGAAGTTTTCTCAGCAGTTGTGGTTCCATCTGCGGCGGGGGGGTGGGGTCCTCCTCAGTAACTTTTTGGAGTCCTTCTGCTTTCGGTGCAAGCCTCAATCTGGTTTTCCATTCCAAATAGTTATCTGCATTCAGGATAGTCAGCCTGAGTTTTCCTTCTAGCCATCCTCGCTGGCTCCAAAAAGCAGTTGCTGTAGATTAGCAATTCAAAGTGTCCATGCTAGATCTCACTGGATCTCCTGGAACAAACCTAACTCTCTAGTTGCAGTACACGCAGCTCAAAATACTGGGCTCCCATAACCTGTTGGAAATTCTCTGTGGTGAGAGAATCCCTTTCTCATTATAGCACAGAGGCACCACACAGCAGATTTAGTTAGGCATGCATGTATGCTGAGAGTAAAGTAACTTGGAGCCAATTCATAGTTTCAAATCTATATATAAGGCATTCTAGATAGGAAAGTGAGGAGTTAGGATCTCTAATCTATCTATCTAGCTGGATGCAGATGGATTCTGCATCTTCTCTGCACACATGGTGCAGGGAGAGAGGCTTGCCATGTTGCAAGGTAGAAGGGCAGGTAGGGAAAAGAGAGAGAAAAGGAAGTTAGTCCCTGAGATTAGCAATCTAAATATCAAAGGGATAGCATCAGAGCAGTGGAGAAGTGATGACCAATGTCTTGACCCTCTAGCCCTCCACTGTCTGAGACAAAGAGACAGTGCAAAGTCCTTTAACTTCCAACAGAAAAAGCTGCCACCACTGTGCAAAGCAGACTGCTCCACTGTCAAACAGCACTTACAGTTAGGCAATTCTTCCTAATGGCTAGCCTAACAGGTTTGGTTCTTTGTAATTTCAACCTGTTGGTTGTAATCCTGCACATAGGAGCAACAAAAAAACAAACCCACTCCTAGATGAGTTTTAGCGGCATGTATGGCTGTGCTTTGATGAGACCATTTGGATATAGGCAACCATTATTATGGCCCCAAAACGTCACTTCATCTAGCAGAGGATAGCTACATTGTCTCCAGTGGTGCTGATTATTTACCCACCACTCCACTAATGTTTGGGAATCTCCACCGGGTAAATGCATACCCAATAAAGAGAATAATTATGGTGTACCAGTTGTGCGGCCAAGATCCCTTGGGTAAAGAAATCTGAGAGGACACAGGTAGATTTAGATGATAAGAGTCTAGGATGTGTATTGGGAGGTTGGGTTTGAAAGCCCAAGCTGTGGTTGTATTTACTGGAGTTCCCAAATTAGTGGGGGAAAGGTAGGAGTGCCCTTGAAGAAATCCACCAGCCAAGATGCCTGATTTTCTCCCAGACTTAATCAATCACAAAGGCAGAGGCTGTTCACCACCCCCACCCCATTCCCTTTCTGTTAGGATCCATGTTATATAATCAGAACTAGCTGAACCCACACAGATCATCTGCATGCTAGGACTTTGTTGCTCTCCTTGCCCTCTGCCACAGCCCCTGCTTTATTGCTCAGTGTCAGCCACCCACTCTCACTCGCCCCCTCCCCACCATTCACTTGCTCCCTCATCCCCTCCCTGCCGCTTGCTTGCTCGCTCACTCGCCCCTCCCTGCTGTTCACTCGCTCACCCCCTCCCCACTGCCCACCACTTGACTGCCCCCTCCCCTCTGCTTGCTCGCTCACTCGATCGCCCCCTGTTCCAAATGGAACATTCCAAGGGTTCCGAGTGACATTTTAAATGTTTTATTTTTTAAAATCATTAAAAATTTAAGGCTGGTGAGGCCAGCATGGGTGGGGGGGGCAGGTGAGAGTTAATTATCTTTAAGGATTTATTACCGGCCCGCCCACCATCCAGGTGATGGCAATGCGGCTCTGTCACTGATCTAGCCTCTGCATGCCCGAATCAAGCTGCAGCTGGCCTGGGCTGTCATTCAGGAGGCCAGAGGGGGGCTTGGAGGAGCCCCCACCATCCCCTCCAATGTCCCCGCTGCCAACTTGCTGCCTCTGCTAAAGGCACAGAGGCCTTTTTCTCTCATAACCGCCCCCCCCCCGTGCCTTTAGGATAGTGACTAGGAATGCCTCTTTTACTTGTCAAGGGGAACCCTCAAAGATTCTCCTTTACAAGTATCCCCAAACCATTTCTTAGAACCGAGGCCAGTCTGGTTCAAACCTGGACTCGCCAAATTGGGCTGGCTGGATTCAAAACATGGTTTGAATCACACTAACTCACACATCCCTAGCTGCAGCCCACATATCTATTTGGCATGAGCACTAGTTCCATTGTTAAAATGCACTTTGTGCTCAGTTATTCCTAGTCACAGCTTCATTACTCACAAGCTCTGGACTGACATATGAGACATCTTAAGGACAATGGAAAGAAGTTTCCTACACAAACGCCTCAGATGCTGGTAACATAAATTGAAGCAACAATTCTCAATGCTGCCTATAATATGTGGAGTCTTTCCACAGTGCTTTGGTTATCTGGCTTGTTTACGATATTGTGATGGCTTTAATTACCTTTCAAGTGGATGTTTCAACAGATTTAGCTTTTGTTTACACACACACACACACACGTATGCTTTGGGGTTGCCTTTTTTCATAGTGAACAGAACTGTGGAATTACAGAGCGCAGGGTCATCAGCAAATGCCCTTTCTTAATGCTTGATGCAGACTGAGGCACCAGCATGAAAATTCGTGTGCACAATCAGGACAACATTCTACATTTCAAATACAAGTCTCAGCTCAAACCTCACTCTCTCTGCACCCATTTTCAAGAGGATCAGGAATGAAAAACACACACCACAAGTCTCTTTTGAGGACAGACACATTGGAATAAAAGTGTGCATCTTCAGAACAACATTCTACGTTTCAAAGACAAACCCCAGTTAGACCCCATACCCATTTTTAAGATGGCCAGGAAGTCCGTAAGGCACAATGTAAGTTTGTGCCTTACATTCCTTTGAGCACTGAGAGATCAGGAGGAAATTTAGTGCCTAAAATCCTGACTAATGCTGCACTTCCACAATGAACAAAGCTGCACTAGTGGGGGGGGGAAATCATATACTGTAGCTGTGCAAAATCACAGGGAGTTTTCAAATTGTGTTATACTCTTGCACAAAGGTTTGTGCAAAACATATGAGGTGTGCCACAAATTGCACACCCTTGTGCAAGCACAAACTCGTTTGTGCTAGCACAACACTAGCATCGAACACACGCTGTAGCTACGCTTACTGTAACTAACTAACTAATGCGATATCTCTGAGCGAGCACAGAATTAGGAGATCACCCAGTATGTACATTTATTACATAATTCTCCATTTGAAGTACAAATGCAAGCTCAATCTCCCACACCCATTTTAGGAGCAGAAGAAATTGAAGAAGCAAAATGCACTGCAATGAGATTTCTGAAGTGAAACATGGTGCTTTACTAATTTATTTTGTGTCTAAGTAAACTAGACCTTTGGTTTAATTTCCCTGTCTGGCATTTTGTTTGCTTTTAGTGTGATAATTCAGTTGAACAGTGCAATGTTTATTTTTTAAAAAATGGTACATGCACAAGTCTGTTTCAAGTTTGAATATCAGCTTGATCCTCAGCTTTGTATTCTAGAGGGGGAGGAAAATAATTATAATGTGATATCTGCTTTCAGCAGTATAGTTCCTTAGGGCTAATTCATGGATTAGATTTGTCTGATTGTGTTTTTCTCTTTTCTGCTCAGTGTAATGTGTGAGTCAACAACTTGCAGAGGTCAACTTTTGAGCTCACATCCAAGTGTTCATGTGAATAGATCCTTGGTATAAATTATCCTCTGCAGGGGCGTAGCTAGGGGAGAGGGGGACGTGTTCACCCCTCTCCCCGGCTGCCTCTCAGAGTGAGGGAGATAATGGAGGAAAAAAGAGAGGTGTGGAGCTGGGGGGCCCTCTGGAGCTTGGGGGTGCAGGTTCTTTGAACCCATCCACTCAATTATAGCTGTGTCCCTGATCTTCCCAGTTATTGACCATTCATTCACTCTCACCCTCCATCTGACCTTTGCTAGCTACTTCTGATGTGTAAAAGAATATTTAGCAGCTGTTACTCTATTCCAAATGAAAATGTGCCAGATAATAGAAAAATTCAAAAACAGGCACATCCTAATTTGAATCAGGCCAGGAACAGAGCAGCAGGGCGTTTTCCAGACTTCAAGATTTGTAACTTTTAAAGTATTGCAAAGTGTAACTGAATGATTTGAAACCACGAGAGCAGCAATTCTCAGGCAGCATTATATGCAACATGACAAGGTTTTGCCTGTCCATATTGCCAGTCACTGCAGCAGTTTTTCCAGGCTGGAAGCATCCATATTCCACTTCTGGAATGCATTCACTGGCCCCTCCTCCTCCTCAATTTCGGGCCAAGGGGGTTGTGGAGGGAGAGGGGGATCACTGATGTGATGGACCTTAAAAAAGAAAAAAAATTCTCAGTGCACATGTGCAAGTTAAAAAAATTTAAAAATCCAATGGTGGAGAAGGAGGGAGGAGGTGGAGGGGAGGCGAGCAGTCCTCCATTGAGGGTGAGCAATCTGAAGACCGGGGAGGGGGGAGCAGGCTGCTCAGGAGGTCTGGTCTCTGTTGCCCCCCCACCCACCTGAGCAAGAGCAGCAGCTCCTGTGGGACTGGCAGTCGCGGGTTTTCCCTAACCCCGGCTGTCACTACCTCTGCTTCCTCTCCCTGTCAGTGCTGGGCTGGCAGAGGGGCTCCAGAAAAGCAGTGGTTTTGCAGGAGGGAGGAGGGGCACAGAAGGGAGGATGGGCAGCCCCCCACCCACCCACAGAGCCCTCTGGAAGGAGAGCAAAAGCAGTCTGGTAAAAATCTTTCATGGATGGATCAGAGAGGGGCTGTAAAATCAAACAGTCCTCGCACTGTTATTGCAATTGGGATGGCATGGCTTTGATTGTTTTTAATGTTGTTTTAGAATATTGTTTTAAAATTTTTAAATTGTTGTATTTTAAATTTGTTGTTTTTGTTTTTAACTAATGTTTTAATGTTGTTTTTATTTTGTTGTAAACCACCCAGAGACGTAAGTTTTGGGCAGTATAAAAATATGTAAAATAAATAAAAATTAAAAATTAATAAATGGAAGTAAATGATTTAGTTCAATAGGCTTCCTCTTCAGAAAAGTGTCAGGGAACATGCTTTTGGCAGGGAAAGGGGTGGAAGAGAGCCTCCTTACGGAGCCTCACTGTAAGCAGCGCCCGTCCCCTCTTCCTGCAAAACAACAATAATAATAAATTATGAAAATAACTGTCCACACTGCAACACGCTGCAAGCATAAATAACGTGACAAGCCTCCCTACAACAGAAAAATACAGTTACTTTCCTGCAATGGTGTTACATTATAGGGCAATAATGAAACAATTATATCTGAAACAGGGCATGGGAAATGTGAACTGTACCTTGCTGACAACACAATGGCACTGATTTCGTAACATGGGCAAAATGGAGGGGCACTTAGTGAACACGTTAAGAAAATGTTACAGTGCATAACGTGGAAAACCCCAACATAGCACAACTTCAGCCTTCCAGCTGTGGTTGGACTACAATTCCTATCATCTCAGCCACAGTAGCTAATAGGGATGATGGGAATTTTAGTCCAACATCTGCAGAGGCCCAAAGTGTCCAGCCCTGGAATACAGGTTCACATAGTGATCTTCAATATGCAGGTGAATATGGACACCAAACACATAAACCTAGTGACGTTATTCATCCTTCACTATACAACCTCCAAAAGAGTTCATTTCCCAGGCTACTATCCAGCAATTAACTAACGTGTAGTTCTCTTATTTTTTAAAAAGATAAACCAATGCAATATGCTATACATGTTTATACAATTCTAACTATATTATAGCCACCATAGTAATAATGCAACATCCAATTACACTGCTGATAATTTAAACAGGAATATGTTGTAAAGGATCTTGGTGTTTGATCCTTCTTCCTGATGTTGCACACATTTTAATCCTTTCCACAACACAGAGGAAAGTGTACCAATAAATTATTTCTTCACTGAAGTCCTTTTATCAGGGGAGAATAAAATCCTCCCGTTTGATACTTAATCAGTTGCATGATTACAGCTTCCCACCTTCTCCTGTTAAAAGACAGATTTTCCACCATTTGCGCTCTTTTTAATCCATAGGAAGTCAATTTTCCACTCATATATTAGTTTATTTTATATTTTCAAATTGATTCTACTATATATTGATTTCCTGTTGTGCGTATTGTGTCCTGATCTAGGATTATACGTTTAGTAGAAGTGGATATTCCTGCCACATAAAGGTTGCTGCAGCTCTATAGGACGCTTATCTTGAAAAGGGAGAGTCCACTTTTATTGAAACAGCTAAAATCCCACTTAATTGAATTTTTTTTCTAAAACGTACAAGCTTAGATACTTTTGGTTTCCAATTCAGCTTCAACTGTATGGTGTTTAAATTTCCAAACCTATAAAGACCTTTATGAAGAAGAACCTAGAAATATTGTATTTTTTGATATGGTGAATTACTGTAGAAGCTGGAGGTAAGAAGCAGTGAAATATCAATACTTTGTAGAACATCTTTTGATCATGCTGGCTTTTCATGGCCTGTTTAACACATTCCTATGGAAAAAGATCATGTTTGAGCCTACATTTTACAATGTTAGAGCCCTGAAATGTTGCAGAATAGAATTAAGGCAGCACACTGGAAAGGAGAGAGAAGCCCTTCAGCAGCAGGCAAGGAGATGAGCCATTTCTCAGGAAAGCGCCATGAGGGGAGGGGCACTGAATTGGAGAGCTGTGGAGTTTGTTTGGGCTGTTTATCTCAAATGCAACCTTCAGCTCTCTTTAGAAGATATCCTCGTGTGTTTGCTATGTACAATAATGGGGTAAAATACCATTTTCAGTTGTTACTGACTATAACTTTTTAATATACGCAGCAGCTCCCTAGTCTAAAGTAGTGAGATTTTAGCCTTGTGCAGACAGTTGAGCATGGAACTTGAGCATGGAAAGGGTGCACTATGCAAACAGAGCACTGAACACATGAAGTTTGCAGGCAGGGCCAGCAGTCGCGCTCCTGCTTCCCCTTTCACTAGTTCTACTCTCTGTTGGATGATTGCACAGGGTGACCAAGTTTCCATGCCATCTGTGATACAGTGATACAAGATCAAGGCCCTTTACTTACTTACTTATTTTAATTTTTATACCACCTGATCTAGATGGATCTAGGCAGTTCACATTCATGGTGGTGCCCAATTATAGAACCCTCAGCCCAAGCAGGCGCCTTGCTAGTTTTCAGAAGGAAGCTCAAGGGCCAAACTAGACATGACTTTAATAATGTCACCACCACCAGTAGCAGCAGCACTACCACCACCATCATCACCATTATTGCAAATATGTATGTATATACCACTTTTCAAAAAGTGGTTCACAAAGCACTTGACACAGAAAAAGAAATAAGATGGTTCCCTTTCCCTGCAAAGCTCAAAATCTAAAAAGAAACATAGGGTAGAAACAACCACTGGAGCAATGTTGTGCTGCGGTTGGACAGGACAGTTCTCTCCTGGCTAGAAGTAAGAGAATCACCGCCGTAAAAGCTAACTCTTTGCTCAGCTAACATGGGGTGTAGGTCTGCTTGTATAGTCACATATAGTCACACACACACACACACACACACACACACACACACACACAAAACTGGGAAAGAGGACTGCAGAAAAGGACTGCTCCCAAAGCCAACCCCCAAGTAGCCACATTTCTACATCTCCTGCTTAATCTGACCACACTGCCTCTCCTACTCTTGCAATATTTATTGCAATCTTACACTTTCTGGAGAATTAAAAAGTATAGTACTACTTTTCACTATAGCTATTTCATGCTAATCATCATTAAAAAGACGCAGGAATGGCCATACGTTGTCTGGATGCCCCACAACGGAGACTGTAGTCAAGCCGCTTTAAAGCACCTTCTGGGAATTCTCTTGGTTTCTTTTTGTTCTTCTCACTCTTGAACATGATTTCCATTTTCAGATGGAAGCCTTCTTGCCTTTAATAACTTCCTTCAGCTCTGCTCATTAACCATGCTGGCATCTTCTTGGACTTGACGGAGTCTTTCCCAATCTAGGTTCAAGCTCTGGTTCTTCCCTGTCCTTCACTCTAATTTTCACTCCTTTCTTTTAGCATCTCCACAACCACCACAATTATTTCCCATTTCTGAACGAGAAGCTCAGCTTTGAGTGGAACTACCATCCCCAGATGTCCGTGTGTCCTCCCAGAAGCTGCACGGGCTTCCCAGGCTGCTCTGGATCATTCCCTGTCCCTCCCCAACAAGCTCCTTAGAATCATTGTGCTGCTCAGCCACACCCAAACACCAGTGCTGGGTGGGCAGTTAAAAGACCCCCACCACCTCTGCCCTACCCTGGGCACTTGCCCCACATTCTGATGCCTGGTTGTGGGGGCTGGGATTTCCAATGTTGGAAATCTGAATTTACGAAGTTGCACAGTCCTAGTCTGTACATGTGCTTATTTTAAAAGTGAAACTGGGTACATGTACCCTCACATGTGGAGTACATATAGGAAATCTACTGCTGTAATTGTGTTGAACATAATATGTGAATTGCTGATCTGTATATGCATACTCTATATACGGATTGTAGGCACATCGAGCATACCATGTGAATAGGTCTTCCATGATGTACATACATTGCTTTCATACTTAAAGGGTAAGTCATATATACTGCAGTCTGTGCATATATAGTACAAGTACATCTCTACCTTTTATATGTCTTATTGGATAGACTTTAAAATGTCACCTGGAATTCAATGAAGAGCAGAAACCTCATGTGATGAGGTTGCAAAAAAAGGCACAAGTTATTTATGGCCATATCCGTGAGGGCCTAATATTCTAGACACTATATTCTTACCAATTACCTGATAATAAAAAGAGCACTGATAGATTTGTTCTTTCCAGGAAAGAACAATTAATAAAGGGACTAAAATGAAGAGGACTTTTAGGAATGGTTCAATGAACTTTTACATATTTAGCCCACAGATGTCTTTTTATGGGAGGCATAACATGTCAAAAATAATCCTGCTGTGATATGCGCTCTTTCTCTCCCCACAACACATATGCAGAGACACACATGCCCTTCCAGTGCCAGCATTGAATTGCACAGATACAGCAAATCCAACTATGTCTGGTAATTCTGGAGCCACGATACTCCTTAATTCAGTGGTCCTGCAACAATTACTGAGACTGCCATGAGTAGTCAAAGGGTGGCTTCGCTCAATCTGTTGCAAGTAAGGAAATCAGGGAAATGTTGTTCTCCCAGCATGCATGACATCTCACCCCATCTAAGTCCAGTTGCAGAGTCCTCCATTCCACATTCTGCTGACTTCTGCCCAACTTCCCTGTCATGATCAGGGGCTTAGAGCACCTTCCTTATGATGCAAGCCTACAACACCTTTTTTTGTTTAGGAAAAAGACGACTGCGGGGAGACAGGACAGAGGTCTATAAAATCATGCATAGTGTAGAGAAAGTGGATAGAGACAAATTTCTCTAACACACACATCACTAGAACCAGAGGTCATCCCATGAAATTGATTGCCAGGAAATCTAGGACCAACAAACAGAAGTACTTTTTCAAACAATGCATAATCAACAATGATCTCAGTTCCTGCCTGTAGGCTTCCAGCGGAATCTGGTGGGCCACTGTGTGAAACAGGATGCTGGGCGAGATGGACCTTGGGCCTGGTCCAGCAGGGCTGTTCTTATGTTCTTAAGATTTGGAAGTCGGGTGAAGAATCTCAGGAGAATGTCAGGTGGAGGCCTTGGAACAGCCTTCCTTACCCATTGCAGGTGCTCTGAACTTGACCTTGCCCAGAGTATTTAGCAGCCCCCTGCTAAGCCTACATCTGGTTGTGGGAGGAATGGAATGCTACCAGCTTGGAACTCCTGGCCAGGATCAGCTGTTCTGATCAGACACAACAGCATCTATGTTTATGGCTGAGCCAGTAGACTAGGTGGTATCTGGTTGCCAATTGTGGATGTGTAGGGGGTACATTATCAAGACAGAACTAAGAATCATACTCTTAATGGTTTATAACATTGGGCACTATGTTCTCATATATAGGTTTCACTGGGCTTAATGAGGCTTGCACTGGCAATGGCTACTACCAATTTGTGTATTGATTTATTATATCCCACCTTTGCCGACCAAAATTATCCCAAAGCAACTACTGTATCATAACTTCACAAGCCCCTTAGGAATGCATGCCACAGCCACCTGCTTGGATGAAATACTCAATATCAGTTTGAAAGATAGAGTGTTTGCAAGGGAAGCACTTCTGGAAGTTTCCTGGAAGACATAAGGCTCTGTGGAAACAGAATGCTGGTGTTTCTGAGACTCTGACTGCCATGTTCTTGTTTCTTTACCTCTGTAATACCTGCTCAGCCTGTAAAGACATCTTAAATCTCATATCATCTCTTCCCTGATCCTCTAAAGCTGGTTTAGTCCTCTCACTGTGAGGAGGAGGAGGAGGAGGAGGAGGAGGAGGAGGAGGAGGAGGAGGAGGAGGAGGAGGAGGAGGAAACAACATAGAACCCTTTTCAGGGACATAGCTAGGGGACAGGGCGCCCATGTTCAGCCCTCTCCCCGGGGGCACCTCGGAGTGAGGGAGATGATGAAAAAAATAGGGAGAGGTGGAGCTGGGGGCACCTCAGGAGCTGGAGGGCCCAGGTTTTTTGAACCCACCCGCTCAATTATAGCTACACCCCTGACCCTTTTCCATGTGCAAGTCATACATCCCCCCAATAAGTTGTGCAATGAACAGTTAGCATTGCTGTCTTAGTCCTGGGAAGCTCAAATTGAGACAGTAACTGCCCACCATGTGTGCAGCTTGGGGTGAACTTAAACTTCAGAGTTCTTATTTATTTAGATTCAATAAATGCCCTGCTTGATCACATTGATTCCTTCGGTTGCTCTCTTAAAAACAGGAGCAAAGATAAGATGCTTAGACAGAAGACCAAAAGAATAGATTACATTTTAGGAAGAACTCTGTTACCGTAGAAGTAGTTGGGCAGCGGAACAAATTACTAAAGGAAATTATTGATTCCCTGTCATTTGAAGGGTAGGTGTGGTGATTTAATGTTGGGATTTTTCCATAGACATTGTCTGAGTTATTTGTATGGGGCATGCTTCTTTAAGCCAATGTATCTATGCATTGGCTTGCAGGTGGAGTCACAGTGTTTGTTTGTCTGCTCCTCATTTGCTGTCCTGAATTCAAACTGAGAGGTTCTCCCTCTCTCTGCATAATAGACAGTTAGTCTGTTTATTGTTTTCTTAGCATGTGATTTAGTTAGTAATAAATATCAAACTCTTGTTCCTCCGTTAAATTTGCTTCCTGTACAGTTACTTATAGAGGATAAGTAATTTCTCTGCAACACTTTAAGGCAGGGGCGTAGCAAGGTTGGAGTGGGCCCAGAGACAAGATTTTAAATGCCCTCCCCCCTCACTGAAGCTCAGCTCATGTAAATTGTGGACGATGCAAGTCATTCAATGGTACTAGAGAAAGACATGCTGTTCTGGTAGCTCCAGGTCTTAACACTCACATCAATTTCGGAGGATGAATACAACTGAAGGAAGCCCGGGCTGGTGCGTGGCTGGTGGAGTCAGTCATATGACTTGCCTCGGGGGGGGCCCAAGGCAGTGGGCCCCCAGACAACTGTCTCCCTTTGCCCTATTATAGTTATGCCCCTGCTTTAAGTATAGTGATAGTGGAGTTACCTCTTGCTCTCCAGACCAGAGGAGTAGGCTAGATGAGCTCTTAAGAGGCTACTCCTCCTTAGGAAACTACATTTCATGCCTGCTTTGTCATGTGTTCTGTCTTGGCTACCCATTTGGGTTTTGCCTCCAGTTTAATATATAATAGCTTTTAAATTAGACTGCAGCATACTCTTTGAGCAAGGCACAGTGTATCTCTTCCTAAACATTTGCTATATACAGTTCTAGGAACCAGCGCAATATATTAATCGGCTAGGAACATAAGGTTTGCTATATTTATTTTCAGCACATTGTATATAAATAAGGAAAGAGAATACAATTGGTCGCGTGCATAGAAAGTAATGTTTTTTCTTCCCATTGTTATTTTTCTAGAAATGTATTATTTTAAGATACACCTAAATATAGCTATGTTGCAACCCAGTGCTCACTCATTCCTCCCATTCACAGTGTGAATAAATAAAGTGAATCTCTAAATCTAGCCCAATGTAGAATGTCCGTGTTAAAATGTCAAGGCATCCTCTTCCAGCATCACCGTCTGCACAGCTATCTTATTGCTTTTTACATTTGCTACCTTGTTAAGCCCCCACTGTGGTAAATAAAACATGAAGAGAAATAGAGAAAAGTGTGAGGCTTTTATTTACTCTCATTTTTTGGATATATTTCTCTAGCTGAATGCCTCTCCCTTTAATGAAACCCTTGACTGCTCCGCTGGTGAATGTGATTTAAGCCCAGGAGAGACAGCCATGATTCACAAACTGTGTTCTGCTCCAGCACTGACCGTTATCTGATGCCTCTTCATGCACAGTTGCCTAAATGACAGTTTAATGGCTCACTGTAAAGGCTAGTTATTTTGTATCTCTATCCAGTGAAAATGGCTAATGGTGATAAGGAAAGGGGAAAAACAAAGCAATTGCTCAGATCTTCAGGCTCATCCAAGCTACTTAGCACGTGCTGGGAACCTTCAATTAATTATTTCTTCAGTCCACTGAAGCACTCCAAAATGATTTCAGAACTCACCAGCTGCACTAAGAGTCCATGTTAACAGGGCGCAGGAAGCTGAGACTGCTCATAAGTAGAACTGACAGACTTTTATGGGGGACCTATGGTTGTGAAAAAAATATTTTAGCATGACCAAAAAAAACTTAGTAGGAAAAAAGTGATTATGGAGCAAAGGGGAGAGAACAGTTGCTTACCGGATGCAGGACGTCTGGGAACAAATCAAGATGGAGTTTGAAAAGGCACTCTCCTTTCCTGGGTTTGGGCCCTTTACTGGCTGTAGCTCCCTTTCTCCAAGGGACTATAGCCATGGAGGCCATATCAACTGCACATCTTTGCATCAGTAGCTACATTATTTCTAGCCACTTTTCAGAAGACCAGATGCAAAGGAGGTCAACAGGGCTAGTGTTTATACATTTTAATGTATAAAAGATGGCATTTTGGCAGCTGCAGATGATCATGCAGGAGTGAAAAAAACTGAACCTACTGAAGTGCTGGCTTTGCAGCTGTTAAAGCCTTGCTATCCTCCATGGATTTTGCTTAGCCCCAGTCACTTGTTCAGGGTAGCTTGCCCCAACTAGCTTGTTCTCCAGGCTGGAGAATATTGCCCATCTGGAGTCTATCAGATGCATCACATCCATTGGGCCTGTGGTGAGTGCCACAATAGTCTCCTTTGATGTTACTGAGGTTGTCCCCTAAATGACTAGGTTGAATAGTAGAACATGGCCAAGGAACATAATAGTTTGCACTCTATGATGTGAAAAGCTGTCCTTTCATAAGGCAAAATGCTGTCCTTTCATAAGCCAAAGTAAGGAGGTTGCCTTAAGTGGCAGATTTCTGGGGCAACAGCAGGGTAGCAATACAATATGCTCCCTGATGCTTCACCTTCTACCCTCTGCCATCTGCTGCCCATAACCAATTGGTAGAGCATTGCCTGTACTCTATTGCCCTTTCATCACCTTTCCCCCTGATTCCTTCCTCTTTTCATTGCTAACTGGGTACGAAGTAAGTAGGAGGCCAGGAGGCAGAGAAAGTATGTGTTTGTGCATGTGTCTATGTGTGTTTAGTGAAACAATTGTGGCAGCTGCCACTGCCGCTGCCACTGCCACAACAAGTTAAAAAAAAAGATACACAAGATACACAAGGTTGCATTTGGTGCCTTGCCTCAGGTACACTGCGGTCTTGGGCCACGACTGCGAACAGGTCCTATGTGCTCTATATGTCAATTGCACTTTCCAGAAGATTTCACAATATGCTCACCCATCATATATATAATATCCAAACTCCTGTATAGCACATAAGAGGGTGGAACCAAAAAAATACAGGCAACACCGAATTAATCTGATTTTTTTTTTAATGCAAGAAGAGTATTTATTTACCCATTGCATGTTGATCTCTTAAGAACGGGGGGGGGGGGATGAATTTAGAAAAAATGAAATCTCTCTCACAGTACTATAATCACTGAATTTCTGCCAAAGGTAGAATTTCTCAGTGGTAGTCTTATGCTATAACTACTGTACACTGGATTGATTTGGAAGACTTTGTAATAATATAGTTCCTGCTGGACATTCTCTGTTCAAATGGAGATCTTCAGTTCAAGTATTTTGTGCCTGCTGTGCGTCATTTCTGAACACAAGAACACATATTTTGAAGCAGTCCAGTGGCATTTCATCCTGAAAGACAATATTATATGCTAGCTCAAGATACAAATTAGAAGGAAAAATCATCTACATTTCTATTTCATCAAATCTGCCCTGCGAAGTGTAGCCTCCTTCAAAAGTCAACGAGTCTTGCTAGTTGTCAGCCAACTGATTAATTGTGGGGGAAAGGAGAATTTAAATCTGCGATTAAAGCTTTAGTTGATTAATTGCACCAATTAATTGATTAAAGCTTTCAGCCCTAGCTGTACAAATTATATATTCCTCTGTGCTGTTATTTATATACGCTTGCATATACTAAACACAGCAAATTCAAAATTCACCCTCATGGGAAAATGGCCTCTAGCACAAATGCCCCATGAATATTTTCCTTCTGTTATCATGTCCTTTAGTCCCCATCTGGCATGTCTGTCCAAAGGGAGGCTGAAAGGTGCCATTTCGTTTCCACAACCTATTTTTGTTGGCAGAGACATGAACAAATTCTCTGCGTGGCAATTACAATTTTATAAGTGAAGAATCCCAGGAATGACTTCGCCAGTTACCCTGAAATGGAATATAGTAAGGGGGGGGTGCATTTTGGGTCATGCTATGGCACAGAGGGGAAATGACTTGACTAGCAAGCCAGAGGTTGCCGGTTCAAATCCCCACTGGTATGTTTCCCAGACTATGGGAAACCCCTATATCAGGCAGCAGTGATATAGGAAGGTGCTGAAAGGCATTATTGGTCTCATGCTGCACAGGAGATGGCAATGATAGACCCCTCCTGTAGTCTACCAAAGAAAGCCACATGGCTCTGTGATCGCCAGGAGTCGACACCAACTCGAAGGTACACTTTACTTTACTTACTTCCCAAAGACAGCGAAACACCCTTGCTAATGACAGCCATTCTTGAAAAGCTACGACTATCAATGCTTTGCGCACGTCTGCCTCTGACAGAGGACCTGTGAATTCTCTCTTGTACATGGAACTTCTTTTAGAGACTCTTGCATCTAGAGACCTTGTCATATTTGATCCTTTACACTGTGTTTCATTGCTGGAGATGCTTTACAAATAAGCAACCAAGATTAAAATTATTTACTGATTTTCAAGCAAGGGTCATGTGGGGCAGGACTTTCAACACGTCTTTAGAAAGTCCTAACCTGTCTTTAAAAGGCAACATGGGAAACAACATTTAACATGAGCAACACAGGCACTAGTTACTAGTTTTGAAAGTCCAGTTCAGGGGTGTAGGTTGGAGTGGGTGCAGGGACAAAATATGAAGCTGGGCCCCTGGCCCTGCTCTCCTGCACCTTTTGGCCAGAGAGATGTTTCCCAGTCAGAACCCCCTCCCACTTCCTCAGGGGCTGAGGAACATGTGTCCCACCAGCTCTTGTTCACACCCCTGGTCCAGTTTCTGAGTGTGAGGAATTGGCAGTGCCTAAGCACACCTTTGTGCCTCATTTTCCAAAGAGACTCTAGCTCAAGCTAAAATAGTAAGACTGCCTTTGAGGAAGCATTTTGAGGAATGAAGTTTCTAAAGAAGGCTTTGGAGTGCCAGAACTTGAAGGGATTAGCAGGATTATTTCACGTTTTAGGGATCTGTGTCTAATAGCAATGACATTATTGTTTCAGTCATAAAGTATAATAGTTACATTTCAGGAAAATAATTATGAATAAATGGTTCATGGAACCAACAATATCAAAATATTTCCAGTAGCACTGTAATGTATCAAGAAATCACATCTGGTCCCAAAATTCCCCTACTCTCATTGTTGCAAAAAGAGCTACTCTTTTGGTAATGAGTGGTCTGCTCCCTCCTAACCAAAAGTAGTTTTTTTGGATGCATGCTCCAAAAATCCATCTACCTGTACAACATGTTAATGTCCCTTTCTGCACTGGGAATGAATACCAACATATGGATTAAAAAGCCCCTATAAACATCATTTTCTAATGCCCGAAACCTAGGGATTTGGGGGTTCTCCCAGAATGGACTGGGTAGCTCATAGACAGGGGATGAGCTAATTCTACAAAACAGATGGACAGGAACAGCAATCCTGTGGAGTAGCTCTTGTCATTCTTTCACAATGTTGTATTTCTGAGGGAACAGGTGTTTGCATATTTAAGGTCCTGGTGTGGTTAACCCCTCCCTCCCCTAAATGTGGGGAGGCAATGGCATGTGTGTGATTTCTCTTGAGGAAAGGAGAGGGAGGTGGCACACTGACTCTGTTAATCTGCTGGCCACACACACTCAGGGGCATATCTAGGGTAGGGCAGGCAGGTCACATGCCCCGGGCGCCACTTGAAGGGGGGGCGCCATTTTGTAAAAAAAAAAAAAATTTAAATGGCTGCCAAAAACAAAATGGCCACCGTGCATGCTCAAATGGCCTCTGTGAGGCCCTAGGTCATGCCAGGCTTTGCAGAGGCCATTTGAGCATGCGCGGTGGCCATTTTGTTTTCAGTGGCCTTTTTTTTTTAAGATTATTTTTAAAAACGGACACTGCACATGTTCAAATGGTCCCTGCGAGGCCCTAGAGGCCAGTGGGGTGAGGGGGAACCTTTGCAAAAAAACCCAGACTTTAGGAAGCCCCCCAAAGGGGCTACGGGTAAAATAATAATAATAAAAATATAATATAAGACACTATACACATATTCAGATTGGCACTATGTAATCAGGGCTTGTGAATACTCAGCTGACGCTTATGAGCTAGGATTGTATTCATTTGCTCTTACTTTGCTTCTTGTGATAAGTGAGTTAAATGTGATGTCTTGCTAATATGGCTATTAATGGTGAGTTTGTCTTTGAATCAGTGTGAAATCCTTAATATTAAGGCCCATTGGGAGTTTCTTGCTCTCTTTCTCTTATTTTAACTGTCTTTCTGAAAGACTAGAATATATTCCAAGCAGTGACACAGTTTACTCTGCATATCCTTTAATAATTTACAGAGTATCTGGGAAAAGTCAAAAGTTCAAATCCCCATTCAGCCATGATACTGGCTGGGTGACTCTGGGCCAGTCACTTCTCTCTCAGCCTAACCTACTTCACAGGGTTGTTGTGAAGAGAAACTTAACTATGTACTTAACTCTGGGTTCCTTGGAGGAAGAGCGGAATATAAATGTAAAATAAATAAATGAATAATGTCATAACATCATGGCCCATAATATCAAGACATTTCTTTGACAGACTGTGCATGGAAGGGTTAGGCAATAGAAGTTGCTGATGTCCTTTCCACATACAGACTGCAAAGAGCCCATTCATCTGCTCTTTTATTATATAAACATACCTTATCCACAGAAGGAGAATGTAACTTATAAAGCAGTGCTGAGCTGGGCTTTGAACTCAGAGTGTATCTCTGAACAGGTAAAAAGCATGATTTAAAACGGTCCTAAGACATGGCCAACTGCGTCTTCCCATCTCATGTATGCACAACATGCATGTGTTTATTAAAAGGAATACCCCCATACAGGTGTGATATGCTTGTGAGAAAACAGTGATATGTAAAGAAGTCCTAAGTCACCTGCACAACAGGTGGCCTTGACACATGTTATTCCACCTTAGTCCTGGTCTCAGTCCCTGAAGGACAGGGATAATCTAAGGGCAGAGTTGCACGTCAAACAGTAATAGCTGCAGTAACTTCAGCAGTAAAGTATTTCATCTCAGTTGGTACAGATGCACCAAACTGAACAGGACTAATTTACTTCCCATTCAGCTGACAGTGCTTCTAGTGCAGAAAATAAGGGTTTTCAGCTGAAGTTAATTCTGGAGTAACTTGGAGCGTAGGTTTGAACTACACTAACAGCAAGCTAAGAAAACGTTAACAATCTACTTTCTTTTACTTCCGTCTCAAAATTTGACTCCATTTTTCTTGCAGAAACAAAGCACTTTATTCTGTAATGCCATTCACAATATCACACATTGTAAAACAACACCTCCAAACAAAAGAGTAAAGGTGATAACATCTTCTCTGGACACATCAATGTCAGGACAGTTATCAACCTGCAAAAACAGAAGAGGAAGATGCAGACTCCACATATCATTTGTAAAAGGATGCCAGATAAGTAGACTTTTCGAACAACCTGAAAGGAATGAAAAAAGATATACTGGTCATATATAGTTACAATATATATACATACAATTACATATGGAGGAAAAATTCTACCATATAGTCTGGCACTGTGCAGGTATTTATATTTGTATATACGTATCTATCTTTTTTCAATCTATATAACTAAACAGAAGCATATATAGGAACACATAACATATATGATAATACAAAGTATTAAAAATCAATATCCCATTATACTTCATAATCTGCCATGTCTCTCTTCTTGCTTACATTAAATAGTTTTCAGTGTGACATACATCTGCACATTATCTTTTGCTTTCTCTTTCCAGGATGAATAAGCTCTACTCTTGAACAAACTGATCCTAATGTCATTAGTTATTTTACCTAACATAAATACATTATTCCAAACTCTCATAACCATTCAAACAGGGATGATGGGTGTGTCCCCCCCTTATTTAAAAGATAGTCATTGTGAGTGCTGAGTGCTTGAATAAATCAATGATTAGTTCAAAATACTGTTATATAACTCTATAGATTATATCCACCCACCAATCCATCTATCCAATGCTGATCATTGCTGGAATGGGAGGTGGGGATAGGGGTAGAGGAGGAATTAACATCCTATTCTTAAAATAGGGGAGGCTTGCTGTCCAGCTGCCCTGGACCCGGCATTCACGTGAGGAGACAGTGGCGTTTCTGAAGTGGCCAGGGCATAGCAGCCTTCTCCCCAAGGAACCTCCATGTCAGCCCACAGGGCTTCTTCTAACCCAAATTATGGGGTGGGTGAGCAACCAGGAGGTGGGGAGGGAAGGCAAGATAGGAAAAGGAAAAGGGCTGAAGCTAATAAAGTCTCTGGTGGGGGGGGGAGGGCGGGGAGACTTCCAGATGTTTGGCCTGCAATTTACCATTTATAGAGGGCAGGGCCAGTGATGAGGGCAGACTGAGAACAGAGAGTGTTTGGGTCCTCTTGGGAGAAGCCAACCTGAAGACCCAGAACAGCACACAGGAGGAGGAACCAGGTGGCACCAATCCCCTCCCCTGTCTCTGAGGCCTCGACAGCAGGGCATCTAATCCCTTGAAGGGCAACAGAGGGTAGGCAGTGGGCATTATGATTGTATGCTACTTTCTGACTCGTTCAGGCCTAAAGATGGTACAAAAATTGCAATATAAACAGAGCAAGTTATGGAAAGAGAGGAAAAGTGAGTGGAGTGGTACTCTGGAGATGAGGCAGAAGGAGTGAATTAAAGTGTGAGATGAAGAGGAGAAAATGAGGCTGTTCTCACATGCAGCCTAACCCAGGCTGAAAACATGAGAACTGCTGGGATTGGGTCTAGTCCTGGTTGGACAATGCTGCCTAGCCCTGCTATTTACCCCAGCTGTTAGCTGAGGTTAAGGGAGTGAGTAGTCTCTTACCCCTGGTACATACTCATGTGCGCGAGCACACAACGTGTCATGCATTGCATTGTGGGATTCACAGAGGCTGGAACAAGTTCTAGCCCCAGATCCCTCCACTCTGCTCTGAGCAGTGCTGCTCATGGAGGAGCACTTCCACCACCAGTCCCTCAATCATTTGCGGGGAAGGTAAGCTTTTTGGAGCCTTTCCCGCCCCCTGGCTTCCCACAGCTTCCAGGTGCTGGCAGTATTGCCAGTAAAGACTTTTAAAGGAATCCCTCACCACCTCCCACTCACTGGCTGCCACTAGTATATTGTCAGTCTATAACCAATTGCAAAAATTATTGTAGGAAAGTCTTCAAATAGTCTGTTGCTTGCCCCCAAGTTTTATTTCCACCTTTTAAAACCAAATTTTAAATGCCCAGAGTTTTAATCCAGTTTTCTGGTCCATTCCTGAAGGATGGTTGACAGTTTAAATCTGATGGTTATAATCAGAATTTCTACTCCCCTCCCCCCCAAAAAAATACCCCTCCCCAATTGTTTTTAACCTTTTCTCCAGGATATTTCAGTGCAAAAAAAAAAGTACTCTGAATTTAAGACGGTGCCCAGATTTCTAACATCAAAGAACTCAGGTGGGGTGGGAAACCTAGTCTTGGATTCAGGCAAATAGGTATATAATTAAATGCTAACTTGGAACTGATTTGTGCCATTTTGAGAGCCACATTATCTTTTTTTTTGCGGGGGGGAGGATCAGAAAATAAATGATACATCATAACTGAAAATCACTCTGTGACTGTGAACAGAAGAGCTGTTCTTTTTTCAATCAATGTTGTATATAATATACAAATAAAAAAGTGTCTGAAGGAGGCAACTGTGATTCTTTGTACAGATCTATATGGAAATATTTCCATGTTGCTTTCTACTTCATAAGACTGCCTTCATTATGAAATGTGTGGCTATCACAAAATGAGCACCAATAATGCTGGATATCCTGACCCCCACACACAAAAATTATGTTGTATTTCAAGTTACTGGGAACATTTGGCATGAAGAACACCAAACCTTTCAAGGGGCTTTGTTCATCTGCTTCCATAAGGGAAAATATATGCAGTTGAGGAGGAGATTCACAGAATAATTTTAGAAGCAGAACAGAATTCCCCTCCACACTAGAACAATGGAAATGAAAGGTCTATGAATTATTACAAACTCACTCCATCTAGCCTGGCCATGCAGGAGTGCCCTGAACTGTAAAGCGCCATCCCTGCTTGTTTAAGTTGGCCAGTGGAAAGTATTATTGCTAGCTGTGTGTACTTTCAGCAGGACCATTTTTTGTTTGTGATTTATAACCTGTCTGCAAGAAAAAAACACCTAGTGATATTTTTTGATTCCACCCCCCCAAGCCAAATCTTTGGATGATATGAGAAGATATTCTAGATTATGTGGATATGCTAGATTGTTTACATGTTTTGCTGCTGTTGTTGTTTGGAAAATCCTCTTTCTCTTGTCTCAATAAGGATATTGCTATGTAAATATTATCTAGTGCATATTCGTATATCTTTCTCCAATCTGTGAAATAAGCATTTGAGGGCAGAAACCTTAGAGATATTAGTGATTTCAAGACACCATTATTAAGTCATTTAAATCAGACCATACGCTCAAGAGCTCAGATCCTGGCTATCACTTACTATAGTACCATTATTCTTCATTTTTACTAACAATGAAGAACATAATAACAGTTCTAGATCTTCTGTAATCAAAGATTCTATGCACATAATTCTGAATATGTAAAGTATATTCAGATAATCAGCATGATTAGAAATAGTCAAAATCTTTTAGTAGCTTCAGTCATGTGTAGCCATGTGAACTTCAGTTCAGTTCATATCAGTTGATCATCAGCACACAAATAAATTCAAATCCATTCAAGGGAGTTAAACATGGATTTTACATGATATCCAGTTCCATGCCCCTTGACAAAATATGTTCATTTTTCAGAATGTGTATATTGTAACTTGTTTGGGGTTAAAAAGTATTTTAGAAACTTATTCACATTGGTTTTGGTCTGTGAATTTTTGAATCATCTAGAGAATATGAGCTCTTTGATGAAAAGTACTATTTTGTGTTATGAACCAGAAAGTAATGGCCTATCAGGCTATAGAAAGTGGTCTAAAACATCTATCTTTAATCTTCTTGTGTAAGTGTTCTAGACACTGTAATTTCCAATAACAATAATGGAATAAATACCTCATTAACTCCTTTAAAGCTCCCAATACCATGACAATATCTAAATGAACTGTCAGAGAAGCAGGCATGGTTCAAGTCAGACAGCAGACCAGAAAGTTAAGACTGACTAAAACTAATATATTCTCATTCCCAACAACCAGATGGGTTATATGCTTTTACTAAATATAAAGAGAAAATCAAAGCAAAACAAGCTTCACAGGTACATAAATCATTTCACCTTTGAAATCAGCTTGAAACTAAAGATAAAATATCATTTACTAAGGGGTTTTTTTGTGGCTAGGGGATGTTTGTTCAGATGGAGTTTAACTCACAGAGCCAATGTCACCCAAAACATCATATTTATGCATTTCTGATAGATAATAACCCTATCGATATTGCACCATTCTGGTCATAAATTAATAGTCTGACATACTAATATCCATTGCTGCACCAAATGTCATGGATATTTATTGAATGGGAAATAAAAGTGCAATATCTAGTTTGAGCAGAATATTCCCATAACAATAAAAAGTATAGATTTGGCTTTAGGGAACAATTCCCTAGGCTCAAATGTCTCAAAAAGAAGCAGGCAACTGGTGAAAAATATGAAAAATGTAATTATTAAATATGGTTATATGGTAAAAGTGACTAGATCAAAATCAAAGTGCAAGGAGGGGCAATGGAGAGAGTGTAAAGGATACTAGAAAGGATGCTGGGCAGCCTATTTACATTCCTAACATGGTAATAGCCTCTGCAGTAAATCTACTCAGAAAAATAAAAGGGAGAAAGTGGCGGGGAGGGAAGAATACTGTAGCTTCATGTTCTAGAATAACCTTGTAAAACTTGGCAATAATCTATACACATGATAATTTGTGCAGACTTCTATCCTATCAACCTGTCCTAAAGTCTCCAGGTGGATAATAATAATAAAAACCCCATTCCATACCCCATTAAATTTCAATTAAAATCTAATTTAAAACATGAAAAATTAAGCACTCCCAACCCTTTACTGCTTAATACTGCCCCACCTGCAAAAAAACAGTACAAGTGAAAAACTCTGACAATACTTCTGAAATGATACCCAGGCATGGACCTTTAAGGGGAGGAAGTGCTTCTCTATGCGCCCTTGCTGCCTGAACATGGTCAGTGTCAGGGGTATAGGCACCATGGAGCCAGGGTCATGACCTGGCCATGCAGATGGCCAGTGTGCATTTTCAGCAGCCTCCAAAATGGCCACCGGCAGCTTAGAGAGACCCGTAACGGGCCAAAAATGGCCCACAATGAAATGACTGGGGGATGGAAATGACTGGGGAGGAAGGACTGCGGGGGGGAGGGAACGCCAGGAGACCTCCCCCCCGTGGCTGTGACAGCACCCCCCAAAGCCTCACAATGGCAGTAATTCCATGTATTTTTGGTTAACAACCCCCCCCCCCTGCTTTCTGGCTGGAAGACAGAGGCCTGACCTCCCAGTTTGGCAAGCAGAAAAATTTCCTGGTGTTGTAATTATAAAACTCGGTGTCAAGTTGTGACAAACCCCACTCCCTCCAAAAGAACAAGTATATAGCTAGAAAGTGCTCCTGGATCCAAAACTCTCTGGTTTCTCAGGCTGAGGCAGTGCCAGGAGCACGTTTTATCAGCTATACCCATTTCTAGAGGTAAATGACCTTAAAACAGTGATGCTGGTAACCTTTGTACCTTATGTGGCGCTACCTTTGTACATAGTCCAGAAACTACAATTGGTACAGAATGTGGCAGCCAAACTGGTCTCTAGAATAACCCAGAGGGACCATATAACACCCATTTTAAATGAATTGCATTGGCTGCTGCTATGTTTCTGAGTGAAATACAAAGTGCTGATTATCCTATATAATAAGATCCTTGGTGTCTGCGTCCGTGTCTCTGACGATGGTTGGTGTCTGCGTCCGTGTCTCTGACGGGTGTTCTGGGCATACGTGGTGCGCATGCGCAGAACAGCAAAGGGAGACAAGGACGCAGGCGCCGGCCACCATGTTGGTCGGGCGGCACTGCAGCCCAGACAACAGCGGCGAAGGGCCCGGCCCGGCCGCAGAGGCCGGTGGCGAAGCGGAGGCCAGTGGAAAAGGGCCCGGCTGCGGAGGCTGGCAGCGGCCCAGCCGGAGACTGGAGCCAGCCAGGCAGGCAGAGAAGCAGCTCGCCCGCCGGGCGAGGATGGCCCCCTAGAGCGTCGAGCCATCCCGCTCAGCGGCAGCAAGCGGGGCCCTTGGCCGGGCGGCTGTTTGCCCAGGACGCTCCTCGCCGGCTCACCTGAACGGAACCCAGCAGTGTCTCCCTCCCTCCCTCCCTCCCTCCAGCCAGTCTCTCCTCCGGCCTCGGCCAGAAGCGCAGCAGCAGGACGAAGCAGAGCCGCTGCGCTCTGCCTCCGCTGCTGCTGCGGACACAGCCCCTTCCCTCCGCAAAACGCCCGCCTCGCTGCTTGGCGGCCTCTCCCCGGGAAAACTGGGGGGCAGTGGGTCCGGGTCCCTTCCGAGGCACACCCCAGAGCTGTGACCGGGGAGCCCCCTGCGCGGAGGTCTCCACAGCTGCCAACTCACTCGATGACTCGGGAGAAGTGCGCAGCCCCTCCAGCTTGGAAGCGCAGCACGGAGCTGCCTGGCAGGGCTGTGGAGGACTGTGGGGCAGGGGAAGGGAAGGGCAAGAGGGAGTGGGGCGGGGGGAGGGCAGGAGGGACTGGGGCAGGAGACTGAGAGGGAGGGGAGGGTGAGAGAGAGGGGTAGAAAGGGGAGGGAGGGCAAGAGAGTGGGGTGGGAGGGAGGGGAAGAGAGGCAAGAGTGTGGGACAGAAGGGAGGGAGGGAGAGTGGGGCAAGAGAGAGAAGGGAACAGCCAGCCCCAAAGAGCTAGCCCGGGGCAAGAGGGAGGGGGCAGGGGGAGGGGGAAGGGAAGGGCAAGAGGGAGTGGGGAGGGCAGGAGGGACTGGGGCAGGAGGCTGACAGGGAGGGGAGGGTGAGAGAGAGGGAAGGGAGGGGAGGGAGGGCAAGAGAGTGGGGTGGGAGGGAGGGGAAGAGAGGCAAGAGTGTGGGGCAGAAGGGAGGGAGGGAGAGTGGGGCAGTACTCTCAGAAAAGGGCCCCCACTCTCGACCAGAGGAGGCGGTGGGCCCGGCCGGGTGGAGGAGGACGCAGTGCGGCCGAGGCGGCGGCAGAGCCGCAGCCTCGGACAGAGGAGGCGGAGTTAGCTGGCCCCAAAGGTCTACTAGCGCCCGTTAATTTAACGGGCTTAAAGTTACTAGTTACCTATAAAGCCCTCAATGGCTCGGGTTTGTGGTACTTAAGGGAACACCTTCTTTGTCATGAACCCTGCAACCTATTAAGATTATCTGGGAGGTCCAATTATGGTTGCCATCAGCAAATTTGATGATAACTTGGGAACAGCCTTCTTTGTGGCTGCCCCAGGGATTTGGAATATGGTCCCTGTCAAAATTAGAGCATCTCCATCTTTGATTTCTTTTAAAAAGACCCTCAGGACACACCTGTTTTCTCAGGTTTTTAACTGAAATTAATTTTAAATTATTTGTTTTATCCTGTGAAATAGTTTTAATTGTTTTAACTTGGTTTTATACTTGTTTTAAATTGTGTACATTGCCTAGAGAGACATATATCAGGCGGTATATACATATGATAAATAAATCAATAACTCAAGGGATCACGGGTCTGTTCAGGCCACAGTAAATTACAGGCTTTCCACAGTCCCACAGGCTTTTACACACACACACCCCTTTCTGCATTCTTATTCTCTGGTGACAAGTCAATCAGGGAATTTGTGCGATTTAGGGAGCACCACCTGCTGGCCTGCTCTTGCATTCGTGGTTTTAACCATACTTCTTTTGTGTCAACTGTGGTTTAATCATGGAATGCAAGAGCTAGCCAGCAGGTGCACTGCCAGAATCAACATGTGGCCAGAGAATAAGAACATGGAAGGAAGAAGAGTGAAAGCCTGAATGACTGATTGATTGATGATTGATTGAATGTACCAATACTTCATTATTTTATTAATTGATATGTGGAAAGATGTGCTAATTGCACATCTACCACAAGACACAGCTTCCTGTCAATGGCCCATGTGATTTCTTTGCTAAATATAAAACTAAAGGAAATATTCTCAAGACTGTTTCCTACCATGACTCTAGCCTATGGCATCACTCTCCGTCTAGTTGTGTTTTAGGTATTGTAGACAAAAAATGGACAAATACATTGTAAAAGGAGAAAGGAAAACATATCCTTGTCTAGGAACATAGGAAACTGCCATATACTGAGTCAGACCATTGGTCTATCTAGCTCAGCATTGTCTTCACAGACTGGCTTCTCCAAGGTTGCAGGCAGGAATCTCTCTCAGCCCTATCTTGGAGAAGCCAGGGAGGGAACTTGAAACCTTATGCTCTTCCCAGAGCAGCTCCATCCCCTGAGGGGCATATCTTAGAGTGCTCACACATCAAGTCTCCCATTCATATGCAACCAGGGCAGAGCCTGCTTAGCTATGGGGACAAGTCATGCTTGCTACCACAAGACCAGCTCTCCTCTCCTGATATCTAATATCACTTCTTGCCGCAAAACTAGTAAGCAGGGGTGTAAACTAGGGGAGAGGGGGACCCGTGTTCATCCCTCCCCCTGGCAGCCCCTGAGTGAGGGAGATAATGAAGAAAACAGGGATGGATGGAGCTGCGGGGCCCTCAGGAGCTGGGGGGCCCGGGTCTTTGAACCCATCTGCTCAATTATAGCTACAACCCTGCTAGTAAGCATGTTTGGGGAGCTGTGCAACGTAAGCAACTGCTGCATCACAGACATGGCAAAGCGGGCATATGGAGTCACAACATGAAACTGTTAGGGCATCCTGCCCTCCTATTTGCATCCCCGGCTAATTAAGTTAAAGGCATCACTGATGAAAAACAGAAAGGAATAGCAAGAAGGTGAATGTGTGAGCAAGTTGTGCAGCATATTGGACCAGATGACACTGTGAATTACTCAGACCGAGGTCCGTTTTGTCCAGCTACCAGTCAGCTGACCAGCTGTGTTCTTTATGATTCTCTGGTTACATCACTTGCAAGAACTCTTTAATGTGTTGAGAGTTTGAGATGGCAATCTCTGAGTTTCTCCTTATCTAAGAAGATGAACAGAAGGATGGGAAGAATATTTTGTTTGAATTCTGAGACCTAGTCGATAAGCAATTAGGCATTTCACCACAAAATTTAAGTGGCAATGCTAATAGAGGCTTGTATGTACATGCACATATGAGAGCCAAGGATAATTTTTATGACTCCAGTAGAGCTGTGTGAAACAAACAGAAGTCAATTTTATGAGCATAATGACTGGCTTCATCTTCTCAGTGCCCACACAAAATAGCTTTACTCAAATCGCTTAATCAGTACAAAAGAACACTTGCTCACAGACTGTTCAGCTGTTAGAGAAAGCACATGGATATCTTTCAAAGGGAACATGATTAACATATTCTGGGGGGGGGGAAACAATTATTAGTGGCCACTAGAAATGTAGAACATAAAGTTCCAGCTTAAAGCACACTTTAAAATCTTTTATTATCTTACAATTTCATAAGTCATTAGTTTCAAACCTATAAAAAATTAAAAAGAACTCCAACATGGAGCTGACAAAACAGATTTAGTTACTGCAACCACACACAATACTTCCAAGTGGAAATTTCAAGCTCCTATGATCTTTTTGCACTCAGCCATGTCCCCAACACAAATGAGCTGAAATTCCTCATAATGTTATAATTTTTAATGCTAAAACAGACCTGCACATCTTATAACCCAGGGTCAGCAGCCCCAGACATTTTGCTGCCAGAGGTTATAGACAATATGATGTCTTCCCATCTGGGGTCAAGTGCTAAGCATTCTGTACATCGCCTTGAGATATATGTGTGAGGCAGTTTATAAATATGATGAATGACTAAATAAGTAAATAAATAAATTCTCAGGCCATGTTGCTGAGACATATGAATGTAACATGTGGGGTCTGAAGAGCCCAAACAGCAATGGGATTTGCAAGGGAGCATTAAAGGTAAGACAAGTGATAAGTATATTTATGCAAATATTCAGTAATAGAAACATTTGACTTAACCATTCTCACACATCTTTCCCACTCCCCTGCTTTTGTCTTTACAAAATCCAATATTCAACTGATCTAATCCACTTTGGGATGAAAGAAAGTAAAACAACTGTCCAACTTGAATTCCTGGCTTGATCCAGCTCTTCTGTTTTCAAGCACTTCACTTGCAGCTTTCCATGAAGGCCCACAAGACAAACTCAGACCATCCTTTTATCTCCCTCTAGGTCTATTCACAGCAGAGTAGCTACTTCCACATCTGCCAGCCTGAACCAAGTACTACACCCTGGGAGCAGGGGAGGGGGGCAGTTTACATGAATACACTTAGACTATGCTGCCAAGCCAGGCAGTGGGGGCAGGATTCTTCTTAGTTCAAGTCAAGGGGTGGGGGGAGAACAGCATGGTGAGGAGGAGGGGAAAATGAGCAGCATGCCCCAACAGGTTTAGGAAGGGCAGCAGCAGTGAACAGCATGGTAGTGAGGGCCTGGCACTTGCTGCTCCCTGCGCCCCTCCTTGCATCTGAAGCAAATGCCTCACCCTGCCTCATGGAAAGCCTATGGAATGCACTCCTGGCAGATCTCCGCAGGTTAGGCTTGCTGTTGGCCTTTAAGAGAGTCCTGAAAACGTATTTGTTCGGCCTGGCCTTCCAAGGTTTTAAAATTGTTTTCAGATATTTTAATTTGTTTCAAATGGTTTTGAATTGTTTTTAAATTGTTTTAAGCAGTGTGTTTTAAATGGTGTTTGTTTTATGTCTTTTTTAAATTTGTTGTGTACTGCCCAGAGCCTTTGGATGGGGTGGTCTAGAAATTAGATAGATAGATAGATAGATAGATAGATAGATAGATAGATAGATGATAGATAGATAGATAGATAGATAGAAGGGTCATGCCTGTTCTAACCCACCAAGCCTAATCCAGCCTGCTAGCCTTGTGTTGTTGCCTCTTTGGTGCTTAACAGCAACCACCACCCCCTACACACATACACACACACACACCTACCTTGATTCTGCAGTCTGAGGTAGGCAGCAATAACAGAAGGTTGATTGAGGCCCTGGTGGGCTGCCATACATGGCAGATGGAATGCATTCAGATTAGAGTTGCCATGCCCCCCCCCCCGAATTTCGGGTTTCACCTGGATTTTAAGCATCTCACCCAGATTGCTTACCCCACTGAGATTTGCCCAGATTTCAGCTTTCATTAAAACTAACAAACAAACAAACATCAAAAGCTAAGCTCTAGCCCTTGTACAACCAGAGTTGTGGAGCAAAACATGCAGTCACAATTCTGCTCAAAAATGGTCTTCAAGCCAATTTACAAAATATGCAAATTAGGAACCTGGATTTGGAAAGCCAGAATATGGCAACCCTAATTCAGATCGAGGTGTTACAGTACCTCAAGTTGTGATAGATAATTTCTTGCTCTTAGATTAGGATGGTCTTGACTGAATGCCCTTCTTGTACTCACACAACCATATGTATGCAGGTGTTGGAGATTTTAATTGTGTAATTCCTGATTATTAGGCACATATTGGCAATAGTTATTGATATGAAGAGTTTTTAACCTTTGCACAAGTCTGATTAAGATTGTTTCTCCTCGGAAACATTTTGATGTTATTGTTCCGAGAAGTGGTAAACAGGTAACATAGGCTAATGGTAAGATGTTGGTGGGATTTCAACATGGAGGCAGAAAAACAAAAAAACTGCAGATGAGCTGCGGACATCCAACAGCTTGACGTAGTGGAGCATAACGAAAATAAAGGAATTTCTTGGTGGGATGGTGGAGTAAAATGCTTGTGACCAGGTGGGAGATCCAATGAGAAAAGAGTAATCAACTATTATCATAGAAAGGGTATAAAATAATTGTATTAGCTTGTACAGGGTCCTCAGATTTCGCAGGAAGATTTCATCTGGGAACCTTCAGCTGGCGGAATATCGCGGTTTTGCTGCTTACTGTTCTGAATGGTGTGAGTTCTGAAATAAAGTTTTGTTAGATAAGTACAACTCTCATCATTTCTTGGTGGGTTCCGGAAAAAAGCTTGCTTGCCAGTATGATTCTCTTCACTGCCTGAGACTAAGGGCAGACACAAATCTGACATGAATATTGATCCTCCTGAAAGTTCCATCTGTGCTAAAGCCAAGCTCAGTGTGGACCAGCAGCTGAATAATTGAATTAATTTAAATTTTCTCACGCAGGGATTTGTCTTTGCATAAATGTAAAACCAAAGTAATGAATGGAAGCTAGTGATATTTTTTGCATACAGTTTTCTATAACTCCAAACAATAGTAAACGGATTCATTCACTATCAGCTTGAGCCTATTTATTTATTTATTTATTTATTTATTTATTTATTTATTTATTTATTTTCTATATGTCTAGGAGGATAGTGTGAAAAATTGCACAGCACACGTGTTTTACAAAAGTGTTGTGCACAATATTGGAAAATACATTCCCTTAAATATCATTGCTACTGTGTAGCAGAAATCCCCGGGTTCTGAGACAGAGATTGACTACCAAGTAAGAGAAAGCAGATTTATTGCTGGCAATTTGGTCCCAGTGGAATAAATTCCAAAGCCTGAGACCCCGTTTACATTGTGTCTTCATCTTTTATACACATAGCAATTTACATATTGTGGATTCAATTCTCATTAGTAAGCATCGTCATCTTACAATTATTACCAATCAGACAATTTCCTTACTAACTATAATTAAGCAATTCTCCTCCTCCTTTTCTCTGCATACTTCTTCAATATTTTCACTCCCTACTGTGGCCTTGAGCGAGTGCTGGTCAGCAAGTTGCTATCTACAGATAGCAAGGGGCCCAGTCTGCATACCAACAAGTGACAAGAGTTATTGCGCTGTTAGCAAGTTGTAATTAGAGCAGCTTGGTGATACAGACCCTTTTAACCATTTCTTGACCATAAACCTGAGTCTGCCTCATCAACTGAAGACCATAAGGCTCAGCAAACATGTTTGTATTCCCCAACTTAAGGTAATTAAATCATCTAACATCTTGTATTGTGCTCACTTACATCTTAGCCTTCAGTCATGTACACTTTTCTTTGGTCTTCCAGCCCAAATCCACTTCCCCTGAACCACAAAGCTATAAGTATATAATAAACAAATTTTAAACAGTGAGGCCCTCCATAGGCATGGGGATGAATGGCATGTGGTTCCTCTCTCCCAAGAAGAACTGTGTTCTACCTACCAAAAGCTTCTTGGGCCTCACTCAGTCACTGAGTCACTCACTGACTGACATGAAACTCCCAGACCAAACCACAAAAGATTTCACAGCTTTATTCCAGAGCTCACCGAGACTACCAAAAAAAATTAGAAATCTCCCTGAAAAGTATTTGTTGGAAAATGCAGGGAAATAATTGGAAAAGCATTAGGCCTTCCAACAAACTTTGGCAGTTTTCTAGGGTACTCTTCGAGATAGAAAGTCCAGATTTTCACGGAATAATGAAGCAGCAAACAAGCTATCCCCCCCCTCACTGTATTTTAGTCCATGTTGGATTTCCACAAAACTTGCTTTAGAAATTGAAAAACACAAAGAAGCTTCAGAGCTGGAGATATGAATGCATTTTTCTAAACACATAAACTCTTCTGAACATCATCTAGTAATGAGTGGAGGGAGAGTACATGGTCATTTTGTAGTTCAGGAGGAATGCTTACAAACTGCAAGCCACATTCACTAGTAATGTGTATGCAAGACACAGTAGCCATCTTCAGATATTACTCACGCCCCTGGTGCTCACACTTACAGTTACAAAAGTGGGGAGGAATTTCTGCCCAGGAGCTGTCACCCCCTCCTACCGGGCGCTCACTGATATGGAGCTGTTTGTGTGAAGGGGAAGTGCTGTAACTGTGATGGCACTTATTTATTTATTTATTTATTTATTTATTTATTTATTTTATATGTATACCGCCCGTCCAGAATGGTTCAGGGCAGTTTACAATTAAAACACAGCACTAAAACAGTAAAGAGCTAAAACAAATTTAAAAACAATATAACAATTAAGAATTTTAAAACAAAAATTGAACAATTACGGTGATTAAAAACCCCGAAATCGGGTTTTGAATTTTAAAATAAACCAGAAATTAAAAACCCCACAATTTAGGAAGCTGAGAAATCTTGGGGGGCCTAAGCCGTTAAGGCTTTGTAAGTTGTCCGGGAACCTATTGGCAGCCAGTGTAACTCCATCAGTAAAGGAGTAACATGGTCTCTCCGAGATGACCCAGAGACCAACCTGGCTGCCGTGTTCTGAACCAACTGAAGTTTCCAGACTACGTACAAAGGCAGCCCCACTTAGAGCGCATTACAAAAGTCAAGTCATTTCCACGAGCAGCAACCTCAGGCCACCGGGGTTCCCTCCAGGAGCATTGTGAGGCTGGCAATGGCCTGTGTGGGGCTGCCACCGTGGCCCCCAGGCCCTGTCCTCCGCGTCTGACGTCAGACATGGGGGTGTGGTCTCCCTCCCAAACGGGGCCACGCGCGCGGGTTCAAAGAACCCAGGCCGCCACCAATCAGGGCCGCAAGTGCGGCCCCAGACACTCCCCTCGTATCTGATGTCAGATGTGGGGGCGTTGTTTCGGTCCCAAACAGGGCCGCACAGTCCTGTTTGGAGCCAAAATCAGCCAGTGTGGCATTGGCAGAGTGGCTGGAGTAACTCTCCCTGCCCGAAAAGCAGTGAGAGCCGTTCCGGCCGTGCTACCAATGCAGCACAGGCCGATCTCTCTCCTAAATGGGGCCGCGTGGCCCTGTTTGGGAGGGAGATCGATCGGCCCTGCTGTGTTGGCAGTGAGACCAGGAGCAGCTTTCCCTGCCTTTAAGGGAAGGAGAGTCACTCTGGCTGTGCTGCCAATGCAGCACGGGCCAATTTCGGCTCCAAACAGGGCCACGCGGCCCTGTTTGGGACCGAAATAATGTCCCTGTGTCTGACATCAGACACAGGGGGTGTCTCTGAGGCCACACTCCCGGCCCTGATTGGTGGCGGCCCGGGTTCTTTGAACCAATTCATCCAATGGTGGCTCTGCCTCCAGTTCCCTCTTCACACAAACAACTTCGTACCCATGAACGCCTGGCCGGAGGGGGTAAGTAACAGCTCCTGGGCAGGACTTCTGGCCTGCTTTGCAGCAGTAAGCATGAGTGCCATGGGGGTGAGTAACAACTGAAGAGAGTTTGTATTTACCAGGAAAAAACAGTCAGAAACAAAAATTCTCTTTCCTCATCTAGGCAACATACTCAAGCAGCTGTAATTTAGTCGATTTTTATCCAGTTTCTCTGAAATTTGTGAGAGTTGTAAAACTCACCAAGAAGATTCTCCATATTAGGTTTCATATTGATAAGATAAATATTATGACTAGAAGAACAAGACTGTTTAGGTGTAGAAGAGGAGAGCTGGTCTTGTGGTAGCAAGCATGACTTGTCCCCTTAGCTAAGCAGGGTCTGCCTTGGTTGCATTTGATTGGGAGACTACATGTGAGCATTGTAAGATATTCCCCACAGGGGATGTAGCTGCTCTGGGTAGAGCATCTAGGTTCCAAGTTCCCTCCCTGGCATCTCCAAAATAGGGCTGAGAGAGACTCCTGCTTGCAACCTTGGAGAAGCTGCTGCCAGTCTGTGTAGACAATACACAGATAGACCAAAGGTCTGACTCGGTATATGGCAGCTTCCTATGTTCCTAAGAACAAGACTGTTTAGGTTTTACTATGGTAGAACTCTAGAAATTGGTGTGTGGCTCTATAATAGTCACTCAACAGCCAATGTAAGGTAAAATAATGAACTTTGAGGAAATATAGGCAAAGTGCATTAGAAACAACCAACCCTAGAAAAGTGACTTATATTATAACCCTACTTGTTAACTCATCTCAAGTGATGTTTCGATGTCAGTTTTTTGATCTCATGAAGCCTACTGGCCTGGCTTACAGAGTCTTATTGGAGACATAGTAATGTGAACATTCCTTAATTATTACACTATTTGGAAGCAGTCTGGTGGGCTGCCAGAGTTCTACAATATTCCCCAGGGCTATACAGTGGAAAAGCATGAAGGATATCCACTTAGACCTGAACTGATAGAGACTTCAATGTACCTATATCGTGGTACACAAGATCCCACCTTTTTGGAGCTGGGCAGAGATGTTGTGGAGTCAATAGAAAAAATCAGCAAGGTGGATTGTGGTTTTGCAACAATCAGACCTGAGACATCACAGGCTAGATAACTAGAAAGATAACAGTCCTTCTTCCAGGCTGAAACACTGAATTATTCTATATTTGTATTTGTGAAATATTTGTATATTTATTTGACCCCAACAACTTCATTCATAACAATGGATCATCCTTTGATGTTGTGCTGACACCATATGCTTGTATTCTTAGTGCTGGTGGATTCATCTTCAATACTGAAGTTCATCCTATAGATCTTGCTGCCCTGCACAGTTGTAGGAAACAAAAAGAAGAGCAGTGAGAGGTGGACAACTTGATTTGGGAGTTCTACTCTCTAAAAAGAAGCAGGAAATCCACTTTCACAAGAACTCTGAGTAACAGGGAAGGGGCCCCACAAAAAGACTGCAGATACTTCCCCTGAAAGCTGCAAGGGAAAAAGAAAAAATGAAAAACCCACTAATTGAGTTGCCCCAGTCAACCCTTTAACCCAAAACTGGCAGTTCTAGGGCAGGTCTTCTTAAACAACACATGCCCCCCCCCACCTCTCTCTCTCTCTCTCTCTCTCTCTGTTTGCTAATTCCGAGTTGTTGAATTAAATGTATTGTATTGGCGAGGGAAAGGGGGACAAGAAACAAATAAAAAGTATGTTATTCTAACTAGTGACACTCCAGGTTCAGTCACCTTTTTAAAAATGCAACACTAATCAACACTGTGTCATTGGCAGTGCTTTGTTCTTGACTGGTATGCTTTTTTATTTAAATATTAAACTGAGCAGGGGAAGAAATGTTTAGTTTATTTACAGGTTCAAGCTATAAGGTCTTCTGCTTAATCT
Organism: Hemicordylus capensis; assembly: GCF_027244095.1. Lineage (NCBI taxonomy): Eukaryota > Metazoa > Chordata > Lepidosauria > Squamata > Cordylidae > Hemicordylus > Hemicordylus capensis. Next base: position 190,049,072 of record NC_069659.1, on the reverse strand, counting down.
TATGGGAATCTGAAGAGGAGTCCCTTAACATGTGGATGAATTATAATATGAGGTGCAGAAACTTTTTATTTATTTTTTTTAGCCAGGACTTACATGTTCCGATAATATCAGTGCATCACAGAATGATCCCAGGTCCCTGTCAGACAAGTCAAGGCTCAACCTATATTCTTTCGGTTACATCAGAAGGCCTGAACTCTCAGCCTTGGCCTTGGCTCCTCTAATGGTGCACTGACAGAGCCAGAATAATCCTCAGGTTGATCTAATCAAAGGTGAAAAGGGAGAATCAGTAAGTGTCGTATCCTTTTGCCACTTTCATCAATCCGGCTAACTGAATTTGAGCTTAAGCTTGGTAAATTTTCTGCAAAGGGAAATTAATATGTAACACATCTGAGGCCTGGTGCAGGCCTGTAAAATTGGAAAGACTGCATTATATCAGAGAGCGATTATTGAGGGAAAGAATGGCCAAGGCCCAGGTAATCAGAAAGAAGCTTCTGTGCATCTCTACTATGCTTTGATGGTGTACTCACTCACCACCCTTGAAGCAGAAGTGAAATCCTTTCAATCTCTCTCCCCTCTCCACACCCGGAATATATTCTATTGCCCATTTCTGTTGCCCACACATGATTGAATCAATTCAATTACCTCAGAAAATACATATTCAGGCCATGAAGATGCTCTTGGAAGGAAGGGAGAGGAGAAAAAGACAAAGAAATCTGTACTTACCCAATAATAAGTTTCATTTGGAGGAGGTTTGAAAACAATTCTCCCTCACATTTGTCCCTGTCAGGTCACATTATTCACAAATGAAGTTTACAAAATATCAATTCAATTTCAATAAAGGCAGGCTGAATCTCAACACACAAGAGTTGAATTTACCAAATCATAATCCTTGAGGGGACCCTGGTGGCTTCCAAATATTTTCCAGTCAGAGGTAATCAAAAGCAGACTGCTGAATACTAATACATTCAATTTCACCCCTTTTGTTCGCATCTGTTCCCTTATAATACTATTTTTCTACACTTCCAAAGCGCTGATGATGATACCCTATCCAGGGATAAGAATGGCTTGACTATGGAGGAGAGGGTATCCTGTAAGTTGGACAGCTCTGTAAAATTGCATATTTCTACACATTTTCTATTTTAAAAATCAATTTGCTAATTAATAAACTAGGGAGTTGCCAAGCAGAAAAGCAGCTACTTTTCTGTCTTATACCATGACTACCCTGCTAATTTTCCCTCCTTGTTCACTCCAGTTTTACTCAGTACAGCAACATGAGGGCATGTTCATGATGCTAACCAGTTCAGCATAGCAGTTCTCATAACCAGTGCTCATTTCAGTCCAATGAGAAGTTGAGCTCTTTCAACTGAATAGATTCAGCTCTTGCCCCTGAACGCAGTCATTCTCTCTAACTGCAATTTGGGCAGAGTCACTCCAAGTTACTTACATCCATGAATTGGTGTGGACTTCAGCTGAAGCGTCCGCATCATTAAACTTAGTCCTGATACTTCACATAATGAGAGTTAATTGCCTCCATTTTCACTGGTTCTGAGACAAAAAGCACTATTTATATTGGCTCACTGTATTAATTGATAGAGCAGAAAAGCAGTTATACAGATCACCCCTTCTGAACAATATGAAAACAGAACAGCATAAGATCAGGAAGGAGGCCTTTTCTAAGTTGTTTCAGACAAAGCTACTGAGTGATTCAGGTTTGTCTGAGGTTAGACAGCTGCAGGGGAAAGCTCTACTGGAGTAGAGCTATGGCGGTGGGGAGGAGGGAGAGAAGAGTCACCAGTGCAAAGAGAAGGGTGAGGGCCAGGGAAGAAACTCCTGGTCAGTGTCCTTCAGGGTGCAATGGATACCTCTTAGTTGTGACTCAGTCTTGGGATTGGGGGTAAACACATGATTGGCATTCTGCTGAAAACTGTCAGTTGTCATTATCTTTATAGTCAGTGTTCTTCTTGCTATAAAGATGCTAGATATACTACACTTCTGGCTTTCTGGGAAGAAAAGAAGAGTAAACTTGTATAGGGACCAGAAGGAAGAGGTTCCTCCCTGGGCCTTGTACATTGGAGCGTGACATGCCACGAGGGAGATGGTTGCTTTGGTAGAGACACTTGGGAGTGTTTCTTCATACTTTCATAGATCAGTAATGATCAAATTACTTGGGGCTAGGTCATCTTCCTGCCATGTTCCTTGCTTTCCTTCTATCCTTGGATTCTGCCTGCAGCCTTAGAGTGAAACTTCCTCCCCTTGTATTCCTGAAAGTGCAGGTTTTGCTGGTAACCTATTTAGGATTGATAAAATTCCATGTAGGCTACTTTGACTGGCTTTTAGGGTCCTGGCAGGCATTGCATTGTTCTTTTTTTTAAAAGACTTTCTCAGTTTCTAACTTGCATAAAGGGGGCTTGATAATGTACTGTTCAAGTTGAATGGCTTTAACTGCATCTCCTTATGGGAAGCATAAGGAAGACATCCAGGGTAAGCCCATAAATGTTGGGGCTTAATTGGTTGCCAACTTGGCTTTACGAGTCATTCTAGCTCAGATCTTTGCTAAGATGATTTGATATTTCTACCTCACCATCTAACCCAGACGAATGCCCAAGGTGGCTGAACCCCACACATGCCCCATATGTTCAGAAACTACTAGGATCATCACCAGGTGTAAGCTTGCACATGGAAGTTTTCCCTATCATTTTTCAACAGCAAAAACAGGAGAATTTCCATGGGATTTCCACGAGAGGGGTTGATTTAATCTCTGTCGATAAGTGCGCTGTAGTGGCACCTTTAGAACTAACAAAATCATAGGAAGGTTTAGGGAGAAGCCTTTGCTCAAACAGCATGGAGGGGATTATTCAACAAGCCGACAGGGGTGGGGGGTCAAGGCGTGAGTAGCGGACAGGGTGTGTACTCACGAGTAAGCCAATTGAGGTCTACTCACGAGTAAGCCAACTGAGGTCTACTCACGAATAAGCCACACAGGTTCTATTCACGCATAAGCTGAGAAGGGTCTACTCGTGAGTAAGGCTACAAGGGTCTACTCATGAGCAAACCTACTCACAAGTATGGCAGCTGGGGTCTACTCGTGAGTCGCTGAGGGGGTTGGTCTTCCCATCTACTCTAACCTTTTAAAGGTATTTCTTACATACATGTTTTTTGCATCTGCGTAAACACAATTCTGCGTAAACACAAAACACAAAGCCCAAAATGATCTGGTGTGCTTTTTGACCTGTTCCTGCAAGCACTGAGTATTTTTACTGGTAACTTAAAGCTGAGGGGGGCCTAAGACTGAAGAAGTGTTTAGCATTTGAATGAAGCTCCCCCCATCTTCTTATTTACATTTTACAAGCTTATGCAAGCTGATTTTTAAGTCTAGCAAAGAGGGCTTTTCTTTCTGGTGCAACATGCCTCATCTGTTCAGAAACTTCTCGTTTTATCACCACGTGTAAGCTTGCACATGTAAGTTTTTCCGATTCTTTTTCAGTTGCAAATGCAGGAGAATTTCCCTGGGATTTCCACGTGAGGGGTTGATTTAAGCTCTGTCGATAACTGCGTTCGTGGTGGCACCTTTCGTACTAACAATATCATAGGAAGGTTTTGGGAGAAGCCTTTGCTCAAACAGCATGGAGGAGATCATTCAACAAGCCGACAGGCGTGAGTAGCGGACAGGGTGCCTACTCACGAGTAAGCCAACTGAGGTCTACTCATGAGTAAGCTGAGCAGGGTCTACTCACGAGTAAGCCACCCGTGCTCTTCTCACGAATAAGCTGAGCGGGGTCTACTCGTGAGTAAGGCTACCAGGGTCTACTCACGAGTAAACCAACCCCCATGTATGGCCGCTGGGGTCTACTCGTGAGTCGCTGAGGGGGTTGGTCTACCCGTCTAACCTTTTAAAGGTATTTCTTACATCCATGTTTTTTGCATCTGCGTAAACACAAAACACAAAGCCCAAAATGATCTGGGGTGCTTTTTGACCTGTTCCTGCAAGCACTGAGTATTTTTACTGGTAACTTAAAGCTGAGGGGGGCCTAAGACTGAAGAAGTGTTTAGCATTTCAATGAAGCTCACTCCATCTTCTTATTTACATTTTACAAGCTTATCTAAGCTGATTTTTAAGTCTAGCAAAGAGGGCTTTTCTTTCCGGTGCAACATGCCTCATCTGTTCAGAAACTTCTCGTTTTATCACCACGTGTAAGCTTGCACATGGAAGTTTTTCCGATTCTTTTTCAGTTGCAAATGCAGGAGAATTTCCCTGGGATTTCCACGTGAGGGGTTGATTTAAGCTCTGTCGATAACTGCGTTCGTGGTGGCACCTTTCGTACTAACAATATCATAGGAAGGTTTTGGGAGAAGCCTTTGCTCAAACAGCATAGAGGAGATTATTCAACAAGCCGACAGGCGTGAGTAGCGGACAGGGTGCCTACTCACGAGTAAGCCAACTGAGGTCTACTCATGAGTAAGCTGAGCAGGGTCTACTCACGAGTAAGCCACCCGTGCTCTTCTTACGAATAAGCTGAGCGGGGTCTACTCGTGAGTAAGGCTACCAGGGTCTACTCACGAGTAAACCAACTTGCATGTATGGCAGCTGGGGTCTACTCATGAGTTGCTGAGGGGGTTGGTCTACCCGTCTAACCTTTTAAAGGTATTTCTTACATCCATGTTTGTTGCATCTGCGTAAACACAAAACACAAAGCCCAAAATGATCTGGGGTTCTTTTTGACCTGTTCCTGCAAGCACTGAGTATTTTTACTGGTAACTTAAAGCTGAGGGGGGCCTAAGACTGAAGAAGTGTTTAGCATTTGAATGAAGCTCCCCCCATCTTCTTATTTACATTTTACAAGCTTATGCAAGCTGATTTTTAAGTCTAGCAAAGAGGGCTTTTCTTTCTGGTGCAACATGCCTCGTCTGTTCAGAAACTTCTCGTTTTATCACCACGTGTAAGCTTGCACATGGAAGTTTTTCCGATTCTTTTTCAGTTGCAAATGCAGGAGAATTTCCCTGGGATTTCCACGTGAGGGGATGATTTAAGCTCTGTCGATAACTGCGTTCGTGGTGGCACCTTTCGTACTAACAATATCATAGGAAGGTTTTGGGAGAAGCCTTTGCTCAAACAGCATGGAGGAGATCATTCAACAAGCCGACAGGCGTGAGTAGCGGACAGGGTGCCTACTCACGAGTAAGCCAACTGAGGTCTACTCATGAGTAAGCTGAGCAGGGTCTACTCACGAGTAAGCCACCTGTGCTCTTCCCACGAATAAGCTGAGCGGGGTCTACTCGTGAGTAAGGCTACCAGGGTCTACTCACGAGTAAACCAACTTGCATGTATGGCAGCTGGGGTCTACTCGTGAGTCGCTGAGGGGGTTGGTCTACCCGTCTAACCTTTTAAAGGTATTTCTTACATCCATGTTTTTTGCATCTGCGTAAACACAAAACACAAAGCCCAAAATGATCTGGGGTGCTTTTTGACCTGTTCCTGCAAGCACTGATTATTTTTACTGGTAACTTAAAGCTGAGGGGGGCCTAAGACTGAAGAAGTGTTTAGCATTTGAATGAAGCTCACTCCATCTTCTTATTTACATTTTACAGGCTTATCTAAGCTGATTTTTAAGTCTAGCAAAGAGGGCTTTTCTTTCTGGTGCAACATGCCTCTTCTGTTCAGAAACTTCTCGTTTTATCACCACGTGTAAGCTTGCACATGGAAGTTTTTCCGATTCTTTTTCAGTTGCAAATGCAGGAGAATTTCCCTGGGATTTCCACGTGAGGGGTTGATTTAAGCTCTGTCGATAACTGCGTTCGTGGTGGCACCTTTCGTACTAACAATATCATAGGAAGGTTTTGGGAGAAGCCTTTGCTCAAACAGCATGGAGGAGATCATTCAACAAGCCGACAGGCGTGAGTAGCGGACAGGGTGCCTACTCACGAGTAAGCCAACTGAGGTCTACTCATGAGTAAGCTGAGCAGGGTCTACTCACGAGTAAGCCACCCGTGCTCTTCTCACGAATAAGCTGAGCGGGGTCTACTCGTGAGTAAGGCTACCAGGGTCTACTCACGAGTAAACCAACCCGCATGTATGGCCGCTGGGGTCTACTCGTGAGTCGCTGAGGGGGTTGGTCTACCCGTCTAACCTTTTAAAGGTATTCCTTACATCCATGTTTTTTGCTTCTGCGTAAACACAAAACACAAAGCCCAAAATGATCTGGTGTGCTTTTTGACCTGTTCCTGCAAGCACTGAGTATTTTTACTGGTAACTTAAAGCTGAGGGGGGCCTAAGACTGAAGAAGTGTTTAGCATTTGAATGAAGCTCACTCCATCTTCTTATTTACATTTTACAAGCTTATGCAAGCTGATTTTTAAGTCTAGCAAAGAGGGCTTTTCTTTCTGGTGCAACATGCCTCTTCTGTTCAGAAACTTCTCGTTTGATCACCACGTGTAAGCTTGCACATGGAAGTTTTTCCGATTCTTTTTCAGTTGCAAATGCAGGAGAATTTCCCTGGGATTTCCACGTGAGGGGTTGATTTAAGCTCTGTCGATAACTGCGTTCGTGGTGGCACCTTTCGTACTAACAATATCATAGGAAGGTTTTGGGAGAAGCCTTTGCTCAAACAGCATGGAGGAGATCATTCAACAAGCCGACAGGCGTGAGTAGCGGACAGGGTGCCTACTCACGAGTAAGCCAACTGAGGTCTACTCATGAGTAAGCTGAGCAGGGTCTACTCACGAGTAAGCCACCCGTGCTCTTCTCACGAATAAGCTGAGCGGGGTCTACTCGTGAGTAAGGCTACCAGGGTCTACTCACGAGTAAACCAACCCGCATGTATGGCCGCTGGGGTCTACTCGTGAGTCGCTGAGGGGGTTGGTCTACCCGTCTAACCTTTTAAAGGTATTCCTTACATCCATGTTTTTTGCATCTGCGTAAACACAAAACACAAAGCCCAAAATGATCTGGGGTGCTTTTTGACCTGTTCCTGCAAGCACTGATTATTTTTACTGGTAACTTAAAGCTGAGGGGGGCCTAAGACTGAAGAAGTGTTTAGCATTTGAATGAAGCTCACTCCATCTTCTTATTTACATTTTACAAGCTTATCTAAGCTGATTTTTAAGTCTAGCAAAGAGGGCTTTTCTTTCTGGTGCAACATGCCTCTTCTGTTCAGAAACTGCTCGTTTTATCACCACGTGTAAGCTTGCACATGTAAGTTTTTCCGATTCTTTTTCAGTTGCAAATGCAGGAGAATTTCCCTGGGATTTCCACGTGAGGGGTTGATTTAAGCTCTGTCGATAACTGCGTTCGTGGTGGCACCTTTCGTACTAACAATATCATAGGAAGGTTTTGGGAGAAGCCTTTGCTCAAACAGCATGGAGGAGATCATTCAACAAGCCGACAGGCGTGAGTAGCGGACAGGGTGCCTACTCACGAGTAAGCCAAATGAGGTCTACTCATGAGTAAGCTGAGCAGGGTCTACTCACGAGTAAGCCACCCGTGCTCTTCTCACGAATAAGCTGAGCGGGGTCTACTCGTGAGTAAGGCTACCAGGGTCTACTCACGAGTAAACCAACCCGCATGTATGGCCGCTGGGGTCTACTCGTGAGTCGCTGAGGGGGTTGGTCTACCCGTCTAACCTTTTAAAGGTATTTCTTACATCCATGTTTTTTGCATCTGCGTAAACACAAAACACAAAGCCCAAAATGATCTGGGGTGCTTTTTGACCTGTTCCTGCAAGCACTGATTATTTTTACTGGTAACTTAAAGCTGAGGGGGGCCTAAGACTGAAGAAGTGTTTAGCATTTGAATGAAGCTCACTCCATCTTCTTATTTACATTTTACAAGCTTATCTAAGCTGATTTTTAAGTCTAGCAAAGAGGGCTTTTCTTTCTGGTGCAACATGCCTCTTCTGTTCAGAAACTTCTCGTTTTATCACCACGTGTAAGCTTGCACATGTAAGTTTTTCCGATTCTTTTTCAGTTGCAAATGCAGGAGAATTTCCCTGGGATTTCCACGTGAGGGGTTGATTTAAGCTCTGTCGATAACTGCGTTCGTGGTGGCACCTTTCGTACTAACAATATCATAGGAAGGTTTTGGGAGAAGCCTTTGCTCAAACAGCATGGAGGAGATCATTCAACAAGCCGACAGGCGTGAGTAGCGGACAGGGTGCCTACTCACGAGTAAGCCAACTGAGGTCTACTCATGAGTAAGCTGAGCAGGGTCTACTCACGAGTAAGCCACCCGTGCTCTTCTCACGAATAAGCTGAGCGGGGTCTACTCGTGAGTAAGGCTACCAGGGTCTACTCACGAGTAAACCAACCCGCATGTATGGCCGCTGGGGTCTACTCGTGAGTCGCTGAGGGGGTTGGTCTACCCGTCTAACCTTTTAAAGGTATTCCTTACATCCATGTTTTTTGCTTCTGCGTAAACACAAAACACAAAGCCCAAAATGATCTGGTGTGCTTTTTGACCTGTTCCTGCAAGCACTGAGTATTTTTACTGGTAACTTAAAGCTGAGGGGGGCCTAAGACTGAAGAAGTGTTTAGCATTTGAATGAAGCTCCCCCCATCTTCTTATTTACATTTTACAAGCTTATGCAAGCTGATTTTTAAGTCTAGCAAAGAGGGCTTTTCTTTCTGGTGCAACATGCCTCATCTGTTCAGAAACTTCTCGTTTTATCACCACGTGTAAGCTTGCACATGGAAGTTTTTCCGATTCTTTTTCAGTTGCAAATGCAGGAGAATTTCCCTGGGATTTCCACGTGAGGGGTTGATTTAAGCTCTGTCGATAACTGCGTTCGTGGTGGCACCTTTCGTACTAACAATATCATAGGAAGGTTTTGGGAGAAGCCTTTGCTCAAACAGCATGGAGGAGATCATTCAACAAGCCGACAGGCGTGAGTAGCGGACAGGGTGCCTACTCACGAGTAAGCCAACTGAGGTCTACTCATGAGTAAGCTGAGCAGGGTCTACTCACGAGTAAGCCACCCGTGCTCTTCTCACGAATAAGCTGAGCGGGGTCTACTCGTGAGTAAGGCTACCAGGGTCTACTCACGAGTAAACCAACCCGCATGTATGGCCGCTGGGGTCTACTCGTGAGTCGCTGAGGGGGTTGGTCTACCCGTCTAACCTTTTAAAGGTATTTCTTACATCCATGTTTTTTGCATCTGCGTAAACACAAAACACAAAGCCCAAAATGATCTGGGGTGCTTTTTGACCTGTTCCTGCAAGCACTGATTATTTTTACTGGTAACTTAAAGCTGAAGGGGCCTAAGACTGAAGAAGTGTTTAGCATTTGAATGAAGCTCCCCCCATCTTCTTATTTACATTTTACAAGCTTATGCAAGCTGATTTTTAAGTCTAGCAAAGGGGGGAGCTTCATTCAAATAAGAAGATTGGGGGAGCTTCATTCAAATGCTAAACACTTCTTGAGTCTTAGGCCCCCTCAGCTTTAAGTTACCAGTAAAAATACTCAGTGCTTGCAGGAACAGGTCAAAAAGCACCCCAGATCATTTTGGGCTTTGTGTTTTGTGTTTACGCAGATGCAAAAAACATGGATGTAAGAAATACCTTTAAAAGGTTAGACGGGTAGACCAACCCCCTCAGCAACTCACAAGTAGACCCCAGCTGCCATACATGCGGGTTGGTTTACTCGTGAGTAGACCCTGGTAGCCTTACTCACGAGTAGACCCCGCTCAGCTTATTCGTGAGAAGAGCACGGGTGGCTTACTCGTGAGTAGACCCTGCTCAGCTTACTCATGAGTAGACCTCGGCTTACTCGTGAGTAGGCACCCTGTCCGCTACTCACGCCTGTCGGCTTCTCCCCAAACCTTCCTATGATATTGTTAGTACGAAAGGTGCCACCACGAACGCAGTTATCGACAGAGCTTAAATCAACCCCTCACGTGGAAATCCCAGGGAAATTCTCCTGCTTTTGCAACTGAAAAAGAATCGGAAAAACTTCCATGTGCAAGCTTACACGTGGTGATAAAACGAGAAGTTTCTGAACAGATGAGGCATGTTGCACCGGAAAGAAAAGCCCTCTTTGCTAGACTTAAAAATCAGCTTGCATAAGCTTTTAAAATGTAAATAAGAAGATGGGGGGAGCTTCATTCAAATGCTAAACACTTCTTGAGTCTTAGGCCCCCTCAGCTTTAAGTTACCAGTAAAAATACTCAGTGCTTGCAGGAACAGGTCAAAAAGCACCCCAGATCATTTTGGGCTTTGTGTTTTGTGTTTACGCAGAAGCAAAAAACATGGATGTAAGAAATACCTTTAAAAGGTTAGACGGATAGACCAACCCCCTCAGCGACTCACGAGTAGACCCCAGCGGCCATACATGCGTGTTGGTTTACTCATGAGTAGACCCTGGTAGCCTTACTCACGAGTAGACCCCGCTCAGCTTATTCGTGAGAAGAGCACGGGTGGCTTACTCGTGAGTAGACCCTGCTCAGCTTACTCATGAGTAGACCTCAGTTGGCTTACTCGTGAGTAGGCACCCTGTCCGCTACTCACGCCTGTCGGCTTCTCCCCAAACCTTCCTATGATATTATTAGTACGAAAGGTGCCACCACGAACGCATTTATCGACAGAGCTTAAATCAACCCCTCACGTGGAAATCCCAGGGAAATTCTCCTGCATTTGCAACTGAAAAAGAATCGGAAAAACTTCCATGTGCAAGCTTACACGTGGTGATAAAACGAGAAGTTTCTGAACAGATGAGGCATGTTGCACCAGAAAGAAAAGCCCCCTTTGCTAGACTTAAAAATCAGCTTGCATAAGCTTGTAAAATGTAAATAAGAAGATGGGGGGAGCTTCATTCAAATGCTAAACACTTCTTCAGTCTTAGGCCCCCTCAGCTTTAAGTTACCAGTAAAAATACTCAGTGCTTGCAGGAAAAGGTCAAAAAGCACCCCAGATCATTTTGTGCTTTGTGTTTTGTGTTTACGCAGATGCAAAGAACATGGATGTAAGAAATACCTTTAAAAGGTTAGACGGGTAGACCAACCCCCTCAGCGACTCACAAGTAGACCCCAGCTGCTATACATGCGGGTTGGTTTACTCGTGAGTAGACCCTGGTAGCCTTACTCACGAGTAGACCCCGCTCAGCTTATTCGTGAGAAGAGCACGGGTGGCTTACTCGTGAGTAGACCCTGCTCAGCTTACTCACGAGTAGACCTCAGTTGGCTTACTCGTGAGTAGGCACCCTGTCCGCTACTCACGCCTGTCGGCTTGTTGAATAATCTCCTCCATGCTGTTTGAGCAAAGGCTTCTCCCAAAACCTTCCTATGATATTGTTAGTACGAAAGGTGCCACCACGAACGCAGTTATCGACAGAGCTTAAATCAACCCCTCACGTGGAAATCCCAGGGAAATTCTCCTGCTTTTGCAACTGAAAAAGAATAGGAAAAACTTCCATGTGCAAGCTTACACGTGGTGATAAAAAGAGAAGTTTCTGAACAGATGAGGCATGTTGCACCAGAAAGAAAAGCCCCCTTTGCTAGACTTAAAAATCAGCTTGCATAAGCTTGTAAAATGTAAATAAGGAGATGGGGGGAGCTTCATTCAAATGCTAAACACTTCTTCAGTTTTAGGCCCCCTCAGCTTTAAGTTACCAGTAAAAATACTCAGTGCTTGCAGGAACAGGTCAAAAAGCACCCCAGATCATTTTGGGCTTTGTTTTGTGTTTACGCAGATGCAAAAAACATGGATGTAAGAAATACCTTTAAAAGGTTAGACGGGTAGACCAACCCCCTCTGCGACTCACAAGTAGACCCCAGCGGCCATACATGCGAGTTGGTTTACCCGTGAGTAGACCCTGGTTGCCTTACTCACGAGTAGACCCCGCTCAGCTTATTCGTGAGAAGAGCACGGGTGGCTTACTCGTGAGTAGACCCTACTCAGCTTACTCACGAGTAGACCTCAGTTGGCTTACTCGTGAGTAGGCACCCTGTCCGCTACTCAGGCCTGTCGGCTTGTTGAATGATCTCCTCCATGCTGTTTGAGCAAAGGCTTCTCCCAAAACCTTCCTATGATATTGTTAGTACGAAAGGTGCCACCACGAACGCAGTTATCGACAGAGCTTAAATCAACCCCTCACGTGGAAATCCTAGGGAAATTCTCCTGCTTTTGCAACTGAAAAAGAATCGGAAAAACTTCCATGTGCAAGCTTACACGTGGTGATAAAACGAGAAGTACTGAACAGATGAGGCATGTTGCACCAGAAAGAAAAGCCCCCTTTGCTAGACTTAAAAATCAGCTTGCATAAGCTTGTAAAATGTAAATAAGAAGATGGGGGGAGCTTCATTCAAATGCTAAACACTTCTTGAGTCTTAGGCCCCCTCAGCTTTAAGTTACCAGTAAAAATACTCAGTGCTTGCAGGAACAGGTCAAAAAGCACCCCAGATCATTTTGGGCTTTGTGTTTTGTGTTTACGCAGAAGCAAAAAAACATGGATGTAAGAAATACCTTTAAAAGGTTAGACGGATAGACCAACCCCCTCAGCGACTCACGAGTAGACCCCAGCGGCCATACATGCGTGTTGGTTTACTCATGAGTAGACCCTGGTAGCCTTACTCACGAGTAGACCCCGCTCAGCTTATTCGTGAGAAGAGCACGGGTGGCTTACTCGTGAGTAGACCCTGCTCAGCTTACTCATGAGTAGACCTCAGTTGGCTTACTCGTGAGTAGGCACCCTGTCCGCTACTCACGCCTGTCGGCTTCTCCCCAAACCTTCCTATGATATTATTAGTACGAAAGGTGCCACCACGAACGCAGTTATCGACAGAGCTTAAATCAACCCCTCACGTGGAAATCCCAGGGAAATTCTCCTGCTTTTGCAACTGAAAAAGAATCGGAAAAACTTACATGTGCAAGCATACACTTGTTGATAAAACGAGAAGTTTCTGAACAGATGAGGCATGTTGCACCGGAAAGAAAAGCCCTCTTTGCTAGACTTAAAAATCAGCTTAGATAAGCTTGTAAAATGTAAATAAGAAGATGGAGTGAGCTTCATTCAAATGCTAAACACTTCTTCAGTCTTAGGCCCCCCTCAGCTTTAAGTTACCAGTAAAAATACTCAGTGCTTGCAGGAACAGGTCAAAAAGAACCCCAGATCATTTTGGGCTTTGTGTTTTGTGTTTACGCAGATGCAAAAAACATGGATGTAAGAAATACCTTTAAAAGGTTAGACGGGTAGACCAACCCCCTCAGCGACTCACGAGTAGACCCCAGCGGCCATACATGCGGGTTGGTTTACTCGTGAGTAGACCCTGGTAGCCTTACTCACGAGTAGACCCCGCTCAGCTTATTCGTGAGAAGAGCACGGGTGGCTTACTCGTGAGTAGACCCTGCTCAGCTTACTCATGAGTAGACCTCAGTTGGCTTACTCGTGAGTAGGCACCCTGTCCGCTACTCACGCCTGTCGGCTTGTTGAATGATCTCCTCCATGCTGTTTGAGCAAAGGCTTCTCCCAAAACCTTCCTATGATATTGTTAGTACGAAAGGTGCCACCACGAACGCAGTTATCGACAGAGCTTAAATCAACCCCTCACGTGGAAATCCCAGGGAAATTCTCCTGCATTTGCAACTGAAAAAGAATCGGAAAAACTTACATGTGCAAGCTTACACGTGGTGATAAAACGAGAAGTTTCTGAACAGATGAGGCATGTTGCACCGGAAAGAAAAGCCCTCTTTGCTAGACTTAAAAATCAGCTTGCATAAGCTTGTAAAATGTAAATAAGAAGACGGGGGGAGCTTCATTCAAATGCTAAACACTTCTTCAGTCTTAGGCCCCCCTCAGCTTTAAGTTACCAGTAAAAATACTCAGTGCTTGCAGGAACAGGTCAAAAAGAACCCCAGATCATTTTGGGCTTTGTGTTTTGTGTTTACGCAGATGCAAAAAACATGGATGTAAGAAATACCTTTAAAAGGTTAGACGGGTAGACCAACCCCCTCAGCAACTCATGAGTAGACCCCAGCTGCCATACATGCAAGTTGGTTTACTCGTGAGTAGACCCTGGTAGCCTTACTCACGAGTAGACCCCGCTCAGCTTATTCGTGAGAAGAGCACGGGTGGCTTACTCGTGAGTAGACCCTGCTCAGCTTACTCATGAGTAGACCTCAGTTGGCTTACTCGTGAGTAGGCACCCTGTCCGCTACTCACGCCTGTCGGCTTGTTGAATGATCTCCTCCATGCTGTTTGAGCAAAGGCTTCTCCCAAAACCTTCCTATGATATTGTTAGTACGAAAGGTGCCACCACGAACGCAGTTATCGACAGAGCTTAAATCAACCCCTCACGTGGAAATCCCAGGGAAATTCTCCTGCATTTGCAACTGAAAAAGAATCGGAAAAACTTACATGTGCAAGCTTACACGTGGTGATAAAACGAGAAGTTTCTGAACAGATGAGGCATGTTGCACCAGAAAGAAAAGCCCTCTTTGCTAGACTTAAAAATCAGCTTGCATAAGCTTGTAAAATGTAAATAAGAAGATGGGGGGAGCTTCATTCAAATGCTAAACACTTCTTCAGTCTTAGGCCCCCCTCAGCTTTAAGTTACCAGTAAAAATACTCAGTGCTTGCAGGAACAGGTCAAAAAGCACACCAGATCATTTTGGGCTTTGTGTTTTGTGTTTACGCAGAAGCAAAAAACATGGATGTAAGAAATACCTTTAAAAGGTTAGACGGGTAGACCAACCCCCTCAGCAACTCATGAGTAGACCCCAGCTGCCATACATGCAAGTTGGTTTACTCGTGAGTAGACCCTGGTAGCCTTACTCACGAGTAGAAGCCGCTCAGCTTATTCATAAGAAGAGCACGGGTGGCTTACTCGTGAGTAGACCCTGCTCAGCTTACTCATGAGTAGACCTCAGTTGGCTTACTCGTGAGTAGGCACCCTGTCCGCTACTCACGCCTGTCGGCTTTTTGAATAATCTCCTCTATGCTGTTTGATCAAAGGCTTCTCCCAAAACCTTCCTATGATATTGTTAGTACGAAAGGTGCCACCACGAACGCAGTTATCGACAGAGCTTAAATCATCCCCTCACGTGGAAATCCCAGGGAAATTCTCCTGCTTTTGCAACTGAAAAAGAATCGGAAAAACTTACATGTGCAAGCATACACTTGTTGATAAAACGAGAAGTTTCTGAACAGATGAGGCATGTTGCACCGGAAAGAAAAGCCCTCTTTGCTAGACTTAAAAATCAGCTTAGATAAGCTTGTAAAATGTAAATAAGAAGATGGAGTGAGCTTCATTCAAATGCTAAACACTTCTTCAGTCTTAGGCCCCCCTCAGCTTTAAGTTACCAGTAAAAATACTCAGTGCTTGCAGGAACAGGTCAAAAAGAACCCCAGATCATTTTGGGCTTTGTGTTTTGTGTTTACGCAGATGCAAAAAACATGGATGTAAGAAATACCTTTAAAAGGTTAGACGGGTAGACCAACCCCCTCAGCGACTCACGAGTAGACCCCAGCGGCCATACATGCGGGTTGGTTTACTCGTGAGTAGACCCTGGTAGCCTTACTCACGAGTAGACCCCGCTCAGCTTATTCGTGAGAAGAGCACGGGTGGCTTACTCGTGAGTAGACCCTGCTCAGCTTACTCATGAGTAGACCTCAGTTGGCTTACTCGTGAGTAGGCACCCTGTCCGCTACTCACGCCTGTCGGCTTGTTGAATGATCTCCTCCATGCTGTTTGAGCAAAGGCTTCTCCCAAAACCTTCCTATGATATTGTTAGTACGAAAGGTGCCACCACGAACGCAGTTATCGACAGAGCTTAAATCAACCCCTCACGTGGAAATCCCAGGGAAATTCTCCTGCATTTGCAACTGAAAAAGAATCGGAAAAACTTACATGTGCAAGCTTACACGTGGTGATAAAACGAGAAGTTTCTGAACAGATGAGGCATGTTGCACCGGAAAGAAAAGCCCTCTTTGCTAGACTTAAAAATCAGCTTGCATAAGCTTGTAAAATGTAAATAAGAAGACGGGGGGAGCTTCATTCAAATGCTAAACACTTCTTCAGTCTTAGGCCCCCCTCAGCTTTAAGTTACCAGTAAAAATACTCAGTGCTTGCAGGAACAGGTCAAAAAGAACCCCAGATCATTTTGGGCTTTGTGTTTTGTGTTTACGCAGATGCAAAAAACATGGATGTAAGAAATACCTTTAAAAGGTTAGACGGGTAGACCAACCCCCTCAGCAACTCATGAGTAGACCCCAGCTGCCATACATGCAAGTTGGTTTACTCGTGAGTAGACCCTGGTAGCCTTACTCACGAGTAGACCCCGCTCAGCTTATTCGTGAGAAGAGCACGGGTGGCTTACTCGTGAGTAGACCCTGCTCAGCTTACTCATGAGTAGACCTCAGTTGGCTTACTCGTGAGTAGGCACCCTGTCCGCTACTCACGCCTGTCGGCTTGTTGAATGATCTCCTCCATGCTGTTTGAGCAAAGGCTTCTCCCAAAACCTTCCTATGATATTGTTAGTACGAAAGGTGCCACCACGAACGCAGTTATCGACAGAGCTTAAATCAACCCCTCACGTGGAAATCCCAGGGAAATTCTCCTGCATTTGCAACTGAAAAAGAATCGGAAAAACTTACATGTGCAAGCTTACACGTGGTGATAAAACGAGAAGTTTCTGAACAGATGAGGCATGTTGCACCAGAAAGAAAAGCCCTCTTTGCTAGACTTAAAAATCAGCTTGCATAAGCTTGTAAAATGTAAATAAGAAGATGGGGGGAGCTTCATTCAAATGCTAAACACTTCTTCAGTCTTAGGCCCCCCTCAGCTTTAAGTTACCAGTAAAAATACTCAGTGCTTGCAGGAACAGGTCAAAAAGCACACCAGATCATTTTGGGCTTTGTGTTTTGTGTTTACGCAGAAGCAAAAAACATGGATGTAAGAAATACCTTTAAAAGGTTAGACGGGTAGACCAACCCCCTCAGCAACTCATGAGTAGACCCCAGCTGCCATACATGCAAGTTGGTTTACTCGTGAGTAGACCCTGGTAGCCTTACTCACGAGTAGAAGCCGCTCAGCTTATTCATAAGAAGAGCACGGGTGGCTTACTCGTGAGTAGACCCTGCTCAGCTTACTCATGAGTAGACCTCAGTTGGCTTACTCGTGAGTAGGCACCCTGTCCGCTACTCACGCCTGTCGGCTTTTTGAATAATCTCCTCTATGCTGTTTGATCAAAGGCTTCTCCCAAAACCTTCCTATGATATTGTTAGTACGAAAGGTGCCACCACGAACGCAGTTATCGACAGAGCTTAAATCATCCCCTCACGTGGAAATCCCAGGGAAATTCTCCTGCTTTTGCAACTGAAAAAGAATCGGAAAAACTTACATGTGCAAGCATACACTTGTTGATAAAACGAGAAGTTTCTGAACAGATGAGGCATGTTGCACCGGAAAGAAAAGCCCTCTTTGCTAGACTTAAAAATCAGCTTAGATAAGCTTGTAAAATGTAAATAAGAAGATGGAGTGAGCTTCATTCAAATGCTAAACACTTCTTCAGTCTTAGGCCCCCCTCAGCTTTAAGTTACCAGTAAAAATACTCAGTGCTTGCAGGAACAGGTCAAAAAGAACCCCAGATCATTTTGGGCTTTGTGTTTTGTGTTTACGCAGATGCAAAAAACATGGATGTAAGAAATACCTTTAAAAGGTTAGACGGGTAGACCAACCCCCTCAGCGACTCACGAGTAGACCCCAGCGGCCATACATGCGGGTTGGTTTACTCGTGAGTAGACCCTGGTAGCCTTACTCACGAGTAGACCCCGCTCAGCTTATTCGTGAGAAGAGCACGGGTGGCTTACTCGTGAGTAGACCCTGCTCAGCTTACTCATGAGTAGACCTCAGTTGGCTTACTCGTGAGTAGGCACCCTGTCCGCTACTCACGCCTGTCGGCTTGTTGAATGATCTCCTCCATGCTGTTTGAGCAAAGGCTTCTCCCAAAACCTTCCTATGATATTGTTAGTACGAAAGGTGCCACCACGAACGCAGTTATCGACAGAGCTTAAATCAACCCCTCACGTGGAAATCCCAGGGAAATTCTCCTGCATTTGCAACTGAAAAAGAATCGGAAAAACTTCCATGTGCAAGCTTACACGTGGTGATAAAACGAGAAGTTTCTGAACAGATGAGGCATGTTGCACCAGAAAGAAAAGCCCTCTTTGCTAGACTTAAAAATCAGCTTGCATAAGCTTGTAAAATGTAAATAAGAAGATGGGGGGAGCTTCATTCAAATGCTAAACACTTCTTCAGTCTTAGGCCCCCCTCAGCTTTAAGTTACCAGTAAAAATACTCAGTGCTTGCAGGAACAGGTCAAAAAGCACACCAGATCATTTTGGGCTTTGTGTTTTGTGTTTACGCAGAAGCAAAAAACATGGATGTAAGAAATACCTTTAAAAGGTTAGACGGGTAGACCAACCCCCTCAACAACTCATGAGTAGACCCCAGCTGCCATACATGCAAGTTGGTTTACTCGTGAGTAGACCCTGGTAGCCTTACTCACGAGTAGAAGCCGCTCAGCTTATTCATAAGAAGAGCACGGGTGGCTTACTCGTGAGTAGACCCTGCTCAGCTTACTCATGAGTAGACCTCAGTTGGCTTACTCGTGAGTAGGCACCCTGTCCGCTACTCACGCCTGTCGGCTTGTTGAATGATCTCCTCCATGCTGTTTGAGCAAAGGCTTCTCCCAAAACCTTCCTATGATATTGTTAGTACGAAAGGTGCCACCACGAACGCAGTTATCGACAGAGCTTAAATCAACCCCTCACGTGGAAATCCCAGGGAAATTCTCCTGCATTTGCAACTGAAAAAGAATCGGAAAAACTTCCATGTGCAAGCTTACACGTGGTGATAAAACGAGAAGTTTCTGAACAGATGAGGCATGTTGCACCAGAAAGAAAAGCCCTCTTTGCTAGACTTAAAAATCAGCTTGCATAAGCTTGTAAAATGTAAATAAGAAGATGGGGGGAGCTTCATTCAAATGCTAAACACTTCTTCAGTCTTAGGCCCCCCTCAGCTTTAAGTTACCAGTAAAAATACTCAGTGCTTGCAGGAACAGGTCAAAAAGCACCCCAGATCATTTTGGGCTTTGTGTTTTGTGTTTACGCAGATGCAAAAAACATGGATGTAAGAAATACCTTTAAAAGGTTAGACGGGTAGACCAACCCCCTCAGCGACTCACGAGTAGACCCCAGCGGCCATACATGCGGGTTGGTTTACTCGTGAGTAGACCCTGGTAGCCTTACTCATGAGTAGACCCCGCTCAGCTTATTCGTGAGAAGAGCACGGGTGGCTTACTCGTGAGTAGACCCTGCTCAGCTTACTCATGAGTAGACCTCAGTTGGCTTACTCGTGAGTAGGCACCCTGTCCGCTACTCACGCCTGTCGGCTTGTTGAATAATCTCCTCTATGCTGTTTGAGCAAAGGCTTCTCCCAAAACCTTCCTATGATATTGTTAGTACGAAAGGTGCCACCACGAACGCAGTTATCGACAGAGCTTAAATCAACCCCTCACGTGGAAATCCCAGGGAAATTCTCCTGCATTTGCAACTGAAAAAGAATCGGAAAAACTTCCATGTGCAAGCATACACTTGGTGATAAAACGAGCAGTTTCTGAACAGATGAGGCATGTTGCACCAGAAAGAAAAGCCCTCTTTTCTAGACTTAAAAATCAGCTTGCATAAGCTTGTAAAATGTAAATAAGAAGATGGGGGGAGCTTCATTCAAATGCTAAACACTTCTTCAGTCTTAGGCCCCCTCAGCTTTAAGTTACCAGTGAAAATACTCAGTGCTTGCAGGAACAGGTCAAAAAGCACCCCAGATCATTTTGGGCTTTGTGTTTTGTGTTTACGCAGATGCAAAAAACATGGATGTAAGAAATACCTTTAAAAGGTTAGACGGGTAGACCAACCCCCTCAGCGACTCACGAGTAGACCCCAGCGGCCATACATGCGGGTTGGTTTACTCGTGAGTAGACCCTGGTAGCCTTACTCACGAGTAGACCCCGCTCAGCTTATTCGTGAGAAGAGCACGGGTGGCTTACTCGTGAGTAGACCCTGCTCAGCTTACTCATGAGTAGACCTCAGTTGGCTTACTCGTGAGTAGGCACCCTGTCCGCTACTCACGCCTGTCGGCTTGTTGAATGATCTCCTCCATGCTGTTTGAGCAAAGGCTTCTCCCAAAACCTTCCTATGATATTGTTAGTACGAAAGGTGCCACCACGAACGCAGTTATCGACAGAGCTTAAATCAACCCCTCACGTGGAAATCCCAGGGAAATTCTCCTGCATTTGCAACTGAAAAAGAATCGGAAAAACTTCCATGTGCAAGCTTACACGTGGTGATAAAACGAGAAGTTTCTGAACAGATGAGGCATGTTGCACCAGAAAGAAAAGCCCTCTTTTCTAGACTTAAAAATCAGCTTGCATAAGCTTGTAAAATGTAAATAAGAAGATGGGGGGAGCTTCATTCAAATGCTAAACACTTCTTCAGTCTTAGGCCCCCTCAGCTTTAAGTTACCAGTGAAAATACTCAGTGCTTGCAGGAACAGGTCAAAAAGCACCCCAGATCATTTTGGGCTTTGTGTTTTGTGTTTACGCAGATGCAAAAAACATGGATGTAAGAAATACCTTTAAAAGGTTAGACGGGTAGACCAACCCCCTCAGCGACTCACGAGTAGACCCCAGCGGCCATACATGCGGGTTGGTTTACTCGTGAGTAGACCCTGGTAGCCTTACTCACGAGTAGACCCCGCTCAGCTTATTCGTGAGAAGAGCACGGGTGGCTTACTCGTGAGTAGACCCTGCTCAGCTTACTCATGAGTAGACCTCAGTTGGCTTACTCGTGAGTAGGCACCCTGTCCGCTACTCACGCCTGTCGGCTTGTTGAATGATCTCCTCCATGCTGTTTGAGCAAAGGCTTCTCCCAAAACCTTCCTATGATATTGTTAGTACGAAAGGTGCCACCACGAACGCAGTTATCGACAGAGCTTAAATCAACCCCTCACGTGGAAATCCCAGGGAAATTCTCCTGCATTTGCAACTGAAAAAGAATCGGAAAAACTTCCATGTGCAAGCTTACACGTGGTGATAAAACGAGAAGTTTCTGAACAGATGAGGCATGTTGCACCAGAAAGAAAAGCCCTCTTTGCTAGACTTAAAAATCAGCTTGCATAAGCTTGTAAAATGTAAATAAGAAGATGGGGGGAGCTTCATTCAAATGCTAAACACTTCTTCAGTCTTAGGCCCCCCTCAGCTTTAAGTTACCAGTAAAAATACTCAGTGCTTGCAGGAACAGGTCAAAAAGCACACCAGATCATTTTGGGCTTTGTGTTTTGTGTTTACGCAGAAGCAAAAAACATGGATGTAAGAAATACCTTTAAAAGGTTAGACGGGTAGACCAACCCCCTCAACAACTCATGAGTAGACCCCAGCTGCCATACATGCAAGTTGGTTTACTCGTGAGTAGACCCTGGTAGCCTTACTCACGAGTAGAAGCCGCTCAGCTTATTCATAAGAAGAGCACGGGTGGCTTACTCGTGAGTAGACCCTGCTCAGCTTACTCATGAGTAGACCTCAGTTGGCTTACTCGTGAGTAGGCACCCTGTCCGCTACTCACGCCTGTCGGCTTGTTGAATGATCTCCTCCATGCTGTTTGAGCAAAGGCTTCTCCCAAAACCTTCCTATGATATTGTTAGTACGAAAGGTGCCACCACGAACGCAGTTATCGACAGAGCTTAAATCAACCCCTCACGTGGAAATCCCAGGGAAATTCTCCTGCATTTGCAACTGAAAAAGAATCGGAAAAACTTCCATGTGCAAGCTTACACGTGGTGATAAAACGTGAAGTTTCTGAACAGAAGAGGCATGTTGCACCAGAAAGAAAAGCCCTCTTTGCTAGACTTAAAAATCAGCTTAGATAAGCTTGTAAAATGTAAATAAGAAGATGGAGTGAGCTTCATTCAAATGCTAAACACTTCTTCAGTCTTAGGCCCCCCTCAGCTTTAAGTTACCAGTAAAAATAATCAGTGCTTGCAGGAACAGGTCAAAAAGCACCCCAGATCATTTTGGGCTTTGTGTTTTGTGTTTACGCAGATGCAAAAAACATGGATGTAAGAAATACCTTTAAAAGGTTAGACGGGTAGACCAACCCCCTCAGCGACTCACGAGTAGACCCCAGCGGCCATACATGCGGGTTGGTTTACTCGTGAGTAGACCCTGGTAGCCTTACTCACGAGTAGACCCCGCTCAGCTTATTCGTGAGAAGAGCACGGGTGGCTTACTCGTGAGTAGACCCTGCTCAGCTTACTCATGAGTAGACCTCAGTTGGCTTACTCGTGAGTAGGCACCCTGTCCGCTACTCACGCCTGTCGGCTTGTTGAATGATCTCCTCCATGCTGTTTGAGCAAAGGCTTCTCCCAAAACCTTCCTATGATATTGTTAGTACGAAAGGTGCCACCACGAACGCAGTTATCGACAGAGCTTAAATCAACCCCTCACGTGGAAATCCCAGGGAAATTCTCCTGCATTTGCAACTGAAAAAGAATCGGAAAAACTTCCATGTGCAAGCTTACACGTGGTGATAAAACGAGAAGTTTCTGAACAGATGAGGCATGTTGCACCAGAAAGAAAAGCCCTCTTTGCTAGACTTAAAAATCAGCTTGCATAAGCTTGTAAAATGTAAATAAGAAGATGGGGGGAGCTTCATTCAAATGCTAAACACTTCTTCAGTCTTAGGCCCCCCTCAGCTTTAAGTTACCAGTAAAAATACTCAGTGCTTGCAGGAACAGGTCAAAAAGCACCCCAGATCATTTTGGGCTTTGTGTTTTGTGTTTACGCAGATGCAAAAAACATGGATGTAAGAAATACCTTTAAAAGGTTAGACGGGTAGACCAACCCCCTCAGCGACTCACGAGTAGACCCCAGCGGCCATACATGCGGGTTGGTTTACTCGTGAGTAGACCCTGGTAGCCTTACTCATGAGTAGACCCCGCTCAGCTTATTCGTGAGAAGAGCACGGGTGGCTTACTCGTGAGTAGACCCTGCTCAGCTTACTCATGAGTAGACCTCAGTTGGCTTACTCGTGAGTAGGCACCCTGTCCGCTACTCACGCCTGTCGGCTTGTTGAATAATCTCCTCTATGCTGTTTGAGCAAAGGCTTCTCCCAAAACCTTCCTATGATATTGTTAGTACGAAAGGTGCCACCACGAACGCAGTTATCGACAGAGCTTAAATCAACCCCTCACGTGGAAATCCCAGGGAAATTCTCCTGCATTTGCAACTGAAAAAGAATCGGAAAAACTTCCATGTGCAAGCATACACTTGGTGATAAAACGAGCAGTTTCTGAACAGATGAGGCATGTTGCACCAGAAAGAAAAGCCCTCTTTGCTAGACTTAAAAATCAGCTTGCATAAGCTTGTAAAATGTAAATAAGAAGATGGGGGGAGCTTCATTCAAATGCTAAACACTTCTTCAGTCTTAGGCCCCCCTCAGCTTTAAGTTACCAGTAAAAATACTCAGTGCTTGCAGGAACAGGTCAAAAAGCACCCCAGATCATTTTGGGCTTTGTGTTTTGTGTTTACGCAGATGCAAAAAACATGGATGTAAGAAATACCTTTAAAAGGTTAGACGGGTAGACCAACCCCCTCAGCGACTCACGAGTAGACCCCAGCGGCCATACATGCGGGTTGGTTTACTCGTGAGTAGACCCTGGTAGCCTTACTCATGAGTAGACCCCGCTCAGCTTATTCGTGAGAAGAGCACGGGTGGCTTACTCGTGAGTAGACCCTGCTCAGCTTACTCATGAGTAGACCTCAGTTGGCTTACTCGTGAGTAGGCACCCTGTCCGCTACTCACGCCTGTCGGCTTGTTGAATAATCTCCTCTATGCTGTTTGAGCAAAGGCTTCTCCCAAAACCTTCCTATGATATTGTTAGTACGAAAGGTGCCACCACGAACGCAGTTATCGACAGAGCTTAAATCAACCCCTCACGTGGAAATCCCAGGGAAATTCTCCTGCATTTGCAACTGAAAAAGAATCGGAAAAACTTCCATGTGCAAGCATACACTTGGTGATAAAACGAGCAGTTTCTGAACAGATGAGGCATGTTGCACCAGAAAGAAAAGCCCTCTTTTCTAGACTTAAAAATCAGCTTGCATAAGCTTGTAAAATGTAAATAAGAAGATGGGGGGAGCTTCATTCAAATGCTAAACACTTCTTCAGTCTTAGGCCCCCTCAGCTTTAAGTTACCAGTGAAAATACTCAGTGCTTGCAGGAACAGGTCAAAAAGCACCCCAGATCATTTTGGGCTTTGTGTTTTGTGTTTACGCAGATGCAAAAAACATGGATGTAAGAAATACCTTTAAAAGGTTAGACGGGTAGACCAACCCCCTCAGCGACTCACGAGTAGACCCCAGCGGCCATACATGCGGGTTGGTTTACTCGTGAGTAGACCCTGGTAGCCTTACTCACGAGTAGACCCCGCTCAGCTTATTCGTGAGAAGAGCACGGGTGGCTTACTCGTGAGTAGACCCTGCTCAGCTTACTCATGAGTAGACCTCAGTTGGCTTACTCGTGAGTAGGCACCCTGTCCGCTACTCACGCCTGTCGGCTTGTTGAATGATCTCCTCCATGCTGTTTGAGCAAAGGCTTCTCCCAAAACCTTCCTATGATATTGTTAGTACGAAAGGTGCCACCACGAACGCAGTTATCGACAGAGCTTAAATCAACCCCTCACGTGGAAATCCCAGGGAAATTCTCCTGCATTTGCAACTGAAAAAGAATCGGAAAAACTTCCATGTGCAAGCTTACACGTGGTGATAAAACGAGAAGTTTCTGAACAGATGAGGCATGTTGCACCAGAAAGAAAAGCCCTCTTTTCTAGACTTAAAAATCAGCTTGCATAAGCTTGTAAAATGTAAATAAGAAGATGGGGGGAGCTTCATTCAAATGCTAAACACTTCTTCAGTCTTAGGCCCCCTCAGCTTTAAGTTACCAGTGAAAATACTCAGTGCTTGCAGGAACAGGTCAAAAAGCACCCCAGATCATTTTGGGCTTTGTGTTTTGTGTTTACGCAGATGCAAAAAACATGGATGTAAGAAATACCTTTAAAAGGTTAGACGGGTAGACCAACCCCCTCAGCGACTCACGAGTAGACCCCAGCGGCCATACATGCGGGTTGGTTTACTCGTGAGTAGACCCTGGTAGCCTTACTCACGAGTAGACCCCGCTCAGCTTATTCGTGAGAAGAGCACGGGTGGCTTACTCGTGAGTAGACCCTGCTCAGCTTACTCATGAGTAGACCTCAGTTGGCTTACTCGTGAGTAGGCACCCTGTCCGCTACTCACGCCTGTCGGCTTGTTGAATGATCTCCTCCATGCTGTTTGAGCAAAGGCTTCTCCCAAAACCTTCCTATGATATTGTTAGTACGAAAGGTGCCACCACGAACGCAGTTATCGACAGAGCTTAAATCAACCCCTCACGTGGAAATCCCAGGGAAATTCTCCTGCATTTGCAACTGAAAAAGAATCGGAAAAACTTCCATGTGCAAGCTTACACGTGGTGATAAAACGAGAAGTTTCTGAACAGATGAGGCATGTTGCACCAGAAAGAAAAGCCCTCTTTGCTAGACTTAAAAATCAGCTTGCATAAGCTTGTAAAATGTAAATAAGAAGATGGGGGGAGCTTCATTCAAATGCTAAACACTTCTTCAGTCTTAGGCCCCCCTCAGCTTTAAGTTACCAGTAAAAATACTCAGTGCTTGCAGGAACAGGTCAAAAAGCACACCAGATCATTTTGGGCTTTGTGTTTTGTGTTTACGCAGAAGCAAAAAACATGGATGTAAGAAATACCTTTAAAAGGTTAGACGGGTAGACCAACCCCCTCAACAACTCATGAGTAGACCCCAGCTGCCATACATGCAAGTTGGTTTACTCGTGAGTAGACCCTGGTAGCCTTACTCACGAGTAGAAGCCGCTCAGCTTATTCATAAGAAGAGCACGGGTGGCTTACTCGTGAGTAGACCCTGCTCAGCTTACTCATGAGTAGACCTCAGTTGGCTTACTCGTGAGTAGGCACCCTGTCCGCTACTCACGCCTGTCGGCTTGTTGAATGATCTCCTCCATGCTGTTTGAGCAAAGGCTTCTCCCAAAACCTTCCTATGATATTGTTAGTACGAAAGGTGCCACCACGAACGCAGTTATCGACAGAGCTTAAATCAACCCCTCACGTGGAAATCCCAGGGAAATTCTCCTGCATTTGCAACTGAAAAAGAATCGGAAAAACTTCCATGTGCAAGCTTACACGTGGTGATAAAACGTGAAGTTTCTGAACAGAAGAGGCATGTTGCACCAGAAAGAAAAGCCCTCTTTGCTAGACTTAAAAATCAGCTTAGATAAGCTTGTAAAATGTAAATAAGAAGATGGAGTGAGCTTCATTCAAATGCTAAACACTTCTTCAGTCTTAGGCCCCCCTCAGCTTTAAGTTACCAGTAAAAATAATCAGTGCTTGCAGGAACAGGTCAAAAAGCACCCCAGATCATTTTGGGCTTTGTGTTTTGTGTTTACGCAGATGCAAAAAACATGGATGTAAGAAATACCTTTAAAAGGTTAGACGGGTAGACCAACCCCCTCAGCGACTCACGAGTAGACCCCAGCGGCCATACATGCGGGTTGGTTTACTCGTGAGTAGACCCTGGTAGCCTTACTCACGAGTAGACCCCGCTCAGCTTATTCGTGAGAAGAGCACGGGTGGCTTACTCGTGAGTAGACCCTGCTCAGCTTACTCATGAGTAGACCTCAGTTGGCTTACTCGTGAGTAGGCACCCTGTCCGCTACTCACGCCTGTCGGCTTGTTGAATGATCTCCTCCATGCTGTTTGAGCAAAGGCTTCTCCCAAAACCTTCCTATGATATTGTTAGTACGAAAGGTGCCACCACGAACGCAGTTATCGACAGAGCTTAAATCAACCCCTCACGTGGAAATCCCAGGGAAATTCTCCTGCATTTGCAACTGAAAAAGAATCGGAAAAACTTCCATGTGCAAGCTTACACGTGGTGATAAAACGAGAAGTTTCTGAACAGATGAGGCATGTTGCACCAGAAAGAAAAGCCCTCTTTGCTAGACTTAAAAATCAGCTTGCATAAGCTTGTAAAATGTAAATAAGAAGATGGGGGGAGCTTCATTCAAATGCTAAACACTTCTTCAGTCTTAGGCCCCCCTCAGCTTTAAGTTACCAGTAAAAATACTCAGTGCTTGCAGGAACAGGTCAAAAAGCACCCCAGATCATTTTGGGCTTTGTGTTTTGTGTTTACGCAGATGCAAAAAACATGGATGTAAGAAATACCTTTAAAAGGTTAGACGGGTAGACCAACCCCCTCAGCGACTCACGAGTAGACCCCAGCGGCCATACATGCGGGTTGGTTTACTCGTGAGTAGACCCTGGTAGCCTTACTCATGAGTAGACCCCGCTCAGCTTATTCGTGAGAAGAGCACGGGTGGCTTACTCGTGAGTAGACCCTGCTCAGCTTACTCATGAGTAGACCTCAGTTGGCTTACTCGTGAGTAGGCACCCTGTCCGCTACTCACGCCTGTCGGCTTGTTGAATAATCTCCTCTATGCTGTTTGAGCAAAGGCTTCTCCCAAAACCTTCCTATGATATTGTTAGTACGAAAGGTGCCACCACGAACGCAGTTATCGACAGAGCTTAAATCAACCCCTCACGTGGAAATCCCAGGGAAATTCTCCTGCATTTGCAACTGAAAAAGAATCGGAAAAACTTCCATGTGCAAGCATACACTTGGTGATAAAACGAGCAGTTTCTGAACAGATGAGGCATGTTGCACCAGAAAGAAAAGCCCTCTTTTCTAGACTTAAAAATCAGCTTGCATAAGCTTGTAAAATGTAAATAAGAAGATGGGGGGAGCTTCATTCAAATGCTAAACACTTCTTCAGTCTTAGGCCCCCTCAGCTTTAAGTTACCAGTGAAAATACTCAGTGCTTGCAGGAACAGGTCAAAAAGCACCCCAGATCATTTTGGGCTTTGTGTTTTGTGTTTACGCAGATGCAAAAAACATGGATGTAAGAAATACCTTTAAAAGGTTAGACGGGTAGACCAACCCCCTCAGCGACTCACGAGTAGACCCCAGCGGCCATACATGCGGGTTGGTTTACTCGTGAGTAGACCCTGGTAGCCTTACTCACGAGTAGACCCCGCTCAGCTTATTCGTGAGAAGAGCACGGGTGGCTTACTCGTGAGTAGACCCTGCTCAGCTTACTCATGAGTAGACCTCAGTTGGCTTACTCGTGAGTAGGCACCCTGTCCGCTACTCACGCCTGTCGGCTTGTTGAATAATCTCCTCTATGCTGTTTGAGCAAAGGCTTCTCCCAAAACCTTCCTATGATATTGTTAGTACGAAAGGTGCCACCACGAACGCAGTTATCGACAGAGCTTAAATCAACCCCTCACGTGGAAATCCCAGGGAAATTCTCCTGCATTTGCAACTGAAAAAGAATCGGAAAAACTTCCATGTGCAAGCTTACACGTGGTGATAAAACGAGAAGTTTCTGAACAGATGAGGCATGTTGCACCGGAAAGAAAAGCCCCCTTTGCTAGACTTAAAAATCAGCTTAGATAAGCTTGTAAAATGTAAATAAGAAGATGGAGTGAGCTTCATTCAAATGCTAAACACTTCTTCAGTCTTAGGCCCCCCTCAGCTTTAAGTTACCAGTAAAAATAATCAGTGCTTGCAGGAACAGGTCAAAAAGCACCCCAGATCATTTTGGGCTTTGTGTTTTGTGTTTACGCAGATGCAAAAAACATGGATGTAAGAAATACCTTTAAAAGGTTAGACGGGTAGACCAACCCCCTCAGCGACTCATGAGTAGACCCCAGCGGCCATAGATGCGGGTTGGTTTACTCGTGAGTAGACCCTGGTAGCCTTACTCACGAGTAGACCCCGCTCAGCTTATTCGTGAGAAGAGCACGGGTGGCTTACTCGTGAGTAGACCCTGCTCAGCTTACTCATGAGTAGACCTCAGTTGGCTTACTCGTGAGTAGGCACCCTGTCCGCTACTCACGCCTGTCGGCTTGTTGAATGATCTCCTCCATGCTGTTTGAGCAAAGGCTTCTCCCAAAACCTTCCTATGATATTGTTAGTACGAAAGGTGCCACCACGAACGCAGTTATCGACAGAGCTTAAATCAACCCTTCACGTGGAAATCCCAGGGAAATTCTCCTGCTTTTGCAACTGAAAAAGAATCGGAAAAACTTCCATGTGCAAGCATACACTTGGTGATAAAACGAGAAGTTTCTGAACAGATGAGGCATGTTGCACCAGAAAGAAAAGCCCTCTTTGCTAGACTTAAAAATCAGCTTGCATAAGCTTGTAAAATGTAAATAAGAAGATGGGGGGAGCTTCATTCAAATGCTAAACACTTCTTCAGTCTTAGGCCCCCTCAGCTTTAAGTTACCAGTAAAAATACTCAGTGCTTGCAGGAACAGATCAAAAAGCACCCCAGATCATTTTGGGCTTTGTGTTTTGTGTTTACGCAGATGCAAAAAACATGGATGTAAGAAATACCTTTAAAAGGTTAGACGGGTAGACCAACCCCCTCAGCGACTCACGAGTAGACCCCAGCGGCCATACATGCGGGTTGGTTTACTCGTGAGTAGACCCTGGTAGCCTTACTCACGAGTAGACCCCGCTCAGCTTATTCGTGAGAAGAGCACGGGTGGCTTACTCGTGAGTAGACCCTGCTCAGCTTACTCATGAGTAGACCTCAGTTGGCTTACTCGTGAGTAGGCACCCTGTCCGCTACTCACGCCTGTCGGCTTGTTGAATAATCTCCTCTATGCTGTTTGAGCAAAGGCTTCTCCCAAAACCTTCCTATGATATTGTTAGTACGAAAGGTGCCACCACGAACGCAGTTATCGACAGAGCTTAAATCAACCCCTCACGTGGAAATCCCAGGGAAATTCTCCTGCATTTGCAACTGAAAAAGAATCGGAAAAACTTCCATGTGCAAGCTTACACGTGGTGATAAAACGAGAAGTTTCTGAACAGATGAGGCATGTTGCACCGGAAAGAAAAGCCCCCTTTGCTAGACTTAAAAATCAGCTTAGATAAGCTTGTAAAATGTAAATAAGAAGATGGAGTGAGCTTCATTCAAATGCTAAACACTTCTTCAGTCTTAGGCCCCCCTCAGCTTTAAGTTACCAGTAAAAATAATCAGTGCTTGCAGGAACAGGTCAAAAAGCACCCCAGATCATTTTGGGCTTTGTGTTTTGTGTTTACGCAGATGCAAAAAACATGGATGTAAGAAATACCTTTAAAAGGTTAGACGGGTAGACCAACCCCCTCAGCGACTCACGAGTAGACCCCAGCGGCCATACATGCGGGTTGGTTTACTCGTGAGTAGACCCTGGTAGCCTTACTCACGAGTAGACCCCGCTCAGCTTATTCGTGAGAAGAGCACGGGTGGCTTACTCGTGAGTAGACCCTGCTCAGCTTACTCATGAGTAGACCTCAGTTGGCTTACTCGTGAGTAGGCACCCTGTCCGCTACTCACGCCTGTCGGCTTGTTGAATGATCTCCTCCATGCTGTTTGAGCAAAGGCTTCTCCCAAAACCTTCCTATGATATTGTTAGTACGAAAGGTGCCACCACGAACGCAGTTATCGACAGAGCTTAAATCAACCCCTCACGTGGAAATCCCAGGGAAATTCTCCTGCATTTGCAACTGAAAAAGAATCGGAAAAACTTCCATGTGCAAGCTTACACGTGGTGATAAAACGAGAAGTTTCTGAACAGATGAGGCATGTTGCACCGGAAAGAAAAGCCCTCTTTGCTAGACTTAAAAATCAGCTTGCATAAGCTTGTAAAATGTAAATAAGAAGATGGGGGGAGCTTCATTCAAATGCTAAACACTTCTTCAGTCTTAGGCCCCCCTCAGCTTTAAGTTACCAGTAAAAATACTCAGTGCTTGCAGGAACAGGTCAAAAAGCACCCCAGATCATTTTGGGCTTTGTGTTTTGTGTTTACGCAGATGCAAAAAACATGGATGTAAGAAATACCTTTAAAAGGTTAGACGGGTAGACCAACCCCCTCAGCGACTCATGAGTAGACCCCAGCGGCCATAGATGCGGGTTGGTTTACTCGTGAGTAGACCCTGGTAGCCTTACTCACGAGTAGACCCCGCTCAGCTTATTCGTGAGAAGAGCACGGGTGGCTTACTCGTGAGTAGACCCTGCTCAGCTTACTCATGAGTAGACCTCAGTTGGCTTACTCGTGAGTAGGCACCTTGTCCGCTACTCACGCCTGTCGGCTTGTTGAATGATCTCCTCCATGCTGTTTGAGCAAAGGCTTCTCCCAAAACCTTCCTATGATATTGTTAGTACGAAAGGTGCCACCACGAACGCAGTTATCGACAGAGCTTAAATCAACCCCTCACGTGGAAATCCCAGGGAAATTCTCCTGCATTTGCAACTGAAAAAGAATCGGAAAAACTTCCATGTGCAAGCTTACACGTGGTGATAAAACGAGAAGTTTCTGAACAGATGAGGCATGTTGCACCGGAAAGAAAAGCCCCCTTTGCTAGACTTAAAAATCAGCTTGCATAAGCTTGTAAAATGTAAATAAGAAGATGGGGGGAGCTTCATTCAAATGCTAAACACTTCTTCAGTCTTAGGCCCCCTCAGCTTTAAGTTACCAGTAAAAATACTCAGTGCTTGCAGGAACAGATCAAAAAGCACCCCAGATCATTTTGGGCTTTGTGTTTTGTGTTTACGCAGATGCAAAAAACATGGATGTAAGAAATACCTTTAAAAGGTTAGACGGGTAGACCAACCCCCTCAGCGACTCACGAGTAGACCCCAGCGGCCATACATGCGGGTTGGTTTACTCGTGAGTAGACCCTGGTAGCCTTACTCACGAGTAGACCCCGCTCAGCTTATTCGTGAGAAGAGCACGGGTGGCTTACTCGTGAGTAGACCCTGCTCAGCTTACTCATGAGTAGACCTCAGTTGGCTTACTCGTGAGTAGGCACCCTGTCCGCTACTCACGCCTGTCGGCTTGTTGAATAATCTCCTCTATGCTGTTTGAGCAAAGGCTTCTCCCAAAACCTTCCTATGATATTGTTAGTACGAAAGGTGCCACCACGAACGCAGTTATCGACAGAGCTTAAATCAACCCCTCACGTGGAAATCCCAGGGAAATTCTCCTGCATTTGCAACTGAAAAAGAATCGGAAAAACTTCCATGTGCAAGCTTACACGTGGTGATAAAACGAGAAGTTTCTGAACAGATGAGGCATGTTGCACCGGAAAGAAAAGCCCCCTTTGCTAGACTTAAAAATCAGCTTAGATAAGCTTGTAAAATGTAAATAAGAAGATGGAGTGAGCTTCATTCAAATGCTAAACACTTCTTCAGTCTTAGGCCCCCCTCAGCTTTAAGTTACCAGTAAAAATAATCAGTGCTTGCAGGAACAGGTCAAAAAGCACCCCAGATCATTTTGGGCTTTGTGTTTTGTGTTTACGCAGATGCAAAAAACATGGATGTAAGAAATACCTTTAAAAGGTTAGACGGGTAGACCAACCCCCTCAGCGACTCACGAGTAGACCCCAGCGGCCATACATGCGGGTTGGTTTACTCGTGAGTAGACCCTGGTAGCCTTACTCACGAGTAGACCCCGCTCAGCTTATTCGTGAGAAGAGCACGGGTGGCTTACTCGTGAGTAGACCCTGCTCAGCTTACTCATGAGTAGACCTCAGTTGGCTTACTCGTGAGTAGGCACCCTGTCCGCTACTCACGCCTGTCGGCTTGTTGAATAATCTCCTCTATGCTGTTTGAGCAAAGGCTTCTCCCAAAACCTTCCTATGATATTGTTAGTACGAAAGGTGCCACCACGAACGCAGTTATCGACAGAGCTTAAATCAACCCCTCACGTGGAAATCCCAGGGAAATTCTCCTGCATTTGCAACTGAAAAAGAATCGGAAAAACTTCCATGTGCAAGCATACACTTGGTGATAAAACGAGAAGTTTCTGAACAGATGAGGCATGTTGCACCAGAAAGAAAAGCCCTCTTTGCTAGACTTAAAAATCAGCTTGCATAAGCTTGTAAAATGTAAAGAAGAAGATGGGGGGAGCTTCATTCAAATGCTAAACACTTCTTCAGTCTTAGGCCCCCTCAGCTTTAAGTTACCAGTAAAAATACTCAGTGCTTGCAGGAACAGATCAAAAAGCACCCCAGATCATTTTGGGCTTTGTGTTTTGTGTTTACGCAGATGCAAAAAACATGGATGTAAGAAATACCTTTAAAAGGTTAGACGGGTAGACCAACCCCCTCAGCGACTCACGAGTAGACCCCAGCGGCCATACATGCAAGTTGGTTTACTCGTGAGTAGACCCTGGTAGCCTTACTCACGAGTAGACCCCGCTCAGCTTATTCGTGAGAAGAGCACGGGTGGCTTACTCGTGAGTAGACCCTGCTCAGCTTACTCATGAGTAGACCTCAGTTGGCTTACTCGTGAGTAGGCACCCTGTCCGCTACTCACGCCTGTCGGCTTGTTGAATAATCTCCTCTATGCTGTTTGAGCAAAGGCTTCTCCCAAAACCTTCCTATGATATTGTTAGTACGAAAGGTGCCACCACGAACGCAGTTATCGACAGAGCTTAAATCAACCCCTCACGTGGAAATCCCAGGGAAATTCTCCTGCATTTGCAACTGAAAAAGAATCGGAAAAACTTCCATGTGCAAGCTTACACGTGGTGATAAAACGAGAAGTTTCTGAACAGATGAGGCATGTTGCACCGGAAAGAAAAGCCCCCTTTGCTAGACTTAAAAATCAGCTTAGATAAGCTTGTAAAATGTAAATAAGAAGATGGAGTGAGCTTCATTCAAATGCTAAACACTTCTTCAGTCTTAGGCCCCCCTCAGCTTTAAGTTACCAGTAAAAATAATCAGTGCTTGCAGGAACAGGTCAAAAAGCACCCCAGATCATTTTGGGCTTTGTGTTTTGTGTTTACGCAGATGCAAAAAACATGGATGTAAGAAATACCTTTAAAAGGTTAGACGGGTAGACCAACCCCCTCAGCGACTCATGAGTAGACCCCAGCGGCCATAGATGCGGGTTGGTTTACTCGTGAGTAGACCCTGGTAGCCTTACTCACGAGTAGACCCCGCTCAGCTTATTCGTGAGAAGAGCACGGGTGGCTTACTCGTGAGTAGACCCTGCTCAGCTTACTCATGAGTAGACCTCAGTTGGCTTACTCGTGAGTAGGCACCCTGTCCGCTACTCACGCCTGTCGGCTTGTTGAATGATCTCCTCCATGCTGTTTGAGCAAAGGCTTCTCCCAAAACCTTCCTATGATATTGTTAGTACGAAAGGTGCCACCACGAACGCAGTTATCGACAGAGCTTAAATCAACCCTTCACGTGGAAATCCCAGGGAAATTCTCCTGCTTTTGCAACTGAAAAAGAATCGGAAAAACTTCCATGTGCAAGCATACACTTGGTGATAAAACGAGAAGTTTCTGAACAGATGAGGCATGTTGCACCAGAAAGAAAAGCCCTCTTTGCTAGACTTAAAAATCAGCTTGCATAAGCTTGTAAAATGTAAATAAGAAGATGGGGGGAGCTTCATTCAAATGCTAAACACTTCTTCAGTCTTAGGCCCCCTCAGCTTTAAGTTACCAGTAAAAATACTCAGTGCTTGCAGGAACAGATCAAAAAGCACCCCAGATCATTTTGGGCTTTGTGTTTTGTGTTTACGCAGATGCAAAAAACATGGATGTAAGAAATACCTTTAAAAGGTTAGACGGGTAGACCAACCCCCTCAGCGACTCACGAGTAGACCCCAGCGGCCATACATGCGGGTTGGTTTACTCGTGAGTAGACCCTGGTAGCCTTACTCACGAGTAGACCCCGCTCAGCTTATTCGTGAGAAGAGCACGGGTGGCTTACTCGTGAGTAGACCCTGCTCAGCTTACTCATGAGTAGACCTCAGTTGGCTTACTCGTGAGTAGGCACCCTGTCCGCTACTCACGCCTGTCGGCTTGTTGAATGATCTCCTCCATGCTGTTTGAGCAAAGGCTTCTCCCAAAACCTTCCTATGATATTGTTAGTACGAAAGGTGCCACCACGAATGCAGTTATCGACAGAGCTTAAATCAACCCCTCACGTGGAAATCCCAGGGAAATTCTCCTGCATTTGCAACTAAAAAAGAATCGGAAAAACTTCCATGTGCAAGCTTACACGTGGTGATAAAACGAGAAGTTTCTGAACAGATGAGGCATGTTGCACCGGAAAGAAAAGCCCCCTTTGCTAGACTTAAAAATCAGCTTAGATAAGCTTGTAAAATGTAAATAAGAAGATGGAGTGAGCTTCATTCAAATGCTAAACACTTCTTCAGTCTTAGGCCCCCCTCAGCTTTAAGTTACCAGTAAAAATACTCAGTGCTTGCAGGAACAGGTCAAAAAGCACCCCAGATCATTTTGGGCTTTGTGTTTTGTGTTTACGCAGATGCAAAAAACATGGATGTAAGAAATACCTTTAAAAGGTTAGACGGGTAGACCAACCCCCTCAGCGACTCATGAGTAGACCCCAGCGGCCATAGATGCGGGTTGGTTTACTCGTGAGTAGACCCTGGTAGCCTTACTCACGAGTAGACCCCGCCCAGCTTATTCGTGAGAAGAGCACGGGTGGCTTACTCGTGAGTAGACCCTGCTCAGCTTACTCATGAGTAGACCTCAGTTGGCTTACTCGTGAGTAGGCACCTTGTCCGCTACTCACGCCTGTCGGCTTGTTGAATGATCTCCTCCATGCTGTTTGAGCAAAGGCTTCTCCCAAAACCTTCCTATGATATTGTTAGTACGAAAGGTGCCACCACGAACGCAGTTATCGACAGAGCTTAAATCAACCCCTCACGTGGAAATCCCAGGGAAATTCTCCTGCATTTGCAACTGAAAAAGAATCGGAAAAACTTCCATGTGCAAGCTTACACGTGGTGATAAAACGAGAAGTTTCTGAACAGATGAGGCATGTTGCACCGGAAAGAAAAGCCCCCTTTGCTAGACTTAAAAATCAGCTTGCATAAGCTTGTAAAATGTAAATAAGAAGATGGGGGGAGCTTCATTCAAATGCTAACCACTTCTTCAGTCTTAGGCCCCCTCAGCTTTAAGTTACCAGTAAAAATACTCAGTGCTTGCAGGAACAGATCAAAAAGCACCCCAGATCATTTTGGGCTTTGTGTTTTGTGTTTACGCAGATGCAAAAAACATGGATGTAAGAAATACCTTTAAAAGGTTAGACGGGTAGACCAACCCCCTCAGCGACTCACGAGTAGACCCCAGCGGCCATACATGCGGGTTGGTTTACTCGTGAGTAGACCCTGGTAGCCTTACTCACGAGTAGACCCCGCTCAGCTTATTCGTGAGAAGAGCACGGGTGGCTTACTCGTGAGTAGACCCTGCTCAGCTTACTCATGAGTAGACCTCAGTTGGCTTACTCGTGAGTAGGCACCCTGTCCGCTACTCACGCCTGTCGGCTTGTTGAATAATCTCCTCTATGCTGTTTGAGCAAAGGCTTCTCCCAAAACCTTCCTATGATATTGTTAGTACGAAAGGTGCCACCACGAACGCAGTTATCGACAGAGCTTAAATCAACCCCTCACGTGGAAATCCCAGGGAAATTCTCCTGCATTTGCAACTGAAAAAGAATCGGAAAAACTTCCATGTGCAAGCTTACACGTGGTGATAAAACGAGAAGTTTCTGAACAGATGAGGCATGTTGCACCGGAAAGAAAAGCCCCCTTTGCTAGACTTAAAAATCAGCTTAGATAAGCTTGTAAAATGTAAATAAGAAGATGGAGTGAGCTTCATTCAAATGCTAAACACTTCTTCAGTCTTAGGCCCCCCTCAGCTTTAAGTTACCAGTAAAAATAATCAGTGCTTGCAGGAACAGGTCAAAAAGCACCCCAGATCATTTTGGGCTTTGTGTTTTGTGTTTACGCAGATGCAAAAAACATGGATGTAAGAAATACCTTTAAAAGGTTAGACGGGTAGACCAACCCCCTCAGCGACTCACGAGTAGACCCCAGCGGCCATACATGCGGGTTGGTTTACTCGTGAGTAGACCCTGGTAGCCTTACTCACGAGTAGACCCCGCTCAGCTTATTCGTGAGAAGAGCACGGGTGGCTTACTCGTGAGTAGACCCTGCTCAGCTTACTCATGAGTAGACCTCAGTTGGCTTACTCGTGAGTAGGCACCCTGTCCGCTACTCACGCCTGTCGGCTTGTTGAATGATCTCCTCCATGCTGTTTGAGCAAAGGCTTCTCCCAAAACCTTCCTATGATATTGTTAGTACGAAAGGTGCCACCACGAATGCAGTTATCGACAGAGCTTAAATCAACCCCTCACGTGGAAATCCCAGGGAAATTCTCCTGCATTTGCAACTAAAAAAGAATCGGAAAAACTTCCATGTGCAAGCTTACACGTGGTGATAAAACGAGAAGTTTCTGAACAGATGAGGCATGTTGCACCGGAAAGAAAAGCCCCCTTTGCTAGACTTAAAAATCAGCTTAGATAAGCTTGTAAAATGTAAATAAGAAGATGGAGTGAGCTTCATTCAAATGCTAAACACTTCTTCAGTCTTAGGCCCCCCTCAGCTTTAAGTTACCAGTAAAAATACTCAGTGCCTGCAGGAACAGGTCAAAAAGCACCCCAGATCATTTTGGGCTTTGTGTTTTGTGTTTACGCAGATGCAAAAAACATGGATGTAAGAAATACCTTTAAAAGGTTAGACGGGTAGACCAACCCCCTCAGCGACTCACGAGTAGACCCCAGCGGCCATACATGCGGGTTGGTTTACTCGTGAGTAGACCCTGGAAGCCTTACTCACGAGTAGACCCCGCTCAGCTTATTCGTGAGAAGAGCACGGGTGGCTTACTCGTGAGTAGACCCTGCTCAGCTTACTCATGAGTAGACCTCAGTTGGCTTACTCGTGAGTAGGCACCCTGTCCGCTACTCACGCCTGTCGGCTTGTTGAATGATCTCCTCCATGCTGTTTGAGCAAAGGCTTCTCCCAAAACCTTCCTATGATATTGTTAGTACGAAAGGTGCCACCACGAACGCAGTTATCGACAGAGCTTAAATCAACCCCTCACGTGGAAATCCCAGGGAAATTCTCCTGCATTTGCAACTGAAAAAGAATCGGAAAAACTTCCATGTGCAAGCTTACACGTGGTGATAAAACGAGAAGTTTCTGAACAGATGAGGCATGTTGCACCGGAAAGAAAAGCCCTCTTTGCTAGACTTAAAAATCAGCTTGCATAAGCTTGTAAAATGTAAATAAGAAGATGGGGGGAGCTTCATTCAAATGCTAAACACTTCTTCAGTCTTAGGCCCCCCTCAGCTTTAAGTTACCAGTAAAAATACTCAGTGCTTGCAGGAACAGGTCAAAAAGCACCCCAGATCATTTTGGGCTTTGTGTTTTGTGTTTACGCAGATGCAAAAAACATGGATGTAAGAAATACCTTTAAAAGGTTAGACGGGTAGACCAACCCCCTCAGCGACTCATGAGTAGACCCCAGCGGCCATAGATGCGGGTTGGTTTACTCGTGAGTAGACCCTGGTAGCCTTACTCACGAGTAGACCCCGCTCAGCTTATTCGTGAGAAGAGCACGGGTGGCTTACTCGTGAGTAGACCCTGCTCAGCTTACTCATGAGTAGACCTCAGTTGGCTTACTCGTGAGTAGGCACCTTGTCCGCTACTCACGCCTGTCGGCTTGTTGAATGATCTCCTCCATGCTGTTTGAGCAAAGGCTTCTCCCAAAACCTTCCTATGATATTGTTAGTACGAAAGGTGCCACCACGAACGCAGTTATCGACAGAGCTTAAATCAACCCCTCACGTGGAAATCCCAGGGAAATTCTCCTGCATTTGCAACTGAAAAAGAATCGGAAAAACTTCCATGTGCAAGCTTACACGTGGTGATAAAACGAGAAGTTTCTGAACAGATGAGGCATGTTGCACCGGAAAGAAAAGCCCCCTTTGCTAGACTTAAAAATCAGCTTGCATAAGCTTGTAAAATGTAAATAAGAAGATGGGGGGAGCTTCATTCAAATGCTAAACACTTCTTCAGTCTTAGGCCCCCTCAGCTTTAAGTTACCAGTAAAAATACTCAGTGCTTGCAGGAACAGATCAAAAAGCACCCCAGATCATTTTGGGCTTTGTGTTTTGTGTTTACGCAGATGCAAAAAACATGGATGTAAGAAATACCTTTAAAAGGTTAGACGGGTAGACCAACCCCCTCAGCGACTCACGAGTAGACCCCAGCGGCCATACATGCGGGTTGGTTTACTCGTGAGTAGACCCTGGTAGCCTTACTCACGAGTAGACCCCGCTCAGCTTATTCGTGAGAAGAGCACGGGTGGCTTACTCGTGAGTAGACCCTGCTCAGCTTACTCATGAGTAGACCTCAGTTGGCTTACTCGTGAGTAGGCACCCTGTCCGCTACTCACGCCTGTCGGCTTGTTGAATAATCTCCTCTATGCTGTTTGAGCAAAGGCTTCTCCCAAAACCTTCCTATGATATTGTTAGTACGAAAGGTGCCACCACGAACGCAGTTATCGACAGAGCTTAAATCAACCCCTCACGTGGAAATCCCAGGGAAATTCTCCTGCATTTGCAACTGAAAAAGAATCGGAAAAACTTCCATGTGCAAGCTTACACGTGGTGATAAAACGAGAAGTTTCTGAACAGATGAGGCATGTTGCACCGGAAAGAAAAGCCCCCTTTGCTAGACTTAAAAATCAGCTTAGATAAGCTTGTAAAATGTAAATAAGAAGATGGAGTGAGCTTCATTCAAATGCTAAACACTTCTTCAGTCTTAGGCCCCCCTCAGCTTTAAGTTACCAGTAAAAATAATCAGTGCTTGCAGGAACAGGTCAAAAAGCACCCCAGATCATTTTGGGCTTTGTGTTTTGTGTTTACGCAGATGCAAAAAACATGGATGTAAGAAATACCTTTAAAAGGTTAGACGGGTAGACCAACCCCCTCAGCGACTCACGAGTAGACCCCAGCGGCCATACATGCGGGTTGGTTTACTCGTGAGTAGACCCTGGTAGCCTTACTCACGAGTAGACCCCGCTCAGCTTATTCGTGAGAAGAGCACGGGTGGCTTACTCGTGAGTAGACCCTGCTCAGCTTACTCATGAGTAGACCTCAGTTGGCTTACTCGTGAGTAGGCACCCTGTCCGCTACTCACGCCTGTCGGCTTGTTGAATAATCTCCTCTATGCTGTTTGAGCAAAGGCTTCTCCCAAAACCTTCCTATGATATTGTTAGTACGAAAGGTGCCACCACGAACGCAGTTATCGACAGAGCTTAAATCAACCCCTCACGTGGAAATCCCAGGGAAATTCTCCTGCATTTGCAACTGAAAAAGAATCGGAAAAACTTCCATGTGCAAGCATACACTTGGTGATAAAACGAGAAGTTTCTGAACAGATGAGGCATGTTGCACCAGAAAGAAAAGCCCTCTTTGCTAGACTTAAAAATCAGCTTGCATAAGCTTGTAAAATGTAAAGAAGAAGATGGGGGGAGCTTCATTCAAATGCTAAACACTTCTTCAGTCTTAGGCCCCCCTCAGCTTTAAGTTACCAGTAAAAATAATCAGTGCTTGCAGGAACAGGTCAAAAAGCACCCCAGATCATTTTGGGCTTTGTGTTTTGTGTTTACGCAGATGCAAAAAACATGGATGTAAGAAATACCTTTAAAAGGTTAGACGGGTAGACCAACCCCCTCAGCGACTCATGAGTAGACCCCAGCGGCCATAGATGCGGGTTGGTTTACTCGTGAGTAGACCCTGGTAGCCTTACTCACGAGTAGACCCCGCTCAGCTTATTCGTGAGAAGAGCACGGGTGGCTTACTCGTGAGTAGACCCTGCTCAGCTTACTCATGAGTAGACCTCAGTTGGCTTACTCGTGAGTAGGCACCCTGTCCGCTACTCACGCCTGTCGGCTTGTTGAATGATCTCCTCCATGCTGTTTGAGCAAAGGCTTCTCCCAAAACCTTCCTATGATATTGTTAGTACGAAAGGTGCCACCACGAACGCAGTTATCGACAGAGCTTAAATCAACCCTTTACGTGGAAATCCCAGGGAAATTCTCCTGCTTTTGCAACTGAAAAAGAATCGGAAAAACTTCCATGTGCAAGCATACACTTGGTGATAAAACGAGAAGTTTCTGAACAGATGAGGCATGTTGCACCAGAAAGAAAAGCCCTCTTTGCTAGACTTAAAAATCAGCTTGCATAAGCTTGTAAAATGTAAATAAGAAGATGGGGGGAGCTTCATTCAAATGCTAAACACTTCTTCAGTCTTAGGCCCCCTCAGCTTTAAGTTACCAGTAAAAATACTCAGTGCTTGCAGGAACAGATCAAAAAGCACCCCAGATCATTTTGGGCTTTGTGTTTTGTGTTTACGCAGATGCAAAAAACATGGATGTAAGAAATACCTTTAAAAGGTTAGACGGGTAGACCAACCCCCTCAGCGACTCACGAGTAGACCCCAGCGGCCATACATGCGGGTTGGTTTACTCGTGAGTAGACCCTGGTAGCCTTACTCACGAGTAGACCCCGCTCAGCTTATTCGTGAGAAGAGCACGGGTGGCTTACTCGTGAGTAGACCCTGCTCAGCTTACTCATGAGTAGACCTCAGTTGGCTTACTCGTGAGTAGGCACCCTGTCCGCTACTCACGCCTGTCGGCTTGTTGAATGATCTCCTCCATGCTGTTTGAGCAAAGGCTTCTCCCA
This sequence comes from Hemicordylus capensis, assembly GCF_027244095.1. NCBI lineage: Eukaryota > Metazoa > Chordata > Lepidosauria > Squamata > Cordylidae > Hemicordylus > Hemicordylus capensis. The sequence continues at coordinate 190,007,283 of NC_069659.1, read as the reverse complement.
AAACCTTCCTATGATATTGTTAGTACGAAAGGTGCCACCACGAATGCAGTTATCGACAGAGCTTAAATCAACCCCTCACGTGGAAATCCCAGGGAAATTCTCCTGCATTTGCAACTAAAAAAGAATCGGAAAAACTTCCATGTGCAAGCTTACACGTGGTGATAAAACGAGAAGTTTCTGAACAGATGAGGCATGTTGCACCGGAAAGAAAAGCCCCCTTTGCTAGACTTAAAAATCAGCTTAGATAAGCTTGTAAAATGTAAATAAGAAGATGGAGTGAGCTTCATTCAAATGCTAAACACTTCTTCAGTCTTAGGCCCCCCTCAGCTTTAAGTTACCAGTAAAAATACTCAGTGCTTGCAGGAACAGGTCAAAAAGCACCCCAGATCATTTTGGGCTTTGTGTTTTGTGTTTACGCAGATGCAAAAAACATGGATGTAAGAAATACCTTTAAAAGGTTAGACGGGTAGACCAACCCCCTCAGCGACTCATGAGTAGACCCCAGCGGCCATAGATGCGGGTTGGTTTACTCGTGAGTAGACCCTGGTAGCCTTACTCACGAGTAGACCCCGCCCAGCTTATTCGTGAGAAGAGCACGGGTGGCTTACTCGTGAGTAGACCCTGCTCAGCTTACTCATGAGTAGACCTCAGTTGGCTTACTCGTGAGTAGGCACCTTGTCCGCTACTCACGCCTGTCGGCTTGTTGAATGATCTCCTCCATGCTGTTTGAGCAAAGGCTTCTCCCAAAACCTTCCTATGATATTGTTAGTACGAAAGGTGCCACCACGAACGCAGTTATCGACAGAGCTTAAATCAACCCCTCACGTGGAAATCCCAGGGAAATTCTCCTGCATTTGCAACTGAAAAAGAATCGGAAAAACTTCCATGTGCAAGCTTACACGTGGTGATAAAACGAGAAGTTTCTGAACAGATGAGGCATGTTGCACCGGAAAGAAAAGCCCCCTTTGCTAGACTTAAAAATCAGCTTGCATAAGCTTGTAAAATGTAAATAAGAAGATGGGGGGAGCTTCATTCAAATGCTAACCACTTCTTCAGTCTTAGGCCCCCTCAGCTTTAAGTTACCAGTAAAAATACTCAGTGCTTGCAGGAACAGATCAAAAAGCACCCCAGATCATTTTGGGCTTTGTGTTTTGTGTTTACGCAGATGCAAAAAACATGGATGTAAGAAATACCTTTAAAAGGTTAGACGGGTAGACCAACCCCCTCAGCGACTCACGAGTAGACCCCAGCGGCCATACATGCGGGTTGGTTTACTCGTGAGTAGACCCTGGTAGCCTTACTCACGAGTAGACCCCGCTCAGCTTATTCGTGAGAAGAGCACGGGTGGCTTACTCGTGAGTAGACCCTGCTCAGCTTACTCATGAGTAGACCTCAGTTGGCTTACTCGTGAGTAGGCACCCTGTCCGCTACTCACGCCTGTCGGCTTGTTGAATAATCTCCTCTATGCTGTTTGAGCAAAGGCTTCTCCCAAAACCTTCCTATGATATTGTTAGTACGAAAGGTGCCACCACGAACGCAGTTATCGACAGAGCTTAAATCAACCCCTCACGTGGAAATCCCAGGGAAATTCTCCTGCATTTGCAACTGAAAAAGAATCGGAAAAACTTCCATGTGCAAGCTTACACGTGGTGATAAAACGAGAAGTTTCTGAACAGATGAGGCATGTTGCACCGGAAAGAAAAGCCCCCTTTGCTAGACTTAAAAATCAGCTTAGATAAGCTTGTAAAATGTAAATAAGAAGATGGAGTGAGCTTCATTCAAATGCTAAACACTTCTTCAGTCTTAGGCCCCCCTCAGCTTTAAGTTACCAGTAAAAATAATCAGTGCTTGCAGGAACAGGTCAAAAAGCACCCCAGATCATTTTGGGCTTTGTGTTTTGTGTTTACGCAGATGCAAAAAACATGGATGTAAGAAATACCTTTAAAAGGTTAGACGGGTAGACCAACCCCCTCAGCGACTCACGAGTAGACCCCAGCGGCCATACATGCGGGTTGGTTTACTCGTGAGTAGACCCTGGTAGCCTTACTCACGAGTAGACCCCGCTCAGCTTATTCGTGAGAAGAGCACGGGTGGCTTACTCGTGAGTAGACCCTGCTCAGCTTACTCATGAGTAGACCTCAGTTGGCTTACTCGTGAGTAGGCACCCTGTCCGCTACTCACGCCTGTCGGCTTGTTGAATGATCTCCTCCATGCTGTTTGAGCAAAGGCTTCTCCCAAAACCTTCCTATGATATTGTTAGTACGAAAGGTGCCACCACGAATGCAGTTATCGACAGAGCTTAAATCAACCCCTCACGTGGAAATCCCAGGGAAATTCTCCTGCATTTGCAACTAAAAAAGAATCGGAAAAACTTCCATGTGCAAGCTTACACGTGGTGATAAAACGAGAAGTTTCTGAACAGATGAGGCATGTTGCACCGGAAAGAAAAGCCCCCTTTGCTAGACTTAAAAATCAGCTTAGATAAGCTTGTAAAATGTAAATAAGAAGATGGAGTGAGCTTCATTCAAATGCTAAACACTTCTTCAGTCTTAGGCCCCCCTCAGCTTTAAGTTACCAGTAAAAATACTCAGTGCCTGCAGGAACAGGTCAAAAAGCACCCCAGATCATTTTGGGCTTTGTGTTTTGTGTTTACGCAGATGCAAAAAACATGGATGTAAGAAATACCTTTAAAAGGTTAGACGGGTAGACCAACCCCCTCAGCGACTCACGAGTAGACCCCAGCGGCCATACATGCGGGTTGGTTTACTCGTGAGTAGACCCTGGTAGCCTTACTCACGAGTAGACCCCGCTCAGCTTATTCGTGAGAAGAGCACGGGTGGCTTACTCGTGAGTAGACCCTGCTCAGCTTACTCATGAGTAGACCTCAGTTGGCTTACTCGTGAGTAGGCACCCTGTCCGCTACTCACGCCTGTCGGCTTGTTGAATGATCTCCTCCATGCTGTTTGAGCAAAGGCTTCTCCCAAAACCTTCCTATGATATTGTTAGTACGAAAGGTGCCACCACGAACGCAGTTATCGACAGAGCTTAAATCAACCCCTCACGTGGAAATCCCAGGGAAATTCTCCTGCATTTGCAACTGAAAAAGAATCGGAAAAACTTCCATGTGCAAGCTTACACGTGGTGATAAAACGAGAAGTTTCTGAACAGATGAGGCATGTTGCACCGGAAAGAAAAGCCCTCTTTGCTAGACTTAAAAATCAGCTTGCATAAGCTTGTAAAATGTAAATAAGAAGATGGGGGGAGCTTCATTCAAATGCTAAACACTTCTTCAGTCTTAGGCCCCCCTCAGCTTTAAGTTACCAGTAAAAATACTCAGTGCTTGCAGGAACAGGTCAAAAAGCACCCCAGATCATTTTGGGCTTTGTGTTTCGTGTTTACGCAGAAGCAAAAAACATGGATGTAAGAAATACCTTTAAAAGGTTAGACGGGTAGACCAACCCCCTCAGCGACTCACGAGTAGACCCCAGCGGCCATACATGCGGGTTGGTTTACTCGTGAGTAGACCCTGGTAGCCTTACTCACGAGTAGACCCCGCTCAGCTTATTCGTGAGAAGAGCACAGGTGGCTTACTCGTGAGTAGACCCTGCTCAGCTTACTCATGAGTAGACCTCAGTTGGCTTACTCGTGAGTAGGCACCCTGTCCGCTACTCACGCCTGTCGGCTTGTTGAATGATCTCCTCCATGCTGTTTGAGCAAAGGCTTCTCCCAAAACCTTCCTATGATATTGTTAGTACGAAAGGTGCCACCACGAACGCAGTTATCGACAGAGCTTAAATCAACCCCTCACGTGGAAATCCCAGGGAAATTCTCCTGCATTTGCAACTGAAAAAGAATCGGAAAAACTTCCATGTGCAAGCTTACACGTGGTGATAAAACGAGAAGTTTCTGAACAGATGAGGCATGTTGCACCGGAAAGAAAAGCCCCCTTTGCTAGACTTAAAAATCAGCTTAGATAAGCTTGTAAAATGTAAATAAGAAGATGGAGTGAGCTTCATTCAAATGCTAAACACTTCTTCAGTCTTAGGCCCCCCTCAGCTTTAAGTTACCAGTAAAAATACTCAGTGCTTGCAGGAACAGGTCAAAAAGCACCCCAGATCATTTTGGGCTTTGTGTTTTGTGTTTACGCAGATGCAAAAAACATGGATGTAAGAAATACCTTTAAAAGGTTAGACGGGTAGACCAACCCCCTCAGCGACTCACGAGTAGACCCCAGCGGCCATACATGCGGGTTGGTTTACTCGTGAGTAGACCCTGGTAGCCTTACTCACGAGTAGACCCCGCTCAGCTTATTCGTGAGAAGAGCACGGGTGGCTTACTCGTGAGTAGACCCTGCTCAGCTTACTCATGAGTAGACCTCAGTTGGCTTACTCGTGAGTAGGCACCCTGTCCGCTACTCACGCCTGTCGGCTTGTTGAATGATCTCCTCCATGCTGTTTGAGCAAAGGCTTCTCCCAAAACCTTCCTATGATATTGTTAGTACGAAAGGTGCCACCACGAACGCAGTTATCGACAGAGCTTAAATCAACCCCTCACGTGGAAATCCCAGGGAAATTCTCCTGCATTTGCAACTGAAAAAGAATCGGAAAAACTTCCATGTGAAAGCTTACACGTGGTGATAAAACGAGAAGTTTCTGAACAGATGAGGCATGTTGCACCGGAAAGAAAAGCCCCCTTTGCTAGACTTAAAAATCAGCTTAGATAAGCTTGTAAAATGTAAATAAGAAGATGGAGTGAGCTTCATTCAAATGCTAAACACTTCTTCAGTCTTAGGCCCCCCTCAGCTTTAAGTTACCAGTAAAAATACTCAGTGCTTGCAGGAACAGGTCAAAAAGCACCCCAGATCATTTTGGGCTTTGTGTTTTGTGTTTACGCAGATGCAAAAAACATGGATGTAAGAAATACCTTTAAAAGGTTAGACGGGTAGACCAACCCCCTCAGCGACTCATGAGTAGACCCCAGCGGCCATAGATGCGGGTTGGTTTACTCGTGAGTAGACCCTGGTAGCCTTACTCACGAGTAGACCCCGCTCAGCTTATTCGTGAGAAGAGCACGGGTGGCTTACTCGTGAGTAGACCCTGCTCAGCTTACTCATGAGTAGACCTCAGTTGGCTTACTCGTGAGTAGGCACCCTGTCCGCTACTCACGCCTGTCGGCTTGTTGAATGATCTCCTCCATGCTGTTTGAGCAAAGGCTTCTCCCAAAACCTTCCTATGATATTGTTAGTACGAAAGGTGCCACCACGAACGCAGTTATCGACAGAGCTTAAATCAACCCCTCACGTGGAAATCCCAGGGAAATTCTCCTGCATTTGCAACTGAAAAAGAATCGGAAAAACTTCCATGTGCAAGCTTACACGTGGTGATAAAACGAGAAGTTTCTGAACAGATGAGGCATGTTGCACCGGAAAGAAAAGCCCCCTTTGCTAGACTTAAAAATCAGCTTAGATAAGCTTGTAAAATGTAAATAAGAAGATGGAGTGAGCTTCATTCAAATGCTAAACACTTCTTCAGTCTTAGGCCCCCCTCAGCTTTAAGTTACCAGTAAAAATAATCAGTGCTTGCAGGAACAGGTCAAAAAGCACCCCAGATCATTTTGGGCTTTGTGTTTTGTGTTTACGCAGATGCAAAAAACATGGATGTAAGAAATACCTTTAAAAGGTTAGACGGGTAGACCAACCCCCTCAGCGACTCACGAGTAGACCCCAGCGGCCATACATGCGGGTTGGTTTACTCGTGAGTAGACCCTGGTAGCCTTACTCACGAGTAGACCCCGCTCAGCTTATTCGTGAGAAGAGCACGGGTGGCTTACTCGTGAGTAGACCCTGCTCAGCTTACTCATGAGTAGACCTCAGTTGGCTTACTCGTGAGTAGGCACCCTGTCCGCTACTCACGCCTGTCGGCTTGTTGAATGATCTCCTCCATGCTGTTTGAGCAAAGGCTTCTCCCAAAACCTTCCTATGATATTGTTAGTACGAAAGGTGCCACCACGAATGCAGTTATCGACAGAGCTTAAATCAACCCCTCACGTGGAAATCCCAGGGAAATTCTCCTGCATTTGCAACTAAAAAAGAATCGGAAAAACTTCCATGTGCAAGCTTACACGTGGTGATAAAACGAGAAGTTTCTGAACAGATGAGGCATGTTGCACCGGAAAGAAAAGCCCCCTTTGCTAGACTTAAAAATCAGCTTAGATAAGCTTGTAAAATGTAAATAAGAAGATGGAGTGAGCTTCATTCAAATGCTAAACACTTCTTCAGTCTTAGGCCCCCCTCAGCTTTAAGTTACCAGTAAAAATACTCAGTGCTTGCAGGAACAGGTCAAAAAGCACCCCAGATCATTTTGGGCTTTGTGTTTTGTGTTTACGCAGATGCAAAAAACATGGATGTAAGAAATACCTTTAAAAGGTTAGACGGGTAGACCAACCCCCTCAGCGACTCACGAGTAGACCCCAGCGGCCATACATGCGGGTTGGTTTACTCGTGAGTAGACCCTGGTAGCCTTACTCACGAGTAGACCCCGCTCAGCTTATTCGTGAGAAGAGCACGGGTGGCTTACTCGTGAGTAGACCCTGCTCAGCTTACTCATGAGTAGACCTCAGTTGGCTTACTCGTGAGTAGGCACCCTGTCCGCTACTCACGCCTGTCGGCTTGTTGAATGATCTCCTCCATGCTGTTTGAGCAAAGGCTTCTCCCAAAACCTTCCTATGATATTGTTAGTACGAAAGGTGCCACCACGAACGCAGTTATCGACAGAGCTTAAATCAACCCCTCACGTGGAAATCCCAGGGAAATTCTCCTGCATTTGCAACTGAAAAAGAATCGGAAAAACTTCCATGTGCAAGCTTACACGTGGTGATAAAACGAGAAGTTTCTGAACAGATGAGGCATGTTGCACCGGAAAGAAAAGCCCTCTTTGCTAGACTTAAAAATCAGCTTGCATAAGCTTGTAAAATGTAAATAAGAAGATGGGGGGAGCTTCATTCAAATGCTAAACACTTCTTCAGTCTTAGGCCCCCCTCAGCTTTAAGTTACCAGTAAAAATACTCAGTGCTTGCAGGAACAGGTCAAAAAGCACACCAGATCATTTTGGGCTTTGTGTTTCGTGTTTACGCAGAAGCAAAAAACATGGATGTAAGAAATACCTTTAAAAGGTTAGACGGGTAGACCAACCCCCTCAGCGACTCACGAGTAGACCCCAGCGGCCATACATGCGGGTTGGTTTACTCGTGAGTAGACCCTGGTAGCCTTACTCACGAGTAGACCCCGCTCAGCTTATTCGTGAGAAGAGCACAGGTGGCTTACTCGTGAGTAGACCCTGCTCAGCTTACTCATGAGTAGACCTCAGTTGGCTTACTCGTGAGTAGGCACCCTGTCCGCTACTCACGCCTGTCGGCTTGTTGAATGATCTCCTCCATGCTGTTTGAGCAAAGGCTTCTCCCAAAACCTTCCTATGATATTGTTAGTACGAAAGGTGCCACCACGAACGCAGTTATCGACAGAGCTTAAATCAACCCCTCACGTGGAAATCCCAGGGAAATTCTCCTGCATTTGCAACTGAAAAAGAATCGGAAAAACTTCCATGTGCAAGCTTACACGTGGTGATAAAACGAGAAGTTTCTGAACAGATGAGGCATGTTGCACCGGAAAGAAAAGCCCCCTTTGCTAGACTTAAAAATCAGCTTAGATAAGCTTGTAAAATGTAAATAAGAAGATGGAGTGAGCTTCATTCAAATGCTAAACACTTCTTCAGTCTTAGGCCCCCCTCAGCTTTAAGTTACCAGTAAAAATACTCAGTGCTTGCAGGAACAGGTCAAAAAGCACCCCAGATCATTTTGGGCTTTGTGTTTTGTGTTTACGCAGATGCAAAAAACATGGATGTAAGAAATACCTTTAAAAGGTTAGACGGGTAGACCAACCCCCTCAGCGACTCACGAGTAGACCCCAGCGGCCATACATGCGGGTTGGTTTACTCGTGAGTAGACCCTGGTAGCCTTACTCACGAGTAGACCCCGCTCAGCTTATTCGTGAGAAGAGCACGGGTGGCTTACTCGTGAGTAGACCCTGCTCAGCTTACTCATGAGTAGACCTCAGTTGGCTTACTCGTGAGTAGGCACCCTGTCCGCTACTCACGCCTGTCGGCTTGTTGAATGATCTCCTCCATGCTGTTTGAGCAAAGGCTTCTCCCAAAACCTTCCTATGATATTGTTAGTACGAAAGGTGCCACCACGAACGCAGTTATCGACAGAGCTTAAATCAACCCCTCACGTGGAAATCCCAGGGAAATTCTCCTGCATTTGCAACTGAAAAAGAATCGGAAAAACTTCCATGTGCAAGCTTACACGTGGTGATAAAACGAGAAGTTTCTGAACAGATGAGGCATGTTGCACCGGAAAGAAAAGCCCCCTTTGCTAGACTTAAAAATCAGCTTAGATAAGCTTGTAAAATGTAAATAAGAAGATGGAGTGAGCTTCATTCAAATGCTAAACACTTCTTCAGTCTTAGGCCCCCCTCAGCTTTAAGTTACCAGTAAAAATACTCAGTGCTTGCAGGAACAGGTCAAAAAGCACCCCAGATCATTTTGGGCTTTGTGTTTTGTGTTTACGCAGATGCAAAAAACATGGATGTAAGAAATACCTTTAAAAGGTTAGACGGGTAGACCAACCCCCTCAGCGACTCATGAGTAGACCCCAGCGGCCATAGATGCGGGTTGGTTTACTCGTGAGTAGACCCTGGTAGCCTTACTCACGAGTAGACCCCGCTCAGCTTATTCGTGAGAAGAGCACGGGTGGCTTACTCGTGAGTAGACCCTGCTCAGCTTACTCATGAGTAGACCTCAGTTGGCTTACTCGTGAGTAGGCACCCTGTCCGCTACTCACGCCTGTCGGCTTGTTGAATGATCTCCTCCATGCTGTTTGAGCAAAGGCTTCTCCCAAAACCTTCCTATGATATTGTTAGTACGAAAGGTGCCACCACGAACGCAGTTATCGACAGAGCTTAAATCAACCCCTCACGTGGAAATCCCAGGGAAATTCTCCTGCATTTGCAACTGAAAAAGAATCGGAAAAACTTCCATGTGCAAGCTTACACGTGGTGATAAAACGAGAAGTTTCTGAACAGATGAGGCATGTTGCACCGGAAAGAAAAGCCCTCTTTGCTAGACTTAAAAATCAGCTTGCATAAGCTTGTAAAATGTAAATAAGAAGATGGGGGGAGCTTCATTCAAATGCTAAACACTTCTTCAGTCTTAGGCCCCCCTCAGCTTTAAGTTACCAGTAAAAATACTCAGTGCTTGCAGGAACAGGTCAAAAAGCACCCCAGATCATTTTGGGCTTTGTGTTTTGTGTTTACGCAGAAGCAAAAAACATGGATGTAAGAAATACCTTTAAAAGGTTAGACGGGTAGACCAACCCCCTCAGCAACTCATGAGTAGACCCCAGCTGCCATACATGCAAGTTGGTTTACTCGTGAGTAGACCCTGGTAGCCTTACTCATGAGTAGACCCCGCTCAGCTTATTCGTAAGAAGAGCACGGGTGGCTTACTCGTGAGTAGACCCTGCTCAGCTTACTCATGAGTAGACCTCAGTTGGCTTACTCGTGAGTAGGCACCCTGTCCGCTACTCACGCCTGTCGGCTTGTTGAATGATCTCCTCCATGCTGTTTGAGCAAAGGCTTCTCCCAAAACCTTCCTATGATATTGTTAGTACGAAAGGTGCCACCACGAACGCAGTTATCGACAGAGCTTAAATCAACCCCTCACGTGGAAATCCCAGGGAAATTCTCCTGCATTTGCAACTGAAAAAGAATCGGAAAAACTTCCATGTGCAAGCTTACACGTGGTGATAAAACGAGAAGTTTCTGAACAGATGAGGCATGTTGCACCAGAAAGAAAAGCCCCCTTTGCTAGACTTAAAAATCAGCTTAGATAAGCTTGTAAAATGTAAATAAGAAGATGGGGGGAGCTTCATTCAAATGCTAAACACTTCTTCAGTCTTAGGCCCCCCTCAGCTTTAAGTTACCAGTAAAAATACTCAGTGCTTGCAGGAACAGGTCAAAAAGCACACCAGATCATTTTGGGCTTTGTGTTTCGTGTTTACGCAGAAGCAAAAAACATGGATGTAAGAAATACCTTTAAAAGGTTAGACGGGTAGACCAACCCCCTCAGCGACTCACGAGTAGACCCCAGCGGCCATACATGCGTGTTGGTTTACTCGTGAGTAGACCCTGGTAGCCTTACTCACGAGTAGACCCCGCTCAGCTTATTCGTGAGAAGAGCACGGGTGGCTTACTCGTGAGTAGACCCTGCTCAGCTTACTCATGAGTAGACCTCAGTTGGCTTACTCGTGAGTAGGCACCCTGTCCGCTACTCACGCCTGTCGGCTTGTTGAATGATCTCCTCCATGCTGTTTGAGCAAAGGCTTCTCCCAAAACCTTCCTATGATATTGTTAGTACGAAAGGTGCCACCACGAACGCAGTTATCGACAGAGCTTAAATCAACCCCTCACGTGGAAATCCCAGGGAAATTCTCCTGCATTTGCAACTGAAAAAGAATCGGAAAAACTTCCATGTGCAAGCTTACACGTGGTGATAAAACGAGAAGTTTCTGAACAGATGAGGCATGTTGCACCGGAAAGAAAAGCCCTCTTTGCTAGACTTAAAAATCAGCTTGCATAAGCTTGTAAAATGTAAATAAGAAGATGGGGGGAGCTTCATTCAAATGCTAAACACTTCTTCAGTCTTAGGCCCCCCTCAGCTTTAAGTTACCAGTAAAAATACTCAGTGCTTGCAGGAACAGGTCAAAAAGCACCCCAGATCATTTTGGGCTTTGTGTTTTGTGTTTACGCAGAAGCAAAAAACATGGATGTAAGAAATACCTTTAAAAGGTTAGACGGGTAGACCAACCCCCTCAGCAACTCATGAGTAGACTCCAGCGGCCATACATGCGGGTTGGTTTACTCGTGAGTAGACCCTGGTAGCCTTACTCACGAGTAGACCCCGCTCAGCTTATTCGTGAGAAGAGCACGGGTGGCTTACTCGTGAGTAGACCCTGCTCAGCTTACTCATGAGTAGACCTCAGTTGGCTTACTCGTGAGTAGGCACCCTGTCCGCTACTCACGCCTGTCGGCTTGTTGAATGATCTCCTCCATGCTGTTTGAGCAAAGGCTTCTCCCAAAACCTTCCTATGATATTGTTAGTACGAAAGGTGCCACCACGAACGCAGTTATCGACAGAGCTTAAATCAACCCCTCACGTGGAAATCCCAGGGAAATTCTCCTGCATTTGCAACTGAAAAAGAATCGGAAAAACTTCCATGTGCAAGCTTACACGTGGTGATAAAACGAGAAGTTTCTGAACAGATGAGGCATGTTGCACCGGAAAGAAAAGCCCTCTTTGCTAGACTTAAAAATCAGCTTGCATAAGCTTGTAAAATGTAAATAAGAAGATGGGGGGAGCTTCATTCAAATGCTAAACACTTCTTCAGTCTTAGGCCCCCCTCAGCTTTAAGTTACCAGTAAAAATACTCAGTGCTTGCAGGAACAGGTCAAAAAGCACCCCAGATCATTTTGGGCTTTGTGTTTTGTGTTTACGCAGATGCAAAAAACATGGATGTAAGAAATACCTTTAAAAGGTTAGACGGGTAGACCAACCCCCTCAGCGACTCATGAGTAGACCCCAGCGGCCATAGATGCGGGTTGGTTTACTCGTGAGTAGACCCTGGTAGCCTTACTCACGAGTAGACCCCGCTCAGCTTATTCGTGAGAAGAGCACGGGTGGCTTACTCGTGAGTAGACCCTGCTCAGCTTACTCATGAGTAGACCTCAGTTGGCTTACTCGTGAGTAGGCACCTTGTCCGCTACTCACGCCTGTCGGCTTGTTGAATGATCTCCTCCATGCTGTTTGAGCAAAGGCTTCTCCCAAAACCTTCCTATGATATTGTTAGTACGAAAGGTGCCACCACGAACGCAGTTATCGACAGAGCTTAAATCAACCCCTCACGTGGAAATCCCAGGGAAATTCTCCTGCATTTGCAACTGAAAAAGAATCGGAAAAACTTCCATGTGCAAGCTTACACGTGGTGATAAAACGAGAAGTTTCTGAACAGATGAGGCATGTTGCACCGGAAAGAAAAGCCCCCTTTGCTAGACTTAAAAATCAGCTTAGATAAGCTTGTAAAATGTAAATAAGAAGATGGAGTGAGCTTCATTCAAATGCTAAACACTTCTTCAGTCTTAGGCCCCCCTCAGCTTTAAGTTACCAGTAAAAATACTCAGTGCTTGCAGGAACAGGTCAAAAAGCACCCCAGATCATTTTGGGCTTTGTGTTTTGTGTTTACGCAGATGCAAAAAACATGGATGTAAGAAATACCTTTAAAAGGTTAGACGGGTAGACCAACCCCCTCAGCGACTCACGAGTAGACCCCAGCGGCCATACATGCGGGTTGGTTTACTCGTGAGTAGACCCTGGTAGCCTTACTCACGAGTAGACCCCGCTCAGCTTATTCGTGAGAAGAGCACGGGTGGCTTACTCGTGAGTAGACCCTGCTCAGCTTACTCATGAGTAGACCTCAGTTGGCTTACTCGTGAGTAGGCACCCTGTCCGCTACTCACGCCTGTCGGCTTGTTGAATGATCTCCTCCATGCTGTTTGAGCAAAGGCTTCTCCCAAAACCTTCCTATGATATTGTTAGTACGAAAGGTGCCACCACGAACGCAGTTATCGACAGAGCTTAAATCAACCCCTCACGTGGAAATCCCAGGGAAATTCTCCTGCATTTGCAACTGAAAAAGAATCGGAAAAACTTCCATGTGCAAGCTTACACGTGGTGATAAAACGAGAAGTTTCTGAACAGATGAGGCATGTTGCACCGGAAAGAAAAGCCCTCTTTGCTAGACTTAAAAATCAGCTTGCATAAGCTTGTAAAATGTAAATAAGAAGATGGGGGGAGCTTCATTCAAATGCTAAACACTTCTTCAGTCTTAGGCCCCCCTCAGCTTTAAGTTACCAGTAAAAATACTCAGTGCTTGCAGGAACAGGTCAAAAAGCACACCAGATCATTTTGGGCTTTGTGTTTTGTGTTTACGCAGAAGCAAAAAACATGGATGTAAGAAATACCTTTAAAAGGTTAGACGGGTAGACCAACCCCCTCAGCAACTCATGAGTAGACCCCAGCTGCCATACATGCAAGTTGGTTTACTCGTGAGTAGACCCTGGTAGCCTTACTCATGAGTAGACCCCGCTCAGCTTATTCGTAAGAAGAGCACGGGTGGCTTACTCGTGAGTAGACCCTGCTCAGCTTACTCATGAGTAGACCTCAGTTGGCTTACTCGTGAGTAGGCACCCTGTCCGCTACTCACGCCTGTCGGCTTGTTGAATGATCTCCTCCATGCTGTTTGAGCAAAGGCTTCTCCCAAAACCTTCCTATGATATTGTTAGTACGAAAGGTGCCACCACGAACGCAGTTATCGACAGAGCTTAAATCAACCCCTCACGTGGAAATCCCAGGGAAATTCTCCTGCATTTGCAACTGAAAAAGAATCGGAAAAACTTCCATGTGCAAGCTTACACGTGGTGATAAAACGAGAAGTTTCTGAACAGATGAGGCATGTTGCACCAGAAAGAAAAGCCCCCTTTGCTAGACTTAAAAATCAGCTTAGATAAGCTTGTAAAATGTAAATAAGAAGATGGGGGGAGCTTCATTCAAATGCTAAACAATTCTTCAGTCTTAGGCCCCCCTCAGCTTTAAGTTACCAGTAAAAATACTCAGTGCTTGCAGGAACAGGTCAAAAAGCACACCAGATCATTTTGGGCTTTGTGTTTCGTGTTTACGCAGAAGCAAAAAACATGGATGTAAGAAATACCTTTAGACGGGTAGACCAACCCCCTCAGCGACTCACGAGTAGACCCCAGCGGCCATACATGCGGGTTGGTTTACTCGTGAGTAGACCCTGGTAGCCTTACTCACGAGTAGACCCCGCTCAGCTTATTCGTGAGAAGAGCACGGGTGGCTTACTCGTGAGTAGACCCTGCTCAGCTTACTCATGAGTAGACCTCAGTTGGCTTACTCGTGAGTAGGCACCCTGTCCGCTACTCACGCCTGTCGGCTTGTTGAATGATCTCCTCCATGCTGTTTGAGCAAAGGCTTCTCCCAAAACCTTCCTATGATATTGTTAGTACGAAAGGTGCCACCACGAACGCAGTTATCGACAGAGCTTAAATCAACCCCTCACGTGGAAATCCCAGGGAAATTCTCCTGCATTTGCAACTGAAAAAGAATCGGAAAAACTTCCATGTGCAAGCTTACACGTGGTGATAAAACGAGAAGTTTCTGAACAGATGAGGCATGTTGCACCGGAAAGAAAAGCCCCCTTTGCTAGACTTAATAATCAGCTTAGATAAGCTTGTAAAATGTAAATAAGAAGATGGAGTGAGCTTCATTCAAATGCTAAACACTTCTTCAGTCTTAGGCCCCCCTCAGCTTTAAGTTACCAGTAAAAATACTCAGTGCTTGCAGGAACAGGTCAAAAAGCACCCCAGATCATTTTGGGCTTTGTGTTTTGTGTTTACGCAGATGCAAAAAACATGGATGTAAGAAATACCTTTAAAAGGTTAGACGGGTAGACCAACCCCCTCAGCGACTCACGAGTAGACCCCAGCGGCCATACATGCGGGTTGGTTTACTCGTGAGTAGACCCTGGTAGCCTTACTCACGAGTAGACCTCAGTTGGCTTACTCGTGAGTAGGCACCCTGTCCGCTACTCACGCCTGTCGGCTTGTTGAATGATCTCCTCCATGCTGTTTGAGCAAAGGCTTCTCCCAAAACCTTCCTATGATATTGTTAGTACGAAAGGTGCCACCACGAACGCAGTTATCGACAGAGCTTAAATCAACCCCTCACGTGGAAATCCCAGGGAAATTCTCCTGCATTTGCAACTGAAAAAGAATCGGAAAAACTTCCATGTGCAAGCTTACACGTGGTGATAAAACGAGAAGTTTCTGAACAGATGAGGCATGTTGCACCGGAAAGAAAAGCCCTCTTTGCTAGACTTAAAAATCAGCTTGCATAAGCTTGTAAAATGTAAATAAGAAGATGGGGGGAGCTTCATTCAAATGCTAAACACTTCTTCAGTCTTAGGCCCCCCTCAGCTTTAAGTTACCAGTAAAAATACTCAGTGCTTGCAGGAACAGGTCAAAAAGCACACCAGATCATTTTGGGCTTTGTGTTTTGTGTTTACGCAGAAGCAAAAAACATGGATGTAAGAAATACCTTTAAAAGGTTAGACGGGTAGACCAACCCCCTCAGCAACTCATGAGTAGACTCCAGCGGCCATACATGCGGGTTGGTTTACTCGTGAGTAGACCCTGGTAGCCTTACTCACGAGTAGACCCCGCTCAGCTTATTCGTGAGAAGAGCACGGGTGGCTTACTCGTGAGTAGACCCTGCTCAGCTTACTCATGAGTAGACCTCAGTTGGCTTACTCGTGAGTAGGCACCCTGTCCGCTACTCACGCCTGTCGGCTTGTTGAATGATCTCCTCCATGCTGTTTGAGCAAAGGCTTCTCCCAAAACCTTCCTATGATATTGTTAGTACGAAAGGTGCCACCACGAACGCAGTTATCGACAGAGCTTAAATCAACCCCTCACGTGGAAATCCCAGGGAAATTCTCCTGCATTTGCAACTGAAAAAGAATCGGAAAAACTTCCATGTGCAAGCTTACACGTGGTGATAAAACGAGAAGTTTCTGAACAGATGAGGCATGTTGCACCGGAAAGAAAAGCCCCCTTTGCTAGACTTAAAAATCAGCTTAGATAAGCTTGTAAAATGTAAATAAGAAGATGGAGTGAGCTTCATTCAAATGCTAAACACTTCTTCAGTCTTAGGCCCCCCTCAGCTTTAAGTTACCAGTAAAAATACTCAGTGCTTGCAGGAACAGGTCAAAAAGCACCCCAGATCATTTTGGGCTTTGTGTTTTGTGTTTACGCAGATGCAAAAAACATGGATGTAAGAAATACCTTTAAAAGGTTAGACGGGTAGACCAACCCCCTCAGCGACTCACGAGTAGACCCCAGCGGCCATACATGCGGGTTGGTTTACTCGTGAGTAGACCCTGGTAGCCTTACTCACGAGTAGACCCCGCTCAGCTTATTCGTGAGAAGAGCACGGGTGGCTTACTCGTGAGTAGACCCTGCTCAGCTTACTCATGAGTAGACCTCAGTTGGCTTACTCGTGAGTAGGCACCCTGTCCGCTACTCACGCCTGTCGGCTTGTTGAATGATCTCCTCCATGCTGTTTGAGCAAAGGCTTCTCCCAAAACCTTCCTATGATATTGTTAGTACGAAAGGTGCCACCACGAACGCAGTTATCGACAGAGCTTAAATCAACCCCTCACGTGGAAATCCCAGGGAAATTCTCCTGCATTTGCAACTGAAAAAGAATCGGAAAAACTTCCATGTGCAAGCTTACACGTGGTGATAAAACGAGAAGTTTCTGAACAGATGAGGCATGTTGCACCAGAAAGAAAAGCCCCCTTTGCTAGACTTAAAAATCAGCTTAGATAAGCTTGTAAAATGTAAATAAGAAGATGGGGGGAGCTTCATTCAAATGCTAAACAATTCTTCAGTCTTAGGCCCCCCTCAGCTTTAAGTTACCAGTAAAAATACTCAGTGCTTGCAGGAACAGGTCAAAAAGCACCCCAGATCATTTTGGGCTTTGTGTTTTGTGTTTACGCAGATGCAAAAAACATGGATGTAAGAAATACCTTTAAAAGGTTAGACGGGTAGACCAACCCCCTCAGCGACTCACGAGTAGACCCCAGCGGCCATACATGCGGGTTGGTTTACTCGTGAGTAGACCCTGGTAGCCTTACTCATGAGTAGACCTCAGTTGGCTTACTCGTGAGTAGGCACCCTGTCCGCTACTCACGCCTGTCGGCTTGTTGAATGATCTCCTCCATGCTGTTTGAGCAAAGGCTTCTCCCAAAACCTTCCTATGATATTGTTAGTACGAAAGGTGCCACCACGAACGCAGTTATCGACAGAGCTTAAATCAACCCCTCACGTGGAAATCCCAGGGAAATTCTCCTGCATTTGCAACTGAAAAAGAATCGGAAAAACTTCCATGTGCAAGCTTACACGTGGTGATAAAACGAGAAGTTTCTGAACAGATGAGGCATGTTGCACCGGAAAGAAAAGCCCTCTTTGCTAGACTTAAAAATCAGCTTGCATAAGCTTGTAAAATGTAAATAAGAAGATGGGGGGAGCTTCATTCAAATGCTAAACACTTCTTCAGTCTTAGGCCCCCCTCAGCTTTAAGTTACCAGTAAAAATACTCAGTGCTTGCAGGAACAGGTCAAAAAGCACACCAGATCATTTTGGGCTTTGTGTTTTGTGTTTACGCAGAAGCAAAAAACATGGATGTAAGAAATACCTTTAAAAGGTTAGACGGGTAGACCAACCCCCTCAGCAACTCATGAGTAGACCCCAGCTGCCATACATGCAAGTTGGTTTACTCGTGAGTAGACCCTGGTAGCCTTACTCATGAGTAGACCCCGCTCAGCTTATTCGTAAGAAGAGCACGGGTGGCTTACTCGTGAGTAGACCCTGCTCAGCTTACTCATGAGTAGACCTCAGTTGGCTTACTCGTGAGTAGGCACCCTGTCCGCTACTCACGCCTGTCGGCTTGTTGAATGATCTCCTCCATGCTGTTTGAGCAAAGGCTTCTCCCAAAACCTTCCTATGATATTGTTAGTACGAAAGGTGCCACCACGAACGCAGTTATCGACAGAGCTTAAATCAACCCCTCACGTGGAAATCCCAGGGAAATTCTCCTGCATTTGCAACTGAAAAAGAATCGGAAAAACTTCCATGTGCAAGCTTACACGTGGTGATAAAACGAGAAGTTTCTGAACAGATGAGGCATGTTGCACCAGAAAGAAAAGCCCCCTTTGCTAGACTTAAAAATCAGCTTAGATAAGCTTGTAAAATGTAAATAAGAAGATGGGGGGAGCTTCATTCAAATGCTAAACACTTCTTCAGTCTTAGGCCCCCCTCAGCTTTAAGTTACCAGTAAAAATACTCAGTGCTTGCAGGAACAGGTCAAAAAGCACACCAGATCATTTTGGGCTTTGTGTTTCGTGTTTACGCAGAAGCAAAAAACATGGATGTAAGAAATACCTTTAAAAGGTTAGACCGGTAGACCAACCCCCTCAGCGACTCACGAGTAGACCCCAGCGGCCATACATGCGGGTTGGTTTACTCGTGAGTAGACCCTGGTAGCCTTACTCACGAGTAGACCCCGCTCAGCTTATTCGTGAGAAGAGCACGGGTGGCTTACTCGTGAGTAGACCCTGCTCAGCTTACTCATGAGTAGACCTCAGTTGGCTTACTCGTGAGTAGGCACCCTGTCCGCTACTCACGCCTGTCGGCTTGTTGAATGATCTCCTCCATGCTGTTTGAGCAAAGGCTTCTCCCAAAACCTTCCTATGATATTGTTAGTACGAAAGGTGCCACCACGAACGCAGTTATCGACAGAGCTTAAATCAACCCCTCACGTGGAAATCCCAGGGAAATTCTCCTGCATTTGCAACTGAAAAAGAATCGGAAAAACTTCCATGTGCAAGCTTACACGTGGTGATAAAACGAGAAGTTTCTGAACAGATGAGGCATGTTGCACCGGAAAGAAAAGCCCTCTTTGCTAGACTTAAAAATCAGCTTGCATAAGCTTGTAAAATGTAAATAAGAAGATGGGGGGAGCTTCATTCAAATGCTAAACACTTCTTCAGTCTTAGGCCCCCCTCAGCTTTAAGTTACCAGTAAAAATACTCAGTGCTTGCAGGAACAGGTCAAAAAGCACACCAGATCATTTTGGGCTTTGTGTTTTGTGTTTACGCAGAAGCAAAAAACATGGATGTAAGAAATACCTTTAAAAGGTTAGACGGGTAGACCAACCCCCTCAGCAACTCATGAGTAGACCCCAGCTGCCATACATGCAAGTTGGTTTACTCGTGAGTAGACCCTGGTAGCCTTACTCATGAGTAGACCCCGCTCAGCTTATTCGTAAGAAGAGCACGGGTGGCTTACTCGTGAGTAGACCCTGCTCAGCTTACTCATGAGTAGACCTCAGTTGGCTTACTCGTGAGTAGGCACCCTGTCCGCTACTCACGCCTGTCGGCTTGTTGAATGATCTCCTCCATGCTGTTTGAGCAAAGGCTTCTCCCAAAACCTTCCTATGATATTGTTAGTACGAAAGGTGCCACCACGAACGCAGTTATCGACAGAGCTTAAATCAACCCCTCACGTGGAAATCCCAGGGAAATTCTCCTGCATTTGCAACTGAAAAAGAATCGGAAAAACTTCCATGTGCAAGCTTACACGTGGTGATAAAACGAGAAGTTTCTGAACAGATGAGGCATGTTGCACCAGAAAGAAAAGCCCCCTTTGCTAGACTTAAAAATCAGCTTAGATAAGCTTGTAAAATGTAAATAAGAAGATGGGGGGAGCTTCATTCAAATGCTAAACACTTCTTCAGTCTTAGGCCCCCCTCAGCTTTAAGTTACCAGTAAAAATACTCAGTGCTTGCAGGAACAGGTCAAAAAGCACACCAGATCATTTTGGGCTTTGTGTTTCGTGTTTACGCAGAAGCAAAAAACATGGATGTAAGAAATACCTTTAAAAGGTTAGACGGGTAGACCAACCCCCTCAGCGACTCACGAGTAGACCCCAGCGGCCATACATGCGGGTTGGTTTACTCGTGAGTAGACCCTGGTAGCCTTACTCACGAGTAGACCCCGCTCAGCTTATTCGTGAGAAGAGCACGGGTGGCTTACTCGTGAGTAGACCCTGCTCAGCTTACTCATGAGTAGACCTCAGTTGGCTTACTCGTGAGTAGGCACCCTGTCCGCTACTCACGCCTGTCGGCTTGTTGAATGATCTCCTCCATGCTGTTTGAGCAAAGGCTTCTCCCAAAACCTTCCTATGATATTGTTAGTACGAAAGGTGCCACCACGAACGCAGTTATCGACAGAGCTTAAATCAACCCCTCACGTGGAAATCCCAGGGAAATTCTCCTGCATTTGCAACTGAAAAAGAATCGGAAAAACTTCCATGTGCAAGCTTACACGTGGTGATAAAACGAGAAGTTTCTGAACAGATGAGGCATGTTGCACCGGAAAGAAAAGCCCTCTTTGCTAGACTTAAAAATCAGCTTGCATAAGCTTGTAAAATGTAAATAAGAAGATGGGGGGAGCTTCATTCAAATGCTAAACACTTCTTCAGTCTTAGGCCCCCCTCAGCTTTAAGTTACCAGTAAAAATACTCAGTGCTTGCAGGAACAGGTCAAAAAGCACACCAGATCATTTTGGGCTTTGTGTTTTGTGTTTACGCAGAAGCAAAAAACATGGATGTAAGAAATACCTTTAAAAGGTTAGACGGGTAGACCAACCCCCTCAGCAACTCATGAGTAGACCCCAGCTGCCATACATGCAAGTTGGTTTACTCGTGAGTAGACCCTGGTAGCCTTACTCATGAGTAGACCCCGCTCAGCTTATTCGTAAGAAGAGCACGGGTGGCTTACTCGTGAGTAGACCCTGCTCAGCTTACTCATGAGTAGACCTCAGTTGGCTTACTCGTGAGTAGGCACCCTGTCCGCTACTCACGCCTGTCGGCTTGTTGAATGATCTCCTCCATGCTGTTTGAGCAAAGGCTTCTCCCAAAACCTTCCTATGATATTGTTAGTACGAAAGGTGCCACCACGAACGCAGTTATCGACAGAGCTTAAATCAACCCCTCACGTGGAAATCCCAGGGAAATTCTCCTGCATTTGCAACTGAAAAAGAATCGGAAAAACTTCCATGTGCAAGCTTACACGTGGTGATAAAACGAGAAGTTTCTGAACAGATGAGGCATGTTGCACCAGAAAGAAAAGCCCCCTTTGCTAGACTTAAAAATCAGCTTAGATAAGCTTGTAAAATGTAAATAAGAAGATGGGGGGAGCTTCATTCAAATGCTAAACAATTCTTCAGTCTTAGGCCCCCCTCAGCTTTAAGTTACCAGTAAAAATACTCAGTGCTTGCAGGAACAGGTCAAAAAGCACACCAGATCATTTTGGGCTTTGTGTTTCGTGTTTACGCAGAAGCAAAAAACATGGATGTAAGAAATACCTTTAAAAGGTTAGACGGGTAGACCAACCCCCTCAGCGACTCACGAGTAGACCCCAGCGGCCATACATGCGGGTTGGTTTACTCGTGAGTAGACCCTGGTAGCCTTACTCACGAGTAGACCCCGCTCAGCTTATTCGTGAGAAGTGCACGGGTGGCTTACTCGTGAGTAGACCTCAGTTGGCTTACTCGTGAGTAGGCACCCTGTCCGCTACTCACGCCTGTCGGCTTGTTGAATGATCTCCTCCATGCTGTTTGAGCAAAGGCTTCTCCCAAAACCTTCCTATGATATTGTTAGTACGAAAGGTGCCACCACGAACGCAGTTATCGACAGAGCTTAAATCAACCCCTCACGTGGAAATCCCAGGGAAATTCTCCTGCATTTGCAACTGAAAAAGAATCGGAAAAACTTCCATGTGCAAGCTTACACGTGGTGATAAAACGAGAAGTTTCTGAACAGATGAGGCATGTTGCACCGGAAAGAAAAGCCCCCTTTGCTAGACTTAATAATCAGCTTAGATAAGCTTGTAAAATGTAAATAAGAAGATGGAGTGAGCTTCATTCAAATGCTAAACACTTCTTCAGTCTTAGGCCCCCCTCAGCTTTAAGTTACCAGTAAAAATACTCAGTGCTTGCAGGAACAGGTCAAAAAGCACCCCAGATCATTTTGGGCTTTGTGTTTTGTGTTTACGCAGATGCAAAAAACATGGATGTAAGAAATACCTTTAAAAGGTTAGACGGGTAGACCAACCCCCTCAGCGACTCACGAGTAGACCCCAGCGGCCATACATGCGGGTTGGTTTACTCGTGAGTAGACCCTGGTAGCCTTACTCACGAGTAGACCTCAGTTGGCTTACTCGTGAGTAGGCACCCTGTCCGCTACTCACGCCTGTCGGCTTGTTGAATGATCTCCTCCATGCTGTTTGAGCAAAGGCTTCTCCCAAAACCTTCCTATGATATTGTTAGTACGAAAGGTGCCACCACGAACGCAGTTATCGACAGAGCTTAAATCAACCCCTCACGTGGAAATCCCAGGGAAATTCTCCTGCATTTGCAACTGAAAAAGAATCGGAAAAACTTCCATGTGCAAGCTTACACGTGGTGATAAAACGAGAAGTTTCTGAACAGATGAGGCATGTTGCACCGGAAAGAAAAGCCCTCTTTGCTAGACTTAAAAATCAGCTTGCATAAGCTTGTAAAATGTAAATAAGAAGATGGGGGGAGCTTCATTCAAATGCTAAACACTTCTTCAGTCTTAGGCCCCACTCAGCTTTAAGTTACCAGTAAAAATACTCAGTGCTTGCAGGAACAGGTCAAAAAGCACACCAGATCATTTTGGGCTTTGTGTTTCGTGTTTACGCAGAAGCAAAAAACATGGATGTAAGAAATACCTTTAAAAGGTTAGACGGGTAGACCAACCCCCTCAGCGACTCACGAGTAGACCCCAGCGGCCATACATGCGGGTTGGTTTACTCGTGAGTAGACCCTGGTAGCCTTACTCACGAGTAGACCCCGCTCAGCTTATTCGTGAGAAGAGCACGGGTGGCTTACTCGTGAGTAGACCCTGCTCAGCTTACTCATGAGTAGACCTCAGTTGGCTTACTCGTGAGTAGGCACCCTGTCCGCTACTCACGCCTGTCGGCTTGTTGAATGATCTCCTCCATGCTGTTTGAGCAAAGGCTTCTCCCAAAACCTTCCTATGATATTGTTAGTACGAAAGGTGCCACCACGAACGCAGTTATCGACAGAGCTTAAATCAACCCCTCACGTGGAAATCCCAGGGAAATTCTCCTGCATTTGCAACTGAAAAAGAATCGGAAAAACTTCCATGTGCAAGCTTACACGTGGTGATAAAACGAGAAGTTTCTGAACAGATGAGGCATGTTGCACCGGAAAGAAAAGCCCCCTTTGCTAGACTTAATAATCAGCTTAGATAAGCTTGTAAAATGTAAATAAGAAGATGGAGTGAGCTTCATTCAAATGCTAAACACTTCTTCAGTCTTAGGCCCCCCTCAGCTTTAAGTTACCAGTAAAAATACTCAGTGCTTGCAGGAACAGGTCAAAAAGCACCCCAGATCATTTTGGGCTTTGTGTTTTGTGTTTACGCAGATGCAAAAAACATGGATGTAAGAAATACCTTTAAAAGGTTAGACGGGTAGACCAACCCCCTCAGCGACTCACGAGTAGACCCCAGCGGCCATACATGCGGGTTGGTTTACTCGTGAGTAGACCCTGGTAGCCTTACTCACGAGTAGACCCCGCTCAGCTTATTCGTGAGAAGAGCACGGGTGGCTTACTCGTGAGTAGACCCTGCTCAGCTTACTCATGAGTAGACCTCAGTTGGCTTACTCGTGAGTAGGCACCCTGTCCGCTACTCACGCCTGTCGGCTTGTTGAATGATCTCCTCCATGCTGTTTGAGCAAAGGCTTCTCCCAAAACCTTCCTATGATATTGTTAGTACGAAAGGTGCCACCACGAACGCAGTTATCGACAGAGCTTAAATCAACCCCTCACGTGGAAATCCCAGGGAAATTCTCCTGCATTTGCAACTGAAAAAGAATCGGAAAAACTTCCATGTGCAAGCTTACACGTGGTGATAAAACGAGAAGTTTCTGAACAGATGAGGCATGTTGCACCGGAAAGAAAAGCCCTCTTTGCTAGACTTAAAAATCAGCTTGCATAAGCTTGTAAAATGTAAATAAGAAGATGGGGGGAGCTTCATTCAAATGCTAAACACTTCTTCAGTCTTAGGCCCCCCTCAGCTTTAAGTTACCAGTAAAAATACTCAGTGCTTGCAGGAACAGGTCAAAAAGCACACCAGATCATTTTGGGCTTTGTGTTTTGTGTTTACGCAGAAGCAAAAAACATGGATGTAAGAAATACCTTTAAAAGGTTAGACGGGTAGACCAACCCCCTCAGCAACTCATGAGTAGACCCCAGCTGCCATACATGCAAGTTGGTTTACTCGTGAGTAGACCCTGGTAGCCTTACTCATGAGTAGACCCCGCTCAGCTTATTCGTAAGAAGAGCACGGGTGGCTTACTCGTGAGTAGACCCTGCTCAGCTTACTCATGAGTAGACCTCAGTTGGCTTACTCGTGAGTAGGCACCCTGTCCGCTACTCACGCCTGTCGGCTTGTTGAATGATCTCCTCCATGCTGTTTGAGCAAAGGCTTCTCCCAAAACCTTCCTATGATATTGTTAGTACGAAAGGTGCCACCACGAACGCAGTTATCGACAGAGCTTAAATCAACCCCTCACGTGGAAATCCCAGGGAAATTCTCCTGCATTTGCAACTGAAAAAGAATCGGAAAAACTTCCATGTGCAAGCTTACACGTGGTGATAAAACGAGAAGTTTCTGAACAGATGAGGCATGTTGCACCAGAAAGAAAAGCCCCCTTTGCTAGACTTAAAAATCAGCTTAGATAAGCTTGTAAAATGTAAATAAGAAGATGGGGGGAGCTTCATTCAAATGCTAAACACTTCTTCAGTCTTAGGCCCCCCTCAGCTTTAAGTTACCAGTAAAAATACTCAGTGCTTGCAGGAACAGGTCAAAAAGCACACCAGATCATTTTGGGCTTTGTGTTTCGTGTTTACGCAGAAGCAAAAAACATGGATGTAAGAAATACCTTTAAAAGGTTAGACGGGTAGACCAACCCCCTCAGCGACTCACGAGTAGACCCCAGCGGCCATACATGCGGGTTGGTTTACTCGTGAGTAGACCCTGGTAGCCTTACTCACGAGTAGACCCCGCTCAGCTTATTCGTGAGAAGAGCACGGGTGGCTTACTCGTGAGTAGACCCTGCTCAGCTTACTCATGAGTAGACCTCAGTTGGCTTACTCGTGAGTAGGCACCCTGTCCGCTACTCACGCCTGTCGGCTTGTTGAATGATCTCCTCCATGCTGTTTGAGCAAAGGCTTCTCCCAAAACCTTCCTATGATATTGTTAGTACGAAAGGTGCCACCACGAACGCAGTTATCGACAGAGCTTAAATCAACCCCTCACGTGGAAATCCCAGGGAAATTCTCCTGCATTTGCAACTGAAAAAGAATCGGAAAAACTTCCATGTGCAAGCTTACACGTGGTGATAAAACGAGAAGTTTCTGAACAGATGAGGCATGTTGCACCGGAAAGAAAAGCCCCCTTTGCTAGACTTAATAATCAGCTTAGATAAGCTTGTAAAATGTAAATAAGAAGATGGAGTGAGCTTCATTCAAATGCTAAACACTTCTTCAGTCTTAGGCCCCCCTCAGCTTTAAGTTACCAGTAAAAATACTCAGTGCTTGCAGGAACAGGTCAAAAAGCACCCCAGATCATTTTGGGCTTTGTGTTTTGTGTTTACGCAGATGCAAAAAACATGGATGTAAGAAATACCTTTAAAAGGTTAGACGGGTAGACCAACCCCCTCAGCGACTCACGAGTAGACCCCAGCGGCCATACATGCGGGTTGGTTTACTCGTGAGTAGACCCTGGTAGCCTTACTCACGAGTAGACCTCAGTTGGCTTACTCGTGAGTAGGCACCCTGTCCGCTACTCACGCCTGTCGGCTTGTTGAATGATCTCCTCCATGCTGTTTGAGCAAAGGCTTCTCCCAAAACCTTCCTATGATATTGTTAGTACGAAAGGTGCCACCACGAACGCAGTTATCGACAGAGCTTAAATCAACCCCTCACGTGGAAATCCCAGGGAAATTCTCCTGCATTTGCAACTGAAAAAGAATCGGAAAAACTTCCATGTGCAAGCTTACACGTGGTGATAAAACGAGAAGTTTCTGAACAGATGAGGCATGTTGCACCGGAAAGAAAAGCCCTCTTTGCTAGACTTAAAAATCAGCTTGCATAAGCTTGTAAAATGTAAATAAGAAGATGGGGGGAGCTTCATTCAAATGCTAAACACTTCTTCAGTCTTAGGCCCCCCTCAGCTTTAAGTTACCAGTAAAAATACTCAGTGCTTGCAGGAACAGGTCAAAAAGCACACCAGATCATTTTGGGCTTTGTGTTTCGTGTTTACGCAGAAGCAAAAAACATGGATGTAAGAAATACCTTTAAAAGGTTAGACGGGTAGACCAACCCCCTCAGCGACTCACGAGTAGACCCCAGCGGCCATACATGCGGGTTGGTTTACTCGTGAGTAGACCCTGGTAGCCTTACTCACGAGTAGACCCCGCTCAGCTTATTCGTGAGAAGAGCACGGGTGGCTTACTCGTGAGTAGACCCTGCTCAGCTTACTCATGAGTAGACCTCAGTTGGCTTACTCGTGAGTAGGCACCCTGTCCGCTACTCACGCCTGTCGGCTTGTTGAATGATCTCCTCCATGCTGTTTGAGCAAAGGCTTCTCCCAAAACCTTCCTATGATATTGTTAGTACGAAAGGTGCCACCACGAACGCAGTTATCGACAGAGCTTAAATCAACCCCTCACGTGGAAATCCCAGGGAAATTCTCCTGCATTTGCAACTGAAAAAGAATCGGAAAAACTTCCATGTGCAAGCTTACACGTGGTGATAAAACGAGAAGTTTCTGAACAGATGAGGCATGTTGCACCGGAAAGAAAAGCCCCCTTTGCTAGACTTAATAATCAGCTTAGATAAGCTTGTAAAATGTAAATAAGAAGATGGGGGGAGCTTCATTCAAATGCTAAACACTTCTTCAGTCTTAGGCCCCCCTCAGCTTTAAGTTACCAGTAAAAATACTCAGTGCTTGCAGGAACAGGTCAAAAAGCACACCAGATCATTTTGGGCTTTGTGTTTCGTGTTTACGCAGAAGCAAAAAACATGGATGTAAGAAATACCTTTAAAAGGTTAGACCGGTAGACCAACCCCCTCAGCGACTCACGAGTAGACCCCAGCGGCCATACATGCGGGTTGGTTTACTCGTGAGTAGACCCTGGTAGCCTTACTCACGAGTAGACCCCGCTCAGCTTATTCGTGAGAAGAGCACGGGTGGCTTACTCGTGAGTAGACCCTGCTCAGCTTACTCATGAGTAGACCTCAGTTGGCTTACTCGTGAGTAGGCACCCTGTCCGCTACTCACGCCTGTCGGCTTGTTGAATGATCTCCTCCATGCTGTTTGAGCAAAGGCTTCTCCCAAAACCTTCCTATGATATTGTTAGTACGAAAGGTGCCACCACGAACGCAGTTATCGACAGAGCTTAAATCAACCCCTCACGTGGAAATCCCAGGGAAATTCTCCTGCATTTGCAACTGAAAAAGAATCGGAAAAACTTCCATGTGCAAGCTTACACGTGGTGATAAAACGAGAAGTTTCTGAACAGATGAGGCATGTTGCACCGGAAAGAAAAGCCCTCTTTGCTAGACTTAAAAATCAGCTTGCATAAGCTTGTAAAATGTAAATAAGAAGATGGGGGCAGCTTCATTCAAATGCTAAACACTTCTTCAGTCTTAGGCCCCCCTCAGCTTTAAGTTACCAGTAAAAATACTCAGTGCTTGCAGGAACAGGTCAAAAAGCACACCAGATCATTTTGGGCTTTGTGTTTTGTGTTTACGCAGAAGCAAAAAACATGGATGTAAGAAATACCTTTAAAAGGTTAGACGGGTAGACCAACCCCCTCAGCAACTCATGAGTAGACCCCAGCTGCCATACATGCAAGTTGGTTTACTCGTGAGTAGACCCTGGTAGCCTTACTCATGAGTAGACCCCGCTCAGCTTATTCGTAAGAAGAGCACGGGTGGCTTACTCGTGAGTAGACCCTGCTCAGCTTACTCATGAGTAGACCTCAGTTGGCTTACTCGTGAGTAGGCACCCTGTCCGCTACTCACGCCTGTCGGCTTGTTGAATGATCTCCTCCATGCTGTTTGAGCAAAGGCTTCTCCCAAAACCTTCCTATGATATTGTTAGTACGAAAGGTGCCACCACGAACGCAGTTATCGACAGAGCTTAAATCAACCCCTCACGTGGAAATCCCAGGGAAATTCTCCTGCATTTGCAACTGAAAAAGAATCGGAAAAACTTCCATGTGCAAGCTTACACGTGGTGATAAAACGAGAAGTTTCTGAACAGATGAGGCATGTTGCACCGGAAAGAAAAGCCCCCTTTGCTAGACTTAATAATCAGCTTAGATAAGCTTGTAAAATGTAAATAAGAAGATGGAGTGAGCTTCATTCAAATGCTAAACACTTCTTCAGTCTTAGGCCCCCCTCAGCTTTAAGTTACCAGTAAAAATACTCAGTGCTTGCAGGAACAGGTCAAAAAGCACCCCAGATCATTTTGGGCTTTGTGTTTTGTGTTTACGCAGATGCAAAAAACATGGATGTAAGAAATACCTTTAAAAGGTTAGACGGGTAGACCAACCCCCTCAGCGACTCACGAGTAGACCCCAGCGGCCATACATGCGGGTTGGTTTACTCGTGAGTAGACCCTGGTAGCCTTACTCACGAGTAGACCCCGCTCAGCTTATTCGTGAGAAGAGCACGGGTGGCTTACTCGTGAGTAGACCCTGCTCAGCTTACTCATGAGTAGACCTCAGTTGGCTTACTCGTGAGTAGGCACCCTGTCCGCTACTCACGCCTGTCGGCTTGTTGAATGATCTCCTCCATGCTGTTTGAGCAAAGGCTTCTCCCAAAACCTTCCTATGATATTGTTAGTACGAAAGGTGCCACCACGAACGCAGTTATCGACAGAGCTTAAATCAACCCCTCACGTGGAAATCCCAGGGAAATTCTCCTGCATTTGCAACTGAAAAAGAATCGGAAAAACTTCCATGTGCAAGCTTACACGTGGTGATAAAACGAGAAGTTTCTGAACAGATGAGGCATGTTGCACCGGAAAGAAAAGCCCCCTTTGCTAGACTTAATAATCAGCTTAGATAAGCTTGTAAAATGTAAATAAGAAGATGGAGTGAGCTTCATTCAAATGCTAAACACTTCTTCAGTCTTAGGCCCCCCTCAGCTTTAAGTTACCAGTAAAAATACTCAGTGCTTGCAGGAACAGGTCAAAAAGCACCCCAGATCATTTTGGGCTTTGTGTTTTGTGTTTACGCAGATGCAAAAAACATGGATGTAAGAAATACCTTTAAAAGGTTAGACGGGTAGACCAACCCCCTCAGCGACTCACGAGTAGACCCCAGCGGCCATACATGCGGGTTGGTTTACTCGTGAGTAGACCCTGGTAGCCTTACTCACGAGTAGACCCCGCTCAGCTTATTCGTGAGAAGAGCACGGGTGGCTTACTCGTGAGTAGACCCTGCTCAGCTTACTCATGAGTAGACCTCAGTTGGCTTACTCGTGAGTAGGCACCCTGTCCGCTACTCACGCCTGTCGGCTTGTTGAATGATCTCCTCCATGCTGTTTGAGCAAAGGCTTCTCCCAAAACCTTCCTATGATATTGTTAGTACGAAAGGTGCCACCACGAACGCAGTTATCGACAGAGCTTAAATCAACCCCTCACGTGGAAATCCCAGGGAAATTCTCCTGCATTTGCAACTGAAAAAGAATCGGAAAAACTTCCATGTGCAAGCTTACACGTGGTGATAAAACGAGAAGTTTCTGAACAGATGAGGCATGTTGCACCGGAAAGAAAAGCCCTCTTTGCTAGACTTAAAAATCAGCTTGCATAAGCTTGTAAAATGTAAATAAGAAGATGGGGGGAGCTTCATTCAAATGCTAAACACTTCTTCAGTCTTAGGCCCCCCTCAGCTTTAAGTTACCAGTAAAAATACTCAGTGCTTGCAGGAACAGGTCAAAAAGCACACCAGATCATTTTGGGCTTTGTGTTTTGTGTTTACGCAGAAGCAAAAAACATGGATGTAAGAAATACCTTTAAAAGGTTAGACGGGTAGACCAACCCCCTCAGCAACTCATGAGTAGACCCCAGCTGCCATACATGCAAGTTGGTTTACTCGTGAGTAGACCCTGGTAGCCTTACTCATGAGTAGACCCCGCTCAGCTTATTCGTAAGAAGAGCACGGGTGGCTTACTCGTGAGTAGACCCTGCTCAGCTTACTCATGAGTAGACCTCAGTTGGCTTACTCGTGAGTAGGCACCCTGTCCGCTACTCACGCCTGTCGGCTTGTTGAATGATCTCCTCCATGCTGTTTGAGCAAAGGCTTCTCCCAAAACCTTCCTATGATATTGTTAGTACGAAAGGTGCCACCACGAACGCAGTTATCGACAGAGCTTAAATCAACCCCTCACGTGGAAATCCCAGGGAAATTCTCCTGCATTTGCAACTGAAAAAGAATCGGAAAAACTTCCATGTGCAAGCTTACACGTGGTGATAAAACGAGAAGTTTCTGAACAGATGAGGCATGTTGCACCAGAAAGAAAAGCCCCCTTTGCTAGACTTAAAAATCAGCTTAGATAAGCTTGTAAAATGTAAATAAGAAGATGGGGGGAGCTTCATTCAAATGCTAAACACTTCTTCAGTCTTAGGCCCCCCTCAGCTTTAAGTTACCAGTAAAAATACTCAGTGCTTGCAGGAACAGGTCAAAAAGCACACCAGATCATTTTGGGCTTTGTGTTTCGTGTTTACGCAGAAGCAAAAAACATGGATGTAAGAAATACCTTTAAAAGGTTAGACGGGTAGACCAACCCCCTCAGCGACTCACGAGTAGACCCCAGCGGCCATACATGCGGGTTGGTTTACTCGTGAGTAGACCCTGGTAGCCTTACTCACGAGTAGACCCCGCTCAGCTTATTCGTGAGAAGAGCACGGGTGGCTTACTCGTGAGTAGACCCTGCTCAGCTTACTCATGAGTAGACCTCAGTTGGCTTACTCGTGAGTAGGCACCCTGTCCGCTACTCACGCCTGTCGGCTTGTTGAATGATCTCCTCCATGCTGTTTGAGCAAAGGCTTCTCCCAAAACCTTCCTATGATATTGTTAGTACGAAAGGTGCCACCACGAACGCAGTTATCGACAGAGCTTAAATCAACCCCTCACGTGGAAATCCCAGGGAAATTCTCCTGCATTTGCAACTGAAAAAGAATCGGAAAAACTTCCATGTGCAAGCTTACACGTGGTGATAAAACGAGAAGTTTCTGAACAGATGAGGCATGTTGCACCGGAAAGAAAAGCCCCCTTTGCTAGACTTAATAATCAGCTTAGATAAGCTTGTAAAATGTAAATAAGAAGATGGAGTGAGCTTCATTCAAATGCTAAACACTTCTTCAGTCTTAGGCCCCCCTCAGCTTTAAGTTACCAGTAAAAATACTCAGTGCTTGCAGGAACAGGTCAAAAAGCACCCCAGATCATTTTGGGCTTTGTGTTTTGTGTTTACGCAGATGCAAAAAACATGGATGTAAGAAATACCTTTAAAAGGTTAGACGGGTAGACCAACCCCCTCAGCGACTCACGAGTAGACCCCAGCGGCCATACATGCGGGTTGGTTTACTCGTGAGTAGACCCTGGTAGCCTTACTCACGAGTAGACCTCAGTTGGCTTACTCGTGAGTAGGCACCCTGTCCGCTACTCACGCCTGTCGGCTTGTTGAATGATCTCCTCCATGCTGTTTGAGCAAAGGCTTCTCCCAAAACCTTCCTATGATATTGTTAGTACGAAAGGTGCCACCACGAACGCAGTTATCGACAGAGCTTAAATCAACCCCTCACGTGGAAATCCCAGGGAAATTCTCCTGCATTTGCAACTGAAAAAGAATCGGAAAAACTTCCATGTGCAAGCTTACACGTGGTGATAAAACGAGAAGTTTCTGAACAGATGAGGCATGTTGCACCGGAAAGAAAAGCCCTCTTTGCTAGACTTAAAAATCAGCTTGCATAAGCTTGTAAAATGTAAATAAGAAGATGGGGGGAGCTTCATTCAAATGCTAAACACTTCTTCAGTCTTAGGCCCCCCTCAGCTTTAAGTTACCAGTAAAAATACTCAGTGCTTGCAGGAACAGGTCAAAAAGCACACCAGATCATTTTGGGCTTTGTGTTTCGTGTTTACGCAGAAGCAAAAAACATGGATGTAAGAAATACCTTTAAAAGGTTAGACGGGTAGACCAACCCCCTCAGCGACTCACGAGTAGACCCCAGCGGCCATACATGCGGGTTGGTTTACTCGTGAGTAGACCCTGGTAGCCTTACTCACGAGTAGACCCCGCTCAGCTTATTCGTGAGAAGAGCACGGGTGGCTTACTCGTGAGTAGACCCTGCTCAGCTTACTCATGAGTAGACCTCAGTTGGCTTACTCGTGAGTAGGCACCCTGTCCGCTACTCACGCCTGTCGGCTTGTTGAATGATCTCCTCCATGCTGTTTGAGCAAAGGCTTCTCCCAAAACCTTCCTATGATATTGTTAGTACGAAAGGTGCCACCACGAACGCAGTTATCGACAGAGCTTAAATCAACCCCTCACGTGGAAATCCCAGGGAAATTCTCCTGCATTTGCAACTGAAAAAGAATCGGAAAAACTTCCATGTGCAAGCTTACACGTGGTGATAAAACGAGAAGTTTCTGAACAGATGAGGCATGTTGCACCGGAAAGAAAAGCCCCCTTTGCTAGACTTAATAATCAGCTTAGATAAGCTTGTAAAATGTAAATAAGAAGATGGGGGGAGCTTCATTCAAATGCTAAACACTTCTTCAGTCTTAGGCCCCCCTCAGCTTTAAGTTACCAGTAAAAATACTCAGTGCTTGCAGGAACAGGTCAAAAAGCACACCAGATCATTTTGGGCTTTGTGTTTCGTGTTTACGCAGAAGCAAAAAACATGGATGTAAGAAATACCTTTAAAAGGTTAGACCGGTAGACCAACCCCCTCAGCGACTCACGAGTAGACCCCAGCGGCCATACATGCGGGTTGGTTTACTCGTGAGTAGACCCTGGTAGCCTTACTCACGAGTAGACCCCGCTCAGCTTATTCGTGAGAAGAGCACGGGTGGCTTACTCGTGAGTAGACCCTGCTCAGCTTACTCATGAGTAGACCTCAGTTGGCTTACTCGTGAGTAGGCACCCTGTCCGCTACTCACGCCTGTCGGCTTGTTGAATGATCTCCTCCATGCTGTTTGAGCAAAGGCTTCTCCCAAAACCTTCCTATGATATTGTTAGTACGAAAGGTGCCACCACGAACGCAGTTATCGACAGAGCTTAAATCAACCCCTCACGTGGAAATCCCAGGGAAATTCTCCTGCATTTGCAACTGAAAAAGAATCGGAAAAACTTCCATGTGCAAGCTTACACGTGGTGATAAAACGAGAAGTTTCTGAACAGATGAGGCATGTTGCACCGGAAAGAAAAGCCCTCTTTGCTAGACTTAAAAATCAGCTTGCATAAGCTTGTAAAATGTAAATAAGAAGATGGGGGCAGCTTCATTCAAATGCTAAACACTTCTTCAGTCTTAGGCCCCCCTCAGCTTTAAGTTACCAGTAAAAATACTCAGTGCTTGCAGGAACAGGTCAAAAAGCACACCAGATCATTTTGGGCTTTGTGTTTTGTGTTTACGCAGAAGCAAAAAACATGGATGTAAGAAATACCTTTAAAAGGTTAGACGGGTAGACCAACCCCCTCAGCAACTCATGAGTAGACCCCAGCTGCCATACATGCAAGTTGGTTTACTCGTGAGTAGACCCTGGTAGCCTTACTCATGAGTAGACCCCGCTCAGCTTATTCGTAAGAAGAGCACGGGTGGCTTACTCGTGAGTAGACCCTGCTCAGCTTACTCATGAGTAGACCTCAGTTGGCTTACTCGTGAGTAGGCACCCTGTCCGCTACTCACGCCTGTCGGCTTGTTGAATGATCTCCTCCATGCTGTTTGAGCAAAGGCTTCTCCCAAAACCTTCCTATGATATTGTTAGTACGAAAGGTGCCACCACGAACGCAGTTATCGACAGAGCTTAAATCAACCCCTCACGTGGAAATCCCAGGGAAATTCTCCTGCATTTGCAACTGAAAAAGAATCGGAAAAACTTCCATGTGCAAGCTTACACGTGGTGATAAAACGAGAAGTTTCTGAACAGATGAGGCATGTTGCACCGGAAAGAAAAGCCCCCTTTGCTAGACTTAAAAATCAGCTTAGATAAGCTTGTAAAATGTAAATAAGAAGATGGGGGGAGCTTCATTCAAATGCTAAACACTTCTTCAGTCTTAGGCCCCCCTCAGCTTTAAGTTACCAGTAAAAATACTCAGTGCTTGCAGGAACAGGTCAAAAAGCACACCAGATCATTTTGGGCTTTGTGTTTCGTGTTTACGCAGAAGCAAAAAACATGGATGTAAGAAATACCTTTAAAAGGTTAGACGGGTAGACCAACCCCCTCAGCGACTCACGAGTAGACCCCAGCGGCCATACATGCGGGTTGGTTTACTCGTGAGTAGACCCTGGTAGCCTTACTCACGAGTAGACCCCGCTCAGCTTATTCGTGAGAAGAGCACGGGTGGCTTACTCGTGAGTAGACCCTGCTCAGCTTACTCATGAGTAGACCTCAGTTGGCTTACTCGTGAGTAGGCACCCTGTCCGCTACTCACGCCTGTCGGCTTGTTGAATGATCTCCTCCATGCTGTTTGAGCAAAGGCTTCTCCCAAAACCTTCCTATGATATTGTTAGTACGAAAGGTGCCACCACGAACGCAGTTATCGACAGAGCTTAAATCAACCCCTCACGTGGAAATCCCAGGGAAATTCTCCTGCATTTGCAACTGAAAAAGAATCGGAAAAACTTCCATGTGCAAGCTTACACGTGGTGATAAAACGAGAAGTTTCTGAACAGATGAGGCATGTTGCACCGGAAAGAAAAGCCCTCTTTGCTAGACTTAAAAATCAGCTTGCATAAGCTTGTAAAATGTAAATAAGAAGATGGGGGGAGCTTCATTCAAATGCTAAACACTTCTTCAGTCTTAGGCCCCCCTCAGCTTTAAGTTACCAGTAAAAATACTCAGTGCTTGCAGGAACAGGTCAAAAAGCACACCAGATCATTTTGGGCTTTGTGTTTTGTGTTTACGCAGAAGCAAAAAACATGGATGTAAGAAATACCTTTAAAAGGTTAGACGGGTAGACCAACCCCCTCAGCAACTCATGAGTAGACCCCAGCTGCCATACATGCAAGTTGGTTTACTCGTGAGTAGACCCTGGTAGCCTTACTCATGAGTAGACCCCGCTCAGCTTATTCGTAAGAAGAGCACGGGTGGCTTACTCGTGAGTAGACCCTGCTCAGCTTACTCATGAGTAGACCTCAGTTGGCTTACTCGTGAGTAGGCACCCTGTCCGCTACTCACGCCTGTCGGCTTGTTGAATGATCTCCTCCATGCTGTTTGAGCAAAGGCTTCTCCCAAAACCTTCCTATGATATTGTTAGTACGAAAGGTGCCACCACGAACGCAGTTATCGACAGAGCTTAAATCAACCCCTCACGTGGAAATCCCAGGGAAATTCTCCTGCATTTGCAACTGAAAAAGAATCGGAAAAACTTCCATGTGCAAGCTTACACGTGGTGATAAAACGAGAAGTTTCTGAACAGATGAGGGATGTTGCACCAGAAAGAAAAGCCCCCTTTGCTAGACTTAAAAATCAGCTTAGATAAGCTTGTAAAATGTAAATAAGAAGATGGGGGGAGCTTCATTCAAATGCTAAACAATTCTTCAGTCTTAGGCCCCCCTCAGCTTTAAGTTACCAGTAAAAATACTCAGTGCTTGCAGGAACAGGTCAAAAAGCACACCAGATCATTTTGGGCTTTGTGTTTCGTGTTTACGCAGAAGCAAAAAACATGGATGTAAGAAATACCTTTAAAAGGTTAGACGGGTAGACCAACCCCCTCAGCGACTCACGAGTAGACCCCAGCGGCCATACATGCGGGTTGGTTTACTCGTGAGTAGACCCTGGTAGCCTTACTCACGAGTAGACCCCGCTCAGCTTATTCGTGAGAAGAGCACGGGTGGCTTACTCGTGAGTAGACCCTGCTCAGCTTACTCATGAGTAGACCTCAGTTGGCTTACTCGTGAGTAGGCACCCTGTCCGCTACTCACGCCTGTCGGCTTGTTGAATGATCTCCTCCATGCTGTTTGAGCAAAGGCTTCTCCCAAAACCTTCCTATGATATTGTTAGTACGAAAGGTGCCACCACGAACGCAGTTATCGACAGAGCTTAAATCAACCCCTCACGTGGAAATCCCAGGGAAATTCTCCTGCATTTGCAACTGAAAAAGAATCGGAAAAACTTCCATGTGCAAGCTTACACGTGGTGATAAAACGAGAAGTTTCTGAACAGATGAGGCATGTTGCACCGGAAAGAAAAGCCCCCTTTGCTAGACTTAATAATCAGCTTAGATAAGCTTGTAAAATGTAAATAAGAAGATGGAGTGAGCTTCATTCAAATGCTAAACACTTCTTCAGTCTTAGGCCCCCCTCAGCTTTAAGTTACCAGTAAAAATACTCAGTGCTTGCAGGAACAGGTCAAAAAGCACCCCAGATCATTTTGGGCTTTGTGTTTTGTGTTTACGCAGATGCAAAAAACATGGATGTAAGAAATACCTTTAAAAGGTTAGACGGGTAGACCAACCCCCTCAGCGACTCACGAGTAGACCCCAGCGGCCATACATGCGGGTTGGTTTACTCGTGAGTAGACCCTGGTAGCCTTACTCACGAGTAGACCTCAGTTGGCTTACTCGTGAGTAGGCACCCTGTCCGCTACTCACGCCTGTCGGCTTGTTGAATGATCTCCTCCATGCTGTTTGAGCAAAGGCTTCTCCCAAAACCTTCCTATGATATTGTTAGTACGAAAGGTGCCACCACGAACGCAGTTATCGACAGAGCTTAAATCAACCCCTCACGTGGAAATCCCAGGGAAATTCTCCTGCATTTGCAACTGAAAAAGAATCGGAAAAACTTCCATGTGCAAGCTTACACGTGGTGATAAAACGAGAAGTTTCTGAACAGATGAGGCATGTTGCACCGGAAAGAAAAGCCCTCTTTGCTAGACTTAAAAATCAGCTTGCATAAGCTTGTAAAATGTAAATAAGAAGATGGGGGGAGCTTCATTCAAATGCTAAACACTTCTTCAGTCTTAGGCCCCCCTCAGCTTTAAGTTACCAGTAAAAATACTCAGTGCTTGCAGGAACAGGTCAAAAAGCACACCAGATCATTTTGGGCTTTGTGTTTCGTGTTTACGCAGAAGCAAAAAACATGGATGTAAGAAATACCTTTAAAAGGTTAGACGGGTAGACCAACCCCCTCAGCGACTCACGAGTAGACCCCAGCGGCCATACATGCGGGTTGGTTTACTCGTGAGTAGACCCTGGTAGCCTTACTCACGAGTAGACCCCGCTCAGCTTATTCGTGAGAAGAGCACGGGTGGCTTACTCGTGAGTAGACCCTGCTCAGCTTACTCATGAGTAGACCTCAGTTGGCTTACTCGTGAGTAGGCACCCTGTCCGCTACTCACGCCTGTCGGCTTGTTGAATGATCTCCTCCATGCTGTTTGAGCAAAGGCTTCTCCCAAAACCTTCCTATGATATTGTTAGTACGAAAGGTGCCACCACGAACGCAGTTATCGACAGAGCTTAAATCAACCCCTCACGTGGAAATCCCAGGGAAATTCTCCTGCATTTGCAACTGAAAAAGAATCGGAAAAACTTCCATGTGCAAGCTTACACGTGGTGATAAAACGAGAAGTTTCTGAACAGATGAGGCATGTTGCACCGGAAAGAAAAGCCCCCTTTGCTAGACTTAATAATCAGCTTAGATAAGCTTGTAAAATGTAAATAAGAAGATGGAGTGAGCTTCATTCAAATGCTAAACACTTCTTCAGTCTTAGGCCCCCCTCAGCTTTAAGTTACCAGTAAAAATACTCAGTGCTTGCAGGAACAGGTCAAAAAGCACCCCAGATCATTTTGGGCTTTGTGTTTTGTGTTTACGCAGATGCAAAAAACATGGATGTAAGAAATACCTTTAAAAGGTTAGACGGGTAGACCAACCCCCTCAGCGACTCACGAGTAGACCCCAGCGGCCATACATGCGGGTTGGTTTACTCGTGAGTAGACCCTGGTAGCCTTACTCACGAGTAGACCCCGCTCAGCTTATTCGTGAGAAGAGCACGGGTGGCTTACTCGTGAGTAGACCCTGCTCAGCTTACTCATGAGTAGACCTCAGTTGGCTTACTCGTGAGTAGGCACCCTGTCCGCTACTCACGCCTGTCGGCTTGTTG
Source organism: Hemicordylus capensis (assembly GCF_027244095.1). Lineage (NCBI taxonomy): Eukaryota > Metazoa > Chordata > Lepidosauria > Squamata > Cordylidae > Hemicordylus > Hemicordylus capensis. Next base: position 189,969,034 of record NC_069659.1, on the reverse strand, counting down.
AATGATCTCCTCCATGCTGTTTGAGCAAAGGCTTCTCCCAAAACCTTCCTATGATATTGTTAGTACGAAAGGTGCCACCACGAACGCAGTTATCGACAGAGCTTAAATCAACCCCTCACGTGGAAATCCCAGGGAAATTCTCCTGCATTTGCAACTGAAAAAGAATCGGAAAAACTTCCATGTGCAAGCTTACACGTGGTGATAAAACGAGAAGTTTCTGAACAGATGAGGCATGTTGCACCGGAAAGAAAAGCCCTCTTTGCTAGACTTAAAAATCAGCTTGCATAAGCTTGTAAAATGTAAATAAGAAGATGGGGGGAGCTTCATTCAAATGCTAAACACTTCTTCAGTCTTAGGCCCCCCTCAGCTTTAAGTTACCAGTAAAAATACTCAGTGCTTGCAGGAACAGGTCAAAAAGCACACCAGATCATTTTGGGCTTTGTGTTTCGTGTTTACGCAGAAGCAAAAAACATGGATGTAAGAAATACCTTTAAAAGGTTAGACGGGTAGACCAACCCCCTCAGCGACTCACGAGTAGACCCCAGCGGCCATACATGCGGGTTGGTTTACTCGTGAGTAGACCCTGGTAGCCTTACTCACGAGTAGACCCCGCTCAGCTTATTCGTGAGAAGAGCACGGGTGGCTTACTCGTGAGTAGACCCTGCTCAGCTTACTCATGAGTAGACCTCAGTTGGCTTACTCGTGAGTAGGCACCCTGTCCGCTACTCACGCCTGTCGGCTTGTTGAATGATCTCCTCCATGCTGTTTGAGCAAAGGCTTCTCCCAAAACCTTCCTATGATATTGTTAGTACGAAAGGTGCCACCACGAACGCAGTTATCGACAGAGCTTAAATCAACCCCTCACGTGGAAATCCCAGGGAAATTCTCCTGCATTTGCAACTGAAAAAGAATCGGAAAAACTTCCATGTGCAAGCTTACACGTGGTGATAAAACGAGAAGTTTCTGAACAGATGAGGCATGTTGCACCGGAAAGAAAAGCCCCCTTTGCTAGACTTAATAATCAGCTTAGATAAGCTTGTAAAATGTAAATAAGAAGATGGAGTGAGCTTCATTCAAATGCTAAACACTTCTTCAGTCTTAGGCCCCCCTCAGCTTTAAGTTACCAGTAAAAATACTCAGTGCTTGCAGGAACAGGTCAAAAAGCACCCCAGATCATTTTGGGCTTTGTGTTTTGTGTTTACGCAGATGCAAAAAACATGGATGTAAGAAATACCTTTAAAAGGTTAGACGGGTAGACCAACCCCCTCAGCGACTCACGAGTAGACCCCAGCGGCCATACATGCGGGTTGGTTTACTCGTGAGTAGACCCTGGTAGCCTTACTCACGAGTAGACCCCGCTCAGCTTATTCGTGAGAAGAGCACGGGTGGCTTACTCGTGAGTAGACCCTGCTCAGCTTACTCATGAGTAGACCTCAGTTGGCTTACTCGTGAGTAGGCACCCTGTCCGCTACTCACGCCTGTCGGCTTGTTGAATGATCTCCTCCATGCTGTTTGAGCAAAGGCTTCTCCCAAAACCTTCCTATGATATTGTTAGTACGAAAGGTGCCACCACGAACGCAGTTATCGACAGAGCTTAAATCAACCCCTCACGTGGAAATCCCAGGGAAATTCTCCTGCATTTGCAACTGAAAAAGAATCGGAAAAACTTCCATGTGCAAGCTTACACGTGGTGATAAAACGAGAAGTTTCTGAACAGATGAGGCATGTTGCACCGGAAAGAAAAGCCCTCTTTGCTAGACTTAAAAATCAGCTTGCATAAGCTTGTAAAATGTAAATAAGAAGATGGGGGGAGCTTCATTCAAATGCTAAACACTTCTTCAGTCTTAGGCCCCCCTCAGCTTTAAGTTACCAGTAAAAATACTCAGTGCTTGCAGGAACAGGTCAAAAAGCACACCAGATCATTTTGGGCTTTGTGTTTCGTGTTTACGCAGAAGCAAAAAACATGGATGTAAGAAATACCTTTAAAAGGTTAGACGGGTAGACCAACCCCCTCAGCGACTCACGAGTAGACCCCAGCGGCCATACATGCGGGTTGGTTTACTCGTGAGTAGACCCTGGTAGCCTTACTCACGAGTAGACCCCGCTCAGCTTATTCGTGAGAAGAGCACGGGTGGCTTACTCGTGAGTAGACCCTGCTCAGCTTACTCATGAGTAGACCTCAGTTGGCTTACTCGTGAGTAGGCACCCTGTCCGCTACTCACGCCTGTCGGCTTGTTGAATGATCTCCTCCATGCTGTTTGAGCAAAGGCTTCTCCCAAAACCTTCCTATGATATTGTTAGTACGAAAGGTGCCACCACGAACGCAGTTATCGACAGAGCTTAAATCAACCCCTCACGTGGAAATCCCAGGGAAATTCTCCTGCATTTGCAACTGAAAAAGAATCGGAAAAACTTCCATGTGCAAGCTTACACGTGGTGATAAAACGAGAAGTTTCTGAACAGATGAGGCATGTTGCACCGGAAAGAAAAGCCCCCTTTGCTAGACTTAATAATCAGCTTAGATAAGCTTGTAAAATGTAAATAAGAAGATGGAGTGAGCTTCATTCAAATGCTAAACACTTCTTCAGTCTTAGGCCCCCCTCAGCTTTAAGTTACCAGTAAAAATACTCAGTGCTTGCAGGAACAGGTCAAAAAGCACCCCAGATCATTTTGGGCTTTGTGTTTTGTGTTTACGCAGATGCAAAAAACATGGATGTAAGAAATACCTTTAAAAGGTTAGACGGGTAGACCAACCCCCTCAGCGACTCACGAGTAGACCCCAGCGGCCATACATGCGGGTTGGTTTACTCGTGAGTAGACCCTGGTAGCCTTACTCACGAGTAGACCCCGCTCAGCTTATTCGTGAGAAGAGCACGGGTGGCTTACTCGTGAGTAGACCCTGCTCAGCTTACTCATGAGTAGACCTCAGTTGGCTTACTCGTGAGTAGGCACCCTGTCCGCTACTCACGCCTGTCGGCTTGTTGAATGATCTCCTCCATGCTGTTTGAGCAAAGGCTTCTCCCAAAACCTTCCTATGATATTGTTAGTACGAAAGGTGCCACCACGAACGCAGTTATCGACAGAGCTTAAATCAACCCCTCACGTGGAAATCCCAGGGAAATTCTCCTGCATTTGCAACTGAAAAAGAATCGGAAAAACTTCCATGTGCAAGCTTACACGTGGTGATAAAACGAGAAGTTTCTGAACAGATGAGGCATGTTGCACCGGAAAGAAAAGCCCTCTTTGCTAGACTTAAAAATCAGCTTGCATAAGCTTGTAAAATGTAAATAAGAAGATGGGGGGAGCTTCATTCAAATGCTAAACACTTCTTCAGTCTTAGGCCCCCCTCAGCTTTAAGTTACCAGTAAAAATACTCAGTGCTTGCAGGAACAGGTCAAAAAGCACACCAGATCATTTTGGGCTTTGTGTTTTGTGTTTACGCAGAAGCAAAAAACATGGATGTAAGAAATACCTTTAAAAGGTTAGACGGGTAGACCAACCCCCTCAGCAACTCATGAGTAGACCCCAGCTGCCATACATGCAAGTTGGTTTACTCGTGAGTAGACCCTGGTAGCCTTACTCATGAGTAGACCCCGCTCAGCTTATTCGTAAGAAGAGCACGGGTGGCTTACTCGTGAGTAGACCCTGCTCAGCTTACTCATGAGTAGACCTCAGTTGGCTTACTCGTGAGTAGGCACCCTGTCCGCTACTCACGCCTGTCGGCTTGTTGAATGATCTCCTCCATGCTGTTTGAGCAAAGGCTTCTCCCAAAACCTTCCTATGATATTGTTAGTACGAAAGGTGCCACCACGAACGCAGTTATCGACAGAGCTTAAATCAACCCCTCACGTGGAAATCCCAGGGAAATTCTCCTGCATTTGCAACTGAAAAAGAATCGGAAAAACTTCCATGTGCAAGCTTACACGTGGTGATAAAACGAGAAGTTTCTGAACAGATGAGGCATGTTGCACCGGAAAGAAAAGCCCTCTTTGCTAGACTTAAAAATCAGCTTGCATAAGCTTGTAAAATGTAAATAAGAAGATGGGGGGAGCTTCATTCAAATGCTAAACACTTCTTCAGTCTTAGGCCCCCCTCAGCTTTAAGTTACCAGTAAAAATACTCAGTGCTTGCAGGAACAGGTCAAAAAGCACACCAGATCATTTTGGGCTTTGTGTTTTGTGTTTACGCAGAAGCAAAAAACATGGATGTAAGAAATACCTTTAAAAGGTTAGACGGGTAGACCAACCCCCTCAGCAACTCATGAGTAGACCCCAGCTGCCATACATGCAAGTTGGTTTACTCGTGAGTAGACCCTGGTAGCCTTACTCATGAGTAGACCCCGCTCAGCTTATTCGTAAGAAGAGCACGGGTGGCTTACTCGTGAGTAGACCCTGCTCAGCTTACTCATGAGTAGACCTCAGTTGGCTTACTCGTGAGTAGGCACCCTGTCCGCTACTCACGCCTGTCGGCTTGTTGAATGATCTCCTCCATGCTGTTTGAGCAAAGGCTTCTCCCAAAACCTTCCTATGATATTGTTAGTACGAAAGGTGCCACCACGAACGCAGTTATCGACAGAGCTTAAATCAACCCCTCACGTGGAAATCCCAGGGAAATTCTCCTGCATTTGCAACTGAAAAAGAATCGGAAAAACTTCCATGTGCAAGCTTACACGTGGTGATAAAACGAGAAGTTTCTGAACAGATGAGGCATGTTGCACCAGAAAGAAAAGCCCCCTTTGCTAGACTTAAAAATCAGCTTAGATAAGCTTGTAAAATGTAAATAAGAAGATGGGGGGAGCTTCATTCAAATGCTAAACAATTCTTCAGTCTTAGGCCCCCCTCAGCTTTAAGTTACCAGTAAAAATACTCAGTGCTTGCAGGAACAGGTCAAAAAGCACACCAGATCATTTTGGGCTTTGTGTTTCGTGTTTACGCAGAAGCAAAAAACATGGATGTAAGAAATACCTTTAAAAGGTTAGACGGGTAGACCAACCCCCTCAGCGACTCACGAGTAGACCCCAGCGGCCATACATGCGGGTTGGTTTACTCGTGAGTAGACCCTGGTAGCCTTACTCACGAGTAGACCCCGCTCAGCTTATTCGTGAGAAGAGCACGGGTGGCTTACTCGTGAGTAGACCCTGCTCAGCTTACTCATGAGTAGACCTCAGTTGGCTTACTCGTGAGTAGGCACCCTGTCCGCTACTCACGCCTGTCGGCTTGTTGAATGATCTCCTCCATGCTGTTTGAGCAAAGGCTTCTCCCAAAACCTTCCTATGATATTGTTAGTACGAAAGGTGCCACCACGAACGCAGTTATCGACAGAGCTTAAATCAACCCCTCACGTGGAAATCCCAGGGAAATTCTCCTGCATTTGCAACTGAAAAAGAATCGGAAAAACTTCCATGTGCAAGCTTACACGTGGTGATAAAACGAGAAGTTTCTGAACAGATGAGGCATGTTGCACCGGAAAGAAAAGCCCCCTTTGCTAGACTTAATAATCAGCTTAGATAAGCTTGTAAAATGTAAATAAGAAGATGGAGTGAGCTTCATTCAAATGCTAAACACTTCTTCAGTCTTAGGCCCCCCTCAGCTTTAAGTTACCAGTAAAAATACTCAGTGCTTGCAGGAACAGGTCAAAAAGCACCCCAGATCATTTTGGGCTTTGTGTTTTGTGTTTACGCAGATGCAAAAAACATGGATGTAAGAAATACCTTTAAAAGGTTAGACGGGTAGACCAACCCCCTCAGCGACTCACGAGTAGACCCCAGCGGCCATACATGCGGGTTGGTTTACTCGTGAGTAGACCCTGGTAGCCTTACTCACGAGTAGACCTCAGTTGGCTTACTCGTGAGTAGGCACCCTGTCCGCTACTCACGCCTGTCGGCTTGTTGAATGATCTCCTCCATGCTGTTTGAGCAAAGGCTTCTCCCAAAACCTTCCTATGATATTGTTAGTACGAAAGGTGCCACCACGAACGCAGTTATCGACAGAGCTTAAATCAACCCCTCACGTGGAAATCCCAGGGAAATTCTCCTGCATTTGCAACTGAAAAAGAATCGGAAAAACTTCCATGTGCAAGCTTACACGTGGTGATAAAACGAGAAGTTTCTGAACAGATGAGGCATGTTGCACCGGAAAGAAAAGCCCTCTTTGCTAGACTTAAAAATCAGCTTGCATAAGCTTGTAAAATGTAAATAAGAAGATGGGGGGAGCTTCATTCAAATGCTAAACACTTCTTCAGTCTTAGGCCCCCCTCAGCTTTAAGTTACCAGTAAAAATACTCAGTGCTTGCAGGAACAGGTCAAAAAGCACACCAGATCATTTTGGGCTTTGTGTTTTGTGTTTACGCAGAAGCAAAAAACATGGATGTAAGAAATACCTTTAAAAGGTTAGACGGGTAGACCAACCCCCTCAGCAACTCATGAGTAGACCCCAGCTGCCATACATGCAAGTTGGTTTACTCGTGAGTAGACCCTGGTAGCCTTACTCATGAGTAGACCCCGCTCAGCTTATTCGTAAGAAGAGCACGGGTGGCTTACTCGTGAGTAGACCCTGCTCAGCTTACTCATGAGTAGACCTCAGTTGGCTTACTCGTGAGTAGGCACCCTGTCCGCTACTCACGCCTGTCGGCTTGTTGAATGATCTCCTCCATGCTGTTTGAGCAAAGGCTTCTCCCAAAACCTTCCTATGATATTGTTAGTACGAAAGGTGCCACCACGAACGCAGTTATCGACAGAGCTTAAATCAACCCCTCACGTGGAAATCCCAGGGAAATTCTCCTGCATTTGCAACTGAAAAAGAATCGGAAAAACTTCCATGTGCAAGCTTACACGTGGTGATAAAACGAGAAGTTTCTGAACAGATGAGGCATGTTGCACCGGAAAGAAAAGCCCTCTTTGCTAGACTTAAAAATCAGCTTGCATAAGCTTGTAAAATGTAAATAAGAAGATGGGGGGAGCTTCATTCAAATGCTAAACACTTCTTCAGTCTTAGGCCCCCCTCAGCTTTAAGTTACCAGTAAAAATACTCAGTGCTTGCAGGAACAGGTCAAAAAGCACACCAGATCATTTTGGGCTTTGTGTTTTGTGTTTACGCAGAAGCAAAAAACATGGATGTAAGAAATACCTTTAAAAGGTTAGACGGGTAGACCAACCCCCTCAGCAACTCATGAGTAGACCCCAGCTGCCATACATGCAAGTTGGTTTACTCGTGAGTAGACCCTGGTAGCCTTACTCATGAGTAGACCCCGCTCAGCTTATTCGTAAGAAGAGCACGGGTGGCTTACTCGTGAGTAGACCCTGCTCAGCTTACTCATGAGTAGACCTCAGTTGGCTTACTCGTGAGTAGGCACCCTGTCCGCTACTCACGCCTGTCGGCTTGTTGAATGATCTCCTCCATGCTGTTTGAGCAAAGGCTTCTCCCAAAACCTTCCTATGATATTGTTAGTACGAAAGGTGCCACCACGAACGCAGTTATCGACAGAGCTTAAATCAACCCCTCACGTGGAAATCCCAGGGAAATTCTCCTGCATTTGCAACTGAAAAAGAATCGGAAAAACTTCCATGTGCAAGCTTACACGTGGTGATAAAACGAGAAGTTTCTGAACAGATGAGGCATGTTGCACCAGAAAGAAAAGCCCCCTTTGCTAGACTTAAAAATCAGCTTAGATAAGCTTGTAAAATGTAAATAAGAAGATGGGGGGAGCTTCATTCAAATGCTAAACAATTCTTCAGTCTTAGGCCCCCCTCAGCTTTAAGTTACCAGTAAAAATACTCAGTGCTTGCAGGAACAGGTCAAAAAGCACACCAGATCATTTTGGGCTTTGTGTTTCGTGTTTACGCAGAAGCAAAAAACATGGATGTAAGAAATACCTTTAAAAGGTTAGACGGGTAGACCAACCCCCTCAGCGACTCACGAGTAGACCCCAGCGGCCATACATGCGGGTTGGTTTACTCGTGAGTAGACCCTGGTAGCCTTACTCACGAGTAGACCCCGCTCAGCTTATTCGTGAGAAGAGCACGGGTGGCTTACTCGTGAGTAGACCCTGCTCAGCTTACTCATGAGTAGACCTCAGTTGGCTTACTCGTGAGTAGGCACCCTGTCCGCTACTCACGCCTGTCGGCTTGTTGAATGATCTCCTCCATGCTGTTTGAGCAAAGGCTTCTCCCAAAACCTTCCTATGATATTGTTAGTACGAAAGGTGCCACCACGAACGCAGTTATCGACAGAGCTTAAATCAACCCCTCACGTGGAAATCCCAGGGAAATTCTCCTGCATTTGCAACTGAAAAAGAATCGGAAAAACTTCCATGTGCAAGCTTACACGTGGTGATAAAACGAGAAGTTTCTGAACAGATGAGGCATGTTGCACCGGAAAGAAAAGCCCCCTTTGCTAGACTTAATAATCAGCTTAGATAAGCTTGTAAAATGTAAATAAGAAGATGGAGTGAGCTTCATTCAAATGCTAAACACTTCTTCAGTCTTAGGCCCCCCTCAGCTTTAAGTTACCAGTAAAAATACTCAGTGCTTGCAGGAACAGGTCAAAAAGCACCCCAGATCATTTTGGGCTTTGTGTTTTGTGTTTACGCAGATGCAAAAAACATGGATGTAAGAAATACCTTTAAAAGGTTAGACGGGTAGACCAACCCCCTCAGCGACTCACGAGTAGACCCCAGCGGCCATACATGCGGGTTGGTTTACTCGTGAGTAGACCCTGGTAGCCTTACTCACGAGTAGACCTCAGTTGGCTTACTCGTGAGTAGGCACCCTGTCCGCTACTCACGCCTGTCGGCTTGTTGAATGATCTCCTCCATGCTGTTTGAGCAAAGGCTTCTCCCAAAACCTTCCTATGATATTGTTAGTACGAAAGGTGCCACCACGAATGCAGTTATCGACAGAGCTTAAATCAACCCCTCACGTGGAAATCCCAGGGAAATTCTCCTGCATTTGCAACTGAAAAAGAATCGGAAAAACTTCCATGTGCAAGCTTACACGTGGTGATAAAACGAGAAGTTTCTGAACAGATGAGGCATGTTGCACCGGAAAGAAAAGCCCTCTTTGCTAGACTTAAAAATCAGCTTGCATAAGCTTGTAAAATGTAAATAAGAAGATGGGGGGAGCTTCATTCAAATGCTAAACACTTCTTCAGTCTTAGGCCCCCCTCAGCTTTAAGTTACCAGTAAAAATACTCAGTGCTTGCAGGAACAGGTCAAAAAGCACACCAGATCATTTTGGGCTTTGTGTTTTGTGTTTACGCAGAAGCAAAAAACATGGATGTAAGAAATACCTTTAAAAGGTTAGACGGGTAGACCAACCCCCTCAGCAACTCATGAGTAGACCCCAGCTGCCATACATGCAAGTTGGTTTACTCGTGAGTAGACCCTGGTAGCCTTACTCATGAGTAGACCCCGCTCAGCTTATTCGTAAGAAGAGCACGGGTGGCTTACTCGTGAGTAGACCCTGCTCAGCTTACTCATGAGTAGACCTCAGTTGGCTTACTCGTGAGTAGGCACCCTGTCCGCTACTCACGCCTGTCGGCTTGTTGAATGATCTCCTCCATGCTGTTTGAGCAAAGGCTTCTCCCAAAACCTTCCTATGATATTGTTAGTACGAAAGGTGCCACCACGAACGCAGTTATCGACAGAGCTTAAATCAACCCCTCACGTGGAAATCCCAGGGAAATTCTCCTGCATTTGCAACTGAAAAAGAATCGGAAAAACTTCCATGTGCAAGCTTACACGTGGTGATAAAACGAGAAGTTTCTGAACAGATGAGGCATGTTGCACCGGAAAGAAAAGCCCTCTTTGCTAGACTTAAAAATCAGCTTGCATAAGCTTGTAAAATGTAAATAAGAAGATGGGGGGAGCTTCATTCAAATGCTAAACACTTCTTCAGTCTTAGGCCCCCCTCAGCTTTAAGTTACCAGTAAAAATACTCAGTGCTTGCAGGAACAGGTCAAAAAGCACACCAGATCATTTTGGGCTTTGTGTTTTGTGTTTACGCAGAAGCAAAAAACATGGATGTAAGAAATACCTTTAAAAGGTTAGACGGGTAGACCAACCCCCTCAGCAACTCATGAGTAGACCCCAGCTGCCATACATGCAAGTTGGTTTACTCGTGAGTAGACCCTGGTAGCCTTACTCATGAGTAGACCCCGCTCAGCTTATTCGTAAGAAGAGCACGGGTGGCTTACTCGTGAGTAGACCCTGCTCAGCTTACTCATGAGTAGACCTCAGTTGGCTTACTCGTGAGTAGGCACCCTGTCCGCTACTCACGCCTGTCGGCTTGTTGAATGATCTCCTCCATGCTGTTTGAGCAAAGGCTTCTCCCAAAACCTTCCTATGATATTGTTAGTACGAAAGGTGCCACCACGAACGCAGTTATCGACAGAGCTTAAATCAACCCCTCACGTGGAAATCCCAGGGAAATTCTCCTGCATTTGCAACTGAAAAAGAATCGGAAAAACTTCCATGTGCAAGCTTACACGTGGTGATAAAACGAGAAGTTTCTGAACAGATGAGGCATGTTGCACCAGAAAGAAAAGCCCCCTTTGCTAGACTTAAAAATCAGCTTAGATAAGCTTGTAAAATGTAAATAAGAAGATGGGGGGAGCTTCATTCAAATGCTAAACAATTCTTCAGTCTTAGGCCCCCCTCAGCTTTAAGTTACCAGTAAAAATACTCAGTGCTTGCAGGAACAGGTCAAAAAGCACACCAGATCATTTTGGGCTTTGTGTTTCGTGTTTACGCAGAAGCAAAAAACATGGATGTAAGAAATACCTTTAAAAGGTTAGACGGGTAGACCAACCCCCTCAGCGACTCACGAGTAGACCCCAGCGGCCATACATGCGGGTTGGTTTACTCGTGAGTAGACCCTGGTAGCCTTACTCACGAGTAGACCCCGCTCAGCTTATTCGTGAGAAGAGCACGGGTGGCTTACTCGTGAGTAGACCCTGCTCAGCTTACTCATGAGTAGACCTCAGTTGGCTTACTCGTGAGTAGGCACCCTGTCCGCTACTCACGCCTGTCGGCTTGTTGAATGATCTCCTCCATGCTGTTTGAGCAAAGGCTTCTCCCAAAACCTTCCTATGATATTGTTAGTACGAAAGGTGCCACCACGAACGCAGTTATCGACAGAGCTTAAATCAACCCCTCACGTGGAAATCCCAGGGAAATTCTCCTGCATTTGCAACTGAAAAAGAATCGGAAAAACTTCCATGTGCAAGCTTACACGTGGTGATAAAACGAGAAGTTTCTGAACAGATGAGGCATGTTGCACCGGAAAGAAAAGCCCCCTTTGCTAGACTTAATAATCAGCTTAGATAAGCTTGTAAAATGTAAATAAGAAGATGGAGTGAGCTTCATTCAAATGCTAAACACTTCTTCAGTCTTAGGCCCCCCTCAGCTTTAAGTTACCAGTAAAAATACTCAGTGCTTGCAGGAACAGGTCAAAAAGCACCCCAGATCATTTTGGGCTTTGTGTTTTGTGTTTACGCAGATGCAAAAAACATGGATGTAAGAAATACCTTTAAAAGGTTAGACGGGTAGACCAACCCCCTCAGCGACTCACGAGTAGACCCCAGCGGCCATACATGCGGGTTGGTTTACTCGTGAGTAGACCCTGGTAGCCTTACTCACGAGTAGACCTCAGTTGGCTTACTCGTGAGTAGGCACCCTGTCCGCTACTCACGCCTGTCGGCTTGTTGAATGATCTCCTCCATGCTGTTTGAGCAAAGGCTTCTCCCAAAACCTTCCTATGATATTGTTAGTACGAAAGGTGCCACCACGAATGCAGTTATCGACAGAGCTTAAATCAACCCCTCACGTGGAAATCCCAGGGAAATTCTCCTGCATTTGCAACTGAAAAAGAATCGGAAAAACTTCCATGTGCAAGCTTACACGTGGTGATAAAACGAGAAGTTTCTGAACAGATGAGGCATGTTGCACCGGAAAGAAAAGCCCTCTTTGCTAGACTTAAAAATCAGCTTGCATAAGCTTGTAAAATGTAAATAAGAAGATGGGGGGAGCTTCATTCAAATGCTAAACACTTCTTCAGTCTTAGGCCCCCCTCAGCTTTAAGTTACCAGTAAAAATACTCAGTGCTTGCAGGAACAGGTCAAAAAGCACACCAGATCATTTTGGGCTTTGTGTTTTGTGTTTACGCAGAAGCAAAAAACATGGATGTAAGAAATACCTTTAAAAGGTTAGACGGGTAGACCAACCCCCTCAGCAACTCATGAGTAGACCCCAGCTGCCATACATGCAAGTTGGTTTACTCGTGAGTAGACCCTGGTAGCCTTACTCATGAGTAGACCCCGCTCAGCTTATTCGTAAGAAGAGCACGGGTGGCTTACTCGTGAGTAGACCCTGCTCAGCTTACTCATGAGTAGACCTCAGTTGGCTTACTCGTGAGTAGGCACCCTGTCCGCTACTCACGCCTGTCGGCTTGTTGAATGATCTCCTCCATGCTGTTTGAGCAAAGGCTTCTCCCAAAACCTTCCTATGATATTGTTAGTACGAAAGGTGCCACCACGAACGCAGTTATCGACAGAGCTTAAATCAACCCCTCACGTGGAAATCCCAGGGAAATTCTCCTGCATTTGCAACTGAAAAAGAATCGGAAAAACTTCCATGTGCAAGCTTACACGTGGTGATAAAACGAGAAGTTTCTGAACAGATGAGGCATGTTGCACCGGAAAGAAAAGCCCTCTTTGCTAGACTTAAAAATCAGCTTGCATAAGCTTGTAAAATGTAAATAAGAAGATGGGGGGAGCTTCATTCAAATGCTAAACACTTCTTCAGTCTTAGGCCCCCCTCAGCTTTAAGTTACCAGTAAAAATACTCAGTGCTTGCAGGAACAGGTCAAAAAGCACACCAGATCATTTTGGGCTTTGTGTTTTGTGTTTACGCAGAAGCAAAAAACATGGATGTAAGAAATACCTTTAAAAGGTTAGACGGGTAGACCAACCCCCTCAGCAACTCATGAGTAGACCCCAGCTGCCATACATGCAAGTTGGTTTACTCGTGAGTAGACCCTGGTAGCCTTACTCATGAGTAGACCCCGCTCAGCTTATTCGTAAGAAGAGCACGGGTGGCTTACTCGTGAGTAGACCCTGCTCAGCTTACTCATGAGTAGACCTCAGTTGGCTTACTCGTGAGTAGGCACCCTGTCCGCTACTCACGCCTGTCGGCTTGTTGAATGATCTCCTCCATGCTGTTTGAGCAAAGGCTTCTCCCAAAACCTTCCTATGATATTGTTAGTACGAAAGGTGCCACCACGAACGCAGTTATCGACAGAGCTTAAATCAACCCCTCACGTGGAAATCCCAGGGAAATTCTCCTGCATTTGCAACTGAAAAAGAATCGGAAAAACTTCCATGTGCAAGCTTACACGTGGTGATAAAACGAGAAGTTTCTGAACAGATGAGGCATGTTGCACCAGAAAGAAAAGCCCCCTTTGCTAGACTTAAAAATCAGCTTAGATAAGCTTGTAAAATGTAAATAAGAAGATGGGGGGAGCTTCATTCAAATGCTAAACAATTCTTCAGTCTTAGGCCCCCCTCAGCTTTAAGTTACCAGTAAAAATACTCAGTGCTTGCAGGAACAGGTCAAAAAGCACACCAGATCATTTTGGGCTTTGTGTTTCGTGTTTACGAAGAAGCAAAAAACATGGATGTAAGAAATACCTTTAAAAGGTTAGACGGGTAGACCAACCCCCTCAGCGACTCACGAGTAGACCCCAGCGGCCATACATGCGGGTTGGTTTACTCGTGAGTAGACCCTGGTAGCCTTACTCACGAGTAGACCCCGCTCAGCTTATTCGTGAGAAGAGCACGGGTGGCTTACTCGTGAGTAGACCCTGCTCAGCTTACTCATGAGTAGACCTCAGTTGGCTTACTCGTGAGTAGGCACCCTGTCCGCTACTCACGCCTGTCGGCTTGTTGAATGATCTCCTCCATGCTGTTTGAGCAAAGGCTTCTCCCAAAACCTTCCTATGATATTGTTAGTACGAAAGGTGCCACCACGAACGCAGTTATCGACAGAGCTTAAATCAACCCCTCACGTGGAAATCCCAGGGAAATTCTCCTGCATTTGCAACTGAAAAAGAATCGGAAAAACTTCCATGTGCAAGCTTACACGTGGTGATAAAACGAGAAGTTTCTGAACAGATGAGGCATGTTGCACCGGAAAGAAAAGCCCCCTTTGCTAGACTTAATAATCAGCTTAGATAAGCTTGTAAAATGTAAATAAGAAGATGGAGTGAGCTTCATTCAAATGCTAAACACTTCTTCAGTCTTAGGCCCCCCTCAGCTTTAAGTTACCAGTAAAAATACTCAGTGCTTGCAGGAACAGGTCAAAAAGCACCCCAGATCATTTTGGGCTTTGTGTTTTGTGTTTACGCAGATGCAAAAAACATGGATGTAAGAAATACCTTTAAAAGGTTAGACGGGTAGACCAACCCCCTCAGCGACTCACGAGTAGACCCCAGCGGCCATACATGCGGGTTGGTTTACTCGTGAGTAGACCCTGGTAGCCTTACTCACGAGTAGACCTCAGTTGGCTTACTCGTGAGTAGGCACCCTGTCCGCTACTCACGCCTGTCGGCTTGTTGAATGATCTCCTCCATGCTGTTTGAGCAAAGGCTTCTCCCAAAACCTTCCTATGATATTGTTAGTACGAAAGGTGCCACCACGAACGCAGTTATCGACAGAGCTTAAATCAACCCCTCACGTGGAAATCCCAGGGAAATTCTCCTGCATTTGCAACTGAAAAAGAATCGGAAAAACTTCCATGTGCAAGCTTACACGTGGTGATAAAACGAGAAGTTTCTGAACAGATGAGGCATGTTGCACCGGAAAGAAAAGCCCTCTTTGCTAGACTTAAAAATCAGCTTGCATAAGCTTGTAAAATGTAAATAAGAAGATGGGGGGAGCTTCATTCAAATGCTAAACACTTCTTCAGTCTTAGGCCCCCCTCAGCTTTAAGTTACCAGTAAAAATACTCAGTGCTTGCAGGAACAGGTCAAAAAGCACACCAGATCATTTTGGGCTTTGTGTTTTGTGTTTACGCAGAAGCAAAAAACATGGATGTAAGAAATACCTTTAAAAGGTTAGACGGGTAGACCAACCCCCTCAGCAACTCATGAGTAGACCCCAGCTGCCATACATGCAAGTTGGTTTACTCGTGAGTAGACCCTGGTAGCCTTACTCATGAGTAGACCCCGCTCAGCTTATTCGTAAGAAGAGCACGGGTGGCTTACTCGTGAGTAGACCCTGCTCAGCTTACTCATGAGTAGACCTCAGTTGGCTTACTCGTGAGTAGGCACCCTGTCCGCTACTCACGCCTGTCGGCTTGTTGAATGATCTCCTCCATGCTGTTTGAGCAAAGGCTTCTCCCAAAACCTTCCTATGATATTGTTAGTACGAAAGGTGCCACCACGAACGCAGTTATCGACAGAGCTTAAATCAACCCCTCACGTGGAAATCCCAGGGAAATTCTCCTGCATTTGCAACTGAAAAAGAATCGGAAAAACTTCCATGTGCAAGCTTACACGTGGTGATAAAACGAGAAGTTTCTGAACAGATGAGGCATGTTGCACCGGAAAGAAAAGCCCTCTTTGCTAGACTTAAAAATCAGCTTGCATAAGCTTGTAAAATGTAAATAAGAAGATGGGGGGAGCTTCATTCAAATGCTAAACACTTCTTCAGTCTTAGGCCCCCCCTCAGCTTTAAGTTACCAGTAAAAATACTCAGTGCTTGCAGGAACAGGTCAAAAAGCACACCAGATCATTTTGGGCTTTGTGTTTTGTGTTTACGCAGAAGCAAAAAACAT
This sequence comes from Hemicordylus capensis, assembly GCF_027244095.1. Classification (NCBI taxonomy): domain Eukaryota; kingdom Metazoa; phylum Chordata; class Lepidosauria; order Squamata; family Cordylidae; genus Hemicordylus; species Hemicordylus capensis. The sequence continues at coordinate 189,953,206 of NC_069659.1, read as the reverse complement.
GGATGTAAGAAATACCTTTAAAAGGTTAGACGGGTAGACCAACCCCCTCAGCAACTCATGAGTAGACCCCAGCTGCCATACATGCAAGTTGGTTTACTCGTGAGTAGACCCTGGTAGCCTTACTCATGAGTAGACCCCGCTCAGCTTATTCGTAAGAAGAGCACGGGTGGCTTACTCGTGAGTAGACCCTGCTCAGCTTACTCATGAGTAGACCTCAGTTGGCTTACTCGTGAGTAGGCACCCTGTCCGCTACTCACGCCTGTCGGCTTGTTGAATGATCTCCTCCATGCTGTTTGAGCAAAGGCTTCTCCCAAAACCTTCCTATGATATTGTTAGTACGAAAGGTGCCACCACGAACGCAGTTATCGACAGAGCTTAAATCAACCCCTCACGTGGAAATCCCAGGGAAATTCTCCTGCATTTGCAACTGAAAAAGAATCGGAAAAACTTCCATGTGCAAGCTTACACGTGGTGATAAAACGAGAAGTTTCTGAACAGATGAGGCATGTTGCACCAGAAAGAAAAGCCCCCTTTGCTAGACTTAAAAATCAGCTTAGATAAGCTTGTAAAATGTAAATAAGAAGATGGGGGGAGCTTCATTCAAATGCTAAACAATTCTTCAGTCTTAGGCCCCCCTCAGCTTTAAGTTACCAGTAAAAATACTCAGTGCTTGCAGGAACAGGTCAAAAAGCACACCAGATCATTTTGGGCTTTGTGTTTCGTGTTTACGCAGAAGCAAAAAACATGGATGTAAGAAATACCTTTAAAAGGTTAGACGGGTAGACCAACCCCCTCAGCGACTCACGAGTAGACCCCAGCGGCCATACATGCGGGTTGGTTTACTCGTGAGTAGACCCTGGTAGCCTTACTCACGAGTAGACCCCGCTCAGCTTATTCGTGAGAAGAGCACGGGTGGCTTACTCGTGAGTAGACCCTGCTCAGCTTACTCATGAGTAGACCTCAGTTGGCTTACTCGTGAGTAGGCACCCTGTCCGCTACTCACGCCTGTCGGCTTGTTGAATGATCTCCTCCATGCTGTTTGAGCAAAGGCTTCTCCCAAAACCTTCCTATGATATTGTTAGTACGAAAGGTGCCACCACGAACGCAGTTATCGACAGAGCTTAAATCAACCCCTCACGTGGAAATCCCAGGGAAATTCTCCTGCATTTGCAACTGAAAAAGAATCGGAAAAACTTCCATGTGCAAGCTTACACGTGGTGATAAAACGAGAAGTTTCTGAACAGATGAGGCATGTTGCACCGGAAAGAAAAGCCCCCTTTGCTAGACTTAATAATCAGCTTAGATAAGCTTGTAAAATGTAAATAAGAAGATGGAGTGAGCTTCATTCAAATGCTAAACACTTCTTCAGTCTTAGGCCCCCCTCAGCTTTAAGTTACCAGTAAAAATACTCAGTGCTTGCAGGAACAGGTCAAAAAGCACCCCAGATCATTTTGGGCTTTGTGTTTTGTGTTTACGCAGATGCAAAAAACATGGATGTAAGAAATACCTTTAAAAGGTTAGACGGGTAGACCAACCCCCTCAGCGACTCACGAGTAGACCCCAGCGGCCATACATGCGGGTTGGTTTACTCGTGAGTAGACCCTGGTAGCCTTACTCACGAGTAGACCTCAGTTGGCTTACTCGTGAGTAGGCACCCTGTCCGCTACTCACGCCTGTCGGCTTGTTGAATGATCTCCTCCATGCTGTTTGAGCAAAGGCTTCTCCCAAAACCTTCCTATGATATTGTTAGTACGAAAGGTGCCACCACGAACGCAGTTATCGACAGAGCTTAAATCAACCCCTCACGTGGAAATCCCAGGGAAATTCTCCTGCATTTGCAACTGAAAAAGAATCGGAAAAACTTCCATGTGCAAGCTTACACGTGGTGATAAAACGAGAAGTTTCTGAACAGATGAGGCATGTTGCACCGGAAAGAAAAGCCCTCTTTGCTAGACTTAAAAATCAGCTTGCATAAGCTTGTAAAATGTAAATAAGAAGATGGGGGGAGCTTCATTCAAATGCTAAACACTTCTTCAGTCTTAGGCCCCCCTCAGCTTTAAGTTACCAGTAAAAATACTCAGTGCTTGCAGGAACAGGTCAAAAAGCACACCAGATCATTTTGGGCTTTGTGTTTTGTGTTTACGCAGAAGCAAAAAACATGGATGTAAGAAATACCTTTAAAAGGTTAGACGGGTAGACCAACCCCCTCAGCAACTCATGAGTAGACCCCAGCTGCCATACATGCAAGTTGGTTTACTCGTGAGTAGACCCTGGTAGCCTTACTCATGAGTAGACCCCGCTCAGCTTATTCGTAAGAAGAGCACGGGTGGCTTACTCGTGAGTAGACCCTGCTCAGCTTACTCATGAGTAGACCTCAGTTGGCTTACTCGTGAGTAGGCACCCTGTCCGCTACTCACGCCTGTCGGCTTGTTGAATGATCTCCTCCATGCTGTTTGAGCAAAGGCTTCTCCCAAAACCTTCCTATGATATTGTTAGTACGAAAGGTGCCACCACGAACGCAGTTATCGACAGAGCTTAAATCAACCCCTCACGTGGAAATCCCAGGGAAATTCTCCTGCATTTGCAACTGAAAAAGAATCGGAAAAACTTCCATGTGCAAGCTTACACGTGGTGATAAAACGAGAAGTTTCTGAACAGATGAGGCATGTTGCACCAGAAAGAAAAGCCCCCTTTGCTACACTTAAAAATCAGCTTAGATAAGCTTGTAAAATGTAAATAAGAAGATGGGGGGAGCTTCATTCAAATGCTAAACACTTCTTCAGTCTTAGGCCCCCCTCAGCTTTAAGTTACCAGTAAAAATACTCAGTGCTTGCAGGAACAGGTCAAAAAGCACACCAGATCATTTTGGGCTTTGTGTTTCGTGTTTACGCAGAAGCAAAAAACATGGATGTAAGAAATACCTTTAAAAGGTTAGACGGGTAGACCAACCCCCTCAGCGACTCACGAGTAGACCCCAGCGGCCATACATGCGGGTTGGTTTACTCGTGAGTAGACCCTGGTAGCCTTACTCACGAGTAGACCCCGCTCAGCTTATTCGTGAGAAGAGCACGGGTGGCTTACTCGTGAGTAGACCCTGCTCAGCTTACTCATGAGTAGACCTCAGTTGGCTTACTCGTGAGTAGGCACCCTGTCCGCTACTCACGCCTGTCGGCTTGTTGAATGATCTCCTCCATGCTGTTTGAGCAAAGGCTTCTCCCAAAACCTTCCTATGATATTGTTAGTACGAAAGGTGCCACCACGAACGCAGTTATCGACAGAGCTTAAATCAACCCCTCACGTGGAAATCCCAGGGAAATTCTCCTGCATTTGCAACTGAAAAAGAATCGGAAAAACTTCCATGTGCAAGCTTACACGTGGTGATAAAACGAGAAGTTTCTGAACAGATGAGGCATGTTGCACCGGAAAGAAAAGCCCCCTTTGCTAGACTTAATAATCAGCTTAGATAAGCTTGTAAAATGTAAATAAGAAGATGGAGTGAGCTTCATTCAAATGCTAAACACTTCTTCAGTCTTAGGCCCCCCTCAGCTTTAAGTTACCAGTAAAAATACTCAGTGCTTGCAGGAACAGGTCAAAAAGCACCCCAGATCATTTTGGGCTTTGTGTTTTGTGTTTACGCAGATGCAAAAAACATGGATGTAAGAAATACCTTTAAAAGGTTAGACGGGTAGACCAACCCCCTCAGCGACTCACGAGTAGACCCCAGCGGCCATACATGCGGGTTGGTTTACTCGTGAGTAGACCCTGGTAGCCTTACTCACGAGTAGACCCCGCTCAGCTTATTCGTGAGAAGAGCACGGGTGGCTTACTCGTGAGTAGACCCTGCTCAGCTTACTCATGAGTAGACCTCAGTTGGCTTACTCGTGAGTAGGCACCCTGTCCGCTACTCACGCCTGTCGGCTTGTTGAATGATCTCCTCCATGCTGTTTGAGCAAAGGCTTCTCCCAAAACCTTCCTATGATATTGTTAGTACGAAAGGTGCCACCACGAACGCAGTTATCGACAGAGCTTAAATCAACCCCTCACGTGGAAATCCCAGGGAAATTCTCCTGCATTTGCAACTGAAAAAGAATCGGAAAAACTTCCATGTGCAAGCTTACACGTGGTGATAAAACGAGAAGTTTCTGAACAGATGAGGCATGTTGCACCGGAAAGAAAAGCCCTCTTTGCTAGACTTAAAAATCAGCTTGCATAAGCTTGTAAAATGTAAATAAGAAGATGGGGGGAGCTTCAGTCAAATGCTAAACACTTCTTCAGTCTTAGGCCCCCCTCAGCTTTAAGTTACCAGTAAAAATACTCAGTGCTTGCAGGAACAGGTCAAAAAGCACACCAGATCATTTTGGGCTTTGTGTTTTGTGTTTACGCAGAAGCAAAAAACATGGATGTAAGAAATACCTTTAAAAGGTTAGACGGGTAGACCAACCCCCTCAGCAACTCATGAGTAGACCCCAGCTGCCATACATGCAAGTTGGTTTACTCGTGAGTAGACCCTGGTAGCCTTACTCATGAGTAGACCCTGCTCAGCTTATTCGTAAGAAGAGCACGGGTGGCTTACTCGTGAGTAGACCCTGCTCAGCTTACTCATGAGTAGACCTCAGTTGGCTTACTCGTGAGTAGGCACCCTGTCCGCTACTCACGCCTGTCGGCTTGTTGAATGATCTCCTCCATGCTGTTTGAGCAAAGGCTTCTCCCAAAACCTTCCTATGATATTGTTAGTACGAAAGGTGCCACCACGAACGCAGTTATCGACAGAGCTTAAATCAACCCCTCACGTGGAAATCCCAGGGAAATTCTCCTGCATTTGCAACTGAAAAAGAATCGGAAAAACTTCCATGTGCAAGCTTACACGTGGTGATAAAACGAGAAGTTTCTGAACAGATGAGGCATGTTGCACCAGAAAGAAAAGCCCCCTTTGCTAGACTTAAAAATCAGCTTAGATAAGCTTGTAAAATGTAAATAAGAAGATGGGGGGAGCTTCATTCAAATGCTAAACACTTCTTCAGTCTTAGGCCCCCCTCAGCTTTAAGTTACCAGTAAAAATACTCAGTGCTTGCAGGAACAGGTCAAAAAGCACACCAGATCATTTTGGGCTTTGTGTTTCGTGTTTACGCAGAAGCAAAAAACATGGATGTAAGAAATACCTTTAAAAGGTTAGACGGGTAGACCAACCCCCTCAGCGACTCACGAGTAGACCCCAGCGGCCATACATGCGGGTTGGTTTACTCGTGAGTAGACCCTGGTAGCCTTACTCACGAGTAGACCCCGCTCAGCTTATTCGTGAGAAGAGCACGGGTGGCTTACTCGTGAGTAGACCCTGCTCAGCTTACTCATGAGTAGACCTCAGTTGGCTTACTCGTGAGTAGGCACCCTGTCCGCTACTCACGCCTGTCGGCTTGTTGAATGATCTCCTCCATGCTGTTTGAGCAAAGGCTTCTCCCAAAACCTTCCTATGATATTGTTAGTACGAAAGGTGCCACCACGAACGCAGTTATCGACAGAGCTTAAATCAACCCCTCACGTGGAAATCCCAGGGAAATTCTCCTGCATTTGCAACTGAAAAAGAATCGGAAAAACTTCCATGTGCAAGCTTACACGTGGTGATAAAACGAGAAGTTTCTGAACAGATGAGGCATGTTGCACCGGAAAGAAAAGCCCTCTTTGCTAGACTTAAAAATCAGCTTGCATAAGCTTGTAAAATGTAAATAAGAAGATGGGGGGAGCTTCATTCAAATGCTAAACACTTCTTCAGTCTTAGGCCCCCCTCAGCTTTAAGTTACCAGTAAAAATACTCAGTGCTTGCAGGAACAGGTCAAAAAGCACCCCAGATCATTTTGGGCTTTGTGTTTTGTGTTTACGCAGAAGCAAAAAACATGGATGTAAGAAATACCTTTAAAAGGTTAGACGGGTAGACCAACCCCCTCAGCAACTCACGAGTAGACCCCAGCGGCCATACATGCAAGTTGGTTTACTCGTGAGTAGACCCTGGTAGCCTTACTCACGAGTAGACCCCGCTCAGCTTATTCGTGAGAAGAGCACGGGTGGCTTACTCGTGAGTAGACCCTGCTCAGCTTACTCATGAGTAGACCTCAGTTGGCTTACTCGTGAGTAGGCACCCTGTCCGCTACTCACGCCTGTCGGCTTGTTGAATGATCTCCTCCATGCTGTTTGAGCAAAGGCTTCTCCCAAAACCTTCCTATGATATTGTTAGTACGAAAGGTGCCACCACGAACGCAGTTATCGACAGAGCTTAAATCAACCCCTCACGTGGAAATCCCAGGGAAATTCTCCTGCATTTGCAACTGAAAAAGAATCGGAAAAACTTCCATGTGCAAGCTTACACGTGGTGATAAAACGAGAAGTTTCTGAACAGATGAGGCATGTTGCACCGGAAAGAAAAGCCCTCTTTGCTAGACTTAAAAATCAGCTTGCATAAGCTTTTAAAATGTAAATAAGAAGATGGGGGGAGCTTCATTCAAATGCTAAACACTTCTTCAGTCTTAGGCCCCCCTTAGCTTTAAGTTACCAGTAAAAATACTCAGTGCTTGCAGGAACAGGTCAAAAAGCACCCCAGATCATTTTGGGCTTTGTGTTTTGTGTTTACGCAGATGCAAAAAACATGGATGTAAGAAATACCTTTAAAAGGTTAGACGGGTAGACCAACCCCCTCAGCGACTCACGAGTAGACCCCAGCTGCCATACATGCGGGTTGGTTTACTCGTGAGTAGACCCTGGTAGCCTTACTCACGAGTAGACCCCGCTCAGCTTATTCGTAAGAAGAGCACGGGTGGCTTACTCGTGAGTAGACCCTGCTCAGCTTACTCATGAGTAGACCTCAGTTGGCTTACTCGTGAGTAGGCACCCTGTCCGCTACTCACGCCTGTCGGCTTGTTGAATGATCTCCTCCATGCTGTTTGAGCAAAGGCTTCTCCCAAAACCTTCCTATGATATTGTTAGTACGAAAGGTGCCACCACGAACGCAGTTATCGACAGAGCTTAAATCAACCCCTCACGTGGAAATCCCAGGGAAATTCTCCTGCATTTGCAACTGAAAAAGAATCGGAAAAACTTCCATGTGCAAGCTTACACGTGGTGATAAAACGAGAAGTTTCTGAACAGATGAGGCATGTTGCACCGGAAAGAAAAGCCTTCTTTGCTAGACTTAAAAATCAGCTTGCATAAGCTTTTAAAATGTAAATAAGAAGATGGGGGGAGCTTCATTCAAATGCTAAACACTTCTTCAGTCTTAGGCCCCCCTTAGCTTTAAGTTACCAGTAAAAATACTCAGTGCTTGCAGGAACAGGTCAAAAAGCACCCCAGATCATTTTGGGCTTTGTGTTTTGTGTTTACGCAGATGCAAAAAACATGGATGTAAGAAATACCTTTAAAAGGTTAGACGGGTAGACCAACCCCCTCAGCGACTCACGAGTAGACCCCAGCGGCCATACATGCGGGTTGGTTTACTCGTGAGTAGACCCTGGTAGCCTTACTCACGGGTAGACCCCGCTCAGCTTATTCGTGAGAAGAGCACGGGTGGCTTACTCGTGAGTAGACCCTGCTCAGCTTACTCATGAGTAGACCTCAGTTGGCTTACTCGTGAGTAGGCACCCTGTCCGCTACTCACGCCTGTCGGCTTGTTGAATGATCTCCTCCATGCTGTTTGAGCAAAGGCTTCTCCCAAAACCTTCCTATGATATTGTTAGTACGAAAGGTGCCACCACGAACGCAGTTATCGACAGAGCTTAAATCAACCCCTCACGTGGAAATCCCAGGGAAATTCTCCTGCATTTGCAACTGAAAAAGAATCGGAAAAACTTCCATGTGCAAGCATACACTTGGTGATAAAACGAGAAGTTTCTGAACAGATGAGGCATGTTGCACCAGAAAGAAAAGCCCTCTTTGCTAGACTTAAAAATCAGCTTGCATAAGCTTGTAAAATGTAAATAAGAAGATGGGGGGAGCTTCATTCAAATGCTAAACACTTCTTCAGTCTTAGGCCCCCTCAGCTTTAAGTTACCAGTAAAAATACTCAGTGCTTGCAGGAACAGGTCAAAAAGCACCCCAGATCATTTTGGGCTTTGTGTTTTGTGTTTACGCAGAAGCAAAAAACATGGATGTAAGAAATACCTTTAAAAGGTTAGACGGGTAGACCAACCCCCTCAGCAACTCACGAGTAGACCCCAGCGGCCATACATGCAAGTTGGTTTACTCGTGAGTAGACCCTGGTAGCCTTACTCACGAGTAGACCCCGCTCAGCTTATTCGTGAGAAGAGCACGGGTGGCTTACTCGTGAGTAGACCCTGCTCAGCTTACTCATGAGTAGACCTCAGTTGGCTTACTCGTGAGTAGGCACCCTGTCCGCTACTCACGCCTGTCGGCTTGTTGAATGATCTCCTCCATGCTGTTTGAGCAAAGGCTTCTCCCAAAACCTTCCTATGATATTGTTAGTACGAAAGGTGCCACCACGAACGCAGTTATCGACAGAGCTTAAATCAACCCCTCACGTGGAAATCCCAGGGAAATTCTCCTGCATTTGCAACTGAAAAAGAATCGGAAAAACTTCCATGTGCAAGCTTACACGTGGTGATAAAACGAGAAGTTTCTGAACAGATGAGGCATGTTGCACCGGAAAGAAAAGCCCTCTTTGCTAGACTTAAAAATCAGCTTGCATAAGCTTTTAAAATGTAAATAAGAAGATGGGGGGAGCTTCATTCAAATGCTAAACACTTCTTCAGTCTTAGGCCCCCCTTAGCTTTAAGTTACCAGTAAAAATACTCAGTGCTTGCAGGAACAGGTCAAAAAGCACCCCAGATCATTTTGGGCTTTGTGTTTTGTGTTTACGCAGATGCAAAAAACATGGATGTAAGAAATACCTTTAAAAGGTTAGACGGGTAGACCAACCCCCTCAGCGACTCACGAGTAGACCCCAGCTGCCATACATGCGGGTTGGTTTACTCGTGAGTAGACCCTGGTAGCCTTACTCACGAGTAGACCCCGCTCAGCTTATTCGTAAGAAGAGCACGGGTGGCTTACTCGTGAGTAGACCCTGCTCAGCTTACTCATGAGTAGACCTCAGTTGGCTTACTCGTGAGTAGGCACCCTGTCCGCTACTCACGCCTGTCGGCTTGTTGAATGATCTCCTCCATGCTGTTTGAGCAAAGGCTTCTCCCAAAACCTTCCTATGATATTGTTAGTACGAAAGGTGCCACCACGAACGCAGTTATCGACAGAGCTTAAATCAACCCCTCACGTGGAAATCCCAGGGAAATTCTCCTGCATTTGCAACTGAAAAAGAATCGGAAAAACTTCCATGTGCAAGCTTACACGTGGTGATAAAACGAGAAGTTTCTGAACAGATGAGGCATGTTGCACCGGAAAGAAAAGCCTTCTTTGCTAGACTTAAAAATCAGCTTGCATAAGCTTTTAAAATGTAAATAAGAAGATGGGGGGAGCTTCATTCAAATGCTAAACACTTCTTCAGTCTTAGGCCCCCCTTAGCTTTAAGTTACCAGTAAAAATACTCAGTGCTTGCAGGAACAGGTCAAAAAGCACCCCAGATCATTTTGGGCTTTGTGTTTTGTGTTTACGCAGATGCAAAAAACATGGATGTAAGAAATACCTTTAAAAGGTTAGACGGGTAGACCAACCCCCTCAGCGACTCACGAGTAGACCCCAGCGGCCATACATGCGGGTTGGTTTACTCGTGAGTAGACCCTGGTAGCCTTACTCACGGGTAGACCCCGCTCAGCTTATTCGTGAGAAGAGCACGGGTGGCTTACTCGTGAGTAGACCCTGCTCAGCTTACTCATGAGTAGACCTCAGTTGGCTTACTCGTGAGTAGGCACCCTGTCCGCTACTCACGCCTGTCGGCTTGTTGAATGATCTCCTCCATGCTGTTTGAGCAAAGGCTTCTCCCAAAACCTTCCTATGATATTGTTAGTACGAAAGGTGCCACCACGAACGCAGTTATCGACAGAGCTTAAATCAACCCCTCACGTGGAAATCCCAGGGAAATTCTCCTGCATTTGCAACTGAAAAAGAATCGGAAAAACTTCCATGTGCAAGCATACACTTGGTGATAAAACGAGAAGTTTCTGAACAGATGAGGCATGTTGCACCAGAAAGAAAAGCCCTCTTTGCTAGACTTAAAAATCAGCTTGCATAAGCTTGTAAAATGTAAATAAGAAGATGGGGGGAGCTTCATTCAAATGCTAAACACTTCTTCAGTCTTAGGCCCCCTCAGCTTTAAGTTACCAGTAAAAATACTCAGTGCTTGCAGGAACAGGTCAAAAAGCACCCCAGATCATTTTGGGCTTTGTGTTTTGTGTTTACGCAGATGCAAAAAACATGGATGTAAGAAATACCTTTAAAAGGTTAGACGGGTAGACCAACCCCCTCAGCAACTCACGAGTAGACCCCAGCTGCCATACATGCAAGTTGGTTTACTCGTGAGTAGACCCTGGTAGCCTTACTCACGAGTAGACCCCGCTCAGCTTATTCGTGAGAAGAGCACGGGTGGTTTACTCGTGAGTAGAACCTGCTCAGCTTACTCATGAGTAGAGCTCAGTTGGCTTACTCGTGAGTAGGCACCCTGTCCGCTACTCACGCCTGTCGGCTTGTTGAATGATCTCCTCCATGCTGTTTGAGCAAAGGCTTCTCCCAAAACCTTCCTATGATATTGTTAGTACGAAAGGTGCCACCACGAACGCAGTTATCGACAGAGCTTAAATCAACCCCTCACGTGGAAATCCCAGGGAAATTCTCCTGCATTTGCAACTGAAAAAGAATCGGAAAAACTTCCATGTGCAAGCTTACACGTGGTGATAAAACGAGAAGTTTCTGAACAGATGAGGCATGTTGCACCGGAAAGAAAAGCCCTCTTTGCTAGACTTAAAAATCAGCTTAGATAAGCTTGTAAAATGTAAATAAGAAGATGGGGGGAGCTTCATTCAAATGCTAAACACTTCTTCAGTCTTAGGCCCCCCTCAGCTTTAAGTTACCAGTAAAAATACTCAGTGCTTGCAGGAACAGGTCAAAAAGCACCCCAGATCATTTTGGGCTATGTGTTTTGTGTTTACGCAGAAGCAAAAAACATGGATGTAAGAAATACCTTTAAAAGGTTAGACGGGTAGACCAACCCCCTCAGCGACTCACGAGTAGACCCCAGCGGCCATACATGCGGGTTGGCTTACTCGTGAGTAGACCCTGGTAGCCTTACTCACGAGTAGAGCCCGCTCAGCTTATTCGTGAGAAGAGCACGGGTGGCTTACTCGTGAGTAGACCCTGCTCAGCTTACTCATGAGTAGACCTCAGTTGGCTTACTCGTGAGTAGGCACCCTGTCCGCTACTCACGCCTGTCGGCTTGTTGAATGATCTCCTCCATGCTGTTTGAGCAAAGGCTTCTCCCAAAACCTTCCTATGATATTGTTAGTACGAAAGGTGCCACCACGAACGCAGTTATCGACAGAGCTTAAATCAACCCCTCACGTGGAAATCCCAGGGAAATTCTCCTGCATTTGCAACTGAAAAAGAATCGGAAAAACTTCCATGTGCAAGCATACACTTGGTGATAAAACGAGAAGTTTCTGAACAGATGAGGCATGTTGCACCAGAAAGAAAAGCCCTCTTTGCTAGACTTAAAAATCAGCTTGCATAAGCTTGTAAAATGTAAATAAGAAGATGGGGGGAGCTTCATTCAAATGCTAAACACTTCTTCAGTCTTAGGCCCCCTCAGCTTTAAGTTACCAGTAAAAATACTCAGTGCTTGCAGGAACAGGTCAAAAAGCACCCCAGATCATTTTGGGCTTTGTGTTTTGTGTTTACGCAGATGCAAAAAACATGGATGTAAGAAATACCTTTAAAAGGTTAGACGGGTAGACCAACCCCCTCAGCAACTCACGAGTAGACCCCAGCGGCCATACATGCGGGTTGGTTTACTCGTGAGTAGACCCTGGTAGCCTTACTCACGAGTAGACCCCGCTCAGCTTATTCGTGAGAAGAGCACGGGTGGCTTACTCGTGAGTAGACCCTGCTCAGCTTACTCATGAGTAGACCTCAGTTGGCTTACTCGTGAGTAGGCACCCTGTCCGCTACTCACGCCTGTCGGCTTGTTGAATGATCTCCTCCATGCTGTTTGAGCAAAGGCTTCTCCCAAAACCTTCCTATGATATTGTTAGTACGAAAGGTGCCACCACGAACGCAGTTATCGACAGAGCTTAAATCAACCCCTCACGTGGAAATCCCAGGGAAATTCTCCTGCATTTGCAACTGAAAAAGAATCGGAAAAACTTCCATGTGCAAGCTTACACGTGGTGATAAAACGAGAAGTTTCTGAACAGATGAGGCATGTTGCACCGGAAAGAAAAGCCCCCTTTGCTAGACTTAATAATCAGCTTAGATAAGCTTGTAAAATGTAAATAAGAAGATGGAGTGAGCTTCATTCAAATGCTAAACACTTCTTCAGTCTTAGGCCCCCCTCAGCTTTAAGTTACCAGTAAAAATACTCAGTGCTTGCAGGAACAGGTCAAAAAGCACCCCAGATCATTTTGGGCTTTGTGTTTTGTGTTTACGCAGATGCAAAAAACATGGATGTAAGAAATACCTTTAAAAGGTTAGACGGGTAGACCAACCCCCTCAGCGACTCACGAGTAGACCCCAGCGGCCATACATGCGGGTTGGTTTACTCGTGAGTAGACCCTGGTAGCCTTACTCACGAGTAGACCCCGCTCAGCTTATTCGTGAGAAGAGCACGGGTGGCTTACTCGTGAGTAGACCCTGCTCAGCTTACTCATGAGTAGACCTCAGTTGGCTTACTCGTGAGTAGGCACCCTGTCCGCTACTCACGCCTGTCGGCTTGTTGAATGATCTCCTCCATGCTGTTTGAGCAAAGGCTTCTCCCAAAACCTTCCTATGATATTGTTAGTACGAAAGGTGCCACCACGAACGCAGTTATCGACAGAGCTTAAATCAACCCCTCACGTGGAAATCCCAGGGAAATTCTCCTGCATTTGCAACTGAAAAAGAATCGGAAAAACTTCCATGTGCAAGCTTACACGTGGTGATAAAACGAGAAGTTTCTGAACAGATGAGGCATGTTGCACCGGAAAGAAAAGCCCTCTTTGCTAGACTTAAAAATCAGCTTGCATAAGCTTGTAAAATGTAAATAAGAAGATGGGGGGAGCTTCAGTCAAATGCTAAACACTTCTTCAGTCTTAGGCCCCCCTCAGCTTTAAGTTACCAGTAAAAATACTCAGTGCTTGCAGGAACAGGTCAAAAAGCACACCAGATCATTTTGGGCTTTGTGTTTTGTGTTTACGCAGAAGCAAAAAACATGGATGTAAGAAATACCTTTAAAAGGTTAGACGGGTAGACCAACCCCCTCAGCAACTCATGAGTAGACCCCAGCTGCCATACATGCAAGTTGGTTTACTCGTGAGTAGACCCTGGTAGCCTTACTCATGAGTAGACCCTGCTCAGCTTATTCGTAAGAAGAGCACGGGTGGCTTACTCGTGAGTAGACCCTGCTCAGCTTACTCATGAGTAGACCTCAGTTGGCTTACTCGTGAGTAGGCACCCTGTCCGCTACTCACGCCTGTCGGCTTGTTGAATGATCTCCTCCATGCTGTTTGAGCAAAGGCTTCTCCCAAAACCTTCCTATGATATTGTTAGTACGAAAGGTGCCACCACGAACGCAGTTATCGACAGAGCTTAAATCAACCCCTCACGTGGAAATCCCAGGGAAATTCTCCTGCATTTGCAACTGAAAAAGAATCGGAAAAACTTCCATGTGCAAGCTTACACGTGGTGATAAAACGAGAAGTTTCTGAACAGATGAGGCATGTTGCACCAGAAAGAAAAGCCCCCTTTGCTAGACTTAAAAATCAGCTTAGATAAGCTTGTAAAATGTAAATAAGAAGATGGGGGGAGCTTCATTCAAATGCTAAACACTTCTTCAGTCTTAGGCCCCCCTCAGCTTTAAGTTACCAGTAAAAATACTCAGTGCTTGCAGGAACAGGTCAAAAAGCACACCAGATCATTTTGGGCTTTGTGTTTCGTGTTTACGCAGAAGCAAAAAACATGGATGTAAGAAATACCTTTAAAAGGTTAGACGGGTAGACCAACCCCCTCAGCGACTCACGAGTAGACCCCAGCGGCCATACATGCGGGTTGGTTTACTCGTGAGTAGACCCTGGTAGCCTTACTCACGAGTAGACCCCGCTCAGCTTATTCGTGAGAAGAGCACGGGTGGCTTACTCGTGAGTAGACCCTGCTCAGCTTACTCATGAGTAGACCTCAGTTGGCTTACTCGTGAGTAGGCACCCTGTCCGCTACTCACGCCTGTCGGCTTGTTGAATGATCTCCTCCATGCTGTTTGAGCAAAGGCTTCTCCCAAAACCTTCCTATGATATTGTTAGTACGAAAGGTGCCACCACGAACGCAGTTATCGACAGAGCTTAAATCAACCCCTCACGTGGAAATCCCAGGGAAATTCTCCTGCATTTGCAACTGAAAAAGAATCGGAAAAACTTCCATGTGCAAGCTTACACGTGGTGATAAAACGAGAAGTTTCTGAACAGATGAGGCATGTTGCACCGGAAAGAAAAGCCCTCTTTGCTAGACTTAAAAATCAGCTTGCATAAGCTTGTAAAATGTAAATAAGAAGATGGGGGGAGCTTCAGTCAAATGCTAAACACTTCTTCAGTCTTAGGCCCCCCTCAGCTTTAAGTTACCAGTAAAAATACTCAGTGCTTGCAGGAACAGGTCAAAAAGCACACCAGATCATTTTGGGCTTTGTGTTTTGTGTTTACGCAGAAGCAAAAAACATGGATGTAAGAAATACCTTTAAAAGGTTAGACGGGTAGACCAACCCCCTCAGCAACTCATGAGTAGACCCCAGCTGCCATACATGCAAGTTGGTTTACTCGTGAGTAGACCCTGGTAGCCTTACTCATGAGTAGACCCTGCTCAGCTTATTCGTAAGAAGAGCACGGGTGGCTTACTCGTGAGTAGACCCTGCTCAGCTTACTCATGAGTAGACCTCAGTTGGCTTACTCGTGAGTAGGCACCCTGTCCGCTACTCACGCCTGTCGGCTTGTTGAATGATCTCCTCCATGCTGTTTGAGCAAAGGCTTCTCCCAAAACCTTCCTATGATATTGTTAGTACGAAAGGTGCCACCACGAACGCAGTTATCGACAGAGCTTAAATCAACCCCTCACGTGGAAATCCCAGGGAAATTCTCCTGCATTTGCAACTGAAAAAGAATCGGAAAAACTTCCATGTGCAAGCTTACACGTGGTGATAAAACGAGAAGTTTCTGAACAGATGAGGCATGTTGCACCAGAAAGAAAAGCCCCCTTTGCTAGACTTAAAAATCAGCTTAGATAAGCTTGTAAAATGTAAATAAGAAGATGGGGGGAGCTTCATTCAAATGCTAAACACTTCTTCAGTCTTAGGCCCCCCTCAGCTTTAAGTTACCAGTAAAAATACTCAGTGCTTGCAGGAACAGGTCAAAAAGCACACCAGATCATTTTGGGCTTTGTGTTTCGTGTTTACGCAGAAGCAAAAAACATGGATGTAAGAAATACCTTTAAAAGGTTAGACGGGTAGACCAACCCCCTCAGCGACTCACGAGTAGACCCCAGCGGCCATACATGCGGGTTGGTTTACTCGTGAGTAGACCCTGGTAGCCTTACTCACGAGTAGACCCCGCTCAGCTTATTCGTGAGAAGAGCACGGGTGGCTTACTCGTGAGTAGACCCTGCTCAGCTTACTCATGAGTAGACCTCAGTTGGCTTACTCGTGAGTAGGCACCCTGTCCGCTACTCACGCCTGTCGGCTTGTTGAATGATCTCCTCCATGCTGTTTGAGCAAAGGCTTCTCCCAAAACCTTCCTATGATATTGTTAGTACGAAAGGTGCCACCACGAACGCAGTTATCGACAGAGCTTAAATCAACCCCTCACGTGGAAATCCCAGGGAAATTCTCCTGCATTTGCAACTGAAAAAGAATCGGAAAAACTTCCATGTGCAAGCTTACACGTGGTGATAAAACGAGAAGTTTCTGAACAGATGAGGCATGTTGCACCGGAAAGAAAAGCCCTCTTTGCTAGACTTAAAAATCAGCTTGCATAAGCTTGTAAAATGTAAATAAGAAGATGGGGGGAGCTTCATTCAAATGCTAAACACTTCTTCAGTCTTAGGCCCCCCTCAGCTTTAAGTTACCAGTAAAAATACTCAGTGCTTGCAGGAACAGGTCAAAAAGCACCCCAGATCATTTTGGGCTTTGTGTTTTGTGTTTACGCAGAAGCAAAAAACATGGATGTAAGAAATACCTTTAAAAGGTTAGACGGGTAGACCAACCCCCTCAGCAACTCACGAGTAGACCCCAGCGGCCATACATGCAAGTTGGTTTACTCGTGAGTAGACCCTGGTAGCCTTACTCACGAGTAGACCCCGCTCAGCTTATTCGTGAGAAGAGCACGGGTGGCTTACTCGTGAGTAGACCCTGCTCAGCTTACTCATGAGTAGACCTCAGTTGGCTTACTCGTGAGTAGGCACCCTGTCCGCTACTCACGCCTGTCGGCTTGTTGAATGATCTCCTCCATGCTGTTTGAGCAAAGGCTTCTCCCAAAACCTTCCTATGATATTGTTAGTACGAAAGGTGCCACCACGAACGCAGTTATCGACAGAGCTTAAATCAACCCCTCACGTGGAAATCCCAGGGAAATTCTCCTGCATTTGCAACTGAAAAAGAATCGGAAAAACTTCCATGTGCAAGCTTACACGTGGTGATAAAACGAGAAGTTTCTGAACAGATGAGGCATGTTGCACCGGAAAGAAAAGCCCTCTTTGCTAGACTTAAAAATCAGCTTGCATAAGCTTTTAAAATGTAAATAAGAAGATGGGGGGAGCTTCATTCAAATGCTAAACACTTCTTCAGTCTTAGGCCCCCCTTAGCTTTAAGTTACCAGTAAAAATACTCAGTGCTTGCAGGAACAGGTCAAAAAGCACCCCAGATCATTTTGGGCTTTGTGTTTTGTGTTTACGCAGATGCAAAAAACATGGATGTAAGAAATACCTTTAAAAGGTTAGACGGGTAGACCAACCCCCTCAGCGACTCACGAGTAGACCCCAGCTGCCATACATGCGGGTTGGTTTACTCGTGAGTAGACCCTGGTAGCCTTACTCACGAGTAGACCCCGCTCAGCTTATTCGTAAGAAGAGCACGGGTGGCTTACTCGTGAGTAGACCCTGCTCAGCTTACTCATGAGTAGACCTCAGTTGGCTTACTCGTGAGTAGGCACCCTGTCCGCTACTCACGCCTGTCGGCTTGTTGAATGATCTCCTCCATGCTGTTTGAGCAAAGGCTTCTCCCAAAACCTTCCTATGATATTGTTAGTACGAAAGGTGCCACCACGAACGCAGTTATCGACAGAGCTTAAATCAACCCCTCACGTGGAAATCCCAGGGAAATTCTCCTGCATTTGCAACTGAAAAAGAATCGGAAAAACTTCCATGTGCAAGCTTACACGTGGTGATAAAACGAGAAGTTTCTGAACAGATGAGGCATGTTGCACCGGAAAGAAAAGCCTTCTTTGCTAGACTTAAAAATCAGCTTGCATAAGCTTTTAAAATGTAAATAAGAAGATGGGGGGAGCTTCATTCAAATGCTAAACACTTCTTCAGTCTTAGGCCCCCCTTAGCTTTAAGTTACCAGTAAAAATACTCAGTGCTTGCAGGAACAGGTCAAAAAGCACCCCAGATCATTTTGGGCTATGTGTTTTGTGTTTACGCAGAAGCAAAAAACATGGATGTAAGAAATACCTTTAAAAGGTTAGACGGGTAGACCAACCCCCTCAGCGACTCACGAGTAGACCCCAGCGGCCATACATGCGGGTTGGCTTACTCGTGAGTAGACCCTGGTAGCCTTACTCACGAGTAGAGCCCGCTCAGCTTATTCGTGAGAAGAGCACGGGTGGCTTACTCGTGAGTAGACCCTGCTCAGCTTACTCATGAGTAGACCTCAGTTGGCTTACTCGTGAGTAGGCACCCTGTCCGCTACTCACGCCTGTCGGCTTGTTGAATGATCTCCTCCATGCTGTTTGAGCAAAGGCTTCTCCCAAAACCTTCCTATGATATTGTTAGTACGAAAGGTGCCACCACGAACGCAGTTATCGACAGAGCTTAAATCAACCCCTCACGTGGAAATCCCAGGGAAATTCTCCTGCATTTGCAACTGAAAAAGAATCGGAAAAACTTCCATGTGCAAGCATACACTTGGTGATAAAACGAGAAGTTTCTGAACAGATGAGGCATGTTGCACCAGAAAGAAAAGCCCTCTTTGCTAGACTTAAAAATCAGCTTGCATAAGCTTGTAAAATGTAAATAAGAAGATGGGGGGAGCTTCATTCAAATGCTAAACACTTCTTCAGTCTTAGGCCCCCTCAGCTTTAAGTTACCAGTAAAAATACTCAGTGCTTGCAGGAACAGGTCAAAAAGCACCCCAGATCATTTTGGGCTTTGTGTTTTGTGTTTACGCAGATGCAAAAAACATGGATGTAAGAAATACCTTTAAAAGGTTAGACGGGTAGACCAACCCCCTCAGCAACTCACGAGTAGACCCCAGCTGCCATACATGCAAGTTGGTTTACTCGTGAGTAGACCCTGGTAGCCTTACTCACGAGTAGACCCCGCTCAGCTTATTCGTGAGAAGAGCACGGGTGGTTTACTCGTGAGTAGAACCTGCTCAGCTTACTCATGAGTAGAGCTCAGTTGGCTTACTCGTGAGTAGGCACCCTGTCCGCTACTCACGCCTGTCGGCTTGTTGAATGATCTCCTCCATGCTGTTTGAGCAAAGGCTTCTCCCAAAACCTTCCTATGATATTGTTAGTACGAAAGGTGCCACCACGAACGCAGTTATCGACAGAGCTTAAATCAACCCCTCACGTGGAAATCCCAGGGAAATTCTCCTGCATTTGCAACTGAAAAAGAATCGGAAAAACTTCCATGTGCAAGCTTACACGTGGTGATAAAACGAGAAGTTTCTGAACAGATGAGGCATGTTGCACCGGAAAGAAAAGCCCTCTTTGCTAGACTTAAAAATCAGCTTAGATAAGCTTGTAAAATGTAAATAAGAAGATGGGGGGAGCTTCATTCAAATGCTAAACACTTCTTCAGTCTTAGGCCCCCCTCAGCTTTAAGTTACCAGTAAAAATACTCAGTGCTTGCAGGAACAGGTCAAAAAGCACCCCAGATCATTTTGGGCTATGTGTTTTGTGTTTACGCAGAAGCAAAAAACATGGATGTAAGAAATACCTTTAAAAGGTTAGACGGGTAGACCAACCCCCTCAGCGACTCACGAGTAGACCCCAGCGGCCATACATGCGGGTTGGCTTACTCGTGAGTAGACCCTGGTAGCCTTACTCACGAGTAGAGCCCGCTCAGCTTATTCGTGAGAAGAGCACGGGTGGCTTACTCGTGAGTAGACCCTGCTCAGCTTACTCATGAGTAGACCTCAGTTGGCTTACTCGTGAGTAGGCACCCTGTCCGCTACTCACGCCTGTCGGCTTGTTGAATGATCTCCTCCATGCTGTTTGAGCAAAGGCTTCTCCCAAAACCTTCCTATGATATTGTTAGTACGAAAGGTGCCACCACGAACGCAGTTATCGACAGAGCTTAAATCAACCCCTCACGTGGAAATCCCAGGGAAATTCTCCTGCATTTGCAACTGAAAAAGAATCGGAAAAACTTCCATGTGCAAGCTTACACGTGGTGATAAAACGAGAAGTTTCTGAACAGATGAGGCATGTTGCACCGGAAAGAAAAGCCTTCTTTGCTAGACTTAAAAATCAGCTTGCATAAGCTTTTAAAATGTAAATAAGAAGATGGGGGGAGCTTCATTCAAATGCTAAACACTTCTTCAGTCTTAGGCCCCCCTTAGCTTTAAGTTACCAGTAAAAATACTCAGTGCTTGCAGGAACAGGTCAAAAAGCACCCCAGATCATTTTGGGCTTTGTGTTTTGTGTTTACGCAGATGCAAAAAACATGGATGTAAGAAATACCTTTAAAAGGTTAGACGGGTAGACCAACCCCCTCAGCGACTCACGAGTAGACCCCAGCTGCCATACATGCGGGTTGGTTTACTCGTGAGTAGACCCTGGTAGCCTTACTCACGAGTAGACCCCGCTCAGCTTATTCGTAAGAAGAGCACGGGTGGCTTACTCGTGAGTAGACCCTGCTCAGCTTACTCATGAGTAGACCTCAGTTGGCTTACTCGTGAGTAGGCACCCTGTCCGCTACTCACGCCTGTCGGCTTGTTGAATAATCTCCTCTATGCTGTTTGAGCAAAGGCTTCTCCCAAAACCTTCCTATGATATTGTTAGTACGAAAGGTGCCACCACGAACGCAGTTATCGACAGAGCTTAAATCAACCCTTCACGTGGAAATCCCAGGGAAATTCTCCTGCTTTTGCAACTGAAAAAGAATCGGAAAAACTTCCATGTGCAAGCATACACTTGGTGATAAAACGAGAAGTTTCTGAACAGATGAGGCATGTTGCACCAGAAAGAAAAGCCCTCTTTGCTAGACTTAAAAATCAGCTTGCATAAGCTTGTAAAATGTAAATAAGAAGATGGGGGGAGCTTCATTCGAATGCTAAACACTTCTTCAGTCTTAGGCCCCCTCAGCTTTAAGTTACCAGTAAAAATACTCAGTGCTTGCAGGAACAGATCAAAAAGCACCCCAGATCATTTTGGGCTTTGTGTTTTGTGTTTACGCAGATGCAAAAAACATGGATGTAAGAAATACCTTTAAAAGGTTAGACGGGTAGACCAACCCCCTCAGCGACTCACGAGTAGACCCCAGCGGCCATACATGCGGGTTGGTTTACTCGTGAGTAGACCCTGGTAGCCTTACTCACGAGTAGACCCCGCTCAGCTTATTCGTGAGAAGAGCACGGGTGGCTTACTCGTGAGTAGACCCTGCTCAGCTTACTCATGAGTAGACCTCAGTTGGCTTACTCGTGAGTAGGCACCCTGTCCGCTACTCACGCCTGTCGGCTTGTTGAATAATCTCCTCTATGCTGTTTGAGCAAAGGCTTCTCCCAAAACCTTCCTATGATATTGTTAGTACGAAAGGTGCCACCACGAACGCAGTTATCGACAGAGCTTAAATCAACCCCTCACGTGGAAATCCCAGGGAAATTCTCCTGCATTTGCAACTGAAAAAGAATCGGAAAAACTTCCATGTGCAAGCTTACACGTGGTGATAAAACGAGAAGTTTCTGAACAGATGAGGCATGTTGCACCGGAAAGAAAAGCCCTCTTTGCTAGACTTAAAAATCAGCTTAGATAAGCTTGTAAAATGTAAATAAGAAGATGGGGGGAGCTTCATTCAAATGCTAAACACTTCTTCAGTCTTAGGCCCCCCTCAGCTTTAAGTTACCAGTAAAAATACTCAGTGCTTGCAGGAACAGGTCAAAAAGCACCCCAGATCATTTTGGGCTTTGTGTTTTGTGTTTACGCAGATGCAAAAAACATGGATGTAAGAAATAATTTTAAAAGGTTAGACGGGTAGACCAACCCCCTCAGCGACTCACGAGTAGACCCCAGCGGCCATACATGCGGGTTGGTTTACTCGTGAGTAGACCCTGGTAGCCTTACTCACGAGTAGACCCCGCTCAGCTTATTCGTGAGAAGAGCACGGGTGGCTTACTCGTGAGTAGACCCTGCTCAGCTTACTCATGAGTAGACCTCAGTTGGCTTACTCGTGAGTAGGCACCCTGTCCGCTACTCACGCCTGTCGGCTTGTTGAATGATCTCCTCCATGCTGTTTGAGCAAAGGCTTCTCCCAAAACCTTCCTATGATATTGTTAGTACGAAAGGTGCCACCACGAACGCAGTTATCGACAGAGCTTAAATCAACCCCTCACGTGGAAATCCCAGGGAAATTCTCCTGCATTTGCAACTGAAAAAGAATCGGAAAAACTTCCATGTGCAAGCTTACACGTGGTGATAAAACGAGAAGTTTCTGAACAGATGAGGCATGTTGCACCGGAAAGAAAAGCCCTCTTTGCTAGACTTAAAAATCAGCTTGCATAAGCTTGTAAAATGTAAATAAGAAGATGGGGGGAGCTTCACTCAAATGCTAAACACTTCTTCAGTCTTAGGCCCCCCTCAGCTTTAAGTTACCAGTAAAAATACTCAGTGCTTGCAGGAACAGGTCAAAAAGCACCCCAGATCATTTTGGGCTTTGTGTTTTGTGTTTACGCAGAAGCAAAAAACATGGATGTAAGAAATACCTTTAAAAGGTTAGACGGGTAGACCAACCCCCTCAGCGACTCACGAGTAGACCCCAGCTGCCATACATGCAAGTTGGTTTACTCGTGAGTAGACCCTGGTAGCCTTACTCACGAGTAGACCCCGCTCAGCTTATTCGTGAGAAGAGCACGGGTGGCTTACTCGTGAGTAGACCCTGCTCAGCTTACTCATGAGTAGACCTCAGTTGGCTTACTCGTGAGTAGGCACCCTGTCCGCTACTCACGCCTGTCGGCTTGTTGAATGATCTCCTCCATGCTGTTTGAGCAAAGGCTTCTCCCAAAACCTTCCTATCATATTGTTAGTACGAAAGGTGCCACCACGAACGCAGTTATCGACAGAGCTTAAATCAACCCCTCACGTGGAAATCCCAGGGAAATTCTCCTGCATTTGCAACTGAAAAAGAATCGGAAAAACTTCCATGTGCAAGCTTACACGTGGTGATAAAACGAGAAGTTTCTGAACAGATGAGGCATGTTGCACCGGAAAGAAAAGCCCTCTTTGCTAGACTTAAAAATCAGCTTGCATAAGCTTGTAAAATGTAAATAAGAAGATGGGGGGAGCTTCATTCAAATGCTAAACACTTCTTCAGTCTTAGGCCCCCCTCAGCTTTAAGTTACCAGTAAAAATACTCAGTGCTTGCAGGAACAGGTCAAAAAGCACCCCAGATCATTTTGGGCTTTGTGTTTTGTGTTTACGCAGAAGCAAAAAACATGGATGTAAGAAATACCTTTAAAAGGTTAGACGGGTAGACCAACCCCCTCAGCGACTCACGAGTAGACCCCAGCTGCCATACATGCGGGTTGGTTTACTCGTGAGTAGACCCTGGTAGCCTTACTCACGAGTAGAGCCCGCTCAGCTTATTCGTGAGAAGAGCACGGGTGGCTTACTCGTGAGTAGACCCTGCTCAGCTTACTCATGAGTAGACCTCAGTTGGCTTACTCGTGAGTAGGCACCCTGTCCGCTACTCACGCCTGTCGGCTTGTTGAATGATCTCCTCCATGCTGTTTGAGCAAAGGCTTCTCCCAAAACCTTCCTATGATATTGTTAGTACGAAAGGTGCCACCACGAACGCAGTTATCGACAGAGCTTAAATCAACCCCTCACGTGGAAATCCCAGGGAAATTCTCCTGCATTTGCAACTGAAAAAGAATCGGAAAAACTTCCATGTGCAAGCTTACACGTGGTGATAAAACGAGAAGTTTCTGAACAGATGAGGCATGTTGCACCAGAAAGAAAAGCCCTCTTTGCTAGACTTAAAAATCAGCTTAGATAAGCTTGTAAAATGTAAATAAGAAGATGGGGGGAGCTTCATTCAAATGCTAAACACTTCTTCAGTCTTAGGCCCCCCTCAGCTTTAAGTTACCAGTAAAAATACTCAGTGCTTGCAGGAACAGGTCAAAAAGCACCCCAGATCATTTTGGGCTATGTGTTTTGTGTTTACGCAGAAGCAAAAAACATGGATGTAAGAAATACCTTTAAAAGGTTAGACGGGTAGACCAACCCCCTCAGCGACTCACGAGTAGACCCCAGCGGCCATACATGCGGGTTGGCTTACTCGTGAGTAGACCCTGGTAGCCTTACTCACGAGTAGACCCCGCTCAGCTTATTCGTGAGAAGAGCACGGGTGGCTTACTCGTGAGTAGACCCTGCTCAGCTTACTCATGAGTAGACCTCAGTTGGCTTACTCGTGAGTAGGCACCCTGTCCGCTACTCACGCCTGTCGGCTTGTTGAATGATCTCCTCCATGCTGTTTGAGCAAAGGCTTCTCCCAAAACCTTCCTATGATATTGTTAGTACGAAAGGTGCCACCACGAACGCAGTTATCGACAGAGCTTAAATCAACCCCTCACGTGGAAATCCCAGGGAAATTCTCCTGCATTTGCAACTGAAAAAGAATCGGAAAAACTTCCATGTGCAAGCTTACACGTGGTGATAAAACGAGAAGTTTCTGAACAGATGAGGCATGTTGCACCGGAAAGAAAAGCCCTCTTTGCTAGACTTAAAAATCAGCTTGCATAAGCTTGTAAAATGTAAATAAGAAGATGGGGGGAGCTTCATTCAAATGCTAAACACTTCTTCAGTCTTAGGCCCCCCTTAGCTTTAAGTTACCAGTAAAAATACTCAGTGCTTGCAGGAACAGGTCAAAAAGCACCCCAGATCATTTTGGGCTTTGTGTTTTGTGTTTACGCAGAAGCAAAAAACATGGATGTAAGAAATACCTTTAAAAGGTTAGACGGGTAGACCAACCCCCTCAGCGACTCACGAGTAGACCCCAGCTGCCATACATGCGGGTTGGTTTACTCGTGAGTAGACCCTGGTAGCCTTACTCACGAGTAGAGCCCGCTCAGCTTATTCGTGAGAAGAGCACGGGTGGCTTACTCGTGAGTAGACCCTGCTCAGCTTACTCATGAGTAGACCTCAGTTGGCTTACTCGTGAGTAGGCACCCTGTCCGCTACTCACGCCTGTCGGCTTGTTGAATGATCTCCTCCATGCTGTTTGAGCAAAGGCTTCTCCCAAAACCTTCCTATGATATTGTTAGTACGAAAGGTGCCACCACGAACGCAGTTATCGACAGAGCTTAAATCAACCCCTCACGTGGAAATCCCAGGGAAATTCTCCTGCATTTGCAACTGAAAAAGAATCGGAAAAACTTCCATGTGCAAGCTTACACGTGGTGATAAAACGAGAAGTTTCTGAACAGATGAGGCATGTTGCACCGGAAAGAAAAGCCCTCTTTGCTAGACTTAAAAATCAGCTTGCATAAGCTTGTAAAATGTAAATAAGAAGATGGGGGGAGCTTCATTCAAATGCTAAACACTTCTTCAGTCTTAGGCCCCCCTCAGCTTTAAGTTACCAGTAAAAATACTCAGTGCTTGCAGGAACAGGTCAAAAAGCACCCCAGATCATTTTGGGCTTTGTGTTTTGTGTTTACGCAGATGCAAAAAACATGGATGTAAGAAATACCTTTAAAAGGTTAGACGGGTAGACCAACCCCCTCAGCGACTCACGAGTAGACCCCAGCGGCCATACATGCGGGTTGGTTTACTCGTGAGTAGACCCTGGTAGCCTTACTCACGAGTAGAGCCCACTCAGCTTATTCGTGAGAAGAGCACGGGTGGCTTACTCGTGAGTAGACCCTGCTCAGCTTACTCATGAGTAGACCTCAGTTGGCTTACTCGTGAGTAGGCACCCTGTCCGCTACTCACGCCTGTCGGCTTGTTGAATGATCTCCTCCATGCTGTTTGAGCAAAGGCTTCTCCCAAAACCTTCCTATGATATTGTTAGTACGAAAGGTGCCACCACGAACGCAGTTATCGACAGAGCTTAAATCAACCCCTCACGTGGAAATCCCAGGGAAATTCTCCTGCATTTGCAACTGAAAAAGAATCGGAAAAACTTCCATGTGCAAGCTTACACGTGGTGATAAAACGAGAAGTTTCTGAACAGATGAGGCATGTTGCACCGGAAAGAAAAGCCCTCTTTGCTAGACTTAAAAATCAGCTTGCATAAGCTTGTAAAATGTAAATAAGAAGATGGGGGGAGCTTCATTCAAATGCTAAACACTTCTTCAGTCTTAGGCCCCCCTCAGCTTTAAGTTACCAGTAAAAATACTCAGTGCTTG
Source organism: Hemicordylus capensis (assembly GCF_027244095.1). Lineage (NCBI taxonomy): Eukaryota > Metazoa > Chordata > Lepidosauria > Squamata > Cordylidae > Hemicordylus > Hemicordylus capensis. The sequence continues at coordinate 189,927,252 of NC_069659.1, read as the reverse complement.
CAGGAACAGGTCAAAAAGCACCCCAGATCATTTTGGGCTTTGTGTTTTGTGTTTACGCAGATGCAAAAAACATGGATGTAAGAAATACCTTTAAAAGGTTAGACGGGTAGACCAACCCCCTCAGCGACTCACGAGTAGACCCCAGCGGCCATACATGCGGGTTGGTTTACTCGTGAGTAGACCCTGGTAGCCTTACTCACGAGTAGAGCCCGCTCAGCTTATTCGTAAGAAGAGCACGGGTGGCTTACTCGTGAGTAGACCCTGCTCAGCTTACTCATGAGTAGACCTCAGTTGGCTTACTCGTGAGTAGGCACCCTGTCCGCTACTCACGCCTGTCGGCTTGTTGAATGATCTCCTCCATGCTGTTTGAGCAAAGGCTTCTCCCAAAACCTTCCTATGATATTGTTAGTACGAAAGGTGCCACCACGAACGCAGTTATCGACAGAGCTTAAATCAACCCCTCACGTGGAAATCCCAGGGAAATTCTCCTGCATTTGCAACTGAAAAAGAATCGGAAAAACTTCCATGTGCAAGCATACACTTGGTGATAAAACGAGAAGTTTCTGAACAGATGAGGCATGTTGCACCAGAAAGAAAAGCCCTCTTTGCTAGACTTAAAAATCAGCTTGCATAAGCTTGTAAAATGTAAATAAGAAGATGGGGGGAGCTTCATTCAAATGCTAAACACTTCTTCAGTCTTAGGCCCCCTCAGCTTTAAGTTACCAGTAAAAATACTCAGTGCTTGCAGGAACAGGTCAAAAAGCACCCCAGATCATTTTGGGCTTTGTGTTTTGTGTTTACGCAGATGCAAAAAACATGGATGTAAGAAATACCTTTAAAAGGTTAGACGGGTAGACCAACCCCCTCAGCAACTCACGAGTAGACCCCAGCTGCCATACATGCGGGTTGGTTTACTCGTGAGTAGACCCTGGTAGCCTTACTCACGAGTAGAGCCCGCTCAGCTTATTCGTAAGAAGAGCACGGGTGGCTTACTCGTGAGTAGACCCTGCTCAGCTTACTCATGAGTAGACCTCAGTTGGCTTACTCGTGAGTAGGCACCCTGTCCGCTACTCACGCCTGTCGGCTTGTTGAATAATCTCCTCTATGCTGTTTGAGCAAAGGCTTCTCCCAAAACCTTCCTATGATATTGTTAGTACGAAAGGTGCCACCACGAACGCAGTTATCGACAGAGCTTAAATCAACCCCTCACGTGGAAATCCCAGGGAAATTCTCCTGCATTTGCAACTGAAAAAGAATCGGAAAAACTTCCATGTGCAAGCTTACACGTGGTGATAAAACGAGAAGTTTCTGAACAGATGAGGCATGTTGCACCGGAAAGAAAAGCCCTCTTTGCTAGACTTAAAAATCAGCTTAGATAAGCTTGTAAAATGTAAATAAGAAGATGGGGGGAGCTTCATTCAAATGCTAAACACTTCTTCAGTCTTAGGCCCCCCTCAGCTTTAAGTTACCAGTAAAAATACTCAGTGCTTGCAGGAACAGGTCAAAAAGCACCCCAGATCATTTTGGGCTTTGTGTTTTGTGTTTACGCAGAAGCAAAAAACATGGATGTAAGAAATACCTTTAAAAGGTTAGACGGGTAGACCAACCCCCTCAGCGACTCACGAGTAGACCCCAGCTGCCATACATGCAAGTTGGTTTACTCATGAGTAGACCCTGGTAGCCTTACTCACGAGTAGACCCCGCTCAGCTTATTCGTGAGAAGAGCACGGGTGGCTTACTCGTGAGTAGACCCTGCTCAGCTTACTCATGAGTAGACCTCAGTTGGCTTACTCGTGAGTAGGCACCCTGTCCGCTACTCACGCCTGTCGGCTTGTTGAATGATCTCCTCCATGCTGTTTGAGCAAAGGCTTCTCCCAAAACCTTCCTATCATATTGTTAGTACGAAAGGTGCCACCACGAACGCAGTTATCGACAGAGCTTAAATCAACCCCTCACGTGGAAATCCCAGGGAAATTCTCCTGCATTTGCAACTGAAAAAGAATCGGAAAAACTTCCATGTGCAAGCTTACACGTGGTGATAAAACGAGAAGTTTCTGAACAGATGAGGCATGTTGCACCGGAAAGAAAAGCCCTCTTTGCTAGACTTAAAAATCAGCTTGCATAAGCTTGTAAAATGTAAATAAGAAGATGGGGGGAGCTTCATTCAAATGCTAAACACTTCTTCAGTCTTAGGCCCCCCTCAGCTTTAAGTTACCAGTAAAAATACTCAGTGCTTGCAGGAACAGGTCAAAAAGCACCCCAGATCATTTTGGGCTTTGTGTTTTGTGTTTACGCAGAAGCAAAAAACATGGATGTAAGAAATACCTTTAAAAGGTTAGACGGGTAGACCAACCCCCTCAGCGACTCACGAGTAGACCCCAGCTGCCATACATGCGGGTTGGTTTACTCGTGAGTAGACCCTGGTAGCCTTACTCACGAGTAGAGCCCGCTCAGCTTATTCGTGAGAAGAGCACGGGTGGCTTACTCGTGAGTAGACCCTGCTCAGCTTACTCATGAGTAGACCTCAGTTGGCTTACTCGTGAGTAGGCACCCTGTCCGCTACTCACGCCTGTCGGCTTGTTGAATGATCTCCTCCATGCTGTTTGAGCAAAGGCTTCTCCCAAAACCTTCCTATGATATTGTTAGTACGAAAGGTGCCACCACGAACGCAGTTATCGACAGAGCTTAAATCAACCCCTCACGTGGAAATCCCAGGGAAATTCTCCTGCATTTGCAACTGAAAAAGAATCGGAAAAACTTCCATGTGCAAGCTTACACGTGGTGATAAAACGAGAAGTTTCTGAACAGATGAGGCATGTTGCACCGGAAAGAAAAGCCCTCTTTGCTAGACTTAAAAATCAGCTTGCATAAGCTTGTAAAATGTAAATAAGAAGATGGGGGGAGCTTCATTCAAATGCTAAACACTTCTTCAGTCTTAGGCCCCCCTCAGCTTTAAGTTACCAGTAAAAATACTCAGTGCTTGCAGGAACAGGTCAAAAAGCACCCCAGATCATTTTGGGCTTTGTGTTTTGTGTTTACGCAGATGCAAAAAACATGGATGTAAGAAATACCTTTAAAAGGTTAGACGGGTAGACCAACCCCCTCAGCGACTCACGAGTAGACCCCAGCGGCCATACATGCGGGTTGGTTTACTCGTGAGTAGACCCTGGTAGCCTTACTCACGAGTAGAGCCCACTCAGCTTATTCGTGAGAAGAGCACGGGTGGCTTACTCGTGAGTAGACCCTGCTCAGCTTACTCATGAGTAGACCTCAGTTGGCTTACTCGTGAGTAGGCACCCTGTCCGCTACTCACGCCTGTCGGCTTGTTGAATGATCTCCTCCATGCTGTTTGAGCAAAGGCTTCTCCCAAAACCTTCCTATGATATTGTTAGTACGAAAGGTGCCACCACGAACGCAGTTATCGACAGAGCTTAAATCAACCCCTCACGTGGAAATCCCAGGGAAATTCTCCTGCATTTGCAACTGAAAAAGAATCGGAAAAACTTCCATGTGCAAGCTTACACGTGGTGATAAAACGAGAAGTTTCTGAACAGATGAGGCATGTTGCACCGGAAAGAAAAGCCCTCTTTGCTAGACTTAAAAATCAGCTTGCATAAGCTTGTAAAATGTAAATAAGAAGATGGGGGGAGCTTCATTCAAATGCTAAACACTTCTTCAGTCTTAGGCCCCCCTCAGCTTTAAGTTACCAGTAAAAATACTCAGTGCTTGCAGGAACAGGTCAAAAAGCACCCCAGATCATTTTGGGCTTTGTGTTTTGTGTTTACGCAGATGCAAAAAACATGGATGTAAGAAATACCTTTAAAAGGTTAGACGGGTAGACCAACCCCCTCAGCGACTCACGAGTAGACCCCAGCGGCCATACATGCGGGTTGGTTTACTCGTGAGTAGACCCTGGTAGCCTTACTCACGAGTAGAGCCCGCTCAGCTTATTCGTGAGAAGAGCACGGGTGGCTTACTCGTGAGTAGACCCTGCTCAGCTTACTCATGAGTAGACCTCAGTTGGCTTACTCGTGAGTAGGCACCCTGTCCGCTACTCACGCCTGTCGGCTTGTTGAATGATCTCCTCCATGCTGTTTGAGCAAAGGCTTCTCCCAAAACCTTCCTATGATATTGTTAGTACGAAAGGTGCCACCACGAACGCAGTTATCGACAGAGCTTAAATCAACCCCTCACGTGGAAATCCCAGGGAAATTCTCCTGCATTTGCAACTGAAAAAGAATCGGAAAAACTTCCATGTGCAAGCTTACACGTGGTGATAAAACGAGAAGTTTCTGAACAGATGAGGCATGTTGCACCGGAAAGAAAAGCCCTCTTTGCTAGACTTAAAAATCAGCTTGCATAAGCTTGTAAAATGTAAATAAGAAGATGGAGTAAGCTTCATTCAAATGCTAAACACTTCTTCAGTCTTAGGCCCCCCTCAGCTTTAAGTTACCAGTAAAAATAATCAGTGCTTGCAGGAACAGGTCAAAAAGCACCCCAGATCATTTTGGGCTTTGTGTTTTGTGTTTACGCAGATGCAAAAAACATGGATGTAAGAAATACCTTTAAAAGGTTAGACGGGTAGACCAACCCCCTCAGCGACTCACGAGTAGACCCCAGCGGCCATACATGCGGGTTGGTTTACTCGTGAGTAGACCCTGGTAGCCTTACTCACGAGTAGACCCCGCTCAGCTTATTCGTGAGAAGAGCACGGGTGGCTTACTCGTGAGTAGACCCTGCTCAGCTTACTCATGAGTAGACCTCAGTTGGCTTACTCGTGAGTAGGCACCCTGTCCGCTACTCACGCCTGTCGGCTTGTTGAATGATCTCCTCCATGCTGTTTGAGCAAAGGCTTCTCCAAAAACCTTCCTATGATATTGTTAGTACGAAAGGTGCCACCACGAACGCAGTTATCGACAGAGCTTAAATCAACCCCTCACGTGGAAATCCCAGGGAAATTCTCCTGCATTTGCAACTGAAAAAGAATCGGAAAAACTTCCATGTGCAAGCTTACACGTGGTGATAAAACGAGAAGTTTCTGAACAGATGAGGCATGTTGCACCGGAAAGAAAAGCCCTCTTTGCTAGACTTAAAAATCAGCTTGCATAAGCTTGTAAAATGTAAATAAGAAGATGGGGGGAGCTTCATTCAAATGCTAAACACTTCTTCAGTCTTAGGCCCCCCTCAGCTTTAAGTTACCAGTAAAAATACTCAGTGCTTGCAGGAACAGGTCAAAAAGCACCCCAGATCATTTTGGGCTTTGTGTTTTGTGTTTACGCAGAAGCAAAAAACATGGATGTAAGAAATACCTTTAAAAGGTTAGACGGGTAGACCAACCCCCTCAGCGACTCACGAGTAGACCCCAGCTGCCATACATGCGGGTTGGTTTACTCGTGAGTAGACCCTGGTAGCCTTACTCACGAGTAGAGCCCGCTCAGCTTATTCGTGAGAAGAGCACGGGTGGCTTACTCGTGAGTAGACCCTGCTCAGCTTACTCATGAGTAGACCTCAGTTGGCTTACTCGTGAGTAGGCACCCTGTCCGCTACTCACGCCTGTCGGCTTGTTGAATGATCTCCTCCATGCTGTTTGAGCAAAGGCTTCTCCCAAAACCTTCCTATGATATTGTTAGTACGAAAGGTGCCACCACGAACGCAGTTATCGACAGAGCTTAAATCAACCCCTCACGTGGAAATCCCAGGGAAATTCTCCTGCATTTGCAACTGAAAAAGAATCGGAAAAACTTCCATGTGCAAGCTTACACGTGGTGATAAAACGAGAAGTTTCTGAACAGATGAGGCATGTTGCACCGGAAAGAAAAGCCCTCTTTGCTAGACTTAAAAATCAGCTTGCATAAGCTTGTAAAATGTAAATAAGAAGATGGAGTAAGCTTCATTCAAATGCTAAACACTTCTTCAGTCTTAGGCCCCCCTCAGCTTTAAGTTACCAGTAAAAATAATCAGTGCTTGCAGGAACAGGTCAAAAAGCACCCCAGATCATTTTGGGCTTTGTGTTTTGTGTTTACGCAGATGCAAAAAACATGGATGTAAGAAATACCTTTAAAAGGTTAGACGGGTAGACCAACCCCCTCAGCGACTCACGAGTAGACCCCAGCGGCCATACATGCGGGTTGGTTTACTCGTGAGTAGACCCTGGTAGCCTTACTCACGAGTAGACCCCGCTCAGCTTATTCGTGAGAAGAGCACGGGTGGCTTACTCGTGAGTAGACCCTGCTCAGCTTACTCATGAGTAGACCTCAGTTGGCTTACTCGTGAGTAGGCACCCTGTCCGCTACTCACGCCTGTCGGCTTGTTGAATGATCTCCTCCATGCTGTTTGAGCAAAGGCTTCTCCAAAAACCTTCCTATGATATTGTTAGTACGAAAGGTGCCACCACGAACGCAGTTATCGACAGAGCTTAAATCAACCCCTCACGTGGAAATCCCAGGGAAATTCTCCTGCATTTGCAACTGAAAAAGAATCGGAAAAACTTCCATGTGCAAGCTTACACGTGGTGATAAAACGAGAAGTTTCTGAACAGATGAGGCATGTTGCACCGGAAAGAAAAGCCCTCTTTGCTAGACTTAAAAATCAGCTTGCATAAGCTTGTAAAATGTAAATAAGAAGATGGGGGGAGCTTCATTCAAATGCTAAACACTTCTTCAGTCTTAGGCCCCCCTCAGCTTTAAGTTACCAGTAAAAATACTCAGTGCTTGCAGGAACAGGTCAAAAAGCACCCCAGATCATTTTGGGCTTTGTGTTTTGTGTTTACGCAGAAGCAAAAAACATGGATGTAAGAAATACCTTTAAAAGGTTAGACGGGTAGACCAACCCCCTCAGCGACTCACGAGTAGACCCCAGCTGCCATACATGCGGGTTGGTTTACTCGTGAGTAGACCCTGGTAGCCTTACTCACGAGTAGAGCCCGCTCAGCTTATTCGTGAGAAGAGCACGGGTGGCTTACTCGTGAGTAGACCCTGCTCAGCTTACTCATGAGTAGACCTCAGTTGGCTTACTCGTGAGTAGGCACCCTGTCCGCTACTCACGCCTGTCGGCTTGTTGAATGATCTCCTCCATGCTGTTTGAGCAAAGGCTTCTCCCAAAACCTTCCTATGATATTGTTAGTACGAAAGGTGCCACCACGAACGCAGTTATCGACAGAGCTTAAATCAACCCCTCACGTGGAAATCCCAGGGAAATTCTCCTGCATTTGCAACTGAAAAAGAATCGGAAAAACTTCCATGTGCAAGCTTACACGTGGTGATAAAACGAGAAGTTTCTGAACAGATGAGGCATGTTGCACCGGAAAGAAAAGCCCTCTTTGCTAGACTTAAAAATCAGCTTGCATAAGCTTGTAAAATGTAAATAAGAAGATGGAGTAAGCTTCATTCAAATGCTAAACACTTCTTCAGTCTTAGGCCCCCCTCAGCTTTAAGTTACCAGTAAAAATAATCAGTGCTTGCAGGAACAGGTCAAAAAGCACCCCAGATCATTTTGGGCTTTGTGTTTTGTGTTTACGCAGATGCAAAAAACATGGATGTAAGAAATACCTTTAAAAGGTTAGACGGGTAGACCAACCCCCTCAGCGACTCACGAGTAGACCCCAGCGGCCATACATGCGGGTTGGTTTACTCGTGAGTAGACCCTGGTAGCCTTACTCACGAGTAGACCCCGCTCAGCTTATTCGTGAGAAGAGCACGGGTGGCTTACTCGTGAGTAGACCCTGCTCAGCTTACTCATGAGTAGACCTCAGTTGGCTTACTCGTGAGTAGGCACCCTGTCCGCTACTCACGCCTGTCGGCTTGTTGAATGATCTCCTCCATGCTGTTTGAGCAAAGGCTTCTCCAAAAACCTTCCTATGATATTGTTAGTACGAAAGGTGCCACCACGAACGCAGTTATCGACAGAGCTTAAATCAACCCCTCACGTGGAAATCCCAGGGAAATTCTCCTGCATTTGCAACTGAAAAAGAATCGGAAAAACTTCCATGTGCAAGCTTACACGTGGTGATAAAACGAGAAGTTTCTGAACAGATGAGGCATGTTGCACCGGAAAGAAAAGCCCTCTTTGCTAGACTTAAAAATCAGCTTGCATAAGCTTGTAAAATGTAAATAAGAAGATGGGGGGAGCTTCATTCAAATGCTAAACACTTCTTCAGTCTTAGGCCCCCCTCAGCTTTAAGTTACCAGTAAAAATACTCAGTGCTTGCAGGAACAGGTCAAAAAGCACCCCAGATCATTTTGGGCTTTGTGTTTTGTGTTTACGCAGAAGCAAAAAACATGGATGTAAGAAATACCTTTAAAAGGTTAGACGGGTAGACCAACCCCCTCAGCGACTCACGAGTAGACCCCAGCTGCCATACATGCGGGTTGGTTTACTCGTGAGTAGACCCTGGTAGCCTTACTCACGAGTAGAGCCCGCTCAGCTTATTCGTGAGAAGAGCACGGGTGGCTTACTCGTGAGTAGACCCTGCTCAGCTTACTCATGAGTAGACCTCAGTTGGCTTACTCGTGAGTAGGCACCCTGTCCGCTACTCACGCCTGTCGGCTTGTTGAATGATCTCCTCCATGCTGTTTGAGCAAAGGCTTCTCCCAAAACCTTCCTATGATATTGTTAGTACGAAAGGTGCCACCACGAACGCAGTTATCGACAGAGCTTAAATCAACCCCTCACGTGGAAATCCCAGGGAAATTCTCCTGCATTTGCAACTGAAAAAGAATCGGAAAAACTTCCATGTGCAAGCTTACACGTGGTGATAAAACGAGAAGTTTCTGAACAGATGAGGCATGTTGCACCGGAAAGAAAAGCCCTCTTTGCTAGACTTAAAAATCAGCTTGCATAAGCTTGTAAAATGTAAATAAGAAGATGGAGTAAGCTTCATTCAAATGCTAAACACTTCTTCAGTCTTAGGCCCCCCTCAGCTTTAAGTTACCAGTAAAAATAATCAGTGCTTGCAGGAACAGGTCAAAAAGCACCCCAGATCATTTTGGGCTTTGTGTTTTGTGTTTACGCAGATGCAAAAAACATGGATGTAAGAAATACCTTTAAAAGGTTAGACGGGTAGACCAACCCCCTCAGCGACTCACGAGTAGACCCCAGCGGCCATACATGCGGGTTGGTTTACTCGTGAGTAGACCCTGGTAGCCTTACTCACGAGTAGACCCCGCTCAGCTTATTCGTGAGAAGAGCACGGGTGGCTTACTCGTGAGTAGACCCTGCTCAGCTTACTCATGAGTAGACCTCAGTTGGCTTACTCGTGAGTAGGCACCCTGTCCGCTACTCACGCCTGTCGGCTTGTTGAATGATCTCCTCCATGCTGTTTGAGCAAAGGCTTCTCCAAAAACCTTCCTATGATATTGTTAGTACGAAAGGTGCCACCACGAACGCAGTTATCGACAGAGCTTAAATCAACCCCTCACGTGGAAATCCCAGGGAAATTCTCCTGCATTTGCAACTGAAAAAGAATCGGAAAAACTTCCATGTGCAAGCTTACACGTGGTGATAAAACGAGAAGTTTCTGAACAGATGAGGCATGTTGCACCGGAAAGAAAAGCCCTCTTTGCTAGACTTAAAAATCAGCTTGCATAAGCTTGTAAAATGTAAATAAGAAGATGGGGGGAGCTTCATTCAAATGCTAAACACTTCTTCAGTCTTAGGCCCCCCTCAGCTTTAAGTTACCAGTAAAAATACTCAGTGCTTGCAGGAACAGGTCAAAAAGCACCCCAGATCATTTTGGGCTTTGTGTTTTGTGTTTACGCAGATGCAAAAAACATGGATGTAAGAAATACCTTTAAAAGGTTAGACGGGTAGACCAACCCCCTCAGCGACTCACGAGTAGACCCCAGCGGCCATACATGCGGGTTGGTTTACTCGTGAGTAGACCCTGGTAGCCTTACTCACGAGTAGAGCCCGCTCAGCTTATTCGTGAGAAGAGCACGGGTGGCTTACTCGTGAGTAGACCCTGCTCAGCTTACTCATGAGTAGACCTCAGTTGGCTTACTCGTGAGTAGGCACCCTGTCCGCTACTCACGCCTGTCGGCTTGTTGAATAATCTCCTCTATGCTGTTTGAGCAAAGGCTTCTCCCAAAACCTTCCTATGATATTGTTAGTACGAAAGGTGCCACCACGAACGCAGTTATCGACAGAGCTTAAATCAACCCCTCACGTGGAAATCCCAGGGAAATTCTCCTGCATTTGCAACTGAAAAAGAATCGGAAAAACTTCCATGTGCAAGCTTACACGTGGTGATAAAACGAGAAGTTTCTGAACAGATGAGGCATGTTGCACCGGAAAGAAAAGCCCTCTTTGCTAGACTTAAAAATCAGCTTGCATAAGCTTGTAAAATGTAAATAAGAAGATGGGGGGAGCTTCATTCAAATGCTAAACACTTCTTCAGTCTTAGGCCCCCCCTTAGCTTTAAGTTACCAGTAAAAATACTCAGTGCTTGCAGGAACAGGTCAAAAAGCACCCCAGATCATTTTGGGCTTTGTGTTTTGTGTTTACGCAGAAGCAAAAAACATGGATGTAAGAAATACCTTTAAAAGGTTAGACGGGTAGACCAACCCCCTCAGCGACTCACGAGTAGACCCCAGCGGCCATACATGCGGGTTGGTTTACTCGTGAGTAGACCCTGGTAGCCTTACTCACGAGTAGACCCCGCTCAGCTTATTCGTGAGAAGAGCACGGGTGGCTTACTCGTGAGTAGACCCTGCTCAGCTTACTCATGAGTAGACCTCAGTTGGCTTACTCGTGAGTAGGCGCCCTGTCCGCTACTCACGCCTGTCGGCTTGTTGAATGATCTCCTCCATGCTGTTTGAGCAAAGGCTTCTCCCAAAACCTTCCTATGATATTGTTAGTACGAAAGGTGCCACCACGAACGCAGTTATCGACAGAGCTTAAATCAACCCCTCACGTGGAAATCCCAGGGAAATTCTCCTGCATTTGCAACTGAAAAAGAATCGGAAAAACTTCCATGTGCAAGCTTACACGTGGTGATAAAACGAGAAGTTTCTGAACAGATGAGGCATGTTGCACCGGAAAGAAAAGCCCTCTTTGCTAGACTTAAAAATCAGCTTGCATAAGCTTGTAAAATGTAAATAAGAAGATGGGGGGAGCTTCATTCAAATGCTAAACACTTCTTCAGTCTTAGGCCCCCCTCAGCTTTAAGTTACCAGTAAAAATACTCAGTGCTTGCAGGAACAGGTCAAAAAGCACCCCAGATCATTTTGGGCTTTGTGTTTTGTGTTTACGCAGAAGCAAAAAACATGGATGTAAGAAATACCTTTAAAAGGTTAGACGGGTAGACCAACCCCCTCAGCAACTCATGAGTAGACCCCAGCTGCCATACATGCAAGTTGGTTTACTCGTGAGTAGACCCTGGTAGCCTTACTCACGAGTAGACCCCGCTCAGCTTATTCGTAAGAAGAGCACGGATGGCTTACTCGTGAGTAGACCCTGCTCAGCTTACTCATGAGTAGACCTCAGTTGGCTTACTCGTGAGTAGGCACCCTGTCCGCTACTCACGCCTGTCGGCTTGTTGAATAATCTCCTCTATGCTGTTTGAGCAAAGGCTTCTCCCAAAACCTTCCTATGATATTGTTAGTACGAAAGGTGCCACCACGAACGCAGTTATCGACAGAGCTTAAATCAACCCCTCACGTGGAAATCCCAGGGAAATTCTCCTGCATTTGCAACTGAAAAAGAATCGGAAAAACTTCCATGTGCAAGCTTACACGTGGTGATAAAACGAGAAGTTTCTGAACAGATGAGGCATGTTGCACCGGAAAGAAAAGCCCTCTTTGCTAGACTTAAAAATCAGCTTGCATAAGCTTGTAAAATGTAAATAAGAAGATGGGGGGAGCTTCATTCAAATGCTAAACACTTCTTCAGTCTTAGGCCCCCCTCAGCTTTAAGTTACCAGTAAAAATACTCAGTGCTTGCAGGAACAGGTCAAAAAGCACCCCAGATCATTTTGGGCTTTGTGTTTTGTGTTTACGCAGAAGCAAAAAACATGGATGTAAGAAATACCTTTAAAAGGTTAGACGGGTAGACCAACCCCCTCAGCAACTCATGAGTAGACCCCAGCTGCCATACATGCAAGTTGGTTTACTCGTGAGTAGACCCTGGTAGCCTTACTCATGAGTAGACCCCGCTCAGCTTATTCGTAAGAAGAGCACGGATGGCTTACTCGTGAGTAGACCCTGCTCAGCTTACTCATGAGTAGACCTCAGTTGGCTTACTCGTGAGTAGGCACCCTGTCCGCTACTCACGCCTGTCGGCTTGTTGAATAATCTCCTCTATGCTGTTTGAGCAAAGACTTCTCCCAAAACCTTCCTATGATATTGTTAGTACGAAAGGTGCCACCACGAACGCAGTTATCGACAGAGCTTAAATCAACCCCTCACGTGGAAATCCCAGGGAAATTCTCCTGCATTTGCAACTGAAAAAGAATCGGAAAAACTTCCATGTGCAAGCTTACACGTGGTGATAAAACGAGAAGTTTCTGAACAGATGAGGCATGTTGCACCGGAAAGAAAAGCCCTCTTTGCTAGACTTAAAAATCAGCTTGCATAAGCTTGTAAAATGTAAATAAGAAGATGGAGTAAGCTTCATTCAAATGCTAAACACTTCTTCAGTCTTAGGCCCCCCTCAGCTTTAAGTTACCAGTAAAAATAATCAGTGCTTGCAGGAACAGGTCAAAAAGCACCCCAGATCATTTTGGGCTTTGTGTTTTGTGTTTACGCAGATGCAAAAAACATGGATGTAAGAAATACCTTTAAAAGGTTAGACGGGTAGACCAACCCCCTCAGCGACTCACGAGTAGACCCCAGCGGCCATACATGCGGGTTGGTTTACTCGTGAGTAGACCCTGGTAGCCTTACTCACGAGTAGACCCCGCTCAGCTTATTCGTGAGAAGAGCACGGGTGGCTTACTCGTGAGTAGACCCTGCTCAGCTTACTCATGAGTAGACCTCAGTTGGCTTACTCGTGAGTAGGCACCCTGTCCGCTACTCACGCCTGTCGGCTTGTTGAATAATCTCCTCTATGCTGTTTGAGCAAAGGCTTCTCCCAAAACCTTCCTATGATATTGTTAGTACGAAAGGTGCCACCACGAACGCAGTTATCGACAGAGCTTAAATCAACCCCTCATGTGGAAATCCCAGGGAAATTCTCCTGCATTTGCAACTGAAAAAGAATCGGAAAAACTTCCATGTGCAAGCTTACACGTGGTGATAAAACGAGAAGTTTCTGAACAGATGAGGCATGTTGCACCGGAAAGAAAAGCCCTCTTTGCTAGACTTAAAAATCAGCTTGCATAAGCTTGTAAAATGTAAATAAGAAGATGGGGGGAGCTTCATTCAAATGCTAAACACTTCTTCAGTCTTAGGCCCCCCTTAGCTTTAAGTTACCAGTAAAAATACTCAGTGCTTGCAGGAACAGGTCAAAAAGCACCCCAGATCATTTTGGGCTTTGTGTTTTGTGTTTACGCAGATGCAAAAAACATGGATGTAAGAAATACCTTTAAAAGGTTAGACGGGTAGACCAACCCCCTCAGCGACTCATGAGTAGACCCCAGCGGCCATACATGCGGGTTGGTTTACTCGTGAGTAGACCCTGGTAGCCTTACTCACGAGTAGACCCCGCTCAGCTCATTCGTGAGAAGAGCACGGGTGGCTTACTCGTGAGTAGACCCTGCTCAGCTTACTCATGAGTAGACCTCAGTTGGCTTACTCGTGAGTAGGCACCCTGTCCGCTACTCACGCCTGTCGGCTTGTTGAATAATCTCCTCTATGCTGTTTGAGCAAAGGCTTCTCCCAAAACCTTCCTATGATATTGTTAGTACGAAAGGTGCCACCACGAACGCAGTTATCGACAGAGCTTAAATCAACCCCTCACGTGGAAATCCCAGGGAAATTCTCCTGCATTTGCAACTGAAAAAGAATCGGAAAAACTTCCATGTGCAAGCTTACACGTGGTGATAAAACGAGAAGTTTCTGAACAGATGAGGCATGTTGCACCGGAAAGAAAAGCCCTCTTTGCTAGACTTAAAAATCAGCTTGCATAAGCTTGTAAAATGTAAATAAGAAGATGGGGGGAGCTTCATTCAAATGCTAAACACTTCTTCAGTCTTAGGCCCCCCTCAGCTTTAAGTTACCAGTAAAAATAATCAGTGCTTGCAGGAACAGGTCAAAAAGCACCCCAGATCATTTTGGGCTTTGTGTTTTGTGTTTACGCAGATGCAAAAAACATGGATGTAAGAAATACCTTTAAAAGGTTAGACGGGTAGACCAACCCCCTCAGCGACTCACGAGTAGACCCCAGCGGCCATACATGCGGGTTGGTTTACTCGTGAGTAGACCCTGGTAGCCTTACTCACGAGTAGACCCCGCTCAGCTTATTCGTGAGAAGAGCACGGGTGGCTTACTCGTGAGTAGACCCTGCTCAGCTTACTCATGAGTAGACCTCAGTTGGCTTACTCGTGAGTAGGCACCCTGTCCGCTACTCACGCCTGTCGGCTTGTTGAATGATCTCCTCCATGCTGTTTGAGCAAAGGCTTCTCCCAAAACCTTCCTATGATATTGTTAGTACGAAAGGTGCCACCACGAACGCAGTTATCGACAGAGCTTAAATCAACCCCTCACGTGGAAATCCCAGGGAAATTCTCCTGCATTTGCAACTGAAAAAGAATCGGAAAAACTTCCATGTGCAAGCTTACACGTGGTGATAAAACGAGAAGTTTCTGAACAGATGAGGCATGTTGCACCGGAAAGAAAAGCCCTCTTTGCTAGACTTAAAAATCAGCTTGCATAAGCTTGTAAAATGTAAATAAGAAGATGGAGTGAGCTTCATTCAAATGCTAAACACTTCTTCAGTCTTAGGCCCCCCTCAGCTTTAAGTTACCAGTAAAAATACTCAGTGCTTGCAGGAACAGGTCAAAAAGCACCCCAGATCATTTTGGGCTTTGTGTTTTGTGTTTACGCAGATGCAAAAAACATGGATGTAAGAAATACCTTTAAAAGGTTAGACGGGTAGACCAACCCCCTCAGCGACTCACGAGTAGACCCCAGCGGCCATACATGCGGGTTGGTTTACTCGTGAGTAGACCCTGGTAGCCTTACTCACGAGTAGAGCCCGCTCAGCTTATTCGTAAGAAGAGCACGGGTGGCTTACTCGTGAGTAGACCCTGCTCAGCTTACTCATGAGTAGACCTCAGTTGGCTTACTCGTGAGTAGGCACCCTGTCCGCTACTCACGCCTGTCGGCTTGTTGAATAATCTCCTCTATGCTGTTTGAGCAAAGGCTTCTCCCAAAACCTTCCTATGATATTGTTAGTACGAAAGGTGCCACCACGAACGCAGTTATCGACAGAGCTTAAATCAACCCCTCACGTGGAAATCCCAGGGAAATTCTCCTGCATTTGCAACTGAAAAAGAATCGGAAAAACTTCCATGTGCAAGCTTACACGTGGTGATAAAACGAGAAGTTTCTGAACAGATGAGGCATGTTGCACCGGAAAGAAAAGCCCTCTTTGCTAGACTTAAAAATCAGCTTGCATAAGCTTGTAAAATGTAAATAAGAAGATGGGGGGAGCTTCATTCAAATGCTAAACACTTCTTCAGTCTTAGGCCCCCCCTTAGCTTTAAGTTACCAGTAAAAATACTCAGTGCTTGCAGGAACAGGTCAAAAAGCACCCCAGATCATTTTGGGCTTTGTGTTTTGTGTTTACGCAGAAGCAAAAAACATGGATGTAAGAAATACCTTTAAAAGGTTAGACGGGTAGACCAACCCCCTCAGCGACTCACGAGTAGACCCCAGCGGCCATACATGCGGGTTGGTTTACTCGTGAGTAGACCCTGGTAGCCTTACTCACGAGTAGACCCCGCTCAGCTTATTCGTGAGAAGAGCACGGGTGGCTTACTCGTGAGTAGACCCTGCTCAGCTTACTCATGAGTAGACCTCAGTTGGCTTACTCGTGAGTAGGCACCCTGTCCGCTACTCACGCCTGTCGGCTTGTTGAATGATCTCCTCCATGCTGTTTGAGCAAAGGCTTCTCCCAAAACCTTCCTATCATATTGTTAGTACGAAAGGTGCCACCACGAACGCAGTTATCGACAGAGCTTAAATCAACCCCTCACGTGGAAATCCCAGGGAAATTCTCCTGCATTTGCAACTGAAAAAGAATCGGAAAAACTTCCATGTGCAAGCTTACACGTGGTGATAAAACGAGAAGTTTCTGAACAGATGAGGCATGTTGCACCGGAAAGAAAAGCCCTCTTTGCTAGACTTAAAAATCAGCTTGCATAAGCTTGTAAAATGTAAATAAGAAGATGGGGGGAGCTTCATTCAAATGCTAAACACTTCTTCAGTCTTAGGCCCCCCTTAGCTTTAAGTTACCAGTAAAAATACTCAGTGCTTGCAGGAACAGGTCAAAAAGCACCCCAGATCATTTTGGGCTTTGTGTTTTGTGTTTACGCAGAAGCAAAAAACATGGATGTAAGAAATACCTTTAAAAGGTTAGACGGGTAGACCAACCCCCTCAGCGACTCACGAGTAGACCCCAGCGGCCATACATGCGGGTTGGTTTACTCGTGAGTAGACCCTGGTAGCCTTACTCACGAGTAGACCCCGCTCAGCTTATTCGTAAGAAGAGCACGGGTGGCTTACTCGTGAGTAGACCCTGCTCAGCTTACTCATGAGTAGACCTCAGTTGGCTTACTCGTGAGTAGGCACCCTGTCCGCTACTCACGCCTGTCGGCTTGTTGAATGAACTCCTCCATGCTGTTTGAGCAAAGGCTTCACCCAAAACCTTCCTATGATATTGTTAGTACGAAAGGTGCCACCACGAACGCAGTTATCGACAGAGCTTAAATCAACCCCTCACGTGGAAATCCCAGGGAAATTCTCCTGCATTTGCAACTGAAAAAGAATCGGAAAAACTTCCATGTGCAAGCTTACACGTGGTGATAAAACGAGAAGTTTCTGAACAGATGAGGCATGTTGCACCAGAAAGAAAAGCCCTCTTTGCTAGACTTAAAAATCAGCTTGCATAAGCTTGTAAAATGTAAATAAGAAGATGGGGGGAGCTTCATTCAAATGCTAAACACTTCTTCAGTCTTAGGCCCCCCTCAGCTTTAAGTTACCAGTAAAAATACTCAGTGCTTGCAGGAACAGGTCAAAAAGCACCCCAGATCATTTTGGGCTTTGTGTTTTGTGTTTACGCAGAAGCAAAAAACATGGATGTAAGAAATACCTTTAAAAGGTTAGACGGGTAGACCAACCCCCTCAGCGACTCACGAGTAGACCCCAGCGGCCATACATGCGGGTTGGTTTACTCGTGAGTAGACCCTGGTAGCCTTACTCACGAGTAGAGCCCGCTCAGCTTATTCGTGAGAAGAGCACGGGTGGCTTACTCGTGAGTAGACCCTGCTCAGCTTACTCATGAGTAGACCTCAGTTGGCTTACTCGTGAGTAGGCACCCTGTCCGCTACTCACGCCTGTCGGCTTGTTGAATAATCTCCTCTATGCTGTTTGAGCAAAGGCTTCTCCCAAAACCTTCCTATGATATTGTTAGTACGAAAGGTGCCACCACGAACGCAGTTATCGACAGAGCTTAAATCAACCCCTCACGTGGAAATCCCAGGGAAATTCTCCTGCATTTGCAACTGAAAAAGAATCGGAAAAACTTCCATGTGCAAGCTTACACGTGGTGATAAAACGAGAAGTTTCTGAACAGATGAGGCATGTTGCACCGGAAAGAAAAGCCCTCTTTGCTAGACTTAAAAATCAGCTTGCATAAGCTTGTAAAATGTAAATAAGAAGATGGGGGGAGCTTCATTCAAATGCTAAACACTTCTTCAGTCTTAGGCCCCCCTTAGCTTTAAGTTACCAGTAAAAATACTCAGTGCTTGCAGGAACAGGTCAAAAAGCACCCCAGATCATTTTGGGCTTTGTGTTTTGTGTTTACGCAGAAGCAAAAAACATGGATGTAAGAAATACCTTTAAAAGGTTAGACGGGTAGACCAACCCCCTCAGCGACTCACGAGTAGACCCCAGCGGCCATACATGCGGGTTGGTTTACTCGTGAGTAGACCCTGGTAGCCTTACTCACGAGTAGACCCCGCTCAGCTTATTCGTAAGAAGAGCACGGGTGGCTTACTCGTGAGTAGACCCTGCTCAGCTTACTCATGAGTAGACCTCAGTTGGCTTACTCGTGAGTAGGCACCCTGTCCGCTACTCACGCCTGTCGGCTTGTTGAATGATCTCCTCCATGCTGTTTGAGCAAAGGCTTCTCCCAAAACCTTCCTATGATATTGTTAGTACGAAAGGTGCCACCACGAACGCAGTTATCGACAGAGCTTAAATCAACCCCTCACGTGGAAATCCCAGGGAAATTCTCCTGCATTTGCAACTGAAAAAGAATCGGAAAAACTTCCATGTGCAAGCTTACACGTGGTGATAAAACGAGAAGTTTCTGAACAGATGAGGCATGTTGCACCGGAAAGAAAAGCCCTCTTTGCTAGACTTAAAAATCAGCTTAGATAAGCTTGTAAAATGTAAATAAGAAGATGGAGTGAGCTTCATTCAAATGCTAAACAGTTCTTCAGTCTTAGGCCCCCCCTCAGCTTTAAGTTACCAGTAAAAATAATCAGTGCTTGCAGGAACAGGTCAAAAAGCACCCCAGATCATTTTGGGCTTTGTGTTTTGTGTTTACGCAGATGCAAAAAACATGGATGTAAGAAATACCTTTAAAAGGTTAGACGGGTAGACCAACCCCCTCAGCGACTCACGAGTAGACCCCAGCGGCCATACATGCGGGTTGGTTTACTCGTGAGTAGACCCTGGTAGCCTTACTCACGAGTAGACCACGCTCAGCTTATTCGTGAGAAGAGCACGGGTGGCTTACTCGTGAGTAGACCCTGCTCAGCTTACTCATGAGTAGACCTCAGTTGGCTTACTCGTGAGTAGGCACCGTGTCCGCTACTCACGCCTGTCGGCTTGTTGAATAATCTCCTCTATGCTGTTTGAGCAAAGGCTTCTCCCAAAACCTTCCTATGATATTGTTAGTACGAAAGGTGCCACCACGAACGCAGTTATCGACAGAGCTTAAATCAACCCCTCACGTGGAAATCCCAGGGAAATTCTCCTGCATTTGCAACTGAAAAAGAATCGGAAAAACTTCCATGTGCAAGCTTACACGTGGTGATAAAACGAGAAGTTTCTGAACAGATGAGGCATGTTGCACCAGAAAGAAAAGCCCTCTTTGCTAGACTTAAAAATCAGCTTGCATAAGCTTGTAAAATGTAAATAAGAAGATGGAGTAAGCTTCATTCAAATGCTAAACACTTCTTCAGTCTTAGGCCCCCCTCAGCTTTAAGTTACCAGTAAAAATAATCAGTGCTTGCAGGAACAGGTCAAAAAGCACCCCAGATCATTTTGGGCTTTGTGTTTTGTGTTTACGCAGATGCAAAAAACATGGATGTAAGAAATACCTTTAAAAGGTTAGACGGGTAGACCAACCCCCTCAGCGACTCACGAGTAGACCCCAGCGGCCATACATGCGGGTTGGTATACTCGTGAGTAGACCCTGGTAGCCTTACTCACGAGTAGACCCCGCTCAGCTTATTCGTGAGAAGAGCACGGGTGGCTTACTCGTGAGTAGACCCTGCTCAGCTTACTCATGAGTAGACCTCAGTTGGCTTACTCGTGAGTAGGCACCCTGTCCGCTACTCACGCCTGTCGGCTTGTTGAATGATCTCCTCCATGCTGTTTGAGCAAAGGCTTCTCCCAAAACCTTCCTATGATATTGTTAGTACGAAAGGTGCCACCACGAACGCAGTTATCGACAGAGCTTAAATCAACCCCTCACGTGGAAATCCCAGGGAAATTCTCCTGCATTTGCAACTGAAAAAGAATCGGAAAAACTTCCATGTGCAAGCTTACACGTGGTGATAAAACGAGAAGTTTCTGAACAGATGAGGCATGTTGCACCGGAAAGAAAAGCCCTCTTTGCTAGACTTAAAAATCAGCTTGCATAAGCTTGTAAAATGTAAATAAGAAGATGGGGGGAGCTTCATTCAAATGCTAAACACTTCTTCAGTCTTAGGCCCCCCTCAGCTTTAAGTTACCAGTAAAAATACTCAGTGCTTGCAGGAACAGGTCAAAAAGCACCCCAGATCATTTTGGGCTTTGTGTTTTGTGTTTACGCAGATGCAAAAAACATGGATGTAAGAAATACCTTTAAAAGGTTAGACGGGTAGACCAACCCCCTCAGCGACTCACGAGTAGACCCCAGCGGCCATACATGCAAGTTGGTTTACTCGTGAGTAGACCCTGGTAGCCTTACTCACGAGTAGAGCCCGCTCAGCTTATTCGTAAGAAGAGCACGGGTGGCTTACTCGTGAGTAGACCCTGCTCAGCTTACTCATGAGTAGACCTCAGTTGGCTTACTCGTGAGTAGGCACCCTGTCCGCTACTCACGCCTGTCGGCTTGTTGAATAATCTCCTCTATGCTGTTTGAGCAAAGGCTTCTCCCAAAACCTTCCTATGATATTGTTAGTACGAAAGGTGCCACCACGAACGCAGTTATCGACAGAGCTTAAATCAACCCCTCACGTGGAAATCCCAGGGAAATTCTCCTGCATTTGCAACTGAAAAAGAATCGGAAAAACTTCCATGTGCAAGCTTACACGTGGTGATAAAACGAGAAGTTTCTGAACAGATGAGGCATGTTGCACCGGAAAGAAAAGCCCTCTTTGCTAGACTTAAAAATCAGCTTGCATAAGCTTGTAAAATGTAAATAAGAAGATGGAGTAAGCTTCATTCAAATGCTAAACACTTCTTCAGTCTTAGGCCCCCCTCAGCTTTAAGTTACCAGTAAAAATACTCAGTGCTTGCAGGAACAGGTCAAAAAGCACCCCAGATCATTTTGGGCTTTGTGTTTTGTGTTTACGCAGAAGCAAAAAACATGGATGTAAGAAATACCTTTAAAAGGTTAGACGGGTAGACCAACCCCCTCAGCGACTCACGAGTAGACCCCAGCGGCCATACATGCGGGTTGGTTTACTCGTGAGTAGACCCTGGTAGCCTTGCTCACGAGTAGACCCCGCTCAGCTCATTCGTGAGAAGAGCACGGGTGGCTTACTCGTGAGTAGACCCTGCTCAGCTTACACATGAGTAGACCTCAGTTGGCTTACTCGTGAGTAGGCACCCTGTCCGCTACTCACGCCTGTCGGCTTGTTGAATGATCTCCTCCATGCTGTTTGAGCAAAGGCTTCTCCCAAAACCTTCCTATGATATTGTTAGTACGAAAGGTGCCACCACGAACGCAGTTATCGACAGAGCTTAAATCAACCCCTCACGTGGAAATCCCAGGGAAATTCTCCTGCATTTGCAACTGAAAAAGAATCGGAAAAACTTCCATGTGCAAGCTTACACGTGGTGATAAAACGAGAAGTTTCTGAACAGATGAGGCATGTTGCACCGGAAAGAAAAGCCCTCTTTGCTAGACTTAAAAATCAGCTTGCATAAGATTGTAAAATGTAAATAAGAAGATGGGGGGAGCTTCATTCAAATGCTAAACACTTCTTCAGTCTTAGGCCCCCCTCAGCTTTAAGTTACCAGTAAAAATACTCAGTGCTTGCAGGAACAGGTCAAAAAGCACACCAGATCATTTTGGGCTTTGTGTTTTGTGTTTACGCAGATGCAAAAAACATGGATGTAAGAAATACCTTTAAAAGGTTAGACGGGTAGACCAACCCCCTCAGCGACTCACGAGTAGACCCCAGCGGCCATACATGCGGGTTGGTTTACTCGTGAGTAGACCCTGGTAGCCTTACTCACGAGTAGAGCCCACTCAGCTTATTCGTGAGAAGAGCACGGGTGGCTTACTCGTGAGTAGACCCTGCTCAGCTTACTCATGAGTAGACCTCAGTTGGCTTACTCGTGAGTAGGCACCCTGTCCGCTACTCACGCCTGTCGGCTTGTTGAATGATCTCCTCCATGCTGTTTGAGCAAAGGCTTCTCCCAAAACCTTCCTATGATATTGTTAGTACGAAAGGTGCCACCACGAACGCAGTTATCGACAGAGCTTAAATCAACCCCTCACGTGGAAATCCCAGGGAAATTCTCCTGCATTTGCAACTGAAAAAGAATCGGAAAAACTTCCATGTGCAAGCTTACACGTGGTGATAAAACGAGAAGTTTCTGAACAGATGAGGCATGTTGCACCGGAAAGAAAAGCCCTCTTTGCTAGACTTAAAAATCAGCTTGCATAAGCTTGTAAAATGTAAATAAGAAGATGGAGTAAGCTTCATTCAAATGCTAAACACTTCTTCAGTCTTAGGCCCCCCTCAGCTTTAAGTTACCAGTAAAAATAATCAGTGCTTGCAGGAACAGGTCAAAAAGCACCCCAGATCATTTTGGGCTTTGTGTTTTGTGTTTACGCAGATGCAAAAAACATGGATGTAAGAAATACCTTTAAAAGGTTAGACGGGTAGACCAACCCCCTCAGCGACTCACGAGTAGACCCCAGCGGCCATACATGCAAGTTGGTTTACTCGTGAGTAGACCCTGGTAGCCTTACTCACGAGTAGAGCCCGCTCAGCTTATTCGTAAGAAGAGCACGGGTGGCTTACTCGTGAGTAGACCCTGCTCAGCTTACTCATGAGTAGACCTCAGTTGGCTTACTCGTGAGTAGGCACCCTGTCCGCTACTCACGCCTGTCGGCTTGTTGAATAATCTCCTCTATGCTGTTTGAGCAAAGGCTTCTCCCAAAACCTTCCTATGATATTGTTAGTACGAAAGGTGCCACCACGAACGCAGTTATCGACAGAGCTTAAATCAACCCCTCACGTGGAAATCCCAGGGAAATTCTCCTGCATTTGCAACTGAAAAAGAATCGGAAAAACTTCCATGTGCAAGCTTACACGTGGTGATAAAACGAGAAGTTTCTGAACAGATGAGGCATGTTGCACCGGAAAGAAAAGCCCTCTTTGCTAGACTTAAAAATCAGCTTGCATAAGCTTGTAAAATGTAAATAAGAAGATGGGGGGAGCTTCATTCAAATGCTAAACACTTCTTCAGTCTTAGGCCCCCCTTAGCTTTAAGTTACCAGTAAAAATACTCAGTGCTTGCAGGAACAGGTCAAAAAGCACCCCAGATCATTTTGGGCTTTGTGTTTTGTGTTTACGCAGAAGCAAAAAACATGGATGTAAGAAATACCTTTAAAAGCTTAGACGGGTAGACCAACCCCCTCAGCGACTCACGAGTAGACCCCAGCGGCCATACATGCGGGTTGGTTTACT
Organism: Hemicordylus capensis; assembly: GCF_027244095.1. Taxonomy (NCBI): domain Eukaryota; kingdom Metazoa; phylum Chordata; class Lepidosauria; order Squamata; family Cordylidae; genus Hemicordylus; species Hemicordylus capensis. The sequence goes on along the minus strand of NC_069659.1, from coordinate 189,903,953 downwards.
CGTGAGTAGACCCTGGTAGCCTTACTCACGAGTAGACCCCGCTCAGCTTATTCGTGAGAAGAGCACGGGTGGCTTACTCGTGAGTAGACCCTGCTCAGCTTACTCATGAGTAGACCTCAGTTGGCTTACTCGTGAGTAGGCACCCTGTCCGCTACTCACGCCTGTCGGCTTGTTGAATGAACTCCTCCATGCTGTTTGAGCAAAGGCTTCTCCCAAAACCTTCCTATGATATTGTTAGTACGAAAGGTGCCACCACGAACGCAGTTATCGACAGAGCTTAAATCAACCCCTCACGTGGAAATCCCAGGGAAATTCTCCTGCATTTGCAACTGAAAAAGAATCGGAAAAACTTCCATGTGCAAGCTTACACGTGGTGATAAAACGAGAAGTTTCTGAACAGATGAGGCATGTTGCACCGGAAAGAAAAGCCCTCTTTGCTAGACTTAAAAATCAGCTTAGATAAGCTTGTAAAATGTAAATAAGAAGATGGAGTGAGCTTCATTCAAATGCTAAACACTTCTTCAGTCTTAGGCCCCCCCTCAGCTTTAAGTTACCAGTAAAAATAATCAGTGCTTGCAGGAACAGGTCAAAAAGCACCCCAGATCATTTTGGGCTTTGTGTTTTGTGTTTACGCAGATGCAAAAAACATGGATGTAAGAAATACCTTTAAAAGGTTAGACGGGTAGACCAACCCCCTCAGCGACTCACGAGTAGACCCCAGCGGCCATACATGCGGGTTGGTTTACTCGTGAGTAGACCCTGGTAGCCTTACTCACGAGTAGAGCCCACTCAGCTTTTTCGTGAGAAGAGCACGGGTGGCTTACTCGTGAGTAGACCCTGCTCAGCTCACTCATGAGTAGACCTCAGTTGGCTTACTCGTGAGTAGGCACCCTGTCCGCTACTCACGCCTGTCAGCTTGTTGAATAATCTCCTCTATGCTGTTTGAGCAAAGGCTTCTCCCAAAACCTTCCTATGATATTGTTAGTACGAAAGGTGCCACCACGAACGCAGTTATCGACAGAGCTTAAATCAACCCCTCACGTGGAAATCCCAGGGAAATTCTCCTGCATTTGCAACTGAAAAAGAATCGGAAAAACTTCCATGTGCAAGCTTACACGTGGTGATAAAACGAGAAGTTTCTGAACAGATGAGGCATGTTGCACCGGAAAGAAAAGCCCTCTTTGCTAGACTTAAAAATCAGCTTGCATAAGCTTGTAAAATGTAAATAAGAAGATGGAGTAAGCTTCATTCAAATGCTAAACACTTCTTCAGTCTTAGGCCCCCCTCAGCTTTAAGTTACCAGTAAAAATAATCAGTGCTTGCAGGAACAGGTCAAAAAGCACCCCAGATCATTTTGGGCTTTGTGTTTTGTGTTTACGCAGATGCAAAAAACATGGATGTAAGAAATACCTTTAAAAGGTTAGACGGGTAGACCAACCCCCTCAGCGACTCACGAGTAGACCCCAGCGGCCATACATGCGGGTTGGTATACTCGTGAGTAGACCCTGGTAGCCTTACTCACGAGTAGACCCCGCTCAGCTTATTCGTGAGAAGAGCACGGGTGGCTTACTCGTGAGTAGACCCTGCTCAGCTTACTCATGAGTAGACCTCAGTTGGCTTACTCGTGAGTAGGCACCCTGTCCGCTACTCACGCCTGTCGGCTTGTTGAATGATCTCCTCCATGCTGTTTGAGCAAAGGCTTCTCCCAAAACCTTCCTATCATATTGTTAGTACGAAAGGTGCCACCACGAACGCAGTTATCGACAGAGCTTAAATCAACCCCTCACGTGGAAATCCCAGGGAAATTCTCCTGCATTTGCAACTGAAAAAGAATCGGAAAAACTTCCATGTGCAAGCTTACACGTGGTGATAAAACGAGAAGTTTCTGAACAGATGAGGCATGTTGCACCGGAAAGAAAAGCCCTCTTTGCTAGACTTAAAAATCAGCTTGCATAAGCTTGTAAAATGTAAATAAGAAGATGGAGTAAGCTTCATTCAAATGCTAAACACTTCTTCAGTCTTAGGCCCCCCTCAGCTTTAAGTTACCAGTAAAAATAATCAGTGCTTGCAGGAACAGGTCAAAAAGCACCCCAGATCATTTTGGGCTTTGTGTTTTGTGTTTACGCAGATGCAAAAAACATGGATGTAAGAAATACCTTTAAAAGGTTAGACGGGTAGACCAACCCCCTCAGCAACTCACGAGTAGACCCCAGCGGCCATACATGCGGGTTGGTATACTCGTGAGTAGACCCTGGTAGCCTTACTCACGAGTAGACCCCGCTCAGCTTATTCGTGAGAAGAGCACGGGTGGCTTACTCGTGAGTAGACCCTGCTCAGCTTACTCATGAGTAGACCTCAGTTGGCTTACTCGTGAGTAGGCACCCTGTCCGCTACTCACGCCTGTCGGCTTGTTGAATGATCTCCTCCATGCTGTTTGAGCAAAGGCTTCTCCCAAAACCTTCCTATCATATTGTTAGTACGAAAGGTGCCACCACGAACGCAGTTATCGACAGAGCTTAAATCAACCCCTCACGTGGAAATCCCAGGGAAATTCTCCTGCATTTGCAACTGAAAAAGAATCGGAAAAACTTCCATGTGCAAGCTTACACGTGGTGATAAAACGAGAAGTTTCTGAACAGATGAGGCATGTTGCACCGGAAAGAAAAGCCCTCTTTGCTAGACTTAAAAATCAGCTTGCATAAGCTTGTAAAATGTAAATAAGAAGATGGGGGGAGCTTCATTCAAATGCTAAACACTTCTTCAGTCTTAGGCCCCCCTCAGCTTTAAGTTACCAGTAAAAATACTCAGTGCTTGCAGGAACAGGTCAAAAAGCACCCCAGATCATTTTGGGCTTTGTGTTTTGTGTTTACGCAGATGCAAAAAACATGGATGTAAGAAATACCTTTAAAAGGTTAGACGGGTAGACCAACCCCCTCAGCGACTCACGAGTAGACCCCAGCGGCCATACATGCAAGTTGGTTTACTCGTGAGTAGACCCTGGTAGCCTTACTCACGAGTAGAGCCCGCTCAGCTTATTCGTGAGAAGAGCACGGGTGGCTTACTCGTGAGTAGACCCTGCTCAGCTTACACATGAGTAGACCTCAGTTGGCTTACTCGTGAGTAGGCACCGTGTCCGCTACTCACGCCTGTCGGCTTGTTGAATAATCTCCTCTATGCTGTTTGAGCAAAGGCTTCTCCCAAAACCTTCCTATGATATTGTTAGTACGAAAGGTGCCACCACGAACGCAGTTATCGACAGAGCTTAAATCAACCCCTCACGTGGAAATCCCAGGGAAATTCTCCTGCATTTGCAACTGAAAAAGAATCGGAAAAACTTCCATGTGCAAGCTTACACGTGGTGATAAAACGAGAAGTTTCTGAACAGATGAGGCATGTTGCACCAGAAAGAAAAGCCCTCTTTGCTAGACTTAAAAATCAGCTTGCATAAGCTTGTAAAATGTAAATAAGAAGATGGAGTAAGCTTCATTCAAATGCTAAACACTTCTTCAGTCTTAGGCCCCCCTCAGCTTTAAGTTACCAGTAAAAATAATCAGTGCTTGCAGGAACAGGTCAAAAAGCACCCCAGATCATTTTGGGCTTTGTGTTTTGTGTTTACGCAGATGCAAAAAACATGGATGTAAGAAATACCTTTAAAAGGTTAGACGGGTAGACCAACCCCCTCAGCGACTCACGAGTAGACCCCAGCGGCCATACATGCGGGTTGGTATACTCGTGAGTAGACCCTGGTAGCCTTACTCACGAGTAGACCCCGCTCAGCTTATTCGTGAGAAGAGCACGGGTGGCTTACTCGTGAGTAGACCCTGCTCAGCTTACTCATGAGTAGACCTCAGTTGGCTTACTCGTGAGTAGGCACCCTGTCCGCTACTCACGCCTGTCGGCTTGTTGAATGATCTCCTCCATGCTGTTTGAGCAAAGGCTTCTCCCAAAACCTTCCTATGATATTGTTAGTACGAAAGGTGCCACCACGAACGCAGTTATCGACAGAGCTTAAATCAACCCCTCACGTGGAAATCCCAGGGAAATTCTCCTGCATTTGCAACTGAAAAAGAATCGGAAAAACTTCCATGTGCAAGCTTACACGTGGTGATAAAACGAGAAGTTTCTGAACAGATGAGGCATGTTGCACCGGAAAGAAAAGCCCTCTTTGCTAGACTTAAAAATCAGCTTGCATAAGCTTGTAAAATGTAAATAAGAAGATGGGGGGAGCTTCATTCAAATGCTAAACACTTCTTCAGTCTTAGGCCCCCCTCAGCTTTAAGTTACCAGTAAAAATACTCAGTGCTTGCAGGAACAGGTCAAAAAGCACCCCAGATCATTTTGGGCTTTGTGTTTTGTGTTTACGCAGATGCAAAAAACATGGATGTAAGAAATACCTTTAAAAGGTTAGACGGGTAGACCAACCCCCTCAGCGACTCACGAGTAGACCCCAGCGGCCATACATGCAAGTTGGTTTACTCGTGAGTAGACCCTGGTAGCCTTACTCACGAGTAGAGCCCGCTCAGCTTATTCGTAAGAAGAGCACGGGTGGCTTACTCGTGAGTAGACCCTGCTCAGCTTACTCATGAGTAGACCTCAGTTGGCTTACTCGTGAGTAGGCACCCTGTCCGCTACTCACGCCTGTCGGCTTGTTGAATAATCTCCTCTATGCTGTTTGAGCAAAGGCTTCTCCCAAAACCTTCCTATGATATTGTTAGTACGAAAGGTGCCACCACGAACGCAGTTATCGACAGAGCTTAAATCAACCCCTCACGTGGAAATCCCAGGGAAATTCTCCTGCATTTGCAACTGAAAAAGAATCGGAAAAACTTCCATGTGCAAGCTTACACGTGGTGATAAAACGAGAAGTTTCTGAACAGATGAGGCATGTTGCACCGGAAAGAAAAGCCCTCTTTGCTAGACTTAAAAATCAGCTTGCATAAGCTTGTAAAATGTAAATAAGAAGATGGAGTAAGCTTCATTCAAATGCTAAACACTTCTTCAGTCTTAGGCCCCCCTCAGCTTTAAGTTACCAGTAAAAATACTCAGTGCTTGCAGGAACAGGTCAAAAAGCACCCCAGATCATTTTGGGCTTTGTGTTTTGTGTTTACGCAGAAGCAAAAAACATGGATGTAAGAAATACCTTTAAAAGGTTAGACGGGTAGACCAACCCCCTCAGCGACTCACGAGTAGACCCCAGCGGCCATACATGCGGGTTGGTTTACTCGTGAGTAGACCCTGGTAGCCTTGCTCACGAGTAGACCCCGCTCAGCTCATTCGTGAGAAGAGCACGGGTGGCTTACTCGTGAGTAGACCCTGCTCAGCTTACACATGAGTAGACCTCAGTTGGCTTACTCGTGAGTAGGCACCCTGTCCGCTACTCACGCCTGTCGGCTTGTTGAATGATCTCCTCCATGCTGTTTGAGCAAAGGCTTCTCCCAAAACCTTCCTATGATATTGTTAGTACGAAAGGTGCCACCACGAACGCAGTTATCGACAGAGCTTAAATCAACCCCTCACGTGGAAATCCCAGGGAAATTCTCCTGCATTTGCAACTGAAAAAGAATCGGAAAAACTTCCATGTGCAAGCTTACACGTGGTGATAAAACGAGAAGTTTCTGAACAGATGAGGCATGTTGCACCGGAAAGAAAAGCCCTCTTTGCTAGACTTAAAAATCAGCTTGCATAAGATTGTAAAATGTAAATAAGAAGATGGGGGGAGCTTCATTCAAATGCTAAACACTTCTTCAGTCTTAGGCCCCCCTCAGCTTTAAGTTACCAGTAAAAATACTCAGTGCTTGCAGGAACAGGTCAAAAAGCACACCAGATCATTTTGGGCTTTGTGTTTTGTGTTTACGCAGATGCAAAAAACATGGATGTAAGAAATACCTTTAAAAGGTTAGACGGGTAGACCAACCCCCTCAGCGACTCACGAGTAGACCCCAGCGGCCATACATGCGGGTTGGTTTACTCGTGAGTAGACCCTGGTAGCCTTACTCACGAGTAGAGCCCACTCAGCTTATTCGTGAGAAGAGCACGGGTGGCTTACTCGTGAGTAGACCCTGCTCAGCTTACTCATGAGTAGACCTCAGTTGGCTTACTCGTGAGTAGGCACCCTGTCCGCTACTCACGCCTGTCGGCTTGTTGAATGATCTCCTCCATGCTGTTTGAGCAAAGGCTTCTCCCAAAACCTTCCTATGATATTGTTAGTACGAAAGGTGCCACCACGAACGCAGTTATCGACAGAGCTTAAATCAACCCCTCACGTGGAAATCCCAGGGAAATTCTCCTGCATTTGCAACTGAAAAAGAATCGGAAAAACTTCCATGTGCAAGCTTACACGTGGTGATAAAACGAGAAGTTTCTGAACAGATGAGGCATGTTGCACCGGAAAGAAAAGCCCTCTTTGCTAGACTTAAAAATCAGCTTGCATAAGCTTGTAAAATGTAAATAAGAAGATGGGGGGAGCTTCATTCAAATGCTAAACACTTCTTCAGTCTTAGGCCCCCCTCAGCTTTAAGTTACCAGTAAAAATACTCAGTGCTTGCAGGAACAGGTCAAAAAGCACCCCAGATCATTTTGGGCTTTGTGTTTTGTGTTTACGCAGATGCAAAAAACATGGATGTAAGAAATACCTTTAAAAGGTTAGACGGGTAGACCAACCCCCTCAGCGACTCACGAGTAGACCCCAGCGGCCATACATGCAAGTTGGTTTACTCGTGAGTAGACCCTGGTAGCCTTACTCACGAGTAGAGCCCGCTCAGCTTATTCGTAAGAAGAGCACGGGTGGCTTACTCGTGAGTAGACCCTGCTCAGCTTACTCATGAGTAGACCTCAGTTGGCTTACTCGTGAGTAGGCACCCTGTCCGCTACTCACGCCTGTCGGCTTGTTGAATAATCTCCTCTATGCTGTTTGAGCAAAGGCTTCTCCCAAAACCTTCCTATGATATTGTTAGTACGAAAGGTGCCACCACGAACGCAGTTATCGACAGAGCTTAAATCAACCCCTCACGTGGAAATCCCAGGGAAATTCTCCTGCATTTGCAACTGAAAAAGAATCGGAAAAACTTCCATGTGCAAGCTTACACGTGGTGATAAAACGAGAAGTTTCTGAACAGATGAGGCATGTTGCACCGGAAAGAAAAGCCCTCTTTGCTAGACTTAAAAATCAGCTTGCATAAGCTTGTAAAATGTAAATAAGAAGATGGAGTAAGCTTCATTCAAATGCTAAACACTTCTTCAGTCTTAGGCCCCCCTCAGCTTTAAGTTACCAGTAAAAATACTCAGTGCTTGCAGGAACAGGTCAAAAAGCACCCCAGATCATTTTGGGCTTTGTGTTTTGTGTTTACGCAGAAGCAAAAAACATGGATGTAAGAAATACCTTTAAAAGGTTAGACGGGTAGACCAACCCCCTCAGCGACTCACGAGTAGACCCCAGCGGCCATACATGCGGGTTGGTTTACTCGTGAGTAGACCCTGGTAGCCTTGCTCACGAGTAGACCCCGCTCAGCTCATTCGTGAGAAGAGCACGGGTGGCTTACTCGTGAGTAGACCCTGCTCAGCTTACACATGAGTAGACCTCAGTTGGCTTACTCGTGAGTAGGCACCCTGTCCGCTACTCACGCCTGTCGGCTTGTTGAATGATCTCCTCCATGCTGTTTGAGCAAAGGCTTCTCCCAAAACCTTCCTATGATATTGTTAGTACGAAAGGTGCCACCACGAACGCAGTTATCGACAGAGCTTAAATCAACCCCTCACGTGGAAATCCCAGGGAAATTCTCCTGCATTTGCAACTGAAAAAGAATCGGAAAAACTTCCATGTGCAAGCTTACACGTGGTGATAAAACGAGAAGTTTCTGAACAGATGAGGCATGTTGCACCGGAAAGAAAAGCCCTCTTTGCTAGACTTAAAAATCAGCTTGCATAAGCTTGTAAAATGTAAATAAGAAGATGGGGGGAGCTTCATTCAAATGCTAAACACTTCTTCAGTCTTAGGCCCCCCTCAGCTTTAAGTTACCAGTAAAAATACTCAGTGCTTGCAGGAACAGGTCAAAAAGCACCCCAGATCATTTTGGGCTTTGTGTTTTGTGTTTACGCAGATGCAAAAAACATGGATGTAAGAAATACCTTTAAAAGGTTAGACGGGTAGACCAACCCCCTCAGCGACTCACGAGTAGACCCCAGCGGCCATACATGCAAGTTGGTTTACTCGTGAGTAGACCCTGGTAGCCTTACTCACGAGTAGAGCCCGCTCAGCTTATTCGTGAGAAGAGCACGGGTGGCTTACTCGTGAGTAGACCCTGCTCAGCTTACACATGAGTAGACCTCAGTTGGCTTACTCGTGAGTAGGCACCGTGTCCGCTACTCACGCCTGTCGGCTTGTTGAATAATCTCCTCTATGCTGTTTGAGCAAAGGCTTCTCCCAAAACCTTCCTATGATATTGTTAGTACGAAAGGTGCCACCACGAACGCAGTTATCGACAGAGCTTAAATCAACCCCTCACGTGGAAATCCCAGGGAAATTCTCCTGCATTTGCAACTGAAAAAGAATCGGAAAAACTTCCATGTGCAAGCTTACACGTGGTGATAAAACGAGAAGTTTCTGAACAGATGAGGCATGTTGCACCAGAAAGAAAAGCCCTCTTTGCTAGACTTAAAAATCAGCTTGCATAAGCTTGTAAAATGTAAATAAGAAGATGGAGTAAGCTTCATTCAAATGCTAAACACTTCTTCAGTCTTAGGCCCCCCTCAGCTTTAAGTTACCAGTAAAAATAATCAGTGCTTGCAGGAACAGGTCAAAAAGCACCCCAGATCATTTTGGGCTTTGTGTTTTGTGTTTACGCAGATGCAAAAAACATGGATGTAAGAAATACCTTTAAAAGGTTAGACGGGTAGACCAACCCCCTCAGCGACTCACGAGTAGACCCCAGCGGCCATACATGCGGGTTGGTATACTCGTGAGTAGACCCTGGTAGCCTTACTCACGAGTAGACCCCGCTCAGCTTATTCGTGAGAAGAGCACGGGTGGCTTACTCGTGAGTAGACCCTGCTCAGCTTACTCATGAGTAGACCTCAGTTGGCTTACTCGTGAGTAGGCACCCTGTCCGCTACTCACGCCTGTCGGCTTGTTGAATGATCTCCTCCATGCTGTTTGAGCAAAGGCTTCTCCCAAAACCTTCCTATGATATTGTTAGTACGAAAGGTGCCACCACGAACGCAGTTATCGACAGAGCTTAAATCAACCCCTCACGTGGAAATCCCAGGGAAATTCTCCTGCATTTGCAACTGAAAAAGAATCGGAAAAACTTCCATGTGCAAGCTTACACGTGGTGATAAAACGAGAAGTTTCTGAACAGATGAGGCATGTTGCACCGGAAAGAAAAGCCCTCTTTGCTAGACTTAAAAATCAGCTTGCATAAGCTTGTAAAATGTAAATAAGAAGATGGGGGGAGCTTCATTCAAATGCTAAACACTTCTTCAGTCTTAGGCCCCCCTCAGCTTTAAGTTACCAGTAAAAATACTCAGTGCTTGCAGGAACAGGTCAAAAAGCACCCCAGATCATTTTGGGCTTTGTGTTTTGTGTTTACGCAGATGCAAAAAACATGGATGTAAGAAATACCTTTAAAAGGTTAGACGGGTAGACCAACCCCCTCAGCGACTCACGAGTAGACCCCAGCGGCCATACATGCAAGTTGGTTTACTCGTGAGTAGACCCTGGTAGCCTTACTCACGAGTAGAGCCCGCTCAGCTTATTCGTAAGAAGAGCACGGGTGGCTTACTCGTGAGTAGACCCTGCTCAGCTTACTCATGAGTAGACCTCAGTTGGCTTACTCGTGAGTAGGCACCCTGTCCGCTACTCACGCCTGTCGGCTTGTTGAATAATCTCCTCTATGCTGTTTGAGCAAAGGCTTCTCCCAAAACCTTCCTATGATATTGTTAGTACGAAAGGTGCCACCACGAACGCAGTTATCGACAGAGCTTAAATCAACCCCTCACGTGGAAATCCCAGGGAAATTCTCCTGCATTTGCAACTGAAAAAGAATCGGAAAAACTTCCATGTGCAAGCTTACACGTGGTGATAAAACGAGAAGTTTCTGAACAGATGAGGCATGTTGCACCGGAAAGAAAAGCCCTCTTTGCTAGACTTAAAAATCAGCTTGCATAAGCTTGTAAAATGTAAATAAGAAGATGGAGTAAGCTTCATTCAAATGCTAAACACTTCTTCAGTCTTAGGCCCCCCTCAGCTTTAAGTTACCAGTAAAAATACTCAGTGCTTGCAGGAACAGGTCAAAAAGCACCCCAGATCATTTTGGGCTTTGTGTTTTGTGTTTACGCAGAAGCAAAAAACATGGATGTAAGAAATACCTTTAAAAGGTTAGACGGGTAGACCAACCCCCTCAGCGACTCACGAGTAGACCCCAGCGGCCATACATGCGGGTTGGTTTACTCGTGAGTAGACCCTGGTAGCCTTGCTCACGAGTAGACCCCGCTCAGCTCATTCGTGAGAAGAGCACGGGTGGCTTACTCGTGAGTAGACCCTGCTCAGCTTACACATGAGTAGACCTCAGTTGGCTTACTCGTGAGTAGGCACCCTGTCCGCTACTCACGCCTGTCGGCTTGTTGAATGATCTCCTCCATGCTGTTTGAGCAAAGGCTTCTCCCAAAACCTTCCTATGATATTGTTAGTACGAAAGGTGCCACCACGAACGCAGTTATCGACAGAGCTTAAATCAACCCCTCACGTGGAAATCCCAGGGAAATTCTCCTGCATTTGCAACTGAAAAAGAATCGGAAAAACTTCCATGTGCAAGCTTACACGTGGTGATAAAACGAGAAGTTTCTGAACAGATGAGGCATGTTGCACCGGAAAGAAAAGCCCTCTTTGCTAGACTTAAAAATCAGCTTGCATAAGATTGTAAAATGTAAATAAGAAGATGGGGGGAGCTTCATTCAAATGCTAAACACTTCTTCAGTCTTAGGCCCCCCTCAGCTTTAAGTTACCAGTAAAAATACTCAGTGCTTGCAGGAACAGGTCAAAAAGCACACCAGATCATTTTGGGCTTTGTGTTTTGTGTTTACGCAGATGCAAAAAACATGGATGTAAGAAATACCTTTAAAAGGTTAGACGGGTAGACCAACCCCCTCAGCGACTCACGAGTAGACCCCAGCGGCCATACATGCGGGTTGGTTTACTCGTGAGTAGACCCTGGTAGCCTTACTCACGAGTAGAGCCCACTCAGCTTATTCGTGAGAAGAGCACGGGTGGCTTACTCGTGAGTAGACCCTGCTCAGCTTACTCATGAGTAGACCTCAGTTGGCTTACTCGTGAGTAGGCACCCTGTCCGCTACTCACGCCTGTCGGCTTGTTGAATGATCTCCTCCATGCTGTTTGAGCAAAGGCTTCTCCCAAAACCTTCCTATGATATTGTTAGTACGAAAGGTGCCACCACGAACGCAGTTATCGACAGAGCTTAAATCAACCCCTCACGTGGAAATCCCAGGGAAATTCTCCTGCATTTGCAACTGAAAAAGAATCGGAAAAACTTCCATGTGCAAGCTTACACGTGGTGATAAAACGAGAAGTTTCTGAACAGATGAGGCATGTTGCACCGGAAAGAAAAGCCCTCTTTGCTAGACTTAAAAATCAGCTTGCATAAGCTTGTAAAATGTAAATAAGAAGATGGGGGGAGCTTCATTCAAATGCTAAACACTTCTTCAGTCTTAGGCCCCCCTCAGCTTTAAGTTACCAGTAAAAATACTCAGTGCTTGCAGGAACAGGTCAAAAAGCACCCCAGATCATTTTGGGCTTTGTGTTTTGTGTTTACGCAGATGCAAAAAACATGGATGTAAGAAATACCTTTAAAAGGTTAGACGGGTAGACCAACCCCCTCAGCGACTCACGAGTAGACCCCAGCGGCCATACATGCAAGTTGGTTTACTCGTGAGTAGACCCTGGTAGCCTTACTCACGAGTAGAGCCCGCTCAGCTTATTCGTAAGAAGAGCACGGGTGGCTTACTCGTGAGTAGACCCTGCTCAGCTTACTCATGAGTAGACCTCAGTTGGCTTACTCGTGAGTAGGCACCCTGTCCGCTACTCACGCCTGTCGGCTTGTTGAATAATCTCCTCTATGCTGTTTGAGCAAAGGCTTCTCCCAAAACCTTCCTATGATATTGTTAGTACGAAAGGTGCCACCACGAACGCAGTTATCGACAGAGCTTAAATCAACCCCTCACGTGGAAATCCCAGGGAAATTCTCCTGCATTTGCAACTGAAAAAGAATCGGAAAAACTTCCATGTGCAAGCTTACACGTGGTGATAAAACGAGAAGTTTCTGAACAGATGAGGCATGTTGCACCGGAAAGAAAAGCCCTCTTTGCTAGACTTAAAAATCAGCTTGCATAAGCTTGTAAAATGTAAATAAGAAGATGGAGTAAGCTTCATTCAAATGCTAAACACTTCTTCAGTCTTAGGCCCCCCTCAGCTTTAAGTTACCAGTAAAAATACTCAGTGCTTGCAGGAACAGGTCAAAAAGCACCCCAGATCATTTTGGGCTTTGTGTTTTGTGTTTACGCAGAAGCAAAAAACATGGATGTAAGAAATACCTTTAAAAGGTTAGACGGGTAGACCAACCCCCTCAGCGACTCACGAGTAGACCCCAGCGGCCATACATGCGGGTTGGTTTACTCGTGAGTAGACCCTGGTAGCCTTGCTCACGAGTAGACCCCGCTCAGCTCATTCGTGAGAAGAGCACGGGTGGCTTACTCGTGAGTAGACCCTGCTCAGCTTACACATGAGTAGACCTCAGTTGGCTTACTCGTGAGTAGGCACCCTGTCCGCTACTCACGCCTGTCGGCTTGTTGAATGATCTCCTCCATGCTGTTTGAGCAAAGGCTTCTCCCAAAACCTTCCTATGATATTGTTAGTACGAAAGGTGCCACCACGAACGCAGTTATCGACAGAGCTTAAATCAACCCCTCACGTGGAAATCCCAGGGAAATTCTCCTGCATTTGCAACTGAAAAAGAATCGGAAAAACTTCCATGTGCAAGCTTACACGTGGTGATAAAACGAGAAGTTTCTGAACAGATGAGGCATGTTGCACCGGAAAGAAAAGCCCTCTTTGCTAGACTTAAAAATCAGCTTGCATAAGATTGTAAAATGTAAATAAGAAGATGGGGGGAGCTTCATTCAAATGCTAAACACTTCTTCAGTCTTAGGCCCCCCTCAGCTTTAAGTTACCAGTAAAAATACTCAGTGCTTGCAGGAACAGGTCAAAAAGCACACCAGATCATTTTGGGCTTTGTGTTTTGTGTTTACGCAGATGCAAAAAACATGGATGTAAGAAATACCTTTAAAAGGTTAGACGGGTAGACCAACCCCCTCAGCGACTCACGAGTAGACCCCAGCGGCCATACATGCGGGTTGGTTTACTCGTGAGTAGACCCTGGTAGCCTTACTCACGAGTAGAGCCCACTCAGCTTATTCGTGAGAAGAGCACGGGTGGCTTACTCGTGAGTAGACCCTGCTCAGCTTACTCATGAGTAGACCTCAGTTGGCTTACTCGTGAGTAGGCACCCTGTCCGCTACTCACGCCTGTCGGCTTGTTGAATGATCTCCTCCATGCTGTTTGAGCAAAGGCTTCTCCCAAAACCTTCCTATGATATTGTTAGTACGAAAGGTGCCACCACGAACGCAGTTATCGACAGAGCTTAAATCAACCCCTCACGTGGAAATCCCAGGGAAATTCTCCTGCATTTGCAACTGAAAAAGAATCGGAAAAACTTCCATGTGCAAGCTTACACGTGGTGATAAAACGAGAAGTTTCTGAACAGATGAGGCATGTTGCACCGGAAAGAAAAGCCCTCTTTGCTAGACTTAAAAATCAGCTTGCATAAGCTTGTAAAATGTAAATAAGAAGATGGAGTAAGCTTCATTCAAATGCTAAACACTTCTTCAGTCTTAGGCCCCCCTCAGCTTTAAGTTACCAGTAAAAATAATCAGTGCTTGCAGGAACAGGTCAAAAAGCACCCCAGATCATTTTGGGCTTTGTGTTTTGTGTTTACGCAGATGCAAAAAACATGGATGTAAGAAATACCTTTAAAAGGTTAGACGGGTAGACCAACCCCCTCAGCGACTCACGAGTAGACCCCAGCGGCCATACATGCAAGTTGGTTTACTCGTGAGTAGACCCTGGTAGCCTTACTCACGAGTAGAGCCCGCTCAGCTTATTCGTGAGAAGAGCACGGGTGGCTTACTCGTGAGTAGACCCTGCTCAGCTTACTCATGAGTAGACCTCAGTTGGCTTACTCGTGAGTAGGCACCCTGTCCGCTACTCACGCCTGTCGGCTTGTTGAATGATCTCCTCCATGCTGTTTGAGCAAAGGCTTCTCCCAAAACCTTCCTATGATATTGTTAGTACGAAAGGTGCCACCACGAACGCAGTTATCGACAGAGCTTAAATCAACCCCTCACGTGGAAATCCCAGGGAAATTCTCCTGCATTTGCAACTGAAAAAGAATCGGAAAAACTTCCATGTGCAAGCTTACACGTGGTGATAAAACGAGAAGTTTCTGAACAGATGAGGCATGTTGCACCGGAAAGAAAAGCCCTCTTTGCTAGACTTAAAAATCAGCTTGCATAAGCTTGTAAAATGTAAATAAGAAGATGGGGGGAGCTTCATTCAAATGCTAAACACTTCTTCAGTCTTAGGCCCCCCTTAGCTTTAAGTTACCAGTAAAAATACTCAGTGCTTGCAGGAACAGGTCAAAAAGCACCCCAGATCATTTTGGGCTTTGTGTTTTGTGTTTACGCAGAAGCAAAAAACATGGATGTAAGAAATACCTTTAAAAGCTTAGACGGGTAGACCAACCCCCTCAGCGACTCACGAGTAGACCCCAGCGGCCATACATGCGGGTTGGTTTACTCGTGAGTAGACCCTGGTAGCCTTACTCACGAGTAGACCCCGCTCAGCTTATTCGTGAGAAGAGCACGGGTGGCTTACTCGTGAGTAGACCCTGCTCAGCTTACTCATGAGTAGACCTCAGTTGGCTTACTCGTGAGTAGGCACCCTGTCCGCTACTCACGCCTGTCGGCTTGTTGAATGAACTCCTCCATGCTGTTTGAGCAAAGGCTTCTCCCAAAACCTTCCTATGATATTGTTAGTACGAAAGGTGCCACCACGAACGCAGTTATCGACAGAGCTTAAATCAACCCCTCACGTGGAAATCCCAGGGAAATTCTCCTGCATTTGCAACTGAAAAAGAATCGGAAAAACTTCCATGTGCAAGCTTACACGTGGTGATAAAACGAGAAGTTTCTGAACAGATGAGGCATGTTGCACCGGAAAGAAAAGCCCTCTTTGCTAGACTTAAAAATCAGCTTAGATAAGCTTGTAAAATGTAAATAAGAAGATGGAGTGAGCTTCATTCAAATGCTAAACACTTCTTCAGTCTTAGGCCCCCCCTCAGCTTTAAGTTACCAGTAAAAATAATCAGTGCTTGCAGGAACAGGTCAAAAAGCACCCCAGATCATTTTGGGCTTTGTGTTTTGTGTTTACGCAGATGCAAAAAACATGGATGTAAGAAATACCTTTAAAAGGTTAGACGGGTAGACCAACCCCCTCAGCGACTCACGAGTAGACCCCAGCGGCCATACATGCGGGTTGGTTTACTCGTGAGTAGACCCTGGTAGCCTTACTCACGAGTAGAGCCCACTCAGCTTTTTCGTGAGAAGAGCACGGGTGGCTTACTCGTGAGTAGACCCTGCTCAGCTCACTCATGAGTAGACCTCAGTTGGCTTACTCGTGAGTAGGCACCCTGTCCGCTACTCACGCCTGTCAGCTTGTTGAATAATCTCCTCTATGCTGTTTGAGCAAAGGCTTCTCCCAAAACCTTCCTATGATATTGTTAGTACGAAAGGTGCCACCACGAACGCAGTTATCGACAGAGCTTAAATCAACCCCTCACGTGGAAATCCCAGGGAAATTCTCCTGCATTTGCAACTGAAAAAGAATCGGAAAAACTTCCATGTGCAAGCTTACACGTGGTGATAAAACGAGAAGTTTCTGAACAGATGAGGCATGTTGCACCGGAAAGAAAAGCCCTCTTTGCTAGACTTAAAAATCAGCTTGCATAAGCTTGTAAAATGTAAATAAGAAGATGGAGTAAGCTTCATTCAAATGCTAAACACTTCTTCAGTCTTAGGCCCCCCTCAGCTTTAAGTTACCAGTAAAAATAATCAGTGCTTGCAGGAACAGGTCAAAAAGCACCCCAGATCATTTTGGGCTTTGTGTTTTGTGTTTACGCAGATGCAAAAAACATGGATGTAAGAAATACCTTTAAAAGGTTAGACGGGTAGACCAACCCCCTCAGCGACTCACGAGTAGACCCCAGCGGCCATACATGCGGGTTGGTATACTCGTGAGTAGACCCTGGTAGCCTTACTCACGAGTAGACCCCGCTCAGCTTATTCGTGAGAAGAGCACGGGTGGCTTACTCGTGAGTAGACCCTGCTCAGCTTACTCATGAGTAGACCTCAGTTGGCTTACTCGTGAGTAGGCACCCTGTCCGCTACTCACGCCTGTCGGCTTGTTGAATGATCTCCTCCATGCTGTTTGAGCAAAGGCTTCTCCCAAAACCTTCCTATCATATTGTTAGTACGAAAGGTGCCACCACGAACGCAGTTATCGACAGAGCTTAAATCAACCCCTCACGTGGAAATCCCAGGGAAATTCTCCTGCATTTGCAACTGAAAAAGAATCGGAAAAACTTCCATGTGCAAGCTTACACGTGGTGATAAAACGAGAAGTTTCTGAACAGATGAGGCATGTTGCACCGGAAAGAAAAGCCCTCTTTGCTAGACTTAAAAATCAGCTTGCATAAGCTTGTAAAATGTAAATAAGAAGATGGAGTAAGCTTCATTCAAATGCTAAACACTTCTTCAGTCTTAGGCCCCCCTCAGCTTTAAGTTACCAGTAAAAATAATCAGTGCTTGCAGGAACAGGTCAAAAAGCACCCCAGATCATTTTGGGCTTTGTGTTTTGTGTTTACGCAGATGCAAAAAACATGGATGTAAGAAATACCTTTAAAAGGTTAGACGGGTAGACCAACCCCCTCAGCGACTCACGAGTAGACCCCAGCGGCCATACATGCGGGTTGGTATACTCGTGAGTAGACCCTGGTAGCCTTACTCACGAGTAGACCCCGCTCAGCTTATTCGTGAGAAGAGCACGGGTGGCTTACTCGTGAGTAGACCCTGCTCAGCTTACTCATGAGTAGACCTCAGTTGGCTTACTCGTGAGTAGGCACCCTGTCCGCTACTCACGCCTGTCGGCTTGTTGAATGATCTCCTCCATGCTGTTTGAGCAAAGGCTTCTCCCAAAACCTTCCTATCATATTGTTAGTACGAAAGGTGCCACCACGAACGCAGTTATCGACAGAGCTTAAATCAACCCCTCACGTGGAAATCCCAGGGAAATTCTCCTGCATTTGCAACTGAAAAAGAATCGGAAAAACTTCCATGTGCAAGCTTACACGTGGTGATAAAACGAGAAGTTTCTGAACAGATGAGGCATGTTGCACCGGAAAGAAAAGCCCTCTTTGCTAGACTTAAAAATCAGCTTGCATAAGCTTGTAAAATGTAAATAAGAAGATGGGGGGAGCTTCATTCAAATGCTAAACACTTCTTCAGTCTTAGGCCCCCCTCAGCTTTAAGTTACCAGTAAAAATACTCAGTGCTTGCAGGAACAGGTCAAAAAGCACCCCAGATCATTTTGGGCTTTGTGTTTTGTGTTTACGCAGATGCAAAAAACATGGATGTAAGAAATACCTTTAAAAGGTTAGACGGGTAGACCAACCCCCTCAGCGACTCACGAGTAGACCCCAGCGGCCATACATGCAAGTTGGTTTACTCGTGAGTAGACCCTGGTAGCCTTACTCACGAGTAGAGCCCGCTCAGCTTATTCGTGAGAAGAGCACGGGTGGCTTACTCGTGAGTAGACCCTGCTCAGCTTACACATGAGTAGACCTCAGTTGGCTTACTCGTGAGTAGGCACCCTGTCCGCTACTCACGCCTGTCGGCTTGTTGAATGATCTCCTCCATGCTGTTTGAGCAAAGGCTTCTCCCAAAACCTTCCTATGATATTGTTAGTACGAAAGGTGCCACCACGAACGCAGTTATCGACAGAGCTTAAATCAACCCCTCACGTGGAAATCCCAGGGAAATTCTCCTGCATTTGCAACTGAAAAAGAATCGGAAAAACTTCCATGTGCAAGCTTACACGTGGTGATAAAACGAGAAGTTTCTGAACAGATGAGGCATGTTGCACCGGAAAGAAAAGCCCTCTTTGCTAGACTTAAAAATCAGCTTAGATAAGCTTGTAAAATGTAAATAAGAAGATGGAGTGAGCTTCATTCAAATGCTAAACACTTCTTCAGTCTTAGGCCCCCCCTCAGCTTTAAGTTACCAGTAAAAATAATCAGTGCTTGCAGGAACAGGTCAAAAAGCACCCCAGATCATTTTGGGCTTTGTGTTTTGTGTTTACGCAGATGCAAAAAACATGGATGTAAGAAATACCTTTAAAAGGTTAGACGGGTAGACCAACCCCCTCAGCGACTCACGAGTAGACCCCAGCGGCCATACATGCGGGTTGGTTTACTCGTGAGTAGACCCTGGTAGTCTTACTCACGAGTAGACCCCGCTCAGCTTATTCGTGAGAAGAGCACGGGTGGCTTACTCATGAGTAGACCCTGCTCAGCTTACTCATGAGTAGACCTCAGTTGGCTTACTCGTGAGTAGGCACCCTGTCCGCTACTCACGCCTGTCGGCTTGTTGAATGATCTCCTCCATGCTGTTTGAGCAAAGGCTTCTCCCAAAACCTTCCTATGATATTGTTAGTACGAAAGGTGCCACCACGAACGCAGTTATCGACAGAGCTTAAATCAACCCCTCACGTGGAAATCCCAGGGAAATTCTCCTGCATTTGCAACTGAAAAAGAATCGGAAAAACTTCCATGTGCAAGCTTACACGTGGTGATAAAACGAGAAGTTTCTGAACAGATGAGGCATGTTGCACCGGAAAGAAAAGCCCTCTTTGCTAGACTTAAAAATCAGCTTGCATAAGCTTGTAAAATGTAAATAAGAAGATGGAGTAAGCTTCATTCAAATGCTAAACACTTCTTCAGTCTTAGGCCCCCCTCAGCTTTAAGTTACCAGTAAAAATAATCAGTGCTTGCAGGAACAGGTCAAAAAGCACCCCAGATCATTTTGGGCTTTGTGTTTTGTGTTTACGCAGATGCAAAAAACATGGATGTAAGAAATACCTTTAAAAGGTTAGACGGGTAGACCAACCCCCTCAGCGACTCACGAGTAGACCCCAGCTGCCATACATGCGGGTTGGTTTACTCGTGAGTAGACCCTGGTAGCCTTACTCACGAGTAGACCCCGCTCAGCTTATTCGTGAGAAGAGCACGGGTGGCTTACTCGTGAGTAGACCCTGCTCAGCTTACTCATGAGTAGACCTCAGTTGGCTTACTCGTGAGTAGGCACCCTGTCCGCTACTCACGCCTGTCGGCTTGTTGAATGATCTCCTCCATGCTGTTTGAGCAAAGGCTTCTCCCAAAACCTTCCTATGATATTGTTAGTACGAAAGGTGCCACCACGAACGCAGTTATCGACAGAGCTTAAATCAACCCCTCACGTGGAAATCCCAGGGAAATTCTCCTGCATTTGCAACTGAAAAAGAATCGGAAAAACTTCCATGTGCAAGCTTACACGTGGTGATAAAACGAGAAGTTTCTGAACAGATGAGGCATGTTGCACCGGAAAGAAAAGCCCTCTTTGCTAGACTTAAAAATCAGCTTGCATAAGCTTGTAAAATGTAAATAAGAAGATGGGGGGAGCTTCATTCAAATGCTAAACACTTCTTCAGTCTTAGGCCCCCCTCAGCTTTAAGTTACCAGTAAAAATACTCAGTGCTTGCAGGAACAGGTCAAAAAGCACCCCAGATCATTTTGGGCTTTGTGTTTTGTGTTTACGCAGATGCAAAAAACATGGATGTAAGAAATACCTTTAAAAGGTTAGACGGGTAGACCAACCCCCTCAGCGACTCACGAGTAGACCCCAGCGGCCATACATGCGGGTTGGTTTACTCGTGAGTAGACCCTGGTAGCCTTACTCACGAGTAGACCCCGCTCAGCTTATTCGTGAGAAGAGCACGGGTGGCTTACTCATGAGTAGACCCTGCTCAGCTTACTCATGAGTAGACCTCAGTTGGCTTACTCGTGAGTAGGCACCCTGTCCGCTACTCACGCCTGTCGGCTTGTTGAATGATCTCCTCCATGCTGTTTGAGCAAAGGCTTCTCCCAAAACCTTCCTATGATATTGTTAGTACGAAAGGTGCCACCACGAACGCAGTTATCGACAGAGCTTAAATCAACCCCTCACGTGGAAATCCCAGGGAAATTCTCCTGCATTTGCAACTGAAAAAGAATCGGAAAAACTTCCATGTGCAAGCTTACACGTGGTGATAAAACGAGAAGTTTCTGAACAGATGAGGCATGTTGCACCGGAAAGAAAAGCCCTCTTTGCTAGACTTAAAAATCAGCTTGCATAAGCTTGTAAAATGTAAATAAGAAGATGGAGTAAGCTTCATTCAAATGCTAAACACTTCTTCAGTCTTAGGCCCCCCTCAGCTTTAAGTTACCAGTAAAAATACTCAGTGCTTGCAGGAACAGGTCAAAAAGCACCCCAGATCATTTTGGGCTTTGTGTTTTGTGTTTACGCAGAAGCAAAAAACATGGATGTAAGAAATACCTTTAAAAGGTTAGACGGGTAGACCAACCCCCTCAGCGACTCACGAGTAGACCCCAGCGGCCATACATGCGGGTTGGTTTACTCGTGAGTAGACCCTGGTAGCCTTGCTCACGAGTAGACCCCGCTCAGCTCATTCGTGAGAAGAGCACGGGTGGCTTACTCGTGAGTAGACCCTGCTCAGCTTACACATGAGTAGACCTCAGTTGGCTTACTCGTGAGTAGGCACCCTGTCCGCTACTCACGCCTGTCGGCTTGTTGAATGATCTCCTCCATGCTGTTTGAGCAAAGGCTTCTCCCAAAACCTTCCTATGATATTGTTAGTACGAAAGGTGCCACCACGAACGCAGTTATCGACAGAGCTTAAATCAACCCCTCACGTGGAAATCCCAGGGAAATTCTCCTGCATTTGCAACTGAAAAAGAATCGGAAAAACTTCCATGTGCAAGCTTACACGTGGTGATAAAACGAGAAGTTTCTGAACAGATGAGGCATGTTGCACCGGAAAGAAAAGCCCTCTTTGCTAGACTTAAAAATCAGCTTGCATAAGATTGTAAAATGTAAATAAGAAGATGGGGGGAGCTTCATTCAAATGCTAAACACTTCTTCAGTCTTAGGCCCCCCTCAGCTTTAAGTTACCAGTAAAAATACTCAGTGCTTGCAGGAACAGGTCAAAAAGCACACCAGATCATTTTGGGCTTTGTGTTTTGTGTTTACGCAGATGCAAAAAACATGGATGTAAGAAATACCTTTAAAAGGTTAGACGGGTAGACCAACCCCCTCAGCGACTCACGAGTAGACCCCAGCGGCCATACATGCGGGTTGGTTTACTCGTGAGTAGACCCTGGTAGCCTTACTCACGAGTAGAGCCCACTCAGCTTATTCGTGAGAAGAGCACGGGTGGCTTACTCGTGAGTAGACCCTGCTCAGCTTACTCATGAGTAGACCTCAGTTGGCTTACTCGTGAGTAGGCACCCTGTCCGCTACTCACGCCTGTCGGCTTGTTGAATGATCTCCTCCATGCTGTTTGAGCAAAGGCTTCTCCCAAAACCTTCCTATGATATTGTTAGTACGAAAGGTGCCACCACGAACGCAGTTATCGACAGAGCTTAAATCAACCCCTCACGTGGAAATCCCAGGGAAATTCTCCTGCATTTGCAACTGAAAAAGAATCGGAAAAACTTCCATGTGCAAGCTTACACGTGGTGATAAAACGAGAAGTTTCTGAACAGATGAGGCATGTTGCACCGGAAAGAAAAGCCCTCTTTGCTAGACTTAAAAATCAGCTTGCATAAGCTTGTAAAATGTAAATAAGAAGATGGAGTAAGCTTCATTCAAATGCTAAACACTTCTTCAGTCTTAGGCCCCCCTCAGCTTTAAGTTACCAGTAAAAATAATCAGTGCTTGCAGGAACAGGTCAAAAAGCACCCCAGATCATTTTGGGCTTTGTGTTTTGTGTTTACGCAGATGCAAAAAACATGGATGTAAGAAATACCTTTAAAAGGTTAGACGGGTAGACCAACCCCCTCAGCGACTCACGAGTAGACCCCAGCGGCCATACATGCAAGTTGGTTTACTCGTGAGTAGACCCTGGTAGCCTTACTCACGAGTAGAGCCCGCTCAGCTTATTCGTGAGAAGAGCACGGGTGGCTTACTCGTGAGTAGACCCTGCTCAGCTTACACATGAGTAGACCTCAGTTGACTTACTCGTGAGTAGGCACCCTGTCCGCTACTCACGCCTGTCGGCTTGTTGAATGATCTCCTCCATGCTGTTTGAGCAAAGGCTTCTCCCAAAACCTTCCTATGATATTGTTAGTACGAAAGGTGCCACCACGAACGCAGTTATCGACAGAGCTTAAATCAACCCCTCACGTGGAAATCCCAGGGAAATTCTCCTGCATTTGCAACTGAAAAAGAATCGGAAAAACTTCCATGTGCAAGCTTACACGTGGTGATAAAACGAGAAGTTTCTGAACAGATGAGGCATGTTGCACCGGAAAGAAAAGCCCTCTTTGCTAGACTTAAAAATCAGCTTAGATAAGCTTGTAAAATGTAAATAAGAAGATGGAGTGAGCTTCATTCAAATGCTAAACACTTCTTCAGTCTTAGGCCCCCCCTCAGCTTTAAGTTACCAGTAAAAATAATCAGTGCTTGCAGGAACAGGTCAAAAAGCACCCCAGATCATTTTGGGCTTTGTGTTTTGTGTTTACGCAGATGCAAAAAACATGGATGTAAGAAATACCTTTAAAAGGTTAGACGGGTAGACCAACCCCCTCAGCGACTCACGAGTAGACCCCAGCGGCCATACATGCGGGTTGGTTTACTCGTGAGTAGACCCTGGTAGTCTTACTCACGAGTAGACCCCGCTCAGCTTATTCGTGAGAAGAGCACGGGTGGCTTACTCATGAGTAGACCCTGCTCAGCTTACTCATGAGTAGACCTCAGTTGGCTTACTCGTGAGTAGGCACCCTGTCCGCTACTCACGCCTGTCGGCTTGTTGAATGATCTCCTCCATGCTGTTTGAGCAAAGGCTTCTCCCAAAACCTTCCTATGATATTGTTAGTACGAAAGGTGCCACCACGAACGCAGTTATCGACAGAGCTTAAATCAACCCCTCACGTGGAAATCCCAGGGAAATTCTCCTGCATTTGCAACTGAAAAAGAATCGGAAAAACTTCCATGTGCAAGCTTACACGTGGTGATAAAACGAGAAGTTTCTGAACAGATGAGGCATGTTGCACCGGAAAGAAAAGCCCTCTTTGCTAGACTTAAAAATCAGCTTGCATAAGCTTGTAAAATGTAAATAAGAAGATGGAGTAAGCTTCATTCAAATGCTAAACACTTCTTCAGTCTTAGGCCCCCCTCAGCTTTAAGTTACCAGTAAAAATAATCAGTGCTTGCAGGAACAGGTCAAAAAGCACCCCAGATCATTTTGGGCTTTGTGTTTTGTGTTTACGCAGATGCAAAAAACATGGATGTAAGAAATACCTTTAAAAGGTTAGACGGGTAGACCAACCCCCTCAGCGACTCACGAGTAGACCCCAGCGGCCATACATGCGGGTTGGTTTACTCGTGAGTAGACCCTGGTAGCCTTACTCACGAGTAGAGCCCACTCAGCTTATTCGTGAGAAGAGCACGGGTGGCTTACTCGTGAGTAGACCCTGCTCAGCTTACTCATGAGTAGACCTCAGTTGGCTTACTCGTGAGTAGGCACCCTGTCCGCTACTCACGCCTGTCGGCTTGTTGAATGATCTCCTCCATGCTGTTTGAGCAAAGGCTTCTCCCAAAACCTTCCTATGATATTGTTAGTACGAAAGGTGCCACCACGAACGCAGTTATCGACAGAGCTTAAATCAACCCCTCACGTGGAAATCCCAGGGAAATTCTCCTGCATTTGCAACTGAAAAAGAATCGGAAAAACTTCCATGTGCAAGCTTACACGTGGTGATAAAACGAGAAGTTTCTGAACAGATGAGGCATGTTGCACCGGAAAGAAAAGCCCTCTTTGCTAGACTTAAAAATCAGCTTGCATAAGCTTGTAAAATGTAAATAAGAAGATGGAGTAAGCTTCATTCAAATGCTAAACACTTCTTCAGTCTTAGGCCCCCCTCAGCTTTAAGTTACCAGTAAAAATACTCAGTGCTTGCAGGAACAGGTCAAAAAGCACCCCAGATCATTTTGGGCTTTGTGTTTTGTGTTTACGCAGATGCAAAAAACATGGATGTAAGAAATACCTTTAAAAGGTTAGACGGGTAGACCAACCCCCTCAGCGACTCACGAGTAGACCCCAGCGGCCATACATGCAAGTTGGTTTACTCGTGAGTAGACCCTGGTAGCCTTACTCACGAGTAGAGCCCGCTCAGCTTATTCGTGAGAAGAGCACGGGTGGCTTACTCGTGAGTAGACCCTGCTCAGCTTACACATGAGTAGACCTCAGTTGGCTTACTCGTGAGTAGGCACCCTGTCCGCTACTCACGCCTGTCGGCTTGTTGAATGATCTCCTCCATGCTGTTTGAGCAAAGGCTTCTCCCAAAACCTTCCTATGATATTGTTAGTACGAAAGGTGCCACCACGAACGCAGTTATCGACAGAGCTTAAATCAACCCCTCACGTGGAAATCCCAGGGAAATTCTCCTGCATTTGCAACTGAAAAAGAATCGGAAAAACTTCCATGTGCAAGCTTACACGTGGTGATAAAACGAGAAGTTTCTGAACAGATGAGGCATGTTGCACCGGAAAGAAAAGCCCTCTTTGCTAGACTTAAAAATCAGCTTAGATAAGCTTGTAAAATGTAAATAAGAAGATGGAGTGAGCTTCATTCAAATGCTAAACACTTCTTCAGTCTTAGGCCCCCCCTCAGCTTTAAGTTACCAGTAAAAATAATCAGTGCTTGCAGGAACAGGTCAAAAAGCACCCCAGATCATTTTGGGCTTTGTGTTTTGTGTTTACGCAGATGCAAAAAACATGGATGTAAGAAATACCTTTAAAAGGTTAGACGGGTAGACCAACCCCCTCAGCGACTCACGAGTAGACCCCAGCGGCCATACATGCGGGTTGGTTTACTCGTGAGTAGACCCTGGTAGTCTTACTCACGAGTAGACCCCGCTCAGCTTATTCGTGAGAAGAGCACGGGTGGCTTACTCATGAGTAGACCCTGCTCAGCTTACTCATGAGTAGACCTCAGTTGGCTTACTCGTGAGTAGGCACCCTGTCCGCTACTCACGCCTGTCGGCTTGTTGAATGATCTCCTCCATGCTGTTTGAGCAAAGGCTTCTCCCAAAACCTTCCTATGATATTGTTAGTACGAAAGGTGCCACCACGAACGCAGTTATCGACAGAGCTTAAATCAACCCCTCACGTGGAAATCCCAGGGAAATTCTCCTGCATTTGCAACTGAAAAAGAATCGGAAAAACTTCCATGTGCAAGCTTACACGTGGTGATAAAACGAGAAGTTTCTGAACAGATGAGGCATGTTGCACCGGAAAGAAAAGCCCTCTTTGCTAGACTTAAAAATCAGCTTGCATAAGCTTGTAAAATGTAAATAAGAAGATGGAGTAAGCTTCATTCAAATGCTAAACACTTCTTCAGTCTTAGGCCCCCCTCAGCTTTAAGTTACCAGTAAAAATAATCAGTGCTTGCAGGAACAGGTCAAAAAGCACCCCAGATCATTTTGGGCTTTGTGTTTTGTGTTTACGCAGATGCAAAAAACATGGATGTAAGAAATACCTTTAAAAGGTTAGACGGGTAGACCAACCCCCTCAGCGACTCACGAGTAGACCCCAGCGGCCATACATGCAAGTTGGTTTACTCGTGAGTAGACCCTGGTAGCCTTACTCACGAGTAGAGCCCGCTCAGCTTATTCGTGAGAAGAGCACGGGTGGCTTACTCGTGAGTAGACCCTGCTCAGCTTACACATGAGTAGACCTCAGTTGGCTTACTCGTGAGTAGGCACCCTGTCCGCTACTCACGCCTGTCGGCTTGTTGAATGATCTCCTCCATGCTGTTTGAGCAAAGGCTTCTCCCAAAACCTTCCTATGATATTGTTAGTACGAAAGGTGCCACCACGAACGCAGTTATCGACAGAGCTTAAATCAACCCCTCACGTGGAAATCCCAGGGAAATTCTCCTGCATTTGCAACTGAAAAAGAATCGGAAAAACTTCCATGTGCAAGCTTACACGTGGTGATAAAACGAGAAGTTTCTGAACAGATGAGGCATGTTGCACCGGAAAGAAAAGCCCTCTTTGCTAGACTTAAAAATCAGCTTAGATAAGCTTGTAAAATGTAAATAAGAAGATGGAGTGAGCTTCATTCAAATGCTAAACACTTCTTCAGTCTTAGGCCCCCCCTCAGCTTTAAGTTACCAGTAAAAATAATCAGTGCTTGCAGGAACAGGTCAAAAAGCACCCCAGATCATTTTGGGCTTTGTGTTTTGTGTTTACGCAGATGCAAAAAACATGGATGTAAGAAATACCTTTAAAAGGTTAGACGGGTAGACCAACCCCCTCAGCGACTCACGAGTAGACCCCAGCGGCCATACATGCGGGTTGGTTTACTCGTGAGTAGACCCTGGTAGTCTTACTCACGAGTAGACCCCGCTCAGCTTATTCGTGAGAAGAGCACGGGTGGCTTACTCATGAGTAGACCCTGCTCAGCTTACTCATGAGTAGACCTCAGTTGGCTTACTCGTGAGTAGGCACCCTGTCCGCTACTCACGCCTGTCGGCTTGTTGAATGATCTCCTCCATGCTGTTTGAGCAAAGGCTTCTCCCAAAACCTTCCTATGATATT
Source organism: Hemicordylus capensis (assembly GCF_027244095.1). Classification (NCBI taxonomy): domain Eukaryota; kingdom Metazoa; phylum Chordata; class Lepidosauria; order Squamata; family Cordylidae; genus Hemicordylus; species Hemicordylus capensis. The sequence goes on along the minus strand of NC_069659.1, from coordinate 189,876,858 downwards.
GTTAGTACGAAAGGTGCCACCACGAACGCAGTTATCGACAGAGCTTAAATCAACCCCTCACGTGGAAATCCCAGGGAAATTCTCCTGCATTTGCAACTGAAAAAGAATCGGAAAAACTTCCATGTGCAAGCTTACACGTGGTGATAAAACGAGAAGTTTCTGAACAGATGAGGCATGTTGCACCGGAAAGAAAAGCCCTCTTTGCTAGACTTAAAAATCAGCTTGCATAAGCTTGTAAAATGTAAATAAGAAGATGGAGTAAGCTTCATTCAAATGCTAAACACTTCTTCAGTCTTAGGCCCCCCTCAGCTTTAAGTTACCAGTAAAAATACTCAGTGCTTGCAGGAACAGGTCAAAAAGCACCCCAGATCATTTTGGGCTTTGTGTTTTGTGTTTACGCAGATGCAAAAAACATGGATGTAAGAAATACCTTTAAAAGGTTAGACGGGTAGACCAACCCCCTCAGCGACTCACGAGTAGACCCCAGCGGCCATACATGCAAGTTGGTTTACTCGTGAGTAGACCCTGGTAGCCTTACTCACGAGTAGAGCCCGCTCAGCTTATTCGTGAGAAGAGCACGGGTGGCTTACTCGTGAGTAGACCCTGCTCAGCTTACACATGAGTAGACCTCAGTTGGCTTACTCGTGAGTAGGCACCCTGTCCGCTACTCACGCCTGTCGGCTTGTTGAATGATCTCCTCCATGCTGTTTGAGCAAAGGCTTCTCCCAAAACCTTCCTATGATATTGTTAGTACGAAAGGTGCCACCACGAACGCAGTTATCGACAGAGCTTAAATCAACCCCTCACGTGGAAATCCCAGGGAAATTCTCCTGCATTTGCAACTGAAAAAGAATCGGAAAAACTTCCATGTGCAAGCTTACACGTGGTGATAAAACGAGAAGTTTCTGAACAGATGAGGCATGTTGCACCGGAAAGAAAAGCCCTCTTTGCTAGACTTAAAAATCAGCTTAGATAAGCTTGTAAAATGTAAATAAGAAGATGGAGTGAGCTTCATTCAAATGCTAAACACTTCTTCAGTCTTAGGCCCCCCCTCAGCTTTAAGTTACCAGTAAAAATAATCAGTGCTTGCAGGAACAGGTCAAAAAGCACCCCAGATCATTTTGGGCTTTGTGTTTTGTGTTTACGCAGATGCAAAAAACATGGATGTAAGAAATACCTTTAAAAGGTTAGACGGGTAGACCAACCCCCTCAGCGACTCACGAGTAGACCCCAGCGGCCATACATGCGGGTTGGTTTACTCGTGAGTAGACCCTGGTAGTCTTACTCACGAGTAGACCCCGCTCAGCTTATTCGTGAGAAGAGCACGGGTGGCTTACTCATGAGTAGACCCTGCTCAGCTTACTCATGAGTAGACCTCAGTTGGCTTACTCGTGAGTAGGCACCCTGTCCGCTACTCACGCCTGTCGGCTTGTTGAATGATCTCCTCCATGCTGTTTGAGCAAAGGCTTCTCCCAAAACCTTCCTATGATATTGTTAGTACGAAAGGTGCCACCACGAACGCAGTTATCGACAGAGCTTAAATCAACCCCTCACGTGGAAATCCCAGGGAAATTCTCCTGCATTTGCAACTGAAAAAGAATCGGAAAAACTTCCATGTGCAAGCTTACACGTGGTGATAAAACGAGAAGTTTCTGAACAGATGAGGCATGTTGCACCGGAAAGAAAAGCCCTCTTTGCTAGACTTAAAAATCAGCTTGCATAAGCTTGTAAAATGTAAATAAGAAGATGGAGTAAGCTTCATTCAAATGCTAAACACTTCTTCAGTCTTAGGCCCCCCTCAGCTTTAAGTTACCAGTAAAAATAATCAGTGCTTGCAGGAACAGGTCAAAAAGCACCCCAGATCATTTTGGGCTTTGTGTTTTGTGTTTACGCAGATGCAAAAAACATGGATGTAAGAAATACCTTTAAAAGGTTAGACGGGTAGACCAACCCCCTCAGCGACTCACGAGTAGACCCCAGCGGCCATACATGCAAGTTGGTTTACTCGTGAGTAGACCCTGGTAGCCTTACTCACGAGTAGAGCCCGCTCAGCTTATTCGTGAGAAGAGCACGGGTGGCTTACTCGTGAGTAGACCCTGCTCAGCTTACACATGAGTAGACCTCAGTTGGCTTACTCGTGAGTAGGCACCCTGTCCGCTACTCACGCCTGTCGGCTTGTTGAATGATCTCCTCCATGCTGTTTGAGCAAAGGCTTCTCCCAAAACCTTCCTATGATATTGTTAGTACGAAAGGTGCCACCACGAACGCAGTTATCGACAGAGCTTAAATCAACCCCTCACGTGGAAATCCCAGGGAAATTCTCCTGCATTTGCAACTGAAAAAGAATCGGAAAAACTTCCATGTGCAAGCTTACACGTGGTGATAAAACGAGAAGTTTCTGAACAGATGAGGCATGTTGCACCGGAAAGAAAAGCCCTCTTTGCTAGACTTAAAAATCAGCTTAGATAAGCTTGTAAAATGTAAATAAGAAGATGGAGTGAGCTTCATTCAAATGCTAAACACTTCTTCAGTCTTAGGCCCCCCCTCAGCTTTAAGTTACCAGTAAAAATAATCAGTGCTTGCAGGAACAGGTCAAAAAGCACCCCAGATCATTTTGGGCTTTGTGTTTTGTGTTTACGCAGATGCAAAAAACATGGATGTAAGAAATACCTTTAAAAGGTTAGACGGGTAGACCAACCCCCTCAGCGACTCACGAGTAGACCCCAGCGGCCATACATGCGGGTTGGTTTACTCGTGAGTAGACCCTGGTAGTCTTACTCACGAGTAGACCCCGCTCAGCTTATTCGTGAGAAGAGCACGGGTGGCTTACTCATGAGTAGACCCTGCTCAGCTTACTCATGAGTAGACCTCAGTTGGCTTACTCGTGAGTAGGCACCCTGTCCGCTACTCACGCCTGTCGGCTTGTTGAATGATCTCCTCCATGCTGTTTGAGCAAAGGCTTCTCCCAAAACCTTCCTATGATATTGTTAGTACGAAAGGTGCCACCACGAACGCAGTTATCGACAGAGCTTAAATCAACCCCTCACGTGGAAATCCCAGGGAAATTCTCCTGCATTTGCAACTGAAAAAGAATCGGAAAAACTTCCATGTGCAAGCTTACACGTGGTGATAAAACGAGAAGTTTCTGAACAGATGAGGCATGTTGCACCGGAAAGAAAAGCCCTCTTTGCTAGACTTAAAAATCAGCTTGCATAAGCTTGTAAAATGTAAATAAGAAGATGGAGTAAGCTTCATTCAAATGCTAAACACTTCTTCAGTCTTAGGCCCCCCTCAGCTTTAAGTTACCAGTAAAAATAATCAGTGCTTGCAGGAACAGGTCAAAAAGCACCCCAGATCATTTTGGGCTTTGTGTTTTGTGTTTACGCAGATGCAAAAAACATGGATGTAAGAAATACCTTTAAAAGGTTAGACGGGTAGACCAACCCCCTCAGCGACTCACGAGTAGACCCCAGCGGCCATACATGCGGGTTGGTTTACTCGTGAGTAGACCCTGGTAGTCTTACTCACGAGTAGACCCCGCTCAGCTTATTCGTGAGAAGAGCACGGGTGGCTTACTCATGAGTAGACCCTGCTCAGCTTACTCATGAGTAGACCTCAGTTGGCTTACTCGTGAGTAGGCACCCTGTCCGCTACTCACGCCTGTCGGCTTGTTGAATGATCTCCTCCATGCTGTTTGAGCAAAGGCTTCTCCCAAAACCTTCCTATGATATTGTTAGTACGAAAGGTGCCACCACGAACGCAGTTATCGACAGAGCTTAAATCAACCCCTCACGTGGAAATCCCAGGGAAATTCTCCTGCATTTGCAACTGAAAAAGAATCGGAAAAACTTCCATGTGCAAGCTTACACGTGGTGATAAAACGAGAAGTTTCTGAACAGATGAGGCATGTTGCACCGGAAAGAAAAGCCCTCTTTGCTAGACTTAAAAATCAGCTTGCATAAGCTTGTAAAATGTAAATAAGAAGATGGAGTAAGCTTCATTCAAATGCTAAACACTTCTTCAGTCTTAGGCCCCCCTCAGCTTTAAGTTACCAGTAAAAATAATCAGTGCTTGCAGGAACAGGTCAAAAAGCACCCCAGATCATTTTGGGCTTTGTGTTTTGTGTTTACGCAGATGCAAAAAACATGGATGTAAGAAATACCTTTAAAAGGTTAGACGGGTAGACCAACCCCCTCAGCGACTCACGAGTAGACCCCAGCGGCCATACATGCAAGTTGGTTTACTCGTGAGTAGACCCTGGTAGCCTTACTCACGAGTAGAGCCCGCTCAGCTTATTCGTGAGAAGAGCACGGGTGGCTTACTCGTGAGTAGACCCTGCTCAGCTTACACATGAGTAGACCTCAGTTGGCTTACTCGTGAGTAGGCACCCTGTCCGCTACTCACGCCTGTCGGCTTGTTGAATGATCTCCTCCATGCTGTTTGAGCAAAGGCTTCTCCCAAAACCTTCCTATGATATTGTTAGTACGAAAGGTGCCACCACGAACGCAGTTATCGACAGAGCTTAAATCAACCCCTCACGTGGAAATCCCAGGGAAATTCTCCTGCATTTGCAACTGAAAAAGAATCGGAAAAACTTCCATGTGCAAGCTTACACGTGGTGATAAAACGAGAAGTTTCTGAACAGATGAGGCATGTTGCACCGGAAAGAAAAGCCCTCTTTGCTAGACTTAAAAATCAGCTTAGATAAGCTTGTAAAATGTAAATAAGAAGATGGAGTGAGCTTCATTCAAATGCTAAACACTTCTTCAGTCTTAGGCCCCCCCTCAGCTTTAAGTTACCAGTAAAAATAATCAGTGCTTGCAGGAACAGGTCAAAAAGCACCCCAGATCATTTTGGGCTTTGTGTTTTGTGTTTACGCAGATGCAAAAAACATGGATGTAAGAAATACCTTTAAAAGGTTAGACGGGTAGACCAACCCCCTCAGCGACTCACGAGTAGACCCCAGCGGCCATACATGCGGGTTGGTTTACTCGTGAGTAGACCCTGGTAGCCTTACTCACGAGTAGAGCCCACTCAGCTTATTCGTGAGAAGAGCACGGGTGGCTTACTCGTGAGTAGACCCTGCTCAGCTTACTCATGAGTAGACCTCAGTTGGCTTACTCGTGAGTAGGCACCCTGTCCGCTACTCACGCCTGTCGGCTTGTTGAATGATCTCCTCCATGCTGTTTGAGCAAAGGCTTCTCCCAAAACCTTCCTATGATATTGTTAGTACGAAAGGTGCCACCACGAACGCAGTTATCGACAGAGCTTAAATCAACCCCTCACGTGGAAATCCCAGGGAAATTCTCCTGCATTTGCAACTGAAAAAGAATCGGAAAAACTTCCATGTGCAAGCTTACACGTGGTGATAAAACGAGAAGTTTCTGAACAGATGAGGCATGTTGCACCGGAAAGAAAAGCCCTCTTTGCTAGACTTAAAAATCAGCTTGCATAAGCTTGTAAAATGTAAATAAGAAGATGGAGTAAGCTTCATTCAAATGCTAAACACTTCTTCAGTCTTAGGCCCCCCTCAGCTTTAAGTTACCAGTAAAAATACTCAGTGCTTGCAGGAACAGGTCAAAAAGCACCCCAGATCATTTTGGGCTTTGTGTTTTGTGTTTACGCAGATGCAAAAAACATGGATGTAAGAAATACCTTTAAAAGGTTAGACGGGTAGACCAACCCCCTCAGCGACTCACGAGTAGACCCCAGCGGCCATACATGCAAGTTGGTTTACTCGTGAGTAGACCCTGGTAGCCTTACTCACGAGTAGAGCCCGCTCAGCTTATTCGTGAGAAGAGCACGGGTGGCTTACTCGTGAGTAGACCCTGCTCAGCTTACACATGAGTAGACCTCAGTTGGCTTACTCGTGAGTAGGCACCCTGTCCGCTACTCACGCCTGTCGGCTTGTTGAATGATCTCCTCCATGCTGTTTGAGCAAAGGCTTCTCCCAAAACCTTCCTATGATATTGTTAGTACGAAAGGTGCCACCACGAACGCAGTTATCGACAGAGCTTAAATCAACCCCTCACGTGGAAATCCCAGGGAAATTCTCCTGCATTTGCAACTGAAAAAGAATCGGAAAAACTTCCATGTGCAAGCTTACACGTGGTGATAAAACGAGAAGTTTCTGAACAGATGAGGCATGTTGCACCGGAAAGAAAAGCCCTCTTTGCTAGACTTAAAAATCAGCTTAGATAAGCTTGTAAAATGTAAATAAGAAGATGGAGTGAGCTTCATTCAAATGCTAAACACTTCTTCAGTCTTAGGCCCCCCCTCAGCTTTAAGTTACCAGTAAAAATAATCAGTGCTTGCAGGAACAGGTCAAAAAGCACCCCAGATCATTTTGGGCTTTGTGTTTTGTGTTTACGCAGATGCAAAAAACATGGATGTAAGAAATACCTTTAAAAGGTTAGACGGGTAGACCAACCCCCTCAGCGACTCACGAGTAGACCCCAGCGGCCATACATGCGGGTTGGTTTACTCGTGAGTAGACCCTGGTAGTCTTACTCACGAGTAGACCCCGCTCAGCTTATTCGTGAGAAGAGCACGGGTGGCTTACTCATGAGTAGACCCTGCTCAGCTTACTCATGAGTAGACCTCAGTTGGCTTACTCGTGAGTAGGCACCCTGTCCGCTACTCACGCCTGTCGGCTTGTTGAATGATCTCCTCCATGCTGTTTGAGCAAAGGCTTCTCCCAAAACCTTCCTATGATATTGTTAGTACGAAAGGTGCCACCACGAACGCAGTTATCGACAGAGCTTAAATCAACCCCTCACGTGGAAATCCCAGGGAAATTCTCCTGCATTTGCAACTGAAAAAGAATCGGAAAAACTTCCATGTGCAAGCTTACACGTGGTGATAAAACGAGAAGTTTCTGAACAGATGAGGCATGTTGCACCGGAAAGAAAAGCCCTCTTTGCTAGACTTAAAAATCAGCTTGCATAAGCTTGTAAAATGTAAATAAGAAGATGGAGTAAGCTTCATTCAAATGCTAAACACTTCTTCAGTCTTAGGCCCCCCTCAGCTTTAAGTTACCAGTAAAAATAATCAGTGCTTGCAGGAACAGGTCAAAAAGCACCCCAGATCATTTTGGGCTTTGTGTTTTGTGTTTACGCAGATGCAAAAAACATGGATGTAAGAAATACCTTTAAAAGGTTAGACGGGTAGACCAACCCCCTCAGCGACTCACGAGTAGACCCCAGCGGCCATACATGCAAGTTGGTTTACTCGTGAGTAGACCCTGGTAGCCTTACTCATGAGTAGAGCCCGCTCAGCTTATTCGTGAGAAGAGCACGGGTGGCTTACTCGTGAGTAGACCCTGCTCAGCTTACACATGAGTAGACCTCAGTTGGCTTACTCGTGAGTAGGCACCCTGTCCGCTACTCACGCCTGTCGGCTTGTTGAATGATCTCCTCCATGCTGTTTGAGCAAAGGCTTCTCCCAAAACCTTCCTATGATATTGTTAGTACGAAAGGTGCCACCACGAACGCAGTTATCGACAGAGCTTAAATCAACCCCTCACGTGGAAATCCCAGGGAAATTCTCCTGCATTTGCAACTGAAAAAGAATCGGAAAAACTTCCATGTGCAAGCTTACACGTGGTGATAAAACGAGAAGTTTCTGAACAGATGAGGCATGTTGCACCGGAAAGAAAAGCCCTCTTTGCTAGACTTAAAAATCAGCTTAGATAAGCTTGTAAAATGTAAATAAGAAGATGGAGTGAGCTTCATTCAAATGCTAAACACTTCTTCAGTCTTAGGCCCCCCCTCAGCTTTAAGTTACCAGTAAAAATAATCAGTGCTTGCAGGAACAGGTCAAAAAGCACCCCAGATCATTTTGGGCTTTGTGTTTTGTGTTTACGCAGATGCAAAAAACATGGATGTAAGAAATACCTTTAAAAGGTTAGACGGGTAGACCAACCCCCTCAGCGACTCACGAGTAGACCCCAGCGGCCATACATGCGGGTTGGTTTACTCGTGAGTAGACCCTGGTAGTCTTACTCACGAGTAGACCCCGCTCAGCTTATTCGTGAGAAGAGCACGGGTGGCTTACTCATGAGTAGACCCTGCTCAGCTTACTCATGAGTAGACCTCAGTTGGCTTACTCGTGAGTAGGCACCCTGTCCGCTACTCACGCCTGTCGGCTTGTTGAATGATCTCCTCCATGCTGTTTGAGCAAAGGCTTCTCCCAAAACCTTCCTATGATATTGTTAGTACGAAAGGTGCCACCACGAACGCAGTTATCGACAGAGCTTAAATCAACCCCTCACGTGGAAATCCCAGGGAAATTCTCCTGCATTTGCAACTGAAAAAGAATCGGAAAAACTTCCATGTGCAAGCTTACACGTGGTGATAAAACGAGAAGTTTCTGAACAGATGAGGCATGTTGCACCGGAAAGAAAAGCCCTCTTTGCTAGACTTAAAAATCAGCTTGCATAAGCTTGTAAAATGTAAATAAGAAGATGGAGTAAGCTTCATTCAAATGCTAAACACTTCTTCAGTCTTAGGCCCCCCTCAGCTTTAAGTTACCAGTAAAAATAATCAGTGCTTGCAGGAACAGGTCAAAAAGCACCCCAGATCATTTTGGGCTTTGTGTTTTGTGTTTACGCAGATGCAAAAAACATGGATGTAAGAAATACCTTTAAAAGGTTAGACGGGTAGACCAACCCCCTCAGCGACTCACGAGTAGACCCCAGCTGCCATACATGCGGGTTGGTTTACTCGTGAGTAGACCCTGGTAGCCTTACTCACGAGTAGACCCCGCTCAGCTTATTCGTGAGAAGAGCACGGGTGGCTTACTCGTGAGTAGACCCTGCTCAGCTTACTCATGAGTAGACCTCAGTTGGCTTACTCGTGAGTAGGCACCCTGTCCGCTACTCACGCCTGTCGGCTTGTTGAATGATCTCCTCCATGCTGTTTGAGCAAAGGCTTCTCCCAAAACCTTCCTATGATATTGTTAGTACGAAAGGTGCCACCACGAACGCAGTTATCGACAGAGCTTAAATCAACCCCTCACGTGGAAATCCCAGGGAAATTCTCCTGCATTTGCAACTGAAAAAGAATCGGAAAAACTTCCATGTGCAAGCTTACACGTGGTGATAAAACGAGAAGTTTCTGAACAGATGAGGCATGTTGCACCGGAAAGAAAAGCCCTCTTTGCTAGACTTAAAAATCAGCTTGCATAAGCTTGTAAAATGTAAATAAGAAGATGGGGGGAGCTTCATTCAAATGCTAAACACTTCTTCAGTCTTAGGCCCCCCTCAGCTTTAAGTTACCAGTAAAAATACTCAGTGCTTGCAGGAACAGGTCAAAAAGCACCCCAGATCATTTTGGGCTTTGTGTTTTGTGTTTACGCAGATGCAAAAAACATGGATGTAAGAAATACCTTTAAAAGGTTAGACGGGTAGACCAACCCCCTCAGCGACTCACGAGTAGACCCCAGCGGCCATACATGCGGGTTGGTTTACTCGTGAGTAGACCCTGGTAGCCTTACTCACGAGTAGACCCCGCTCAGCTTATTCGTGAGAAGAGCACGGGTGGCTTACTCATGAGTAGACCCTGCTCAGCTTACTCATGAGTAGACCTCAGTTGGCTTACTCGTGAGTAGGCACCCTGTCCGCTACTCACGCCTGTCGGCTTGTTGAATGATCTCCTCCATGCTGTTTGAGCAAAGGCTTCTCCCAAAACCTTCCTATGATATTGTTAGTACGAAAGGTGCCACCACGAACGCAGTTATCGACAGAGCTTAAATCAACCCCTCACGTGGAAATCCCAGGGAAATTCTCCTGCATTTGCAACTGAAAAAGAATCGGAAAAACTTCCATGTGCAAGCTTACACGTGGTGATAAAACGAGAAGTTTCTGAACAGATGAGGCATGTTGCACCGGAAAGAAAAGCCCTCTTTGCTAGACTTAAAAATCAGCTTGCATAAGCTTGTAAAATGTAAATAAGAAGATGGAGTAAGCTTCATTCAAATGCTAAACACTTCTTCAGTCTTAGGCCCCCCTCAGCTTTAAGTTACCAGTAAAAATAATCAGTGCTTGCAGGAACAGGTCAAAAAGCACCCCAGATCATTTTGGGCTTTGTGTTTTGTGTTTACGCAGATGCAAAAAACATGGATGTAAGAAATACCTTTAAAAGGTTAGACGGGTAGACCAACCCCCTCAGCGACTCACGAGTAGACCCCAGCGGCCATACATGCGGGTTGGTATACTCGTGAGTAGACCCTGGTAGCCTTACTCACGAGTAGACCCCGCTCAGCTTATTCGTGAGAAGAGCACGGGTGGCTTACTCGTGAGTAGACCCTGCTCAGCTTACTCATGAGTAGACCTCAGTTGGCTTACTCGTGAGTAGGCACCCTGTCCGCTACTCACGCCTGTCGGCTTGTTGAATGATCTCCTCCATGCTGTTTGAGCAAAGGCTTCTCCCAAAACCTTCCTATGATATTGTTAGTACGAAAGGTGCCACCACGAACGCAGTTATCGACAGAGCTTAAATCAACCCCTCACGTGGAAATCCCAGGGAAATTCTCCTGCATTTGCAACTGAAAAAGAATCGGAAAAACTTCCATGTGCAAGCTTACACGTGGTGATAAAACGAGAAGTTTCTGAACAGATGAGGCATGTTGCACCGGAAAGAAAAGCCCTCTTTGCTAGACTTAAAAATCAGCTTGCATAAGCTTGTAAAATGTAAATAAGAAGATGGAGTAAGCTTCATTCAAATGCTAAACACTTCTTCAGTCTTAGGCCCCCCTCAGCTTTAAGTTACCAGTAAAAATAATCAGTGCTTGCAGGAACAGGTCAAAAAGCACCCCAGATCATTTTGGGCTTTGTGTTTTGTGTTTACGCAGATGCAAAAAACATGGATGTAAGAAATACCTTTAAAAGGTTAGACGGGTAGACCAACCCCCTCAGCGACTCACGAGTAGACCCCAGCGGCCATACATGCGGGTTGGTATACTCGTGAGTAGACCCTGGTAGCCTTACTCACGAGTAGACCCCGCTCAGCTTATTCGTGAGAAGAGCACGGGTGGCTTACTCGTGAGTAGACCCTGCTCAGCTTACTCATGAGTAGACCTCAGTTGGCTTACTCGTGAGTAGGCACCCTGTCCGCTACTCACGCCTGTCGGCTTGTTGAATGATCTCCTCCATGCTGTTTGAGCAAAGGCTTCTCCCAAAACCTTCCTATGATATTGTTAGTACGAAAGGTGCCACCACGAACGCAGTTATCGACAGAGCTTAAATCAACCCCTCACGTGGAAATCCCAGGGAAATTCTCCTGCATTTGCAACTGAAAAAGAATCGGAAAAACTTCCATGTGCAAGCTTACACGTGGTGATAAAACGAGAAGTTTCTGAACAGATGAGGCATGTTGCACCGGAAAGAAAAGCCCTCTTTGCTAGACTTAAAAATCAGCTTGCATAAGCTTGTAAAATGTAAATAAGAAGATGGGGGGAGCTTCATTCAAATGCTAAACACTTCTTCAGTCTTAGGCCCCCCTCAGCTTTAAGTTACCAGTAAAAATACTCAGTGCTTGCAGGAACAGGTCAAAAAGCACCCCAGATCATTTTGGGCTTTGTGTTTTGTGTTTACGCAGATGCAAAAAACATGGATGTAAGAAATACCTTTAAAAGGTTAGACGGGTAGACCAACCCCCTCAGCGACTCACGAGTAGACCCCAGCGGCCATACATGCGGGTTGGTTTACTCGTGAGTAGACCCTGGTAGCCTTACTCACGAGTAGAGCCCACTCAGCTTATTCGTGAGAAGAGCACGGGTGGCTTACTCGTGAGTAGACCCTGCTCAGCTTACTCATGAGTAGACCTCAGTTGGCTTACTCGTGAGTAGGCACCCTGTCCGCTACTCACGCCTGTCAGCTTGTTGAATAATCTCCTCTATGCTGTTTGAGCAAAGGCTTCTCCCAAAACCTTCCTATGATATTGTTAGTACGAAAGGTGCCACCACGAACGCAGTTATCGAAAGAGCTTAAATCAACCCCTCACGTGGAAATCCCAGGGAAATTCTCCTGCATTTGCAACTGAAAAAGAATCGGAAAAACTTCCATGTGCAAGCTTACACGTGGTGATAAAACGAGAAGTTTCTGAACAGATGAGGCATGTTGCACCGGAAAGAAAAGCCCTCTTTGCTAGACTTAAAAATCAGCTTGCATAAGCTTGTAAAATGTAAATAAGAAGATGGAGTAAGCTTCATCTAACTCGTTCGTCTAACCTTTTAAAGGTATTTCTTACATCCATGTTTTTTGCTTCTGCGTAAACACAAAACACAAAGCCCAAAATGATCTGGGGTGCTTTTTGACCTGTTCCTGCAAGCACTGAGTATTTTTACTGGTAACTTAAAGCTGAGGGGGGCCTAAGACTGAAGAAGTGTTTAGCATTTGAATGAAGCTCCCCCCATCTTCTTATTTACATTTTACAAGCTTATGCAAGCTGATTTTTAAGTCTAGCAAAGAGGGCTTTTCTTTCCGGTGCAACATGCCTCATCTGTTCAGAAACTTCTCGTTTTATCACCACATGTAAGCTTGCACATGGAAGTTTTTCCGATTCTTTTTCAGTTGCAAATGCAGGAGAATTTCCCTGGGATTTCCACGTGAGGGGTTGATTTAAGCTCTGTCGATAACTGCGTTCGTGGTGGCACCTTTCGTACTAACAATATCATAGGAAGGTTTTGGGAGAAGCCTTTGCTCAAACAGCATAGAGGAGATTATTCAACAAGCCGACAGGCGTGAGTAGCGGACAGGGTGCCTACTCACGAGTAAGCCAACTGAGGTCTACTCATGAGTAAGCTGAGCAGGGTCTACTCACGAGTAAGCCACCAGTGCTCTTCTCACGAATAAGCTGAGCGGGGTCTACTCGTGAGTAAGGCTACCAGGGTCTACTCACGAGTAAACCAACCCGCATGTATGGCCGCTGGGGTCTACTCGTGAGTCGCTGAGGGGGTTGGTCTACCCGTCTAACCTTTTAAAGGTATTTCTTACATCCATGTTTTTTGCATCTGCGTAAACACAAAACACAAAGCCCAAAATGATCTGGGGTGCTTTTTGAGCTGTTCCTGCAAGCACTGATTATTTTTACTGGTAACTTAAAGCTGAGGGGGGGCCTAAGACTGAAGAAGTGTTTAGCATTTGAATGAAGCTCACTCCATCTTCTTATTTACATTTTACAAGCTTATCTAAGCTGATTTTTAAGTCTAGCAAAGAGGGCTTTTCTTTCCGGTGCAACATGCCTCATCTGTTCAGAAACTTCTCGTTTTATCACCACGTGTAAGCTTGCACATGGAAGTTTTTCCGATTCTTTTTCAGTTGCAAATGCAGGAGAATTTCCCTGGGATTTCCACGTGAGGGGTTGATTTAAGCTCTGTCGATAACTGCGTTCGTGGTGGCACCTTTCGTACTAACAATATCATAGGAAGGTTTTGGGAGAAGCCTTTGCTCAAACAGCATAGAGGAGATTATTCAACAAGCCGACAGGCGTGAGTAGCGGACAGGGTGCCTACTCACGAGTAAGCCAACTGAGGTCTACTCATGAGTAAGCTGAGCAGGGTCTACTAACGAGTAAGCCACCCGTGCTCTTCTCACGAATAAGCTGAGCGGGCTCTACTCGTGAGTAAGGCTACCAGGGTCTACTCACGAGTAAACCAACCCGCATATATGGCCGCTGGGGTCTACTCGTGAGTCGCTGAGGGGGTTGGTCTACCCGTCTAACCTTTTAAAGGTATTTCTTACATCCATGTTTTTTGCATCTGCGTAAACACAAAACACAAAGCCCAAAATGATCTGGGGTGCTTTTTGACCTGTTCCTGCAAGCACTGATTATTTTTACTGGTAACTTAAAGCTGAGGGGGGGCCTAAGACTGAAGAAGTGTTTAGCATTTGAATGAAGCTCACTCCATCTTCTTATTTACATTTTACAAGCTTATCTAAGCTGATTTTTAAGTCTAGCAAAGAGGGCTTTTCTTTCCGGTGCAACATGCCTCATCTGTTCAGAAACTTCTCGTTTTATCACCACGTGTAAGCTTGCACATGGAAGTTTTTCCGATTCTTTTTCAGTTGCAAATGCAGGAGAATTTCCCTGGGATTTCCACGTGAGGGGTTGATTTAAGCTCTGTCGATAACTGCGTTCGTGGTGGCACCTTTCGTACTAACAATATCATAGGAAGGTTTTGGGAGAAGCCTTTGCTCAAACAGCATGGAGGAGATCATTCAACAAGCCGACAGGCGTGAGTAGCGGACAGGGTGCCTACTCACGAGTAAGCCAACTGAGGTCTACTCATGAGTAAGCTGAGCAGGGTCTACTCACGAGTAAGCCACCCGTGCTCTTCTCACGAATAAGCTGAGCGGGGTCTACTCGTGAGTAAGGCTACCAGGGTCTACTCACGAGTAAACCAACCCGCATGTATGGCCGCTGGGGTCTACTCGTGAGTCGCTGAGGGGGTTGGTCTACCCGTCTAACCTTTTAAAGGTTTTTCTTACATCCATGTTTTTTGCATCTGCGTAAACACAAAACACAAAGCCCAAAATGATCTGGGGTGCTTTTTGACCTGTTCCTGCAAGCACTGATTATTTTTACTGGTAACTTAAAGCTGAGGGGGGGGCCTAAGACTGAAGAAGTGTTTAGCATTTGAATGAAGCTCACTCCATCTTCTTATTTACATTTTACAAGCTTATCTAAGCTGATTTTTAAGTCTAGCAAAGAGGGCTTTTCTTTCCGGTGCAACATGCCTCATCTGTTCAGAAACTTCTCGTTTTATCACCACGTGTAAGCTTGCACATGGAAGTTTTTCCGATTCTTTTTCAGTTGCAAATGCAGGAGAATTTCCCTGGGATTTCCACGTGAGGGGTTGATTTAAGCTCTGTCGATAACTGCGTTCGTGGTGGCACCTTTCGTACTAACAATATCATAGGAAGGTTTTGGGAGAAGCCTTTGCTCAAACAGCATGGATGAGATCATTCAACAAGCCGACAGGCGTGAGTAGCGGACAGGGTGCCTACTCACGAGTAAGCCAACGGAGGTCTACTCATGAGTAAGCTGAGCAGGGTCTACTCACGAGTAAGCCACCCGTGCTCTTCTCACGAATAAGCTGAGCGGGCTCTACTCGTGAGTAAGGCTACCAGGGTCTACTCACGAGTATACCAACCCGCATGTATGGCCGCTGGGGTCTACTCGTGAGTCGCTGAGGGGGTTAGTCTACCCGTCTAACCTTTTAAAGGTATTTCTTACATCCATGTTTTTTGCATCTGCGTAAACACAAAACACAAAGCCCAAAATGATCTGGGGTGCTTTTTGACCTGTTCCTGCAAGCACTGATTATTTTTACTGGTAACTTAAAGCTGAGGGGGGGCCTAAGACTGAAGAAGTGTTTAGCATTTGAATGAAGCTCACTCCATCTTCTTATTTACATTTTACAAGCTTATCTAAGCTGATTTTTAAGTCTAGCAAAGAGGGCTTTTCTTTCCGGTGCAACATGCCTCATCTGTTCAGAAACTTCTCGTTTTATCACCACGTGTAAGCTTGCACATGGAAGTTTTTCCGATTCTTTTTCAGTTGCAAATGCAGGAGAATTTCCCTGGGATTTCCACGTGAGGGGTTGATTTAAGCTCTGTCGATAACTGCGTTCGTGGTGGCACCTTTCGTACTAACAATATCATAGGAAGGTTTTGGGAGAAGCCTTTGCTCAAACAGCATGGAGGAGATCATTCAACAAGCCGACAGGCGTGAGTAGCGGACAGGGTGCCTACTCACGAGTAAGCCAACTGAGGTCTACTCATGAGTAAGCTGAGCAGGGTCTACTCACGAGTAAGCCACCCGTGCTCTTCTCACGAATAAGCTGAGCGGGCTCTACTCGTGAGTAAGGCTACCAGGGTCTACTCACGAGTAAACCAACCCGCATGTATGGCCGCTGGGGTCTACTCGTGAGTCGCTGAGGGGGTTGGTCTACCCGTCTAACCTTTTAAAGGTATTTCTTACATCCATGTTTTTTGCATCTGCGTAAACACAAAACACAAAGCCCAAAATGATCTGGGGTGCTTTTTGACCTGTTCCTGCAAGCACTGAGTATTTTTACTGGTAACTTAAAGCTGAGGGGGGCCTAAGACTGAAGAAGTGTTTAGCATTTGAATGAAGCTCCCCCCATCTTCTTATTTACATTTTACAAGCTTATGCAAGCTGATTTTTAAGTCTAGCAAAGAGGGCTTTTCTTTCCGGTGCAACATGCCTCATCTGTTCAGAAACTTCTCGTTGTATCACCACGTGTAAGCTTGCACATGGAAGTTTTTCCGATTCTTTTTCAGTTGCAAATGCAGGAGAATTTCCCTGGGATTTCCACGTGAGGGGTTGATTTAAGCTCTGTCGATAACTGCGTTCGTGGTGGCACCTTTCGTACTAACAATATCATAGGAAGGTTTTGGGAGAAGCCTTTGCTCAAACAGCATGGAGGAGATCATTCAACAAGCCGACAGGCGTGAGTAGCGGACAGGGTGCCTACTCACGAGTAAGCCAACTGAGGTCTACTCATGAGTAAGCTGAGCAGGGTCTACTCACGAGTAAGCCACCCGTGCTCTTCTCACGAATAAGCTGAGCGGGGTCTACTCGTGAGTAAGGCTACCAGGGTCTACTCACGAGTAAACCAACTTGCATGTATGGCCGCTGGGGTCTACTCGTGAGTCGCTGAGGGGGTTGGTCTACCCGTCTAACCTTTTAAAGGTATTTCTTACATCCATGTTTTTTGCATCTGCGTAAACACAAAACACAAAGCCGAAAATGATCTAGGGTGCTTTTTGACCTGTTCCTGCAAGCACTGAGTATTTTTACTGGTAACTTAAAGCTGAGGGGGGGCCTAAGACTGAAGAAGTGTTTAGCATTTGAATGAAGCTCACTCCATCTTCTTATTTACATTTTACAAGCTTATCTAAGCTGATTTTTAAGTCTAGCAAAGAGGGCTTTTCTTTCCGGTGCAACATGCCTCATCTGTTCAAAAACTTCTCGTTTTATCACCACGTGTAAGCTTGCACATGGAAGTTTTTCCGATTCTTTTTCAGTTGCAAATGCAGGAGAATTTCCCTGGGATTTCCACGTGAGGGGTTGATTTAAGCTCTGTCGATAACTGCGTTCGTGGTGGCACCTTTCGTACTAACAATATCATAGGAAGGTTTTGGGAGAAGCCTTTGCTCAAACAGCATGGAGGAGATCATTCAACAAGCCGACAGGCGTGAGTAGCGGACACGGTGCCTACTCACGAGTAAGCCAACTGAGGTCTACTCATGAGTAAGCTGAGCAGGGTCTACTCACGAGTAAGCCACCCGTGCTCTTCTCACGAATAAGCTGAGTGGGCTCTACTCGTGAGTAAGGCTACCAGGGTCTACTCACGAGTAAACCAACCCGCATGTATGGCCGCTGGGGTCTACTCGTGAGTCGCTGAGGGGGTTGGTCTACCCGTCTAACCTTTTAAAGGTATTTCTTACATCCATGTTTTTTGCATCTGCGTAAACACAAAACACAAAGCCCAAAATGATCTGGGGTGCTTTTTGACCTGTTCCTGCAAGCACTGAGTATTTTTACTGGTAACTTAAAGCTGATGGGGGCCTAAGACTGAAGAAGTGTTTAGCATTTGAATGAAGCTCCCCCCATCTTCTTATTTACATTTTACAAGCTTATGCAAGCTGATTTTTAAGTCTAGCAAAGAGGGCTTTTCTTTCCGGTGCAACATGCCTCATCTGTTCAGAAACTTCTCGTTTTATCACCACGTGTAAGCTTGCACATGGAAGTTTTTCCGATTCTTTTTCAGTTGCAAATGCAGGAGAATTTCCCTGGGATTTCCACGTGAGGGGTTGATTTAAGCTCTGTCGATAACTGCGTTCGTGGTGGCACCTTTCGTACTAACAATATCATAGGAAGGTTTTGGGAGAAGCCTTTGCTCAAACAGCATGGAGGAGATCATTCAACAAGCCGACAGGCGTGAGTAGCGGACAGGGTGCCTACTCACGAGTAAGCCAACTGAGGTCTACTCATGAGTAAGCTGAGCAGGGTCTACTCACGAGTAAGCCACCCGTGCTCTTCTCACGAATAAGCTGAGCGGGGTCTACTCGTGAGTAAGGCTACCAGGGTCTACTCACGAGTAAACCAACTTGCATGTATGGCAGCTGGGGTCTACTCGTGAGTCGCTGAGGGGGTTGGTCTACCCGTCTAACCTTTTAAAGGTATTTCTTACATCCATGTTTTTTGCTTCTGCGTAAACACAAAACACAAAGCCCAAAATGATCTGGGGTGCTTTTTGACCTGTTCCTGCAAGCACTGAGTATTTTTACTGGTAACTTAAAGCTGAGGGGGGCCTAAGACTGAAGAAGTGTTTAGCATTTGAATGAAGCTCCCCCCATCTTCTTATTTACATTTTACAAGCTTATGCAAGCTGATTTTTAAGTCTAGCAAAGAGGGCTTTTCTTTCTGGTGCAACATGCCTCATCTGTTCAGAAACTTCTCGTTTTATCACCACGTGTAAGCTTGCACATGGAAGTTTTTCCGATTCTTTTTCAGTTGCAAATGCAGGAGAATTTCCCTGGGATTTCCACGTGAGGGGTTGATTTAAGCTCTGTCGATAACTGCGTTCGTGGTGGCACCTTTCGTACTAACAATATCATAGGAAGGTTTTGGGAGAAGCCTTTGCTCAAACAGCATGGAGGAGATCATTCAACAAGCCGACAGGCGTGAGTAGCGGACAGGGTGCCTACTCACGAGTAAGCCAACTGAGGTCTACTCATGAGTAAGCTGAGCAGGGTCTACTCACGAGTAAGCCACCCGTGCTCTTCTCACGAATAAGCTGAGCGGGGTCTACTCGTGAGTAAGGCTACCAGGGTCTACTCACGAGTAAACCAACCCGCATGTATGGCCGCTGGGGTCTACTCGTGAGTCGCTGAGGGGGTTGGTCTACCCGTCTAACCTTTTAAAGGTATTTCTTACATCCATGTTTTTTGCATCTGCGTAAACACAAAACACAAAGCCCAAAATGATCTGGGGTGCTTTTTGACCTGTTCCTGCAAGCACTGAGTATTTTTACTGGTAACTTAAAGCTGAGGGGGGCCTAAGACTGAAGAAGTGTTTAGCATTTGAATGAAGCTCCCCCCATCTTCTTATTTACATTTTACAAGCTTATGCAAGCTGATTTTTAAGTCTAGCAAAGAGGGCTTTTCTTTCCGGTGCAACATGCCTCATCTGTTCAGAAACTTCTCGTTTTATCACCACGTGTAAGCTTGCACATGGAAGTTTTTCCGATTCTTTTTCAGTTGCAAATGCAGGAGAATTTCCCTGGGATTTCCACGTGAGGGGTTGATTTAAGCTCTGTCGATAACTGCGTTCGTGGTGGCACCTTTCGTACTAACAATATCATAGGAAGGTTTTGGGAGAAGCCTTTGCTCAAACAGCATGGAGGAGATCATTCAACAAGCCGACAGGCGTGAGTAGCGGACAGGGTGCCTACTCACGAGTAAGCCAACTGAGGTCTACTCATGAGTAAGCTGAGCAGGGTCTACTCACGAGTAAGCCACCCGTGCTCTTCTCACGAATAAGCTGAGCGGGGTCTACTCGTGAGTAAGGCTACCAGGGTCTACTCACGAGTAAACCAACCCGCATGTATGGCCGCTGGGGTCTACTCGTGAGTCGCTGAGGGGGTTGGTCTACCCGTCTAACCTTTTAAAGGTATTTCTTACATCCATGTTTTTTGCATCTGCGTAAACACAAAACACAAAGCCCAAAATGATCTGGGGTGCTTTTTGACCTGTTCCTGCAAGCACTGAGTATTTTTACTGGTAACTTAAAGCTGAGGGGGGCCTAAGACTGAAGAAGTGTTTAGCATTTGAATGAAGCTCCCCCCATCTTCTTATTTACATTTTACAAGCTTATGCAAGCTGATTTTTAAGTCTAGCAAAGAGGGCTTTTCTTTCCGGTGCAACATGCCTCAT
Source organism: Hemicordylus capensis (assembly GCF_027244095.1). Taxonomy (NCBI): domain Eukaryota; kingdom Metazoa; phylum Chordata; class Lepidosauria; order Squamata; family Cordylidae; genus Hemicordylus; species Hemicordylus capensis. The sequence goes on along the minus strand of NC_069659.1, from coordinate 189,856,892 downwards.
CTGTTCAGAAACTTCTCGTTTTATCACCACGTGTAAGCTTGCACATGGAAGTTTTTCCGATTCTTTTTCAGTTGCAAATGCAGGAGAATTTCCCTGGGATTTCCACGTGAGGGGTTGATTTAAGCTCTGTCGATAACTGCGTTCGTGGTGGCACCTTTCGTACTAACAATATCATAGGAAGGTTTTGGGAGAAGCCTTTGCTCAAACAGCATGGAGGAGATCATTCAACAAGCCGACAGGCGTGAGTAGCGGACAGGGTGCCTACTCACGAGTAAGCCAACTGAGGTCTACTCATGAGTAAGCTGAGCAGGGTCTACTCACGAGTAAGCCACCCGTGCTCTTCTCACGAATAAGCTGAGCGGGGTCTACTCGTGAGTAAGGCTACCAGGGTCTACTCACGAGTAAACCGACCCGCATGTATGGCCGCTGGGGTCTACTCGTGAGTCGCTGAGGGGGTTGGTCTACCCGTCTAACCTTTTAAAGGTATTTCTTACATCCATGTTTTTTGCATCTGCGTAAACACAAAACACAAAGCCCAAAATGATCTGGGGTGCTTTTTGACCTGTTCCTGCAAGCACTGAGTATTTTTACTGGTAACTTAAAGCTGAGGGGGGCCTAAGACTGAAGAAGTGTTTAGCATTTGAATGAAGCTCCCCCCATCTTCTTATTTACATTTTACAAGCTTATGCAAGCTGATTTTTAAGTCTAGCAAAGAGGGCTTTTCTTTCCGGTGCAACATGCCTCATCTGTTCAGAAACTTCTCGTTTTATCACCACGTGTAAGCTTGCACATGGAAGTTTTTCCGATTCTTTTTCAGTTGCAAATGCAGGAGAATTTCCCTGGGATTTCCACGTGAGGGGTTGATTTAAGCTCTGTCGATAACTGCGTTCGTGGTGGCACCTTTCGTACTAACAATATCATAGGAAGGTTTTGGGAGAAGCCTTTGCTCAAACAGCATGGAGGAGATCATTCAACAAGCCGACAGGCGTGAGTAGCGGACAGGGTGCCTACTCACGAGTAAGCCAACTGAGGTCTACTCATGAGTAAGCTGAGCAGGGTCTACTCATGAGTAAGCCACCCGTGCTCTTCTCACGAATAAGCTGAGCGGGGTCTACTCGTGAGTAAGGCTACCAGGGTCTACTCACGAGTAAACCAACCCGCATGTATGGCCGCTGGGGTCTACTCGTGAGTCGCTGAGGGGGTTGGTCTACCGGTCTAACCTTTTAAAGGTATTTCTTACATCCATGTTTTTTGCATCTGCGTAAACACAAAACACAAAGCCCAAAATGATCTGGGGTGCTTTTTGACCTGTTCCTGCAAGCACTGAGTATTTTTACTGGTAACTTAAAGCTGAGGGGGGCCTAAGACTGAAGAAGTGTTTAGCATTTGAATGAAGCTCCCCCCATCTTCTTATTTACATTTTACAAGCTTATGCAAGCTGATTTTTAAGTCTAGCAAAGAGGGCTTTTCTTTCCGGTGCAACATGCCTCATCTGTTCAGAAACTTCTCGTTTTATCACCACGTGTAAGCTTGCACATGGAAGTTTTTCCGATTCTTTTTCAGTTGCAAATGCAGGAGAATTTCCCTGGGATTTCCACGTGAGGGGTTGATTTAAGCTCTGTCGATAACTGCGTTCGTGGTGGCACCTTTCGTACTAACAATATCATAGGAAGGTTTTGGGAGAAGCCTTTGCTCAAACAGCATAGAGGAGATTATTCAACAAGCCGACAGGCGTGAGTAGCGGACAGGGTGCCTACTCACGAGTAAGCCAACTGAGGTCTACTCATGAGTAAGCTGAGCAGGGTCTACTCACGAGTAAGCCACCCGTGCTCTTCTTACGAATAAGCTGAGCGGGCTCTACTCGTGAGTAAGGCTACCAGGGTCTACTCACGAGTAAACAAACTTGCATGTATGGCCGCTGGGGTCTACTCGTGAGTCGCTGAGGGGGTTGGTCTACCCGTCTAACCTTTTAAAGGTATTTCTTACATCCATGTTTTTTGCATCTGCGTAAACACAAAACACAAAGCCCAAAATGATCTGGGGTGCTTTTTGACCTGTTCCTGCAAGCACTGAGTATTTTTACTGGTAACTTAAAGCTGAGGGGGGCCTAAGACTGAAGAAGTGTTTAGCATTTGAATGAAGCTCCCCCCATCTTCTTATTTACATTTTACAAGCTTATGCAAGCTGATTTTTAAGTCTAGCAAAGAGGGCTTTTCTTTCCGGTGCAACATGCCTCATCTGTTCAGAAACTTCTCGTTTTATCACCACGTGTAAGCTTGCACATGGAAGTTTTTCCGATTCTTTTTCAGTTGCAAATGCAGGAGAATTTCCCTGGGATTTCCACGTGAGGGGTTGATTTAAGCTCTGTCGATAACTGCGTTCGTGGTGGCACCTTTCGTACTAACAATATCATAGGAAGGTTTTGGGAGAAGCCTTTGCTCAAACAGCATGGAGGAGATCATTCAACAAGCCGACAGGCGTGAGTAGCGGACAGGGTGCCTACTCACGAGTAAGCCAACTGAGGTCTACTCATGAGTAAGCTGAGCAGGGTCTACTCACGAGTAAGCCACCCGTGCTCTTCTCACGAATAAGCTGAGCGGGGTCTACTCGTGAGTAAGGCTACCAGGGTCTACTCACGAGTATACCAACCCGCATGTATGGCCGCTGGGGTCTACTCGTGAGTCGCTGAGGGGGTTGGTCTACCCGTCTAACCTTTTAAAGGTATTTCTTACATCCATGTTTTTTGCATCTGCGTAAACACAAAACACAAAGCCCAAAATGATCTGGGGTGCTTTTTGACCTGTTCCTGCAAGCACTGATTATTTTTACTGGTAACTTAAAGCTGAGGGGGGCCTAAGACTGAAGAAGTGTTTAGCATTTGAATGAAGCTTACTCCATCTTCTTATTTACATTTTACAAGCTTATGCAAGCTGATTTTTAAGTCTAGCAAAGAGGGCTTTTCTTTCCGGTGCAACATGCCTCATCTGTTCAGAAACTTCTCGTTTTATCACCACGTGTAAGCTTGCACATGGAAGTTTTTCCGATTCTTTTTCAGTTGCAAATGCAGGAGAATTTCCCTGGGATTTCCACGTGAGGGGTTGATTTAAGCTCTGTCGATAACTGCGTTCGTGGTGGCACCTTTCGTACTAACAATATCATAGGAAGGTTTTGGGAGAAGCCTTTGCTCAAACAGCATGGAGGAGATCATTCAACAAGCCGACAGGCGTGAGTAGCGGACAGGGTGCCTACTCACGAGTAAGCCAACTGAGGTCTACTCATGAGTAAGCTGAGCAGGGTCTACTCACGAGTAAGCCACCCGTGCTCTTCTCACGAATAAGCTGAGCGGGGTCTACTCGTGAGTAAGGCTACCAGGGTCTACTCACGAGTAAACCGACCCGCATGTATGGCCGCTGGGGTCTACTCGTGAGTCGCTGAGGGGGTTGGTCTACCCGTCTAACCTTTTAAAGGTATTTCTTACATCCATGTTTTTTGCATCTGCGTAAACACAAAACACAAAGCCCAAAATGATCTGGGGTGCTTTTTGACCTGTTCCTGCAAGCACTGATTATTTTTACTGGTAACTTAAAGCTGAGGGGGGCCTAAGACTGAAGAAGTGTTTAGCATTTGAATGAAGCTTACTCCATCTTCTTATTTACATTTTACAAGCTTATGCAAGCTGATTTTTAAGTCTAGCAAAGAGGGCTTTTCTTTCCGGTGCAACATGCCTCATCTGTTCAGAAACTTCTCGTTTTATCACCACGTGTAAGCTTGCACATGGAAGTTTTTCCGATTCTTTTTCAGTTGCAAATGCAGGAGAATTTCCCTGGGATTTCCACGTGAGGGGTTGATTTAAGCTCTGTCGATAACTGCGTTCGTGGTGGCACCTTTCGTACTAACAATATCATAGGAAGGTTTTGGGAGAAGCCTTTGCTCAAACAGCATAGAGGAGATTATTCAACAAGCTGACAGGCGTGAGTAGCGGACAGGGTGCCTACTCACGAGTAAGCCAACTGAGGTCTACTCATGAGTAAGCTGAGCAGGGTCTACTCACGAGTAAGCCACCCGTGCTCTTCTCACGAATAAGCTGAGTGGGCTCTACTCGTGAGTAAGGCTACCAGGGTCTACTCACGAGTAAACCAACCCGCATGTATGGCCGCTGGGGTCTACTCGTGAGTCGCTGAGGGGGTTGGTCTACCCGTCTAACCTTTTAAAGGTATTTCTTACATCCATGTTTTTTGCATCTGCGTAAACACAAAACACAATGCCCAAAATGATCTGGGGTGCTTTTTGACCTGTTCCTGCAAGCACTGAGTATTTTTACTGGTAACTTAAAGCTGAGGGGGGCCTAAGACTGAAGAAGTGTTTAGCATTTGAATGAAGCTCCCCCCATCTTCTTATTTACATTTTACAAGCTTATGCAAGCTGATTTTTAAGTCTAGCAAAGAGGGCTTTTCTTTCCGGTGCAACATGCCTCATCTGTTCAGAAACTTCTCGTTTTATCACCACGTGTAAGCTTGCACATGGAAGTTTTTCCGATTCTTTTTCAGTTGCAAATGCAGGAGAATTTCCCTGGGATTTCCACGTGAGGGGTTGATTTAAGCTCTGTCGATAACTGCGTTCGTGGTGGCACCTTTCGTACTAACAATATCATAGGAAGGTTTGGGGAGAAGCCTTTGCTCAAACAGCATGGAGGAGATCATTCAACAAGCCGACAGGCGTGAGTAGCGGACAGGGTGCCTACTCACGAGTAAGCCAACTGAGGTCTACTCATGAGTAAGCTGAGCAGGGTCTACTCATGAGTAAGCCACCCGTGCTCTTCTCACGAATAAGCTGAGCGGGGTCTACTCGTGAGTAAGGCTACCAGGGTCTACTCACGAGTAAACCAACCCGCATGTATGGCCGCTGGGGTCTACTCGTGAGTCGCTGAGGGGGTTGGTCTACCCGTCTAACCTTTTAAAGGTATTTCTTACATCCATGTTTTTTGCATCTGCGTAAACACAAAACACAAAGCCCAAAATGATCTGGGGTGCTTTTTGACCTGTTCCTGCAAGCACTGAGTATTTTTACTGGTAACTTAAAGCTGAGGGGGGCCTAAGACTGAAGAAGTGTTTAGCATTTGAATGAAGCTCCCCCCATCTTCTTATTTACATTTTACAAGCTTATGCAAGCTGATTTTTAAGTCTAGCAAAGAGGGCTTTTCTTTCCGGTGCAACATGCCTCATCTGTTCAGAAACTTCTCGTTTTATCACCACGTGTAAGCTTGCACATGGAAGTTTTTCCGATTCTTTTTCAGTTGCAAATGCAGGAGAATTTCCCTGGGATTTCCACGTGAGGGGTTGATTTAAGCTCTGTCGATAACTGCGTTCGTGGTGGCACCTTTCGTACTAACAATATCATAGGAAGGTTTTGGGAGAAGCCTTTGCTCAAACAGCATAGAGGAGATTATTCAACAAGCCGACAGGCGTGAGTAGCGGACAGGGTGCCTACTCACGAGTAAGCCAACTGAGGTCTACTCATGAGTAAGCTGAGCAGGGTCTACTCACGAGTAAGCCACCCGTGCTCTTCTTACGAATAAGCTGAGCGGGCTCTACTCGTGAGTAAGGCTACCAGGGTCTACTCACGAGTAAACCAACTTGCATGTATGGCCGCTGGGGTCTACTCGTGAGTCGCTGAGGGGGTTGGTCTACCCGTCTAACCTTTTAAAGGTATTTCTTACATCCATGTTTTTTGCATCTGCGTAAACACAAAACACAAAGCCCAAAATGATCTGGGGTGCTTTTTGACCTGTTCCTGCAAGCACTGAGTATTTTTACTGGTAACTTAAAGCTGAGGGGGGCCTAAGACTGAAGAAGTGTTTAGCATTTGAATGAAGCTCCCCCCATCTTCTTATTTACATTTTACAAGCTTATGCAAGCTGATTTTTAAGTCTAGCAAAGAGGGCTTTTCTTTCCGGTGCAACATGCCTCATCTGTTCAGAAACTTCTCGTTTTATCACCACGTGTAAGCTTGCACATGGAAGTTTTTCCGATTCTTTTTCAGTTGCAAATGCAGGAGAATTTCCCTGGGATTTCCACGTGAGGGGTTGATTTAAGCTCTGTCGATAACTGCGTTCGTGGTGGCACCTTTCGTACTAACAATATCATAGGAAGGTTTTGGGAGAAGCCTTTGCTCAAACAGCATGGAGGAGATCATTCAACAAGCCGACAGGCGTGAGTAGCGGACAGGGTGCCTACTCACGAGTAAGCCAACTGAGGTCTACTCATGAGTAAGCTGAGCAGGGTCTACTCACGAGTAAGCCACCCGTGCTCTTCTCACGAATAAGCTGAGCGGGGTCTACTCGTGAGTAAGGCTACCAGGGTCTACTCACGAGTATACCAACCCGCATGTATGGCCGCTGGGGTCTACTCGTGAGTCGCTGAGGGGGTTGGTCTACCCGTCTAACCTTTTAAAGGTATTTCTTACATCCATGTTTTTTGCATCTGCGTAAACACAAAACACAAAGCCCAAAATGATCTGGGGTGCTTTTTGACCTGTTCCTGCAAGCACTGATTATTTTTACTGGTAACTTAAAGCTGAGGGGGGCCTAAGACTGAAGAAGTGTTTAGCATTTGAATGAAGCTTACTCCATCTTCTTATTTACATTTTACAAGCTTATGCAAGCTGATTTTTAAGTCTAGCAAAGAGGGCTTTTCTTTCTGGTGCAACATGCCTCATCTGTTCAGAAACTTCTCGTTTTATCACCACGTGTAAGCTTGCACATGGAAGTTTTTCCGATTCTTTTTCAGTTGCAAATGCAGGAGAATTTCCCTGGGATTTCCACGTGAGGGGTTGATTTAAGCTCTGTCGATAACTGCGTTCGTGGTGGCACCTTTCGTACTAACAATATCATAGGAAGGTTTTGGGAGAAGCCTTTGCTCAAACAGCATGGAGGAGATCATTCAACAAGCCGACAGGCGTGAGTAGCGGACAGGGTGCCTACTCACGAGTAAGCCAACTGAGGTCTACTCATGAGTAAGCTGAGCAGGGTCTACTCACGAGTAAGCCACCCGTGCTCTTCTCACGAATAAGCTGAGCGGGGTCTACTCGTGAGTAAGGCTACCAGGGTCTACTCACGAGTATACCAACCCGCATGTATGGCCGCTGGGGTCTACTCGTGAGTCGCTGAGGGGGTTGGTCTACCCGTCTAACCTTTTAAAGGTATTTCTTACATCCATGTTTTTTGCATCTGCGTAAACACAAAACACAAAGCCCAAAATGATCTGGGGTGCTTTTTGACCTGTTCCTGCAAGCACTGATTATTTTTACTGGTAACTTAAAGCTGAGGGGGGCCTAAGACTGAAGAAGTGTTTAGCATTTGAATGAAGCTTACTCCATCTTCTTATTTACATTTTACAAGCTTATGCAAGCTGATTTTTAAGTCTAGCAAAGAGGGCTTTTCTTTCCGGTGCAACATGCCTCATCTGTTCAGAAACTTCTCGTTTTATCACCACGTGTAAGCTTGCACATGGAAGTTTTTCCGATTCTTTTTCAGTTGCAAATGCAGGAGAATTTCCCTGGGATTTCCACGTGAGGGGTTGATTTAAGCTCTGTCGATAACTGCGTTCGTGGTGGCACCTTTCGTACTAACAATATCATAGGAAGGTTTTGGGAGAAGCCTTTGCTCAAACAGCATAGAGGAGATTATTCAACAAGCTGACAGGCGTGAGTAGCGGACAGGGTGCCTACTCACGAGTAAGCCAACTGAGGTCTACTCATGAGTAAGCTGAGCAGGGTCTACTCACGAGTAAGCCACCCGTGCTCTTCTCACGAATAAGCTGAGCGGGGTCTACTCGTGAGTAAGGCTACCAGGGTCTACTCACGAGTATACCAACCCGCATGTATGGCCGCTGGGGTCTACTCGTGAGTCGCTGAGGGGGTTGGTCTACCCGTCTAACCTTTTAAAGGTATTTCTTACATCCATGTTTTTTGCATCTGCGTAAACACAAAACACAAAGCCCAAAATGATCTGGGGTGCTTTTTGACCTGTTCCTGCAAGCACTGATTATTTTTACTGGTAACTTAAAGCTGAGGGGGGCCTAAGACTGAAGAAGTGTTTAGCATTTGAATGAAGCTTACTCCATCTTCTTATTTACATTTTACAAGCTTATGCAAGCTGATTTTTAAGTCTAGCAAAGAGGGCTTTTCTTTCCGGTGCAACATGCCTCATCTGTTCAGAAACTTCTCGTTTTATCACCACGTGTAAGCTTGCACATGGAAGTTTTTCCGATTCTTTTTCAGTTGCAAATGCAGGAGAATTTCCCTGGGATTTCCACGTGAGGGGTTGATTTAAGCTCTGTCGATAACTGCGTTCGTGGTGGCACCTTTCGTACTAACAATATCATAGGAAGGTTTTGGGAGAAGCCTTTGCTCAAACAGCATGGAGGAGATCATTCAACAAGCCGACAGGCGTGAGTAGCGGACAGGGTGCCTACTCACGAGTAAGCCAACTGAGGTCTACTCATGAGTAAGCTGAGCAGGGTCTACTCACGAGTAAGCCACCCGTGCTCTTCTCACGAATAAGCTGAGCGGGGTCTACTCGTGAGTAAGGCTACCAGGGTCTACTCACGAGTATACCAACCCGCATGTATGGCCGCTGGGGTCTACTCGTGAGTCGCTGAGGGGGTTGGTCTACCCGTCTAACCTTTTAAAGGTATTTCTTACATCCATGTTTTTTGCATCTGCGTAAACACAAAACACAAAGCCCAAAATGATCTGGGGTGCTTTTTGACCTGTTCCTGCAAGCACTGATTATTTTTACTGGTAACTTAAAGCTGAGGGGGGCCTAAGACTGAAGAAGTGTTTAGCATTTGAATGAAGCTTACTCCATCTTCTTATTTACATTTTACAAGCTTATGCAAGCTGATTTTTAAGTCTAGCAAAGAGGGCTTTTCTTTCCGGTGCAACATGCCTCATCTGTTCAGAAACTTCTCGTTTTATCACCACGTGTAAGCTTGCACATGGAAGTTTTTCCGATTCTTTTTCAGTTGCAAATGCAGGAGAATTTCCCTGGGATTTCCACGTGAGGGGTTGATTTAAGCTCTGTCGATAACTTCGTTCGTGGTGGCACCTTTCGTACTAACAATATCATAGGAAGGTTTTGGGAGAAGCCTTTGCTCAAACAGCATAGAGGAGATTATTCAACAAGCTGACAGGCGTGAGTAGCGGACAGGGTGCCTACTCACGAGTAAGCCAACTGAGGTCTACTCATGAGTAAGCTGAGCAGGGTCTACTCACGAGTAAGCCACCCGTGCTCTTCTTACGAATAAGCTGAGCGGGCTCTACTCGTGAGTAAGGCTACCAGGGTCTACTCACGAGTAAACCAACTTGCATGTATGGCCGCTGGGGTCTACTCGTGAGTCGCTGAGGGGGTTGGTCTACCCGTCTAACCTTTTAAAGGTATTTCTTACATCCATGTTTTTTGCATCTGCGTAAACACAAAACACAAAGCCCAAAATGATCTGGGGTGCTTTTTGACCTGTTCCTGCAAGCACTGAGTATTTTTACTGGTAACTTAAAGCTGAGGGGGGCCTAAGACTGAAGAAGTGTTTAGCATTTGAATGAAGCTCCCCCCATCTTCTTATTTACATTTTACAAGCTTATGCAAGCTGATTTTTAAGTCTAGCAAAGAGGGCTTTTCTTTCCGGTGCAACATGCCTCATCTGTTCAGAAACTTCTCGTTTTATCACCACGTGTAAGCTTGCACATGGAAGTTTTTCCGATTCTTTTTCAGTTGCAAATGCAGGAGAATTTCCCTGGGATTTCCACGTGAGGGGTTGATTTAAGCTCTGTCGATAACTGCGTTCGTGGTGGCACCTTTCGTACTAACAATATCATAGGAAGGTTTTGGGAGAAGCCTTTGCTCAAACAGCATGGAGGAGATCATTCAACAAGCCGACAGGCGTGAGTAGCGGACAGGGTGCCTACTCACGAGTAAGCCAACTGAGGTCTACTCATGAGTAAGCTGAGCAGGGTCTACTCACGAGTAAGCCACCCGTGCTCTTCTCACGAATAAGCTGAGCGGGGTCTACTCGTGAGTAAGGCTACCAGGGTCTACTCACGAGTAAACCAACCCGCATGTATGGCCGCTGGGGTCTACTCATGAGTCGCTGAGGGGGTTGGTCTACCCGTCTAACCTTTTAAAGGTATTTCTTACATCCATGTTTTTTGCATCTGCGTAAACACAAAACACAAAGCCCAAAATGATCTGGGGTGCTTTTTGACCTGTTCCTGCAAGCACTGATTATTTTTACTGGTAACTTAAAGCTGAGGGGGGGCCTAAGACTGAAGAAGTGTTTAGCATTTGAATGAAGCTCACTCCATCTTCTTATTTACATTTTACAAGCTTATCTAAGCTGATTTTTAAGTCTAGCAAAGAGGGCTTTTCTTTCCGGTGCAACATGCCTCATCTGTTCAGAAACTTCTCGTTTTATCACCACGTGTAAGCTTGCACATGGAAGTTTTTCCGATTCTTTTTCAGTTGCAAATGCAGGAGAATTTCCCTGGGATTTCCACGTGAGGGGTTGATTTAAGCTCTGTCGATAACTGCGTTCGTGGTGGCACCTTTCGTACTAACAATATCATAGGAAGGTTTTGGGAGAAGCCTTTGCTCAAACAGCATGGAGGAGTTCATTCAACAAGCCGACAGGCGTGAGTAGCGGACAGGGTGCCTACTCACGAGTAAGCCAACTGAGGTCTACTCATGAGTAAGCTGAGCAGGGTCTACTCACGAGTAAGCCACCCGTGCTCTTCTTACGAATAAGCTGAGCGGGGTCTACTCGTGAGTAAGGCTACCAGGGTCTACTCACGAGTAAACCAACCCGCATGTATGGCCGCTGGGGTCTACTCGTGAGTCGCTGAGGGGGTTGGTCTACCCGTCTAACCTTTTAAAGGTATTTCTTACATCCATGTTTTTTGCTTCTGCGTAAACACAAAACACAAAGCCCAAAATGATCTGGGGTGCTTTTTGACCTGTTCCTGCAAGCACTGAGTATTTTTACTGGTAACTTAAAGCTAAGGGGGGCCTAAGACTGAAGAAGTGTTTAGCATTTGAATGAAGCTCCCCCCATCTTCTTATTTACATTTTACAAGCTTATGCAAGCTGATTTTTAAGTCTAGCAAAGAGGGCTTTTCTTTCCGGTGCAACATGCCTCATCTGTTCAGAAACTTCTCGTTTTATCACCACGTGTAAGCTTGCACATGGAAGTTTTTCCGATTCTTTTTCAGTTGCAAATGCAGGAGAATTTCCCTGGGATTTCCACGTGAGGGGTTGATTTAAGCTCTGTCGATAACTGCGTTCGTGGTGGCACCTTTCGTACTAACAATATCATAGGAAGGTTTTGGGAGAAGCCTTTGCTCAAACAGCATAGAGGAGATTATTCAACAAGCCGACAGGCGTGAGTAGCGGACAGGGTGCCTACTCACGAGTAAGCCAACTGAGGTCTACTCATGAGTAAGCTGAGCAGGGTCTACTCACGAGTAAGCCACCCGTGCTCTTCTTACGAATAAGCTGAGCGGGCTCTACTCGTGAGTAAGGCTACCAGGGTCTACTCACGAGTAAACCAACTTGCATGTATGGCCGCTGGGGTCTACTCGTGAGTCGCTGAGGGGGTTGGTCTACCCGTCTAACCTTTTAAAGGTATTTCTTACATCCATGTTTTTTGCATCTGCGTAAACACAAAACACAAAGCCCAAAATGATCTGGGGTGCTTTTTGACCTGTTCCTGCAAGCACTGATTATTTTTACTGGTAACTTAAAGCTGAGGGGGGCCTAAGACTGAAGAAGTGTTTAGCATTTGAATGAAGCTTACTCCATCTTCTTATTTACATTTTACAAGCTTATGCAAGCTGATTTTTAAGTCTAGCAAAGAGGGCTTTTCTTTCCGGTGCAACATGCCTCATCTGTTCAGAAACTTCTCGTTTTATCACCACGTGTAAGCTTGCACATGGAAGTTTTTCCGATTCTTTTTCAGTTGCAAATGCAGGAGAATTTCCCTGGGATTTCCACGTGAGGGGTTGATTTAAGCTCTGTCGATAACTGCGTTCGTGGTGGCACCTTTCGTACTAACAATATCATAGGAAGGTTTTGGGAGAAGCCTTTGCTCAAACAGCATGGAGGAGATCATTCAACAAGCCGACAGGCGTGAGTAGCGGACAGGGTGCCTACTCACGAGTAAGCCAACTGAGGTCTACTCATGAGTAAGCTGAGCAGGGTCTACTCACGAGTAAGCCACCCGTGCTCTTCTCACGAATAAGCTGAGCGGGGTCTACTCGTGAGTAAGGCTACCAGGGTCTACTCACGAGTATACCAACCCGCATGTATGGCCGCTGGGGTCTACTCGTGAGTCGCTGAGGGGGTTGGTCTACCCGTCTAACCTTTTAAAGGTATTTCTTACATCCATGTTTTTTGCATCTGCGTAAACACAAAACACAAAGCCCAAAATGATCTGGGGTGCTTTTTGACCTGTTCCTGCAAGCACTGATTATTTTTACTGGTAACTTAAAGCTGAGGGGGGCCTAAGACTGAAGAAGTGTTTAGCATTTGAATGAAGCTCACTCCATCTTCTTATTTACATTTTACAAGCTTATCTAAGCTGATTTTTAAGTCTAGCAAAGAGGGCTTTTCTTTCTGGTGCAACATGCCTCATCTGTTCAGAAACTTCTCGTTTTATCACCACGTGTAAGCTTGCACATGGAAGTTTTTCCGATTCTTTTTCAGTTGCAAATGCAGGAGAATTTCCCTGGGATTTCCACGTGAGGGGTTGATTTAAGCTCTGTCGATAACTGCGTTCGTGGTGGCACCTTTCGTACTAACAATATCATAGGAAGGTTTTGGGAGAAGCCTTTGCTCAAACAGCATGGAGGAGATCATTCAACAAGCCGACAGGCGTGAGTAGCGGACAGGGTGCCTACTCACGAGTAAGCCAACTGAGGTCTACTCATGAGTAAGCTGAGCAGGGTCTACTCACGAGTAAGCCACCCGTGCTCTTCTCACGAATAAGCTGAGCGGGGTCTACTCGTGAGTAAGGCTACCAGGGTCTACTCACGAGTATACCAACCCGCATGTATGGCCGCTGGGGTCTACTCGTGAGTCGCTGAGGGGGTTGGTCTACCCGTCTAACCTTTTAAAGGTATTTCTTACATCCATGTTTTTTGCATCTGCGTAAACACAAAACACAAAGCCCAAAATGATCTGGGGTGCTTTTTGACCTGTTCCTGCAAGCACTGATTATTTTTACTGGTAACTTAAAGCTGAGGGGGGCCTAAGACTGAAGAAGTGTTTAGCATTTGAATGAAGCTTACTCCATCTTCTTATTTACATTTTACAAGCTTATGCAAGCTGATTTTTAAGTCTAGCAAAGAGGGCTTTTCTTTCCGGTGCAACATGCCTCATCTGTTCAGAAACTTCTCGTTTTATCACCACGTGTAAGCTTGCACATGGAAGTTTTTCCGATTCTTTTTCAGTTGCAAATGCAGGAGAATTTCCCTGGGATTTCCACGTGAGGGGTTGATTTAAGCTCTGTCGATAACTGCGTTCGTGGTGGCACCTTTCGTACTAACAATATCATAGGAAGGTTTTGGGAGAAGCCTTTGCTCAAACAGCATAGAGGAGATTATTCAACAAGCTGACAGGCGTGAGTAGCGGACAGGGTGCCTACTCACGAGTAAGCCAACTGAGGTCTACTCATGAGTAAGCTGAGCAGGGTCTACTCACGAGTAAGCCACCCGTGCTCTTCTCACGAATAAGCTGAGCGGGGTCTACTCGTGAGTAAGGCTACCAGGGTCTACTCACGAGTATACCAACCCGCATGTATGGCCGCTGGGGTCTACTCGTGAGTCGCTGAGGGGGTTGGTCTACCCGTCTAACCTTTTAAAGGTATTTCTTACATCCATGTTTTTTGCATCTGCGTAAACACAAAACACAAAGCCCAAAATGATCTGGGGTGCTTTTTGACCTGTTCCTGCAAGCACTGATTATTTTTACTGGTAACTTAAAGCTGAGGGGGGCCTAAGACTGAAGAAGTGTTTAGCATTTGAATGAAGCTTACTCCATCTTCTTATTTACATTTTACAAGCTTATGCAAGCTGATTTTTAAGTCTAGCAAAGAGGGCTTTTCTTTCCGGTGCAACATGCCTCATCTGTTCAGAAACTTCTCGTTTTATCACCACGTGTAAGCTTGCACATGGAAGTTTTTCCGATTCTTTTTCAGTTGCAAATGCAGGAGAATTTCCCTGGGATTTCCACGTGAGGGGTTGATTTAAGCTCTGTCGATAACTGCGTTCGTGGTGGCACCTTTCGTACTAACAATATCATAGGAAGGTTTTGGGAGAAGCCTTTGCTCAAACAGCATGGAGGAGATCATTCAACAAGCCGACAGGCGTGAGTAGCGGACAGGGTGCCTACTCACGAGTAAGCCAACTGAGGTCTACTCATGAGTAAGCTGAGCAGGGTCTACTCACGAGTAAGCCACCCGTGCTCTTCTCACGAATAAGCTGAGCGGGGTCTACTCGTGAGTAAGGCTACCAGGGTCTACTCACGAGTATACCAACCCGCATGTATGGCCGCTGGGGTCTACTCGTGAGTCGCTGAGGGGGTTGGTCTACCCGTCTAACCTTTTAAAGGTATTTCTTACATCCATGTTTTTTGCATCTGCGTAAACACAAAACACAAAGCCCAAAATGATCTGGGGTGCTTTTTGACCTGTTCCTGCAAGCACTGATTATTTTTACTGGTAACTTAAAGCTGAGGGGGGCCTAAGACTGAAGAAGTGTTTAGCATTTGAATGAAGCTTACTCCATCTTCTTATTTACATTTTACAAGCTTATGCAAGCTGATTTTTAAGTCTAGCAAAGAGGGCTTTTCTTTCCGGTGCAACATGCCTCATCTGTTCAGAAACTTCTCGTTTTATCACCACGTGTAAGCTTGCACATGGAAGTTTTTCCGATTCTTTTTCAGTTGCAAATGCAGGAGAATTTCCCTGGGATTTCCACGTGAGGGGTTGATTTAAGCTCTGTCGATAACTTCGTTCGTGGTGGCACCTTTCGTACTAACAATATCATAGGAAGGTTTTGGGAGAAGCCTTTGCTCAAACAGCATAGAGGAGATTATTCAACAAGCTGACAGGCGTGAGTAGCGGACAGGGTGCCTACTCACGAGTAAGCCAACTGAGGTCTACTCATGAGTAAGCTGAGCAGGGTCTACTCACGAGTAAGCCACCCGTGCTCTTCTCACGAATAAGCTGAGTGGGCTCTACTCGTGAGTAAGGCTACCAGGGTCTACTCACGAGTAAACCAACCCGCATGTATGGCCGCTGGGGTCTACTCGTGAGTCGCTGAGGGGGTTGGTCTACCCGTCTAACCTTTTAAAGGTATTTCTTACATCCATGTTTTTTGCATCTGCGTAAACACAAAACACAAAGCCCAAAATGATCTGGGGTGCTTTTTGACCTGTTCCGGGCAAGCACTGAGTATTTTTACTGGTAACTTAAAGCTGAGGGGGGCCTAAGACTGAAGAAGTGTTTAGCATTTGAATGAAGCTCCCCCCATCTTCTTATTTACATTTTACAAGCTTATGCAAGCTGATTTTTAAGTCTAGCAAAGAGGGCTTTTCTTTCCGGTGCAACATGCCTCATCTGTTCAGAAACTTCTCGTTTTATCACCACGTGTAAGCTTGCACATGGAAGTTTTTCCGATTCTTTTTCAGTTGCAAATGCAGGAGAATTTCCCTGGGATTTCCACGTGAGGGGTTGATTTAAGCTCTGTCGATAACTGCGTTCGTGGTGGCACCTTTCGTACTAACAATATCATAGGAAGGTTTTGGGAGAAGCCTTTGCTCAAACAGCATAGAGGAGATTATTCAACAAGCCGACAGGCGTGAGTAGCGGACAGGGTGCCTACTCACGAGTAAGCCAACTGAGGTCTACTCATGAGTAAGCTGAGCAGGGTCTACTCACGAGTAAGCCACCCGTGCTCTTCTCACGAATAAGCTGAGCGGGGTCTACTCGTGAGTAAGGCTACCAGGGTCTACTCACGAGTAAACCAACTTGCATGTATGGCCGCTGGGGTCTACTCGTGAGTCGCTGAGGGGGTTGGTCTACCCGTCTAACCTTTTAAAGGTATTTCTTACATCCATGTTTTTTGCATCTGCGTAAACACAAAACACAAAGCCCAAAATGATCTGGGGTGCTTTTTGACCTGTTCCTGCAAGCACTGAGTATTTTTACTGGTAACTTAAAGCTGAGGGGGGCCTAAGACTGAAGAAGTGTTTAGCATTTGAATGAAGCTCCCCCCATCTTCTTATTTACATTTTACAAGCTTATGCAAGCTGATTTTTAAGTCTAGCAAAGAGGGCTTTTCTTTCCGGTGCAACATGCCTCATCTGTTCAGAAACTTCTCGTTTTATCACCACGTGTAAGCTTGCACATGGAAGTTTTTCCGATTCTTTTTCAGTTGCAAATGCAGGAGAATTTCCCTGGGATTTCCACGTGAGGGGTTGATTTAAGCTCTGTCGATAACTGCGTTCGTGGTGGCACCTTTCGTACTAACAATATCATAGGAAGGTTTTGGGAGAAGCCTTTGCTCAAACAGCATGGAGGAGATCATTCAACAAGCCGACAGGCGTGAGTAGCGGACAGGGTGCCTACTCACGAGTAAGCCAACTGAGGTCTACTCATGAGTAAGCTGAGCAGGGTCTACTCACGAGTAAGCCACCCGTGCTCTTCTCACGAATAAGCTGAGCGGGGTCTACTCGTGAGTAAGGCTACCAGGGTCTACTCACGAGTAAACCAACCCGCATGTATGGCCGCTGGGGTCTACTCGTGAGTCGCTGAGGGGGTTGGTCTACCCGTCTAACCTTTTAAAGGTATTTCTTACATCCATGTTTTTTGCATCTGCGTAAACACAAAACACAAAGCCCAAAATGATCTGGGGTGCTTTTTGACCTGTTCCTGCAAGCACTGATTATTTTTACTGGTAACTTAAAGCTGAGGGGGGGCCTAAGACTGAAGAAGTGTTTAGCATTTGAATGAAGCTCACTCCATCTTCTTATTTACATTTTACAAGCTTATCTAAGCTGATTTTTAAGTCTAGCAAAGAGGGCTTTTCTTTCCGGTGCAACATGCCTCATCTGTTCAGAAACTTCTCGTTTTATCACCACGTGTAAGCTTGCACATGGAAGTTTTTCCGATTCTTTTTCAGTTGCAAATGCAGGAGAATTTCCCTGGGATTTCCACGTGAGGGGTTGATTTAAGCTCTGTCGATAACTGCGTTCGTGGTGGCACCTTTCGTACTAACAATATCATAGGAAGGTTTTGGGAGAAGCCTTTGCTCAAACAGCATGGAGGAGTTCATTCAACAAGCCGACAGGCGTGAGTAGCGGACAGGGTGCCTACTCACGAGTAAGCCAACTGAGGTCTACTCATGAGTAAGCTGAGCAGGGTCTACTCACGAGTAAGCCACCCGTGCTCTTCTTACGAATAAGCTGAGCGGGGTCTACTCGTGAGTAAGGCTACCAGGGTCTACTCACGAGTAAACCAACCCGCATGTATGGCCGCTGGGGTCTACTCGTGAGTCGCTGAGGGGGTTGGTCTACCCGTCTAACCTTTTAAAGGTATTTCTTACATCCATGTTTTTTGCTTCTGCGTAAACACAAAACACAAAGCCCAAAATGATCTGGGGTGCTTTTTGACCTGTTCCTGCAAGCACTGAGTATTTTTACTGGTAACTTAAAGCTAAGGGGGGCCTAAGACTGAAGAAGTGTTTAGCATTTGAATGAAGCTCCCCCCATCTTCTTATTTACATTTTACAAGCTTATGCAAGCTGATTTTTAAGTCTAGCAAAGAGGGCTTTTCTTTCCGGTGCAACATGCCTCATCTGTTCAGAAACTTCTCGTTTTATCACCACGTGTAAGCTTGCACATGGAAGTTTTTCCGATTCTTTTTCAGTTGCAAATGCAGGAGAATTTCCCTGGGATTTCCACGTGAGGGGTTGATTTAAGCTCTGTCGATAACTGCGTTCGTGGTGGCACCTTTCGTACTAACAATATCATAGGAAGGTTTTGGGAGAAGCCTTTGCTCAAACAGCATAGAGGAGATTATTCAACAAGCCGACAGGCGTGAGTAGCGGACAGGGTGCCTACTCACGAGTAAGCCAACTGAGGTCTACTCATGAGTAAGCTGAGCAGGGTCTACTCACGAGTAAGCCACCCGTGCTCTTCTTACGAATAAGCTGAGCGGGCTCTACTCGTGAGTAAGGCTACCAGGGTCTACTCACGAGTAAACCAACTTGCATGTATGGCCGCTGGGGTCTACTCGTGAGTCGCTGAGGGGGTTGGTCTACCCGTCTAACCTTTTAAAGGTATTTCTTACATCCATGTTTTTTGCATCTGCGTAAACACAAAACACAAAGCCCAAAATGATCTGGGGTGCTTTTTGACCTGTTCCTGCAAGCACTGATTATTTTTACTGGTAACTTAAAGCTGAGGGGGGCCTAAGACTGAAGAAGTGTTTAGCATTTGAATGAAGCTTACTCCATCTTCTTATTTACATTTTACAAGCTTATGCAAGCTGATTTTTAAGTCTAGCAAAGAGGGCTTTTCTTTCCGGTGCAACATGCCTCATCTGTTCAGAAACTTCTCGTTTTATCACCACGTGTAAGCTTGCACATGGAAGTTTTTCCGATTCTTTTTCAGTTGCAAATGCAGGAGAATTTCCCTGGGATTTCCACGTGAGGGGTTGATTTAAGCTCTGTCGATAACTGCGTTCGTGGTGGCACCTTTCGTACTAACAATATCATAGGAAGGTTTTGGGAGAAGCCTTTGCTCAAACAGCATGGAGGAGATCATTCAACAAGCCGACAGGCGTGAGTAGCGGACAGGGTGCCTACTCACGAGTAAGCCAACTGAGGTCTACTCATGAGTAAGCTGAGCAGGGTCTACTCACGAGTAAGCCACCCGTGCTCTTCTCACGAATAAGCTGAGTGGGCTCTACTCGTGAGTAAGGCTACCAGGGTCTACTCACGAGTAAACCGACCCGCATGTATGGCCGCTGGGGTCTACTCGTGAGTCGCTGAGGGGGTTGGTCTACCCGTCTAACCTTTTAAAGGTATTTCTTACATCCATGTTTTTTGCATCTGCGTAAACACAAAACACAAAGCCCAAAATGATCTGGGGTGCTTTTTGACCTGTTCCTGCAAGCACTGAGTATTTTTACTGGTAACTTAAAGCTGAGGGGGGCCTAAGACTGAAGAAGTGTTTAGCATTTGAATGAAGCTCCCCCCATCTTCTTATTTACATTTTACAATCTTATGCAAGCTGATTTTTAAGTCTAGCAAAGAGGGCTTTTCTTTCCGGTGCAACATGCCTCATCTGTTCAGAAACTTCTCGTTTTATCACCACGTGTAAGCTTGCACATGGAAGTTTTTCCGATTCTTTTTCAGTTGCAAATGCAGGAGAATTTCCCTGGGATTTCCACGTGAGGGGTTGATTTAAGCTCTGTCGATAACTGCGTTCGTGGTGGCACCTTTCGTACTAACAATATCATAGGAAGGTTTTGGGAGAAGCCTTTGCTCAAACAGCATGGAGGAGATCATTCAACAAGCCGACAGGCGTGAGTAGCAGACAGGGTGCCTACTCACGAGTAAGCCAACTGAGGTCTACTCATGTGTAAGCTGAGCAGGGTCTACTCACGAGTAAGCCACCCGTGCTCTTCTCACGAATGAGCTGAGCGGGGTCTACTCGTGAGTAAGGCTACCAGGGTCTACTCACGAGTAAACCAACCCGCATGTATGGCCGCTGGGGTCTACTCGTGAGTCGCTGAGGGGGTTGGTCTACCCGTCTAACCTTTTAAAGGTATTTCTTACATCCATGTTTTTTGCTTCTGCGTAAACACAAAACACAAAGCCCAAAATGATCTGGGGTGCTTTTTTACCTGTTCCTGCAAGCACTGAGTATTTTTACTGGTAACTTAAAGCTGAGGGGGGCCTAAGACTGAAGAAGTGTTTAGCATTTGAATGAAGCTTACTCCATCTTCTTATTTACATTTTACAAGCTTATGCAAGCTGATTTTTAAGTCTAGCAAAGAGGGCTTTTCTTTCTGGTGCAACATGCCTCATCTGTTCAGAAACTTCTCGTTTTATCACCACGTGTAAGCTTGCACATGGAAGTTTTTCCGATTCTTTTTCAGTTGCAAATGCAGGAGAATTTCCCTGGGATTTCCACGTGAGGGGTTGATTTAAGCTCTGTCGATAACTGCGTTCGTGGTGGCACCTTTCGTACTAACAATATCATAGGAAGGTTTTGGGAGAAGCCTTTGCTCAAACAGCATAGAGGAGATTATTCAACAAGCCGACAGGCGTGAGTAGCGGACAGGGTGCCTACTCACGAGTAAGCCAACTGAGGTCTACTCATGAGTAAGCTGAGCAGGGTCTACTCACGAGTAAGCCACCCGTGCTCTTCTCACGAATAAGCTGAGCGGGGTCTACTCGTGAGTAAGGCTACCAGGGTCTACTCACGAGTAAACCAACCCGCATGTATGGCCGCTGGGGTCTACTCGTGAGTCGCTGAGGGGGTTGGTCTACCCGTCTAACCTTTTAAAGGTATTTCTTACATCCATGTTTTTTGCATCTGCGTAAACACAAAACACAAAGCCCAAAATGATCTGGGGTGCTTTTTGACCTGTTCCTGCAAGCACTGATTATTTTTACTGGTAACTTAAAGCTGAGGGGGGGCCTAAGACTGAAGAAGTGTTTAGCATTTGAATGAAGCTCACTCCATCTTCTTATTTACATTTTACAAGCTTATCTAAGCTGATTTTTAAGTCTAGCAAAGAGGGCTTTTCTTTCCGGTGCAACATGCCTCATCTGTTCAGAAACTTCTCGTTTTATCACCACGTGTAAGCTTGCACATGGAAGTTTTTCCGATTCTTTTTCAGTTGCAAATGCAGGAGAATTTCCCTGGGATTTCCACGTGAGGGGTTGATTTAAGCTCTGTCGATAACTGCGTTCGTGGTGGCACCTTTCGTACTAACAATATCATAGGAAGGTTTTGGGAGAAGCCTTTGCTCAAACAGCATGGAGGAGTTCATTCAACAAGCCGACAGGCGTGAGTAGCGGACAGGGTGCCTACTCACGAGTAAGCCAACTGAGGTCTACTCATGAGTAAGCTGAGCAGGGTCTACTCACGAGTAAGCCACCCGTGCTCTTCTTACGAATAAGCTGAGCGGGGTCTACTCGTGAGTAAGGCTACCAGGGTCTACTCACGAGTAAACCAACCCGCATGTATGGCCGCTGGGGTCTACTCGTGAGTCGCTGAGGGGGTTGGTCTACCCGTCTAACCTTTTAAAGGTATTTCTTACATCCATGTTTTTTGCTTCTGCGTAAACACAAAACACAAAGCCCAAAATGATCTGGGGTGCTTTTTGACCTGTTCCTGCAAGCACTGAGTATTTTTACTGGTAACTTAAAGCTAAGGGGGGCCTAAGACTGAAGAAGTGTTTAGCATTTGAATGAAGCTCCCCCCATCTTCTTATTTACATTTTACAAGCTTATGCAAGCTGATTTTTAAGTCTAGCAAAGAGGGCTTTTCTTTCCGGTGCAACATGCCTCATCTGTTCAGAAACTTCTCGTTTTATCACCACGTGTAAGCTTGCACATGGAAGTTTTTCCGATTCTTTTTCAGTTGCAAATGCAGGAGAATTTCCCTGGGATTTCCACGTGAGGGGTTGATTTAAGCTCTGTCGATAACTGCGTTCGTGGTGGCACCTTTCGTACTAACAATATCATAGGAAGGTTTTGGGAGAAGCCTTTGCTCAAACAGCATAGAGGAGATTATTCAACAAGCCGACAGGCGTGAGTAGCGGACAGGGTGCCTACTCACGAGTAAGCCAACTGAGGTCTACTCATGAGTAAGCTGAGCAGGGTCTACTCACGAGTAAGCCACCCGTGCTCTTCTTACGAATAAGCTGAGCGGGCTCTACTCGTGAGTAAGGCTACCAGGGTCTACTCACGAGTAAACCAACTTGCATGTATGGCCGCTGGGGTCTACTCGTGAGTCGCTGAGGGGGTTGGTCTACCCGTCTAACCTTTTAAAGGTATTTCTTACATCCATGTTTTTTGCATCTGCGTAAACACAAAACACAAAGCCCAAAATGATCTGGGGTGCTTTTTGACCTGTTCCTGCAAGCACTGATTATTTTTACTGGTAACTTAAAGCTGAGGGGGGCCTAAGACTGAAGAAGTGTTTAGCATTTGAATGAAGCTTACTCCATCTTCTTATTTACATTTTACAAGCTTATGCAAGCTGATTTTTAAGTCTAGCAAAGAGGGCTTTTCTTTCCGGTGCAACATGCCTCATCTGTTCAGAAACTTCTCGTTTTATCACCACGTGTAAGCTTGCACATGGAAGTTTTTCCGATTCTTTTTCAGTTGCAAATGCAGGAGAATTTCCCTGGGATTTCCACGTGAGGGGTTGATTTAAGCTCTGTCGATAACTGCGTTCGTGGTGGCACCTTTCGTACTAACAATATCATAGGAAGGTTTTGGGAGAAGCCTTTGCTCAAACAGCATGGAGGAGATCATTCAACAAGCCGACAGGCGTGAGTAGCGGACAGGGTGCCTACTCACGAGTAAGCCAACTGAGGTCTACTCATGAGTAAGCTGAGCAGGGTCTACTCACGAGTAAGCCACCCGTGCTCTTACGAATAAGCTGAGCGGGGTCTACTCGTGAGTAAGGCTACCAGGGTCTACTCACGAGTATACCAACCCGCATGTATGGCCGCTGGGGTCTACTCGTGAGTCGCTGAGGGGGTTGGTCTACCCGTCTAACCTTTTAAAGGTATTTCTTACATCCATGTTTTTTGCATCTGCGTAAACACAAAACACAAAGCCCAAAATGATCTGGGGTGCTTTTTGACCTGTTCCTGCAAGCACTGATTATTTTTACTGGTAACTTAAAGCTGAGGGGGGCCTAAGACTGAAGAAGTGTTTAGCATTTGAATGAAGCTCACTCCATCTTCTTATTTACATTTTACAAGCTTATCTAAGCTGATTTTTAAGTCTAGCAAAGAGGGCTTTTCTTTCCGGTGCAACATGCCTCATCTGTTCAGAAACTTCTCGTTTTATCACCACGTGTAAGCTTGCACATGGAAGTTTTTCCGATTCTTTTTCAGTTGCAAATGCAGGAGAATTTCCCTGGGATTTCCACGTGAGGGGTTGATTTAAGCTCTGTCGATAACTGCGTTCGTGGTGGCACCTTTCGTACTAACAATATCATAGGAAGGTTTTGGGAGAAGCCTTTGCTCAAACAGCATGGAGGAGATTATTCAACAAGCTGACAGGCGTGAGTAGCGGACAGGGTGCCTACTCACGAGTAAGCCAACTGAGGTCTACTCATGAGTAAGCTGAGCAGGGTCTACTCATGAGTAAGCCACCCGTGCTCTTCTCACGAATAAGCTGAGTGGGCTCTACTCGTGAGTAAGGCTACCAGGGTCTACTCACGAGTAAACCAACCCGCATGTATGGCCGCTGGGGTCTACTCGTGAGTCGCTGAGGGGGTTGGTCTACCCGTCTAACCTTTTAAAGGTATTTCTTACATCCATGTTTTTTGCATCTGCGTAAACACAAAACACAAAGCCCAAAATGATCTGGGGTGCTTTTTGACCTGTTCCTGCAAGCACTGATTATTTTTACTGGTAACTTAAAGCTGAGGGGGGGCCTAAGACTGAAGAAGTGTTTAGCATTTGAATGAAGCTCACTCCATCTTCTTATTTACATTTTACAAGCTTATCTAAGCTGATTTTTAAGTCTAGCAAAGAGGGCTTTTCTTTCCGGTGCAACATGCCTCATCTGTTCAGAAACTTCTCGTTTTATCACCACGTGTAAGCTTGCACATGGAACTTTTTCCGATTCTTTTTCAGTTGCAAATGCAGGAGAATTTCCCTGGGATTTCCACGTGAGGGGTTGATTTAAGCTCTGTCGATAACTGCGTTCGTGGTGGCACCTTTCGTACTAACAATATCATAGGAAGGTTTTGGGAGAAGCCTTTGCTCAAACAGCATGGAGGAGATCATTCAACAAGCCGACAGGCGTGAGTAGCGGACAGGGTGCCTACTCACGAGTAAGCCAACTGAGGTCTACTCATGTGTAAGCTGAGCAGGGTCTACTCACGAGTAAGCCACCCGTGCTCTTCTCACGAATGAGCTGAGCGGGGTCTACTCGTGAGTAAGGCTACCAGGGTCTACTCACGAGTAAACCAACCCGCATGTATGGCCGCTGGGGTCTACTCGTGAGTCGCTGAGGGGGTTGGTCTACCCGTCTAACCTTTTAAAGGTATTTCTTACATCCATGTTTTTTGCTTCTGCGTAAACACAAAACACAAAGCCCAAAATGATCTGGGGTGCTTTTTGACCTGTTCCTGCAAGCACTGAGTATTTTTACTGGTAACTTAAAGCTGAGGGGGGCCTAAGACTGAAGAAGTGTTTAGCATTTGAATGAAGCTCCCCCCATCTTCTTATTTACATTTTACAAGCTTATGCAAGCTGATTTTTAAGTCTAGCAAAGAGGGCTTTTCTTTCTGGTGCAACATGCCTCATCTGTTCAGAAACTTCTCGTTTTATCACCACGTGTAAGCTTGCACATGGAAGTTTTTCCGATTCTTTTTCAGTTGCAAATGCAGGAGAATTTCCCTGGGATTTCCACGTGAGGGGTTGATTTAAGCTCTGTCGATAACTGCGTTCGTGGTGGCACCTTTCGTACTAACAATATCATAGGAAGGTTTTGGGTGAAGCCTTTGCTCAAACAGCATGGAGGAGTTCATTCAACAAGCCGACAGGCGTGAGTAGCGGACAGGGTGCCTACTCACGAGTAAGCCAACTGAGGTCTACTCATGAGTAAGCTGAGCAGGGTCTACTCACGAGTAAGCCACCCGTGCTCTTCTTACGAATAAGCTGAGCGGGGTCTACTCGTGAGTAAGGCTACCAGGGTCTACTCACGAGTAAACCAACTTGCATGTATGGCAGCTGGGGTCTACTCATGAGTTGCTGAGGGGGTTGGTCTACCCGTCTAACCTTTTAAAGGTATTTCTTACATCCATGTTTTTTGCTTCTGCGTAAACACAAAACACAAAGCCCAAAATGATCTGGGGTGCTTTTTGACCTGTTCCTGCAAGCACTGAGTATTTTTACTGGTAACTTAAAGCTGAGGGGGGCCTAAGACTGAAGAAGTGTTTAGCATTTGAATGAAGCTCCCCCCATCTTCTTATTTACATTTTACAAGCTTATGCAAGCTGATTTTTAAGTCTAGCAAAGAGGGCTTTTCTTTCCGGTGCAACATGCCTCATCTGTTCAGAAACTTCTCGTTTTATCACCACGTGTAAGCTTGCACATGGAAGTTTTTCCGATTCTTTTTCAGTTGCAAATGCAGGAGAATTTCCCTGGGATTTCCACGTGAGGGGTTGATTTAAGCTCTGTCGATAACTGCGTTCGTGGTGGCACCTTTCGTACTAACAATATCATAGGAAGGTTTTGGGAGAAGCCTTTGCTCAAACAGCATGGAGGAGATCATTCAACAAGCCGACAGGCGTGAGTAGCGGACAGGGTGCCTACTCACGAGTAAGCCAACTGAGGTCTACTCATGAGTAAGCTGAGCAGGGTCTACTCACGAGTAAGCCACCCGTGCTCTTCTCACGAATAAGCTGAGCGGGGTCTACTCGTGAGTAAGGCTACCAGGGTCTACTCACGAGTAAACCAACCCGCATGTATGGCCGCTGGGGTCTACTCGTGAGTCGCTGAGGGGGTTGGTCTACCCGTCTAACCTTTTAAAGGTATTTCTTACATCCATGTTTTTTGCTTCTGCGTAAACACAAAACACAAAGCCCAAAATGATCTGGGGTGCTTTTTGACCTGTTCCTGCAAGCACTGAGTATTTTTACTGGTAACTTAAAGCTAAGGGGGGGCCTAAGACTGAAGAAGTGTTTAGCATTTGAATGAAGCTCCCCCCATCTTCTTATTTACATTTTACAAGCTTATGCAAGCTGATTTTTAAGTCTAGCAAAGAGGGCTTTTCTTTCTGGTGCAACATGCCTCATCTGTTCAGAAACTTCTCGTTTTATCACCACGTGTAAGCTTGCACATGGAAGTTTTTCCGATTCTTTTTCAGTTGCAAATGCAGGAGAATTTCCCTGGGATTTCCACGTGAGGGGTTGATTTAAGCTCTGTCGATAACTGCGTTCGTGGTGGCACCTTTCGTACTAACAATATCATAGGAAGGTTTTGGGAGAAGCCTTTGCTCAAACAGCATGGAGGAGATCATTCAACAAGCCGACAGGCGTGAGTAGCGGACAGGGTGCCTACTCACGAATAAGCCAACTGAGGTCTACTCATGAGTAAGCTGAGCAGGGTCTACTCACGAGTAAGCCACCCGTGCTCTTCTCACGAATAAGCTGAGCGGCATCTACTCGTGAGTAAGGCTACCAGGGTCTACTCACGAGTAAACCAACTTGCATGTATGGCAGCTGCGGTCTACTCGTGAGTCGCTGAGGGGGTTGGTCTACCCGTCTAACCTTTTAAAGGTATTTCTTACATCCATGTTTTTTGCTTCTGCGTAAACACAAAACACGAAGCCCAAAATGATCTGGGGTGCTTTTTGACCTGTTCCTGCAAGCACTGAGTATTTTTACTGGTAACTTAAAGCTGAGGGAGGCCTAAAACTGAAGAAGTGTTTAGCATTTGAATGAAGCTCCCCCCATCTTCTTATTTACATTTTACAAGCTTATGCAAGCTTTTTTTTAAGTCTAGCAAAGAGGGCTTTTCTTTCTGGTGCAACATGCCTCATCTGTTCAGAAACTTCTCGTTTTATCACCACGTGTAAGCTTGCACATGGAAGTTTTTCCGATTCTTTTTCAGTTGCAAATGCAGGAGAATTTCCCTGGGATTTCCACGTGAGGGGTTGATTTAAGCTCTGTCGATAACTGCGTTCGTGGTGGCACCTTTCGTACTAACAATATCATAGGAAGGTTTTGGGAGAAGGCTTTGCTCAAACAGCATGGAGGAGATCATTCAACAAGCCGACAGGCTTGAGTAGCGGACAGGGTGTCTACTCACGAGTAAACCAACTGAGGTCTACTCATGAGTAAGCTGAGCAGGGTCTACTCACGAGTAAGCCACCCGTGCTCTTCTCACGAATAAGCTGAGCGGGGTCTACTCGTGAGTAAGGCTACCAGGGTCTACTCACGAGTAAACCAACCCGCATGTATGGCCGCTGGGGTCTACTCGTGAGTCGCTGAGGGGGTTGGTCTACCCGTCTAACCTTTTAAAGGTATTTCTTACATCCATGTTTTTTGCTTCTGCGTAAACACAAAACACAAAGCCCAAAATGATCTGGGGTGCTTTTTGACCTGTTCCTGCAAGCACTGAGTATTTTTACTGGTAACTTAAAGCTGAGGGGGCCTAAGACTGAAGAAGTGTTTAGCATTTGAATGAAGCTCCCCCCATCTTCTTCTTTACATTTTACAAGCTTATGCAAGCTTTTTTTTAAGTCTAGCAAAGAGGGCTTTTCTTTCTGGTGCAACATGCCTCATCTGTTCAGAAACTTCTCGTTTTATCACCACGTGTAAGCTTGCACATGGAAGTTTTTCCGATTCTTTTTCAGTTGCAAATGCAGGAGAATTTCCCTGGGATTTCCACGTGAGGGGTTGATTTAAGCTCTGTCGATAACTGCGTTCGTGGTGGCACCTTTCGTACTAACAATATCATAGGAAGGTTTTGGGAGAAGCCTTTGCTCAAACAGCATGGAGGAGATCATTCAACAAGCCGACAGGCGTGAGTAGCGGACAGGGTGCCTACTCACGAGTAAGCCAACTGAGGTCTACTCATGAGTAAGCTGAGCAGGGTCTACTCACGAGTAAGCCAACCGTGCTCTTCTCACGAATAAGCTGAGCGGGGTCTACTCGTGAGTAAGGCTACCAGGGTCTACTCACGAGTAAACCAACCCGCATGTATGGCCGCTGGGTTCTACTCGTGAGTCGCTGAGGGGGTTGGTCTACCCGTCTAACCTTTTAAAGGTATTTCTTACATCCATGTTTTTTGCTTCTGCGTAAACACAAAACACAAAGCCCAAAATGATCTGGGGTGCTTTTTGACCTGTTCCTGCAAGCACTGAGTATTTTTACTGGTAACTTAAAGCTGAGGGGGGCCTAAAACTGAAGAAGTGTTTAGCATTTGAATGAAGCTCCCCCCATCTTCTTATTTACATTTTACAAGCTTATGCAAGCTGATTTTTAAGTCTAGCAAAGAGGGCTTTTCTTTCTGGTGCAACATGCCTCATCTGTTCAGAAACTTCTCGTTTTATCACCACGTGTAAGCTTGCACATGGAAGTTTTTCCGATTCTTTTTCAGTTGCAAATGCAGGAGAATTTCCCTGGGATTTCCACGTGAGGGGTTGATTTAAGCTCTGTCGATAACTGCGTTCGTGGTGGCACCTTTCGTACTAACAATATCATAGGAAGGTTTTGGGAGAAGCCTTTGCTCAAACAGCATGGAGGAGATCATTCAACAAGCCGACAGGCGTGAGTAGCGGACAGGGTGCCTACTCACGAATAAGCCAACTGAGGTCTACTCATGAGTAAGCTGAGCAGGGTCTACTCACGAGTAAGCCACCCGTGCTCTTCTCACGAATAAGCAGAGCGGCGTCTACTCGTGAGTAAGGCTACCAGGGTCTACTCACAAGTAAACCAACTTGCATGTATGGCAGCTGCGGTCTACTCGTGAGTCGCTGAGGGGGTTGGTCTACCCGTCTAACCTTTTAAAGGTATTTCTTACATCCATGTTTTTTGCTTCTGCGTAAACACAAAACACAAAGCCCAAAATGATCTGGGGTGCTTTTTGACCTGTTCCTGCAAGCACTGAGTATTTTTACTGGTAACTTAAAGCTGAGGGGGCCTAAGACTGAAGAAGTGTTTAGCATTTGAATGAAGCTCCCCCCATCTTCTTCTTTACATTTTACAAGCTTATGCAAGCTGATTTTTAAGTCTAGCAAAGAGGGCTTTTCTTTCTGGTGCAACATGCCTCATCTGTTCAGAAACTTCTCGTTTTATCACCACGTGTAAGCTTGCACATGGAAGTTTTTCCGATTCTTTTTCAGTTGCAAATGCAGGAGAATTTCCCTGGGATTTCCACGTGAGGGGTTGATTTAAGCTCTGTCGATAACTGCGTTCGTGGTGGCACCTTTCGTACTAACAATATCATAGGAAGGTTTTGGGAGAAGCCTTTGCTCAAACAGCATGGAGGAGATCATTCAACAAGCCGACAGGCGTGAGTAGCGGACAGGGTGCCTACTCACGAATAAGCCAACTGAGGTCTACTCATGAGTAAGCTGAGCAGGGTCTACTCACGAGTAAGCCACCCGTGCTCTTCTCACGAATAAGCTGAGCGGCATCTACTCGTGAGTAAGGCTACCAGGGTCTACTCACGAGTAAACCAACTTGCATGTATGGCAGCTGCGGTCTACTCGTGAGTCGCTGAGGGGGTTGGTCTACCCGTCTAACCTTTTAAAGGTATTTCTTACATCCATGTTTTTTGCTTCTGCGTAAACACAAAACACGAAGCCCAAAATGATCTGGGGTGCTTTTTGACCTGTTCCTGCAAGCACTGAGTATTTTTACTGGTAACTTAAAGCTGAGGGAGGCCTAAAACTGAAGAAGTGTTTAGCATTTGAATGAAGCTCCCCCCATCTTCTTATTTACATTTTACAAGCTTATGCAAGCTTTTTTTTAAGTCTAGCAAAGAGGGCTTTTCTTTCTGGTGCAACATGCCTCATCTGTTCAGAAACTTCTCGTTTTATCACCACGTGTAAGCTTGCACATGGAAGTTTTTCCGATTCTTTTTCAGTTGCAAATGCAGGAGAATTTCCCTGGGATTTCCACGTGAGGGGTTGATTTAAGCTCTGTCGATAACTGCGTTCGTGGTGGCACCTTTCGTACTAACAATATCATAGGAAGGTTTTGGGAGAAGGCTTTGCTCAAACAGCATGGAGGAGATCATTCAACAAGCCGACAGGCTTGAGTAGCGGACAGGGTGTCTACTCACGAGTAAACCAACTGAGGTCTACTCATGAGTAAGCTGAGCAGGGTCTACTCACGAGTAAGCCACCCGTGCTCTTCTCACGAATAAGCTGAGCGGGGTCTACTCGTGAGTAAGGCTACCAGGGTCTACTCACGAGTAAACCAACCCGCATGTATGGCCGCTGGGGTCTACTCGTGAGTCGCTGAGGGGGTTGGTCTACCCGTCTAACCTTTTAAAGGTATTTCTTACATCCATGTTTTTTGCTTCTGCGTAAACACAAAACACAAAGCCCAAAATGATCTGGGGTGCTTTTTGACCTGTTCCTGCAAGCACTGAGTATTTTTACTGGTAACTTAAAGCTGAGGGGGCCTAAGACTGAAGAAGTGTTTAGCATTTGAATGAAGCTCCCCCCATCTTCTTCTTTACATTTTACAAGCTTATGCAAGCTTTTTTTTAAGTCTAGCAAAGAGGGCTTTTCTTTCTGGTGCAACATGCCTCATCTGTTCAGAAACTTCTCGTTTTATCACCACGTGTAAGCTTGCACATGGAAGTTTTTCCGATTCTTTTTCAGTTGCAAATGCAGGAGAATTTCCCTGGGATTTCCACGTGAGGGGTTGATTTAAGCTCTGTCGATAACTGCGTTCGTGGTGGCACCTTTCGTACTAACAATATCATAGGAAGGTTTTGGGAGAAGCCTTTGCTCAAACAGCATGGAGGAGATCATTCAACAAGCCGACAGGCGTGAGTAGCGGACAGGGTGCCTACTCACGAGTAAGCCAACTGAGGTCTACTCATGAGTAAGCTGAGCAGGGTCTACTCACGAGTAAGCCAACCGTGCTCTTCTCACGAATAAGCTGAGCGGGGTCTACTCGTGAGTAAGGCTACCAGGGTCTACTCACGAGTAAACCAACCCGCATGTATGGCCGCTGGGTTCTACTCGTGAGTCGCTGAGGGGGTTGGTCTACCCGTCTAACCTTTTAAAGGTATTTCTTACATCCATGTTTTTTGCTTCTGCGTAAACACAAAACACAAAGCCCAAAATGATCTGGGGTGCTTTTTGACCTGTTCCTGCAAGCACTGAGTATTTTTACTGGTAACTTAAAGCTGAGGGGGGCCTAAAACTGAAGAAGTGTTTAGCATTTGAATGAAGCTCCCCCCATCTTCTTATTTACATTTTACAAGCTTATGCAAGCTGATTTTTAAGTCTAGCAAAGAGGGCTTTTCTTTCTGGTGCAACATGCCTCATCTGTTCAGAAACTTCTCGTTTTATCACCACGTGTAAGCTTGCACATGGAAGTTTTTCCGATTCTTTTTCAGTTGCAAATGCAGGAGAATTTCCCTGGGATTTCCACGTGAGGGGTTGATTTAAGCTCTGTCGATAACTGCGTTCGTGGTGGCACCTTTCGTACTAACAATATCATAGGAAGGTTTTGGGAGAAGCCTTTGCTCAAACAGCATGGAGGAGATCATTCAACAAGCCGACAGGCGTGAGTAGCGGACAGGGTGCCTACTCACGAATAAGCCAACTGAGGTCTACTCATGAGTAAGCTGAGCAGGGTCTACTCACGAGTAAGCCACCCGTGCTCTTCTCACGAATAAGCAGAGCGGCGTCTACTCGTGAGTAAGGCTACCAGGGTCTACTCACAAGTAAACCAACTTGCATGTATGGCAGCTGCGGTCTACTCGTGAGTCGCTGAGGGGGTTGGTCTACCCGTCTAACCTTTTAAAGGTATTTCTTACATCCATGTTTTTTGCTTCTGCGTAAACACAAAACACAAAGCCCAAAATGATCTGGGGTGCTTTTTGACCTGTTCCTGCAAGCACTGAGTATTTTTACTGGTAACTTAAAGCTGAGGGGGCCTAAGACTGAAGAAGTGTTTAGCATTTGAATGAAGCTCCCCCCATCTTCTTCTTTACATTTTACAAGCTTATGCAAGCTGATTTTTAAGTCTAGCAAAGAGGGCTTTTCTTTCTGGTGCAACATGCCTCATCTGTTCAGAAACTTCTCGTTTTATCACCACGTGTAAGCTTGCACATGGAAGTTTTTCCGATTCTTTTTCAGTTGCAAATGCAGGAGAATTTCCCTGGGATTTCCACGTGAGGGGTTGATTTAAGCTCTGTCGATAACTGCGTTCGTGGTGGCACCTTTCGTACTAACAATATCATAGGAAGGTTTTGGGAGAAGCCTTTGCTCAAACAGCATGGAGGAGATCATTCAACAAGCCGACAGGCGTGAGTAGCGGACAGGGTGCCTACTCACGAATAAGCCAACTGAGGTCTACTCATGAGTAAGCTGAGCAGGGTCTACTCACGAGTAAGCCACCCGTGCTCTTCTCACGAATAAGCTGAGCGGCGTCTACTCGTGAGTAAGGCTACCAGGGTCTACTCACGAGTAAACCAACTTGCATGTATGGCAGCTGCGGTCTACTCGTGAGTCGCTGAGGGGGTTGGTCTACCCGTCTAACCTTTTAAAGGTATTTCTTACATCCATGTTTTTTGCTTCTGCGTAAACACAAAACACAAAGCCCAAAATGATCTGGGGTGCTTTTTGACCTGTTCCTGCAAGCACTGAGTATTTTTACTGGTAACTTAAAGCTGAGGGGGCCAAAAACTGAAGAAGTGTTTAGCATTTGAATGAAGCTCCCCCCATCTTCTTATTTACATTTTACAAGCTTATGCAAGCTTTTTTTTAAGTCTAGCAAATAGGGCTTTTCTTTCTGGTGCAACATGCCTCATCTGTTCAGAAACTTCTCGTTTTATCACCATGTGTAAGCTTGCACATGGAAGTTTTTCCGATTCTTTTTCAGTTGCAAATGCAGGAGAATTTCCCTGGGATTTCCACGTGAGGGGTTGATTTAAGCTCTGTCGATAACTGCGTTCGTGGTGGCACCTTTCGTACTAACAATATCATAGGAAGGTTTTGGGAGAAGCCTTTGCTCAAACAGCATGGAGGAGATCATTCAACAAGCCGACAGGCGTGAGTAGCGGACAGGGTGCCTACTCACGAATAAGCCAACTGAGGTCTACTCATGAGTAAGCTGAGCAGGGTCTACTCACGAGTAAGCCACCCGTGCTCTTCTCACGAATAAGCAGAGCGGCGTCTACTCGTGAGTAAGGCTACCAGGGTCTACTCACAAGTAAACCAACTTGCATGTATGGCAGCTGCGGTCTACTCGTGAGTCGCTGAGGGGGTTGGTCTACCCGTCTAACCTTTTAAAGGTATTTCTTACATCCATGTTTTTTGCTTCTGCGTAAACACAAAACACAAAGCCCAAAATGATCTGGGGTGCTTTTTGACCTGTTCCTGCAAGCACTGAGTATTTTTACTGGTAACTTAAAGCTGAGGGGGCCTAAGACTGAAGAAGTGTTTAGCATTTGAATGAAGCTCCCCCCATCTTCTTCTTTACATTTTACAAGCTTATGCAAGCTGATTTTTAACTCTAGCAAAGAGGGCTTTTCTTTCTGGTGCAACATGCCTCATCTGTTCAGAAACTTCTCGTTTTATCACCACGTGTAAGCTTGCACATGGAAGTTTTTCCGATTCTTTTTCAGTTGCAAATGCAGGAGAATTTCCCTGGGATTTCCACATGAGGGGTTGATTTAAGCTCTGTCGATAACTGCGTTCGTGGTGGCACCTTTCGTACTAACAATATCATAGGAAGGTTTTGGGAGAAGCCTTTGCTCAAACAGCATGGAGGAGATCATTCAACAAGCCGACAGGCGTGAGTAGCGGACAGGGTGCCTACTCACGAATAAGCCAACTGAGGTCTACTCATGAGTAAGCTGAGCAGGGTCTACTCACGAGTAAGCCACCCGTGCTCTTCTCACGAATAAGCAGAGCGGCGTCTACTCGTGAGTAAGGCTACCAGGGTCTACTCACAAGTAAACCAACTTGCATGTATGGCAGCTGCGGTCTACTCGTGAGTCGCTGAGGGGGTTGGTCTACCCGTCTAACCTTTTAAAGGTATTTCTTACATCCATGTTTTTTGCTTCTGCGTAAACACAAAACACAAAGCCCAAAATGATCTGGGGTGCTTTTTGACCTGTTCCTGCAAGCACTGAGTATTTTTACTGGTAACTTAAAGCTGAGGGGGCCTAAGACTGAAGAAGTGTTTAGCATTTGAATGAAGCTCCCCCCATCTTCTTCTTTACATTTTACAAGCTTATGCAAGCTGATTTTTAAGTCTAGCAAAGAGGGCTTTTCTTTCTGGTGCAACATGCCTCATCTGTTCAGAAACTTCTCGTTTTATCACCACGTGTAAGCTTGCACATGGAAGTTTTTCCGATTCTTTTTCAGTTGCAAAAGCAGGAGAATTTCCCTGGGATTTCCACGTGAGGGGTTGATTTAAGCTCTGTCGATAACTGCGTTCGTGGTGGCACCTTTCGTACTAACAATATCATAGGAAGGTTTTGGGAGAAGCCTTTGCTCAAACAGCATGGAGGAGATCATTCAACAAGCCGACAGGCGTGAGTAGCGGACAGGGTGCCTACTCACGAGTAAGCCAACTGAGGTCTACTCATGAGTAAGCTGAGCAGGGTCTACTCACGCGTAAGCCACCCGTGCTCTTCTCACGAATAAGCTGAGCGGCGTCTACTCGTGAGTAAGGCTACCAGGGTCTACTCACGAGTAAACCAACTTGCATGTATGGCAGCTGCGGTCTACTCGTGAGTCGCTGAGGGGGTTGGTCTACCCGTCTAACCTTTTAAAGGTATTTCTTACATCCATGTTTTTTGCTTCTGCGTAAACACAAAACACAAAGCCCAAAATGATCTGGGGTGCTTTTTGACCTGTTCCTGCAAGCACTGAGTATTTTTACTGGTAACTTAAAGCTGAGGGGGCCTAAAACTGAAGAAGTGTTTAGCATTTGAATGAAGCTCCCCCCATCTTCTTATTTACATTTTACAAGCTTATGCAAGCTGATTTTTAAGTCTAGCAAAGAGGGCTTTTCTTTCTGGTGCAACATGCCTCATCTGTTCAGAAACTTCTCGTTTTATCACCACGTGTAAGCTTGCACATGGAAGTTTTTCCGATTCTTTTTCAGTTGCAAATGCAGGAGAATTTCCCTGGGATTTCCACGTGAGGGGTTGATTTAAGCTCTGTCGATAACTGCGTTCGTGGTGGCACCTTTCGTACTAACAATATCATAGGAAGGTTTTGGGAGAAGCCTTTGCTCAAACAGCATGGAGGAGATCATTCAACAAGCCGACAGGCGTGAGTAGCGGACAGGGTGCCTACTCACGAATAAGCCAACTGAGGTCTACTCATGAGTAAGCTGAGCAGGGTCTACTCACGAGTAAGCCACCCGTGCTCTTCTCACGAATAAGCGGAGCGGCGTCTACTCGTGAGTAAGGCTACCAGGGTCTACTCACAAGTAAACCAACTTGCATGTATGGCAGCTGCGGTCTACTCGTGAGTCGCTGAGGGGGTTGGTCTACCCGTCTAACCTTTTAAAGGTATTTCTTACATCCATGTTTTTTGCTTCTGCGTAAACACAAAACACAAAGCCCAAAATGATCTGGGGTGCTTTTTGACCTGTTCCTGCAAGCACTGAGTATTTTTACTGGTAACTTAAAGCTGAGGGGGCCTAAGACTGAAGAAGTGTTTAGCATTTGAATGAAGCTCCCCCCATCTTCTTATTTACATTTTACAAGCTTATGCAAGCTTTTTTTTAAGTCTAGCAAATAGGGCTTTTCTTTCTGGTGCAACATGCCTCATCTGTTCAGAAACTTCTCGTTTTATCACCATGTGTAAGCTTGCACATGGAAGTTTTTCCGATTCTTTTTCAGTTGCAAATGCAGGAGAATTTCCCTGGGATTTCCACGTGAGGGGTTGATTTAAGCTCTGTCGATAACTGCGTTCGTGGTGGCACCTTTCGTACTAACAATATCATAGGAAGGTTTTGGGAGAAGCCTTTGCTCAAACAGCATGGAGGAGATCATTCAACAAGCCGACAGGCGTGAGTAGCGGACAGGGTGCCTACTCACGAATAAGCCAACTGAGGTCTACTCATGAGTAAGCTGAGCAGGGTCTACTCACGAGTAAGCCACCCGTGCTCTTCTCACGAATAAGCAGAGAGGCGTCTACTCGTGAGTAAGGCTACCAGGGTCTACTCACAAGTAAACCAACTTGCATGTA
The DNA here is from genome assembly GCF_027244095.1 of Hemicordylus capensis. Taxonomy (NCBI): domain Eukaryota; kingdom Metazoa; phylum Chordata; class Lepidosauria; order Squamata; family Cordylidae; genus Hemicordylus; species Hemicordylus capensis. Next base: position 189,820,670 of record NC_069659.1, on the reverse strand, counting down.
TGGCAGCTGCGGTCTACTCGTGAGTCGCTGAGGGGGTTGGTCTACCCGTCTAACCTTTTAAAGGTATTTCTTACATCCATGTTTTTTGCTTCTGCGTAAACACAAAACACAAAGCCCAAAATGATCTGGGGTGCTTTTTGACCTGTTCCTGCAAGCACTGAGTATTTTTACTGGTAACTTAAAGCTGAGGGGGCCTAAGACTGAAGAAGTGTTTAGCATTTGAATGAAGCTCCCCCCATCTTCTTCTTTACATTTTACAAGCTTATGCAAGCTGATTTTTAAGTCTAGCAAAGAGGGCTTTTCTTTCTGGTGCAACATGCCTCATCTGTTCAGAAACTTCTCGTTTTATCACCACGTGTAAGCTTGCACATGGAAGTTTTTCCGATTCTTTTTCAGTTGCAAATGCAGGAGAATTTCCCTGGGATTTCCACATGAGGGGTTGATTTAAGCTCTGTCGATAACTGCGTTCGTGGTGGCACCTTTCGTACTAACAATATCATAGGAAGGTTTTGGGAGAAGCCTTTGCTCAAACAGCATGGAGGAGATCATTCAACAAGCCGACAGGCGTGAGTAGCGGACAGGGTGCCTACTCACGAATAAGCCAACTGAGGTCTACTCATGAGTAAGCTGAGCAGGGTCTACTCACGAGTAAGCCACCCGTGCTCTTCTCACGAATAAGCAGAGCGGCGTCTACTCGTGAGTAAGGCTACCAGGGTCTACTCACAAGTAAACCAACTTGCATGTATGGCAGCTGCGGTCTACTCGTGAGTCGCTGAGGGGGTTGGTCTACCCGTCTAACCTTTTAAAGGTATTTCTTACATCCATGTTTTTTGCTTCTGCGTAAACACAAAACACAAAGCCCAAAATGATCTGGGGTGCTTTTTGACCTGTTCCTGCAAGCACTGAGTATTTTTACTGGTAACTTAAAGCTGAGGGGGCCTAAGACTGAAGAAGTGTTTAGCATTTGAATGAAGCTCCCCCCATCTTCTTCTTTACATTTTAAAAGCTTATGCAAGCTGATTTTTAAGTCTAGCAAAGAGGGCTTTTCTTTCTGGTGCAACATGCCTCATCTGTTCAGAAACTTCTCGTTTTATCACCACGTGTAAGCTTGCACATGGAAGTTTTTCCGATTCTTTTTCAGTTGCAAAAGCAGGAGAATTTCCCTGGGATTTCCACGTGAGGGGTTGATTTAAGCTCTGTCGATAACTGCGTTCGTGGTGGCACCTTTCGTACTAACAATATCATAGGAAGGTTTTGGGAGAAGCCTTTGCTCAAACAGCATGGAGGAGATCATTCAACAAGCCGACAGGCGTGAGTAGCGGACAGGGTGCCTACTCACGAGTAAGCCAACTGAGGTCTACTCATGAGTAAGCTGAGCAGGGTCTACTCACGCGTAAGCCACCCGTGCTCTTCTCACGAATAAGCTGAGCGGCGTCTACTCGTGAGTAAGGCTACCAGGGTCTACTCACGAGTAAACCAACTTGCATGTATGGCAGCTGCGGTCTACTCGTGAGTCGCTGAGGGGGTTGGTCTACCCGTCTAACCTTTTAAAGGTATTTCTTACATCCATGTTTTTTGCTTCTGCGTAAACACAAAACACAAAGCCCAAAATGATCTGGGGTGCTTTTTGACCTGTTCCTGCAAGCACTGAGTATTTTTACTGGTAACTTAAAGCTGAGGGGGCCTAAAACTGAAGAAGTGTTTAGCATTTGAATGAAGCTCCCCCCATCTTCTTATTTACATTTTACAAGCTTATGCAAGCTTTTTTTTAAGTCTAGCAAATAGGGCTTTTCTTTCTGGTGCAACATGCCTCATCTGTTCAGAAACTTCTCGTTTTATCACCATGTGTAAGCTTGCACATGGAAGTTTTTCCGATTCTTTTTCAGTTGCAAATGCAGGAGAATTTCCCTGGGATTTCCACGTGAGGGGTTGATTTAAGCTCTGTCGATGACTGCGTTCGTGGTGGCACCTTTCGTACTAACAATATCATAGGAAGGTTTGGGGAGAAGGCTTTGCTCAAACAGCATGGAGGAGATCATAAAACAAGCCGACAGGCTTGAGTAGCGGACAGGGTGCCTACTCACGAGTAAGCCAACTGAGGTCTACTCATGAGTAAGCTGAGCAGCGTCTACTCACGAGTAAGCCACCCGTGCTCTTCTCACGAATAAGCTGAGCGGGATCTACTCGTGAGTAAGGCTACCAGGGTCTACTCACGAGTAAAGCAACCCGCATGTATGGCCGCTGGGTTCTACTCGTGAGTCGCTGAGGGGGTTGGTCTACCCGTCTAACCTTTTAAAGGTATTTCTTACATCCATGTTTTTTGCTTCTGCGTAAACACAAAACACAAAGCCCAAAATGATCTGGGGTGCTTTTTGACCTGTTCCTGCAAGCACTGAGTATTTTTACTGGTAACTTAAAGCTGAGGGGGTCCTAAAACTGAAGAAGTGTTTAGCATTTGAATGAAGCTCCCCCCATCTTCTTCTTTACATTTTACAAGCTTATGCAAGCTGATTTTTAAGTCTAGCAAAGGGGGCTTTTCTTTCTGGTGCAACATGCCTCATCTGTTCAGAAACTTCTCGTTTTATCACCACGTGTAAGCTTGCACATGGAAGTTTTTCCGATTCTTTTTCAGTTGCAAATGCAGGAGAATTTCCCTGGGATTTCCACGTGAGGGGTTGATTTAAGCTCTGTCGATAACTGCGTTCGTGGTGGCACCTTTCGTACTAACAATATCATAGGAAGGTTTGGGGAGAAGCCTTTGCTCAAACAGCATGGAGGAGATCATTCAACAAGCCGACAGGCGTGAGTAGCGGACAGGGTGCCTACTCACGAATAAGCCAACTGAGGTCTACTCATGAGTAAGCTGAGCAGGGTCTACTCACGAGTAAGCCACCCGTGCTCTTCTCACGAATAAGCAGAGCGGCGTCTACTCGTGAGTAAGGCTACCAGGGTCTACTCACAAGTAAACTAACTTGCATGTATGGCAGCTGCGGTCTACTCGTGAGTCGCTGAGGGGGTTGGTCTACCCGTCTAACCTTTTAAAGGTATTTCTTACATCCATGTTTTTTGCTTCTGCGTAAACACAAAACACAAAGCCCAAAATGATCTGGGGTGCTTTTTGACCTGTTCCTGCAAGCACTGAGTATTTTTACTGGTAACTTAAAGCTGAGGGGGCCTAAGACTGGAGAAGTGTTTAGCATTTGAATGAAGCTCCCCCCATCTTCTTCTTTACATTTTACAAGCTTATGCAAGCTGATTTTTAAGTCTAGCAAAGAGGGCTTTTCTTTCTGGTGCAACATGCCTCATCTGTTCAGAAACTTCTCGTTTTATCACCACGTGTAAGCTTGCACATGGAAGTTTTTCCGATTCTTTTTCAGTTGCAAAAGCAGGAGAATTTCCCTGGGATTTCCACGTGAGGGGTTGATTTAAGCTCTGTCGATAACTGCGTTCGTGGTGGCACCTTTCGTACTAACAATATCATAGGAAGGTTTTGGGAGAAGCCTTTGCTCAAACAGCATGGAGGAGATCATTCAACAAGCCGACAGGCGTGAGTAGCGGACAGGGTGCCTACTCACGAGTAAGCCAACTGAGGTCTACTCATGAGTAAGCTGAGCAGGGTCTACTCACGAGTAAGCCACCCGTGCTCTTCTCACGAATAAGCTGAGCGGCGTCTACTCGTGAGTAAGGCTACCAGGGTCTACTCACGAGTAAACCAACTTGCATGTATGGCAGCTGCGGTCTACTCGTGAGTCGCTGAGGGGGTTGGTCTACCCGTCTAACCTTTTAAAGGTATTTCTTACATCCATGTTTTTTGCTTCTGCGTAAACACAAAACACAAAGCCCAAAATGATCTGGGGTGCTTTTTGACCTGTTCCTGCAAGCACTGAGTATTTTTACTGGTAACTTAAAGCTGAGGGGGCCTAAAACTGAAGAAGTGTTTAGCATTTGAATGAAGCTCCCCCCATCTTCTTATTTACATTTTACAAGCTTATGCAAGCTTTTTTTTAAGTCTAGCAAAGAGGGCTTTTCTTTCTGGTGCAACATGCCTCATCTGTTCAGAAACTTCTCGTTTTATCACCATGTGTAAGCTTGCACATGGAAGTTTTTCCGATTCTTTTTCAGTTGCAAATGCAGGAGAATTTCCCTGGGATTTCCACGTGAGGGGTTGATTTAAGCTCTGTCAATAACTGCGTTCGTGGTGGCACCTTTCGTACTAACAATATCATAGGAAGGTTTGGGGAGAAGGCTTTGCTCAAACAGCATGGAGGAGATCATTCAACAAGCCGACAGGCTTGAGTAGCGGACAGGGTGCCTACTCACGAGTAAGCCAACTGAGGTCTACTCATGAGTAAGCTGAGCAGGGTCTACTCACGAGTAAGCCACCCGTGCTCTTCTCACGAATAAGCTGAGCGGGGTCTACTCGTGAGTAAGGCTACCAGGGTCTACTCACGAGTAAAGCAACCCGCATGTATGGCCGCTGGGTTCTACTCGTGAGTCGCTGAGGGGGTTGGTCTACCCGTCTAACCTTTTAAAGGTATTTCTTACATCCATGTTTTTTGCTTCTGCGTAAACACAAAACACAAAGCCCAAAATGATCTGGGGTGCTTTTTGACCTGTTCCTGCAAGCACTGAGTATTTTTACTGGTAGCTTAAAGCTGAGGGGGGCCTAAAACTGAAGAAGTGTTTAGCATTTGAATGAAGCTCCCCCCATCTTCTTCTTTACATTTTACAAGCTTATGCAAGCTGATTTTTAAGTCTAGCAAAGGGGGCTTTTCTTTCTGGTGCAACATGCCTCATCTGTTCAGAAACTTCTCGTTTTATCACCACGTGTAAGCTTGCACATGGAAGTTTTTCCGATTCTTTTTCAGTTGCAAAAGAAGGAGAATTTCCCTGGGATTTCCACGTGAGGGGTTGATTTAAGCTCTGTCGATAACTGCGTTCGTGGTGGCACCTTTCGTACTAACAATATCATAGGAAGGTTTTGGGAGAAGCCTTTGCTCAAACAGCATGGAGGAGATCATTCAACAAGCCGACAGGCGTGAGTAGCGGACAGGGTGCCTACTCACGAATAAGCCAACTGAGGTCTACTCATGAGTAAGCTGAGCAGGGTCTACTCACGAGTAAGCCACCCGTGCTCTTCTCACGAATAAGCAGAGCGGCGTCTACTCGTGAGTAAGGCTACCAGGGTCTACTCACAAGTAAACTAACTTGCATGTATGGCAGCTGCGGTCTACTCGTGAGTCGCTGAGGGGGTTGGTCTACCCGTCTAACCTTTTAAAGGTATTTCTTACATCCATGTTTTTTGCTTCTGCGTAAACACAAAACACAAAGCCCAAAATGATCTGGGGTGGTTTTTGACCTGTTCCTGCAAGCACTGAGTATTTTTACTGGTAACTGAAAGCTGAGGGGGCCTAAGACTGAAGAAGTGTTTAGCATTTGAATGAAGCTCCCCCCATCTTCTTCTTTACATTTTACAAGCTTATGCAAGCTGATTTTTAAGTCTAGCAAAGAGGGCTTTTCTTTCTGGTGCAACATGCCTCATCTGTTCAGAAACTTCTCGTTTTATCACCACGTGTAAGCTTGCACATGGAAGTTTTTCCGATTCTTTTTCAGTTGCAAAAGCAGGAGAATTTCCCTGGGATTTCCACGTGAGGGGTTGATTTAAGCTCTGTCGATAACTGCGTTCGTGGTGGCACCTTTCGTACTAACAATATCATAGGAAGGTTTTGGGAGAAGCCTTTGCTCAAACAGCATGGAGGAGATCATTCAACAAGCCGACAGGCGTGAGTAGCGGACAGGGTGCCTACTCACGAGTAAGCCAACTGAGGTCTACTCATGAGTAAGCTGAGCAGGGTCTACTCACGAGTAAGCCACCCGTGCTCTTCTCACGAATAAGCTGAGCGGCGTCTACTCGTGAGTAAGGCTACCAGGGTCTACTCACGAGTAAACCAACTTGCATGTATGGCAGCTGCGGTCTACTCATGAGTCGCTGAGGGGGTTGGTCTACCCGTCTAACCTTTTAAAGGTATTTCTTACATCCATGTTTTTTGCTTCTGCGTAAACACAAAACACAAAGCCCAAAATGATCTGGGGTGCTTTTTGACCTGTTCCTGCAAGCACTGAGTATTTTTACTGGTAACTTAAAGCTGAGGGGGCCTAAGACTGAAGAAGTGTTTAGCATTTGAATGAAGCTCCCCCCATCTTCTTCTTTACATTTTACAAGCTTATGCAAGCTTTTTTTTAAGTCTAGCAAAGAGGGCTTTTCTTTCTGGTGCAACATGCCTCATCTGTTCAGAAACTTCTCGTTTTATCACCACGTGTAAGCTTGCACATGGAAGTTTTTCCGATTCTTTTTCAGTTGCAAATGCAGGAGAATTTCCCTGGGATTTCCACGTGAGGGGTTGATTTAAGCTCTGTCGATAACTGCGTTCGTGGTGGCACCTTTCGTACTAACAATATCATAGGAAGGTTTGGGGAGAAGGCTTTGCTCAAACAGCATGGAGGAGATCATTCAACAAGCCGACAGGCTTGAGTAGCGGACAGGGTGCCTACTCACGAGTAAGCCAACTGAGGTCTACTCATGAGTAAGCTGAGCAGGGTCTACTCACGCGTAAGCCACCCGTGCTCTTCTCACGAATAAGCTGAGCGGGGTCTACTCGTGAGTAAGGCTACCAGGGTCTACTCACGAGTAAACCAACTTGCATGTATGGCAGCTGCGGTCTACTCGTGAGTCGCTGAGGGGGTTGGTCTACCCGTCTAACCTTTTAAAGGTATTTCTTACATCCATGTTTTTTGCTTCTGCGTAAACACAAAACACAAAGCCCAAAATGATCTGGGGTGCTTTTTGACCTGTTCCTGCAAGCACTGAGTATTTTTACTGGTAACTTAAAGCTGAGGGGGGCCTAAAACTGAAGAAGTGTTTAGCATTTGAATGAAGCTCCCCCCATCTTCTACTTTACATTTTACAAGCTTATGCAAGCTGATTTTTAAGTCTAGCAAAGGGGGCTTTTCTTTCTGGTGCACCATGCCTCATCTGTTCAGAAACTTCTCGTTTTATCACCACGTGTAAGCTTGCACATGGAAGTTTTTCCGATTCTTTTTCAGTTGCAAATGCAGGAGAATTTCCCTGGGATTTCCACGTGAGGGGTTGATTTAAGCTCTGTCGATAACTGCGTTCGTGGTGGCAGCTTTCGTACTAACAATATCATAGGAAGGTTTTGGGAGAAGGCTTTGCTCAAACAGCATGGAGGAGATCATTCAACAAGCCGACAGGCGTGAGTAGCGGACAGGGTGCCTACTCACGAGTAAGCCAACTGAGGTCTACTCATGAGTAAGCTGAGCAGGGTCTACTCACGAGTAAGCCACCCGTGCTCTTCTCACGAATAAGCTGAGCGGGGTCTACTCGTGAGTAAGGCTACCAGGGTCTACTCACGAGTAAACCAACCCGCATGTATGGCCGCTGGGGTCTACTCGTGAGTCGCTGAGGGGGTTGGTCTACCCGTCTAACCTTTTAAAGGTATTTCTTACATCCATGTTTTTTGCTTCTGCGTAAACACAAAACACAAAGCCCAAAATGATCTGGGGTGCTTTTTGACCTGTTCCTGCAAGCACTGAGTATTTTTACTGGTAACTTAAAGCTGAGGGGGGCCTAAAACTGAAGAAGTGTTTAGCATTTGAATGAAGCTCCCCCCATCTTCTTCTTTACATTTTACAAGCTTATGCAAGCTGATTTTTAAGTCTAGCAAAGAGGGCTTTTCTTTCTGGTGCAACATGCCTCATCTGTTCAGAAACTTCTCGTTTTATCACCATGTGTAAGCTTGCACATGGAAGTTTTTCCGATTCTTTTTCAGTTGCAAATGCAGGAGAATTTCCCTGGGATTTCCACGTGAGGGGTTGATTTAAGCTCTGTCAATAATTGCGTTCGTGGTGGCACCTTTCGTACTAACAATATCATAGGAAGGTTTGGGGAGAAGGCTTTGCTCAAACAGCATGGAGGAGATCATTCAACAAGCCGACAGGCTTGAGTAGCGGACAGGGTGCCTACTCACGAGTAAGCCAACTGAGGTCTACTCATGAGTAAGCTGAGCAGGGTCTACTCACGAGTAAGCCACCCGTGCTCTTCTCACGAATAAGCTGAGCGGGGTCTACTCGTGAGTAAGGCTACCAGGGTCTACTCACGAGTAAAGCAACCCGCATGTATGGCCGCTGGGTTCTACTCGTGAGTCGCTGAGGGGGTTGGTCTACCCGTCTAACCTTTTAAAGGTATTTCTTACATCCATGTTTTTTGCTTCTGCGTAAACACAAAACACAAAGCCCAAAATGATCTGGGGTGCTTTTTGACCTGTTCCTGCAAGCACTGAGTATTTTTACTGGTAGCTTAAAGCTGAGGGGGGCCTAAAACTGAAGAAGTGTTTAGCATTTGAATGAAGCTCCCCCCATCTTCTTCTTTACATTTTACAAGCTTATGCAAGCTGATTTTTAAGTCTAGCAAAGGGGGCTTTTCTTTCTGGTGCAACATGCCTCATCTGTTCAGAAACTTCTCGTTTTATCACCACGTGTAAGCTTGCACATGGAAGTTTTTCCGATTCTTTTTCAGTTGCAAAAGAAGGAGAATTTCCCTGGGATTTCCACGTGAGGGGTTGATTTAAGCTCTGTCGATAACTGCGTTCGTGGTGGCACCTTTCGTACTAACAATATCATAGGAAGGTTTTGGGAGAAGCCTTTGCTCAAACAGCATGGAGGAGATCATTCAACAAGCCGACAGGCGTGAGTAGCGGACAGGGTGCCTACTCACGAATAAGCCAACTGAGGTCTACTCATGAGTAAGCTGAGCAGGGTCTACTCACGAGTAAGCCACCCGTGCTCTTCTCACGAATAAGCAGAGCGGCGTCTACTCGTGAGTAAGGCTACCAGGGTCTACTCACAAGTAAACTAACTTGCATGTATGGCAGCTGCGGTCTACTCGTGAGTCGCTGAGGGGGTTGGTCTACCCGTCTAACCTTTTAAAGGTATTTCTTACATCCATGTTTTTTGCTTCTGCGTAAACACAAAACACAAAGCCCATAATGATCTGGGGTGGTTTTTGACCTGTTCCTGCAAGCACTGAGTATTTTTACTGGTAACTTAAAGCTGAGGGGGCCTAAGACTGAAGAAGTGTTTAGCATTTGAATGAAGCTCCCCCCATCTTCTTCTTTACATTTTACAAGCTTATGCAAGCTGATTTTTAAGTCTAGCAAAGAGGGCTTTTCTTTCTGGTGCAACATGCCTCATCTGTTCAGAAACTTCTCGTTTTATCACCACGTGTAAGCTTGCACATGGAAGTTTTTCCGATTCTTTTTCAGTTGCAAAAGCAGGAGAATTTCCCTGGGATTTCCACGTGAGGGGTTGATTTAAGCTCTGTCGATAACTGCGTTCGTGGTGGCACCTTTCGTACTAACAATATCATAGGAAGGTTTTGGGAGAAGCCTTTGCTCAAACAGCATGGAGGAGATCATTCAACAAGCCGACAGGCGTGAGTAGCGGACAGGGTGCCTACTCACGAGTAAGCCAACTGAGGTCTACTCATGAGTAAGCTGAGCAGGGTCTACTCACGAGTAAGCCACCCGTGCTCTTCTCACGAATAAGCTGAGCGGCGTCTACTCGTGAGTAAGGCTACCAGGGTCTACTCACGAGTAAACCAACTTGCATGTATGGCAGCTGCGGTCTACTCATGAGTCGCTGAGGGGGTTGGTCTACCCGTCTAACCTTTTAAAGGTATTTCTTACATCCATGTTTTTTGCTTCTGCGTAAACACAAAACACAAAGCCCAAAATGATCTGGGGTGCTTTTTGACCTGTTCCTGCAAGCACTGAGTATTTTTACTGGTAACTTAAAGCTGAGGGGGCCTAAGACTGAAGAAGTGTTTAGCATTTGAATGAAGCTCCCCCCATCTTCTTCTTTACATTTTACAAGCTTATGCAAGCTTTTTTTTAAGTCTAGCAAAGAGGGCTTTTCTTTCTGGTGCAACATGCCTCATCTGTTCAGAAACTTCTCGTTTTATCACCACGTGTAAGCTTGCACATGGAAGTTTTTCCGATTCTTTTTCAGTTGCAAATGCAGGAGAATTTCCCTGGGATTTCCACGTGAGGGGTTGATTTAAGCTCTGTCGATAACTGCGTTCGTGGTGGCACCTTTCGTACTAACAATATCATAGGAAGGTTTGGGGAGAAGGCTTTGCTCAAACAGCATGGAGGAGATCATTCAACAAGCCGACAGGCTTGAGTAGCGGACAGGGTGCCTACTCACGAGTAAGCCAACTGAGGTCTACTCATGAGTAAGCTGAGCAGGGTCTACTCACGAGTAAGCCACCCGTGCTCTTCTCACGAATAAGCTGAGCGGGATCTACTCGTGAGTAAGGCTACCAGGGTCTACTCACGAGTAAACCAACCCGCATGTATGGCCGCTGGGTTCTACTCGTGAGTCGCTGAGGGGGTTGGTCTACCCGTCTAACCTTTTAAAGGTATTTCTTACATCCATGTTTTTTGCTTCTGCGTAAACACAAAACACAAAGCCCAAAATGATCTGGGGTGCTTTTTGACCTGTTCCTGCAAGCACTGAGTATTTTTACTGGTAACTTAAAGCTGAGGGGGGCCTAAAACTGAAGAAGTGTTTAGCATTTGAATGAAGCTCCCCCCATCTTCTTCTTTACATTTTACAAGCTTATGCAAGCTGATTTTTAAGTCTAGCAAAGAGGGCTTTTCTTTCTGGTGCAACATGCCTCATCTGTTCAGAAACTTCTCGTTTTATCACCACGTGTAAGCTTGCACATGGAAGTTTTTCCGATTCTTTTTCAGTTGCAAATGCAGGAGAATTTCCCTGGGATTTCCACGTGAGGGGTTGATTTAAGCTCTGTCGATAACTGCGTTCGTGGTGGCACCTTTCGTACTAACAATATCATAGGAAGGTTTTGGGAGAAGCCTTTGCTCAAACAGCATGGAGCAGATCATTCAACAAGCCGACAGGCGTGAGTAGCGGACAGGGTGCCTACTCACGAATAAGCCAACTGAGGTCTACTCATGAGTAAGCTGAGCAGGGTCTACTCACGAGTAAGCCACCCGTGCTCTTCTCACGAATAAGCAGAGCGGCGTCTACTCGTGAGTAAGGCTACCAGGGTCTACTCACAAGTAAACCAACTTGCATGTATGGCAGCTGCGGTCTACTCGTGAGTCGCTGAGGGGGTTGGTCTACCCGTCTAACCTTTTAAAGGTATTTCTTACATCCATGTTTTTTGCTTCTGCGTAAACACAAAACACAAAGCCCAAAATGATCTGGGGTGCTTTTTGACCTGTTCCTGCAAGCACTGAGTATTTTTACTGGTAACTTAAAGCTGAGGGGGCCTAAGACTGAAGAAGTGTTTAGCATTTGAATGAAGCTCCCCCCATCTTCTTCTTTACATTTTACAAGCTTATGCAAGCTGATTTTTAAGTCTAGCAAAGAGGGCTTTTCTTTCTGGTGCAACATGCCTCATCTGTTCAGAAACTTCTCGTTTTATCACCACGTGTAAGCTTGCACATGGAAGTTTTTCCGATTCTTTTTCAGTTGCAAAAGAAGGAGAATTTCCCTGGGATTTCCACGTGAGGGGTTGATTTAAGCTCTGTCGATAACTGCGTTCGTGGTGGCACCTTTCGTACTAACAATATCATAGGAAGGTTTTGGGAGAAGCCTTTGCTCAAACAGCATGGAGGAGATCATTCAACAAGCCGACAGGCGTGAGTAGCGGACAGGGTGCCTACTCACGAGTAAGCCAACTGAGGTCTACTCATGAGTAAGCTGAGCAGGGTCTACTCACGAGTAAGCCACCCGTGCTCTTCTCACGAGTAAGCTGAGCGGGCTCTACTCGTGAGTAAGGCTACCAGGGTCTACTCACGAGTAAACGAACCCGCATGTATGGCCGCTGAGGTCTACTCGTGAGTCGCTGAGGGGGTTGGTCTACCCGTCTAACCTTTTAAAGGTATTTCTTACATCCATGTTTTTTGCTTCTGCGTAAACACAAAACACAAAGCCCAAAATGATCTGGGGTGCTTTTTGACCTGTTCCTGCAAGCACTGAGTATTTTTACTGGTAACTTAAAGCTGAGGGGGCCTAAGACTGAAGAAGTGTTTAGCATTTGAATGAAGCTCCCCCCATCTTCTTCTTTACATTTTACAAGCTTATGCAAGCTGATTTTTAAGTCTAGCAAAGAGGGCTTTTCTTTCTGGTGCAACATGCCTCATCTGTTCAGAAACTTCTCGTTTTATCACCACGTGTAAGCTTGCACATGGAAGTTTTTCCGATTCTTTTTCAGTTGCAAATGCAGGAGAATTTCCCTGGGATTCCCACGTGAGGGGTTGATTTAAGCTCTGTCGATAAGTGCGTTCGTGGTGGCACCTTTCGTACTAACAATATCATAGGAAGGTTTTGGGAGAAGCCTTTGCTCAAACAGCATGGAGGAGATCATTCAACAAGCCGACAGGTGTGAGTAGCGGACAGGGTGCCTACTCACGAATAAGCCAACTGAGGTCTACTCATGAGTAAGCTGAGCAGGGTCTACTCACGAGTAAGCCACCCGTGCTCTTCTCACGAGTAAGCTGAGCGGGCTCTACTCGTGAGTAAGGCTACCAGGGTCTACTCACGAGTAAACCAACCCGCATGTATGGCCGCTGGGGTCTACTCGTGAGTCGCTGAGGGGGTTGGTCTACCCGTCTAACCTTTTAAAGGTATTTCTTACATCCATGTTTTTTGCTTCTGCGTAAACACAAAACACAAAGCCCAAAATGATCTGGGGTGCTTTTTGACCTGTTCCTGCAAGCACTGAGTATTTTTACTGGTAGCTTAAAGCTGAGGGGGGCCTAAAACTGAAGAAGTGTTTAGCATTTGAATGAAGCTCCCCCCATCTTCTTCTTTACATTTTACAAGCTTATGCAAGCTGATTTTTAAGTCTAGCAAAGGGGGCTTTTCTTTCTGGTGCAACATGCCTCATCTGTTCAGAAACTTCTCGTTTTATCACCACGTGTAAGCTTGCACATGGAAGTTTTTCCGATTCTTTTTCAGTTGCAAAAGAAGGAGAATTTCCCTGGGATTTCCACGTGAGGGGTTGATTTAAGCTCTGTCGATAACTGCGTTCGTGGTGGCACCTTTCGTACTAACAATATCATAGGAAGGTTTTGGGAGAAGCCTTTGCTCAAACAGCATGGAGGAGATCATTCAACAAGCCGACAGGCGTGAGTAGCGGACAGGGTGCCTACTCACGAATAAGCCAACTGAGGTCTACTCATGAGTAAGCTGAGCAGGGTCTACTCACGAGTAAGCCACCCGTGCTCTTCTCACGAATAAGCAGAGCGGCGTCTACTCGTGAGTAAGGCTACCAGGGTCTACTCACAAGAAAACTAACTTGCATGTATGGCAGCTGCGGTCTACTCGTGAGTCGCTGAGGGGGTTGGTCTACCCGTCTAACCTTTTAAAGGTATTTCTTACATCCATGTTTTTTGCTTCTGCGTAAACACAAAACACAAAGCCCAAAATGATCTGGGGTGGTTTTTGACCTGTTCCTGCAAGCACTGAGTATTTTTACTGGTAACTTAAAGCTGAGGGGGCCTAAGACTGAAGAAGTGTTTAGCATTTGAATGAAGCTCCCCCCATCTTCTTCTTTACATTTTACAAGCTTATGCAAGCTGATTTTTAAGTCTAGCAAAGAGGGCTTTTCTTTCTGGTGCAACATGCCTCATCTGTTCAGAAACTTCTCGTTTTATCACCACGTGTAAGCTTGCACATGGAAGTTTTTCCGATTCTTTTTCAGTTGCAAAAGCAGGAGAATTTCCCTGGGATTTCCACGTGAGGGGTTGATTTAAGCTCTGTCGATAACTGCGTTCGTGGTGGCACCTTTCGTACTAACAATATCATAGGAAGGTTTTGGGAGAAGCCTTTGCTCAAACAGCATGGAGGAGATCATTCAACAAGCCGACAGGCGTGAGTAGCGGACAGGGTGCCTACTCACGAGTAAGCCAACTGAGGTCTACTCATGAGTAAGCTGAGCAGGGTCTACTCACGCGTAAGCCACCCGTGCTCTTCTCACGAATAAGCTGAGCGGGGTCTACTCGTGAGTAAGGCTACCAGGGTCTACTCACGAGTAAACCAACTTGCATGTATGGCAGCTGCGGTCTACTCGTGAGTCGCTGAGGGGGTTGGTCTACCCGTCTAACCTTTTAAAGGTATTTCTTACATCCATGTTTTTTGCTTCTGCGTAAACACAAAACACAAAGCCCAAAATGATCTGGGGTGCTTTTTGACCTGTTCCTGCAAGCACTGAGTATTTTTACTGGTAACTTAAAGCTGAGGGGGGCCTAAAACTGAAGAAGTGTTTAGCATTTGAATGAAGCTCCCCCCATTTTCTACTTTACATTTTACAAGCTTATGCAAGCTGATTTTTAAGTCTAGCAAAGGGGGCTTTTCTTTCTGGTGCACCATGCCTCATCTGTTCAGAAACTTCTCGTTTTATCACCACGTGTAAGCTTGCACATGGAAGTTTTTCCGATTCTTTTTCAGTTGCAAATGCAGGAGAATTTCCCTGGGATTTCCACGTGAGGGGTTGATTTAAGCTCTGTCGATAACTGCGTTCGTGGTGGCACCTTTCGTACTAACAATATCATAGGAAGGTTTTGGGAGAAGCCTTTGCTCAAACAGCATGGAGGAGATCATTCAACAAGCCGACAGGCGTGAGTAGCGGACAGGGTGCCTACTCACGAATAAGCCAACTGAGGTCTACTCATGAGTAAGCTGAGCAGGGTCTACTCACGAGTAAGCCACCCGTGCTCTTCTCACGAATAAGCTGAGCGGGCTCTACTCGTGAGTAAGGCTACCAGGGTCTACTCACGAGTAAACCAACCCACATGTATGGCCGCTGGGGTCTACTCGTGAGTCGCTGAGGGGGTTGGTCTACCCGTCTAACCTTTTAAAGGTATTTCTTACATCCATGTTTTTTGCTTCTGCGTAAACACAAAACACAAAGCCCAAAATGATCTGGGGTGCTTTTTGACCTGTTCCTGCAAGCACTGAGTATTTTTACTGGTAACTTAAAGCTGAGGGGGGCCTAAAACTGAAGAAGTGTTTAGCATTTGAATGAAGCTCCCCCCATCTTCTTATTTACATTTTACAAGCTTATGCAAGCTTTTTTTTAAGTCTAGCAAAGAGGGCTTTTCTTTCTGGTGCAACATGCCTCATCTGTTCAGAAACTTCTCGTTTTATCACCACGTGTAAGCTTGCACATGGAAGTTTTTCCGATTCTTTTTCAGTTGCAAATGCAGGAGAATTTCCCTGGGATTTCCACGTGAGGGGTTGATTTAAGCTCTGTCGATAACTGCGTTCGTGGTGGCACCTTTCGTACTAACAATATCATAGGAAGGTTTTGGGAGAAGCCTTTGCTCAAACAGCATGGAGGAGATCATTCAACAAGCCGACAGGCGTGAGTAGCGGACAGGGTGCCTACTCACGAATAAGCCAACTGAGGTCTACTCATGAGTAAGCTGAGCAGGGTCTACTCACGAGTAAGCCACCCGTGCTCTTCTCACGAATAAGCAGAGCGGCGTCTACTCGTGAGTAAGGCTACCAGGGTCTACTCACAAGTAAACTAACTTGCATGTATGGCAGCTGCGGTCTACTCGTGAGTCGCTGAGGGGGTTGGTCTACCCGTCTAACCTTTTAAAGGTATTTCTTACATCCATGTTTTTTGCTTCTGCGTAAACACAAAACACAAAGCCCAAAATGATCTGGGGTGCTTTTTGACCTGTTCCTGCAAGCACTGAGTATTTTTACTGGTAACTTAAAGCTGAGGGGGCCTAAGACTGAAGAAGTGTTTAGCATTTGAATGAAGCTCCCCCCATCTTCTTCTTTACATTTTACAAGCTTATGCAAGCTGATTTTTAAGTCTAGCAAAGAGGGCTTTTCTTTCTGGTGCAACATGCCTCATCTGTTCAGAAACTTCTCGTTTTATCACCACGTGTAAGCTTGCACATGGAAGTTTTTCCGATTCTTTTTCAGTTGCAAAAGCAGGAGAATTTCCCTGGGATTTCCACGTGAGGGGTTGATTTAAGCTCTGTCGATAACTGCGTTCGTGGTGGCACCTTTCGTACTAACAATATCATAGGAAGGTTTTGGGAGAAGCCTTTGCTCAAACAGCATGGAGGAGATCATTCAACAAGCCGACAGGCGTGAGTAGCGGACAGGGTGCCTACTCACGAGTAAGCCAACTGAGGTCTACTCATGAGTAAGCTGAGCAGGGTCTACTCACGAGTAAGCCACCCGTGCTCTTCTCACGAATAAGCAGAGCGGCGTCTACTCGTGAGTAAGGCTACCAGGGTCTACTCACGAGTAAACCAACTTGCATGTATGGCAGCTGCGGTCTACTCGTGAGTCGCTGAGGGGGTTGGTCTACCCGTCTAACCTTTTAAAGGTATTTCTTACATCCATGTTTTTTGCTTCTGCGTAAACACAAAACACAAAGCCCAAAATGATCTGGGGTGCTTTTTGACCTGTTCCTGCAAGCACTGAGTATTTTTACTGGTAACTTAAAGCTGAGGGGGGCCTAAAACTGAAGAAGTGTTTAGCATTTGAATGAAGCTCCCCCCATCTTCTTATTTACATTTTACAAGCTTATGCAAGCTTTTTTTTAAGTCTAGCAAAGAGGGCTTTTCTTTCTGGTGCAACATGCCTCATCTGTTCAGAAACTTCTCGTTTTATCACCATGTGTAAGCTTGCACATGGAAGTTTTTCCGATTCTTTTTCAGTTGCAAATGCAGGAGAATTTCCCTGGGATTTCCACGTGAGGGGTTGATTTAAGCTCTGTCAATAACTGCGTTCGTGGTGGCACCTTTCGTACTAACAATATCATAGGAAGGTTTGGGGAGAAGGCTTTGCTCAAACAGCATGGAGGAGATCATTCAACAAGTCGACAGGCTTGAGTAGCGGACAGGGTGCCTACTCACGAGTAAGCCAACTGAGGTCTACTCATGAGTAAGCTGAGCAGGGTCTACTCACGAGTAAGCCACCCGTGCTCTTCTCACGAATAAGCTGAGCGGGGTCTACTCGTGAGTAAGGCTACCAGGGTCTACTCACGAGTAAAGCAACCCGCATGTATGGCCGCTGGGTTCTACTCGTGAGTCGCTGAGGGGGTTGGTCTACCCGTCTAACCTTTTAAAGGTATTTCTTACATCCATGTTTTTTGCTTCTGCGTAAACACAAAACACAAAGCCCAAAATGATCTGGGGTGCTTTTTGACCTGTTCCTGCAAGCACTGAGTATTTTTACTGGTAGCTTAAAGCTGAGGGGGGCCTAAAACTGAAGAAGTGTTTAGCATTTGAATGAAGCTCCCCCCATCTTCTACTTTACATTTTACAAGCTTATGCAAGCTGATTTTTAAGTCTAGCAAAGGGGGCTTTTCTTTCTGGTGCAACATGCCTCATCTGTTCAGAAACTTCTCGTTTTATCACCACGTGTAAGCTTGCACATGGAAGTTTTTCCGATTCTTTTTCAGTTGCAAAAGAAGGAGAATTTCCCTGGGATTTCCACGTGAGGGGTTGATTTAAGCTCTGTCGATAACTGCGTTCGTGGTGGCACCTTTCGTACTAACAATATCATAGGAAGGTTTTGGGAGAAGCCTTTGCTCAAACAGCATGGAGGAGATCATTCAACAAGCCGACAGGCGTGAGTAGCGGACAGGGTGCCTACTCACGAGTAAGCCAACTGAGGTCTACTCATGAGTAAGCTGAGCAGGGTCTACTCACGAGTAAGCCACCCGTGCTCTTCTCACGAATAAGCTGAGCGGCGTCTACTCGTGAGTAAGGCTACCAGGG
Organism: Hemicordylus capensis; assembly: GCF_027244095.1. Taxonomy (NCBI): domain Eukaryota; kingdom Metazoa; phylum Chordata; class Lepidosauria; order Squamata; family Cordylidae; genus Hemicordylus; species Hemicordylus capensis. The sequence continues at coordinate 189,802,809 of NC_069659.1, read as the reverse complement.
TCTACTCACGAGTAAACCAACTTGCATGTATGGCAGCTGCGGTCTACTCATGAGTCGCTGAGGGGGTTGGTCTACCCGTCTAACCTTTTAAAGGTATTTCTTACATCCATGTTTTTTGCTTCTGCGTAAACACAAAACACAAAGCCCAAAATGATCTGGGGTGCTTTTTGACCTGTTCCTGCAAGCACTGAGTATTTTTACTGGTAACTTAAAGCTGAGGGGGCCTAAGACTGAAGAAGTGTTTAGCATTTGAATGAAGCTCCCCCCATCTTCTTCTTTACATTTTACAAGCTTATGCAAGCTTTTTTTTAAGTCTAGCAAAGAGGGCTTTTCTTTCTGGTGCAACATGCCTCATCTGTTCAGAAACTTCTCGTTTTATCACCACGTGTAAGCTTGCACATGGAAGTTTTTCCGATTCTTTTTCAGTTGCAAATGCAGGAGAATTTCCCTGGGATTTCCACGTGAGGGGTTGATTTAAGCTCTGTCGATAACTGCGTTCGTGGTGGCACCTTTCGTACTAACAATATCATAGGAAGGTTTGGGGAGAAGGCTTTGCTCAAACAGCATGGAGGAGATCATTCAACAAGCCGACAGGCTTGAGTAGCGACAGGGTGCCTACTCACGAGTAAGCCAACTGAGGTCTACTCATGAGTAAGCTGAGCAGGGTCTACTCACGAGTAAGCCACCCGTGCTCTTCTCACGAATAAGCTGAGCGGGATCTACTCGTGAGTAAGGCTACCAGGGTCTACTCACGAGTAAAGCAACCCGCATGTATGGCCGCTGGGTTCTACTCGTGAGTCGCTGAGGGGGTTGGTCTACCCGTCTAACCTTTTAAAGGTATTTCTTACATCCATGTTTTTTGCTTCTGCGTAAACACAAAACACAAAGCCCAAAATGATCTGGGGTGCTTTTTGACCTGTTCCTGCAAGCACTGAGTATTTTTATTGGTAACTTAAAGCTGAGGGGGGCCTAAAACTGAAGAAGTGTTTAGCATTTGAATGAAGCTCCCCCCATCTTCTTCTTTACATTTTACAAGCTTATGCAAGCTGATTTTTAAGTCTAGCAAAGGGGGCTTTTCTTTCTGGTGCAACATGCCTCATCTGTTCAGAAACTTCTCGTTTTATCACCACGTGTAAGCTTGCACATGGAAGTTTTTCCGATTCTTTTTCAGTTGCAAAAGAAGGAGAATTTCCCTGGGATTTCCACGTGAGGGGTTGATTTAAGCTCTGTCGATAACTGCGTTCGTGGTGGCACCTTTCGTACTAACAATATCATAGGAAGGTTTTGGGAGAAGCCTTTGCTCAAACAGCATGGAGGAGATCATTCAACAAGCCGACAGGCGTGAGTACCGGACAGGGTGCCTACTCACGAGTAAGCCAACTGAGGTCTACTCATGAGTAAGCTGAGCAGGGTCTACTCACGCGTAAGCCACCCGTGCTCTTCTCACGAATAAGCTGAGCGGGGTCTACTCGTGAGTAAGGCTACCAGGGTCTACTCACGAGTAAAGCAACCCGCATGTATGGCCGCTGGGTTCTACTCGTGAGTCGCTGAGGGGGTTGGTCTACCCGTCTAACCTTTTAAAGGTATTTCTTACATCCATGTTTTTTGCTTCTGCGTAAACACAAAACACAAAGCCCAAAATGATCTGGGGTGCTTTTTGACCTGTTCCTGCAAGCACTGAGTATTTTTACTGGTAGCTTAAAGCTGAGGGGGGCCTAAAACTGAAGAAGTGTTTAGCATTTGAATGAAGCTCCCCCCATCTTCTACTTTACATTTTACAAGCTTATGCAAGCTGATTTTTAAGTCTAGCAAAGGGGGCTTTTCTTTCTGGTGCAACATGCCTCATCTGTTCAGAAACTTCTCGTTTTATCACCACGTGTAAGCTTGCACATGGAAGTTTTTCCGATTCTTTTTCAGTTGCAAATGCAGGAGAATTTCCCTGGGATTTCCACGTGAGGGGTTGATTTAAGCTCTGTCGATAACTGCGTTCGTGGTGGCACCTTTCGTACTAACAATATCATAGGAAGGTTTTGGGAGAAGACTTTGCTCAAACAGCATGGAGGAGATCATTCAACAAGCCGACAGGCTTGAGTAGCGGACAGGGTGCCTACTCACGAGTAAGCCAACTGAGGTCTACTCATGAGTAAGCTGAGCAGCGTCTACTCACGAGTAAGCCACCCGTGCTCTTCTCACGAATAAGCTGAGCGGGATCTACTCGTGAGTAAGGCTACCAGGGTCTACTCACGAGTAAAGCAACCCGCATGTATGGCCGCTGGGTTCTACTCGTGAGTCGCTGAGGGGGTTGGTCTACCCGTCTAACCTTTTAAAGGTATTTCTTACATCCATGTTTTTTGCTTCTGCGTAAACACAAAACACAAAGCCCAAAATGATCTGGGGTGCTTTTTGACCTGTTCCTGCAAGCACTGAGTATTTTTACTGGTAACTTAAAGCTGAGGGGGTCCTAAAACTGAAGAAGTGTTTAGCATTTGAATGAAGCTCCCCCCATCTTCTTCTTTACATTTTACAAGCTTATGCAAGCTGATTTTTAAGTCTAGCAAAGGGGGCTTTTCTTTCTGGTGCAACATGCCTCATCTGTTCAGAAACTTCTCGTTTTATCACCACGTGTAAGCTTGCACATGGAAGTTTTTCCGATTCTTTTTCAGTTGCAAAAGAAGGAGAATTTCCCTGGGATTTCCACGTGAGGGGTTGATTTAAGCTCTGTCGATAACTGCGTTCGTGGTGGCACCTTTCGTACTAACAATATCATAGGAAGGTTTTGGGAGAAGCCTTTGCTCAAACAGCATGGAGGAGATCATTCAACAAGCCGACAGGCGTGAGTAGCGGACAGGGTGCCTACTCACGAATAAGCCAACTGAGGTCTACTCATGAGTAAGCTGAGCAGGGTCTACTCACGAGTAAGCCACCCGTGCTCTTCTCACGAATAAGCAGAGCGGCGTCTACTCGTGAGTAAGGCTACCAGGGTCTACTCACAAGTAAACTAACTTGCATGTATGGCAGCTGCGGTCTACTCGTGAGTCGCTGAGGGGGTTGGTCTACCCGTCTAACCTTTTAAAGGTATTTCTTACATCCATGTTTTTTGCTTCTGCGTAAACACAAAACACAAAGCCCAAAATGATCTGGGGTGCTTTTTGACCTGTTCCTGCAAGCACTGAGTATTTTTACTGGTAACTTAAAGCTGAGGGGGCCTAAGACTGAAGAAGTGTTTAGCATTTGAATGAAGCTCCCCCCATCTTCTTCTTTACATTTTACAAGCTTATGCAAGCTGATTTTTAAGTCTAGCAAAGAGGGCTTTTCTTTCTGGTGCAACATGCCTCATCTGTTCAGAAACTTCTCGTTTTATCACCACGTGTAAGCTTGCACATGGAAGTTTTTCCGATTCTTTTTCAGTTGCAAAAGCAGGAGAATTTCCCTGGGATTTCCACGTGAGGGGTTGATTTAAGCTCTGTCGATAACTGCGTTCGTGGTGGCACCTTTCGTACTAACAATATCATAGGAAGGTTTTGGGAGAAGCCTTTGCTCAAACAGCATGGAGGAGATCATTCAACAAGCCGACAGGCGTGAGTAGCGGACAGGGTGCCTACTCACGAGTAAGCCAACTGAGGTCTACTCATGAGTAAGCTGAGCAGGGTCTACTCACGAGTAAGCCACCCGTGCTCTTCTCACGAATAAGCTGAGCGGCGTCTACTCGTGAGTAAGGCTACCAGGGTCTACTCACGAGTAAACCAACTTGCATGTATGGCAGCTGCGGTCTACTCATGAGTCGCTGAGGGGGTTGGTCTACCCGTCTAACCTTTTAAAGGTATTTCTTACATCCATGTTTTTTGCTTCTGCGTAAACACAAAACACAAAGCCCAAAATGATCTGGGGTGCTTTTTGACCTGTTCCTGCAAGCACTGAGTATTTTTACTGGTAACTTAAAGCTGAGGGGGCCTAAGACTGAAGAAGTGTTTAGCATTTGAATGAAGCTCCCCCCATCTTCTTCTTTACATTTTACAAGCTTATGCAAGCTTTTTTTTAAGTCTAGCAAAGAGGGCTTTTCTTTCTGGTGCAACATGCCTCATCTGTTCAGAAACTTCTCGTTTTATCACCACGTGTAAGCTTGCACATGGAAGTTTTTCCGATTCTTTTTCAGTTGCAAATGCAGGAGAATTTCCCTGGGATTTCCACGTGAGGGGTTGATTTAAGCTCTGTCGATAACTGCGTTCGTGGTGGCACCTTTCGTACTAACAATATCATAGGAAGGTTTGGGGAGAAGGCTTTGCTCAAACAGCATGGAGGAGATCATTCAACAAGCCGACAGGCTTGAGTAGCGACAGGGTGCCTACTCACGAGTAAGCCAACTGAGGTCTACTCATGAGTAAGCTGAGCAGGGTCTACTCACGAGTAAGCCACCCGTGCTCTTCTCACGAATAAGCTGAGCGGGATCTACTCGTGAGTAAGGCTACCAGGGTCTACTCACGAGTAAAGCAACCCGCATGTATGGCCGCTGGGTTCTACTCGTGAGTCGCTGAGGGGGTTGGTCTACCCGTCTAACCTTTTAAAGGTATTTCTTACATCCATGTTTTTTGCTTCTGCGTAAACACAAAACACAAAGCCCAAAATGATCTGGGGTGCTTTTTGACCTGTTCCTGCAAGCACTGAGTATTTTTACTGGTAACTTAAAGCTGAGGGGGGCCTAAAACTGAAGAAGTGTTTAGCATTTGAATGAAGCTCCCCCCATCTTCTTCTTTACATTTTACAAGCTTATGCAAGCTGATTTTTAAGTCTAGCAAAGGGGGCTTTTCTTTCTGGTGCAACATGCCTCATCTGTTCAGAAACTTCTCGTTTTATCACCACGTGTAAGCTTGCACATGGAAGTTTTTCCGATTCTTTTTCAGTTGCAAAAGAAGGAGAATTTCCCTGGGATTTCCACGTGAGGGGTTGATTTAAGCTCTGTCGATAACTGCGTTCGTGGTGGCACCTTTCGTACTAACAATATCATAGGAAGGTTTTGGGAGAAGCCTTTGCTCAAACAGCATGGAGGAGATCATTCAACAAGCCGACAGGCGTGAGTAGCGGACAGGGTGCCTACTCACGAGTAAGCCAACTGAGGTCTACTCATGAGTAAGCTGAGCAGGGTCTACTCACGCGTAAGCCACCCGTGCTCTTCTCACGAATAAGCTGAGCGGGGTCTACTCATGAGTAAGGCTACCAGGGTCTACTCACGAGTAAACCAACCCGCATGTATGGCCGCTGGAGTCTACTCGTGAGTCGCTGAGGGGGTTGGTCTACCCGTCTAACCTTTTAAAGGTATTTCTTACATCCATGTTTTTTGCTTCTGCGTAAACACAAAACACAAAGCCCAAAATGATCTGGGGTGCTTTTTGACCTGTTCCTGCAAGCACTGAGTATTTTTACTGGTAACTTAAAGCTGAGGGGGTCCTAAAACTGAAGAAGTGTTTAGCATTTGAATGAAGCTCCCCCCATCTTCTTCTTTACATTTTACAAGCTTATGCAAGCTGATTTTTAAGTCTAGCAAAGGGGGCTTTTCTTTCTGGTGCAACATGCCTCATCTGTTCAGAAACTTCTCGTTTTATCACCACGTGTAAGCTTGCACATGGAAGTTTTTCCGATTCTTTTTCAGTTGCAAAAGAAGGAGAATTTCCCTGGGATTTCCACGTGAGGGGTTGATTTAAGCTCTGTCGATAACTGCGTTCGTGGTGGCACCTTTCGTACTAACAATATCATAGGAAGGTTTTGGGAGAAGCCTTTGCTCAAACAGCATGGAGGAGATCATTCAACAAGCCGACAGGCGTGAGTAGCGGACAGGGTGCCTACTCACGAATAAGCCAACTGAGGTCTACTCATGAGTAAGCTGAGCAGGGTCTACTCACGAGTAAGCCACCCGTGCTCTTCTCACGAATAAGCAGAGCGGCGTCTACTCGTGAGTAAGGCTACCAGGGTCTACTCACAAGTAAACTAACTTGCATGTATGGCAGCTGCGGTCTACTCGTGAGTCGCTGAGGGGGTTGGTCTACCCGTCTAACCTTTTAAAGGTATTTCTTACATCCATGTTTTTTGCTTCTGCGTAAACACAAAACACAAAGCCCAAAATGATCTGGGGTGCTTTTTGACCTGTTCCTGCAAGCACTGAGTATTTTTACTGGTAACTTAAAGCTGAGGGGGCCTAAGACTGAAGAAGTGTTTAGCATTTGAATGAAGCTCCCCCCATCTTCTTCTTTACATTTTACAAGCTTATGCAAGCTGATTTTTAAGTCTAGCAAAGAGGGCTTTTCTTTCTGGTGCAACATGCCTCATCTGTTCAGAAACTTCTCGTTTTATCACCACGTGTAAGCTTGCACATGGAAGTTTTTCCGATTCTTTTTCAGTTGCAAAAGCAGGAGAATTTCCCTGGGATTTCCACGTGAGGGGTTGATTTAAGCTCTGTCGATAACTGCGTTCGTGGTGGCACCTTTCGTACTAACAATATCATAGGAAGGTTTTGGGAGAAGCCTTTGCTCAAACAGCATGGAGGAGATCATTCAACAAGCCGACAGGCGTGAGTAGCGGACAGGGTGCCTACTCACGAGTAAGCCAACTGAGGTCTACTCATGAGTAAGCTGAGCAGGGTCTACTCACGAGTAAGCCACCCGTGCTCTTCTCACGAATAAGCTGAGCGGCGTCTACTCGTGAGTAAGGCTACCAGGGTCTACTCACGAGTAAACCAACTTGCATGTATGGCAGCTGCGGTCTACTCATGAGTCGCTGAGGGGGTTGGTCTACCCGTCTAACCTTTTAAAGGTATTTCTTACATCCATGTTTTTTGCTTCTGCGTAAACACAAAACACAAAGCCCAAAATGATCTGGGGTGCTTTTTGACCTGTTCCTGCAAGCACTGAGTATTTTTACTGGTAACTTAAAGCTGAGGGGGCCTAAGACTGAAGAAGTGTTTAGCATTTGAATGAAGCTCCCCCCATCTTCTTCTTTACATTTTACAAGCTTATGCAAGCTTTTTTTTAAGTCTAGCAAAGAGGGCTTTTCTTTCTGGTGCAACATGCCTCATCTGTTCAGAAACTTCTCGTTTTATCACCACGTGTAAGCTTGCACATGGAAGTTTTTCCGATTCTTTTTCAGTTGCAAATGCAGGAGAATTTCCCTGGGATTTCCACGTGAGGGGTTGATTTAAGCTCTGTCGATAACTGCGTTCGTGGTGGCACCTTTCGTACTAACAATATCATAGGAAGGTTTGGGGAGAAGGCTTTGCTCAAACAGCATGGAGGAGATCATTCAACAAGCCGACAGGCTTGAGTAGCGACAGGGTGCCTACTCACGAGTAAGCCAACTGAGGTCTACTCATGAGTAAGCTGAGCAGGGTCTACTCACGAGTAAGCCACCCGTGCTCTTCTCACGAATAAGCTGAGCGGGATCTACTCGTGAGTAAGGCTACCAGGGTCTACTCACGAGTAAAGCAACCCGCATGTATGGCCGCTGGGTTCTACTCGTGAGTCGCTGAGGGGGTTGGTCTACCCGTCTAACCTTTTAAAGGTATTTCTTACATCCATGTTTTTTGCTTCTGCGTAAACACAAAACACAAAGCCCAAAATGATCTGGGGTGCTTTTTGACCTGTTCCTGCAAGCACTGAGTATTTTTACTGGTAACTTAAAGCTGAGGGGGGCCTAAAACTGAAGAAGTGTTTAGCATTTGAATGAAGCTCCCCCCATCTTCTTCTTTACATTTTACAAGCTTATGCAAGCTGATTTTTAAGTCTAGCAAAGGGGGCTTTTCTTTCTGGTGCAACATGCCTCATCTGTTCAGAAACTTCTCGTTTTATCACCACGTGTAAGCTTGCACATGGAAGTTTTTCCGATTCTTTTTCAGTTGCAAAAGAAGGAGAATTTCCCTGGGATTTCCACGTGAGGGGTTGATTTAAGCTCTGTCGATAACTGCGTTCGTGGTGGCACCTTTCGTACTAACAATATCATAGGAAGGTTTTGGGAGAAGCCTTTGCTCAAACAGCATGGAGGAGATCATTCAACAAGCCGACAGGCGTGAGTAGCGGACAGGGTGCCTACTCACGAGTAAGCCAACTGAGGTCTACTCATGAGTAAGCTGAGCAGGGTCTACTCACGCGTAAGCCACCCGTGCTCTTCTCACGAATAAGCTGAGCGGGGTCTACTCATGAGTAAGGCTACCAGGGTCTACTCACGAGTAAACCAACCCGCATGTATGGCCGCTGGAGTCTACTCGTGAGTCGCTGAGGGGGTTGGTCTACCCGTCTAACCTTTTAAAGGTATTTCTTACATCCATGTTTTTTGCTTCTGCGTAAACACAAAACACAAAGCCCAAAATGATCTGGGGTGCTTTTTGACCTGTTCCTGCAAGCACTGAGTATTTTTACTGGTAACTTAAAGCTGAGGGGGGCCTAAAACTGAAGAAGTGTTTAGCATTTGAATGAAGCTCCCCCCATCTTCTTCTTTACATTTTACAAGCTTATGCAAGCTGATTTTTAAGTCTAGCAAAGAGGGCTTTTCTTTCTGGTGCAACATGCCTCATCTGTTCAGAAACTTCTCGTTTTATCACCACGTGTAAGCTTGCACATGGAAGTTTTTCCGATTCTTTTTCAGTTGCAAATGCAGGAGAATTTCCCTGGGATTTCCACGTGAGGGGTTGATTTAAGCTCTGTCGATAACTGCGTTCGTGGTGGCACCTTTCGTACTAACAATATCATAGGAAGGTTTTGGGAGAAGCCTTTGCTCAAACAGCATGGAGGAGATCATTCAACAAGCCGACAGGCGTGAGTAGCGGACAGGGTGCCTACTCACGAATAAGCCAACTGAGGTCTACTCATGAGTAAGCTGAGCAGGGTCTACTCACGAGTAAGCCACCCGTGCTCTTCTCACGAATAAGCAGAGCGGCGTCTACTCGTGAGTAAGGCTACCAGGGTCTACTCACAAGTAAACCAACTTGCATGTATGGCAGCTGCGGTCTACTCGTGAGTCGCTGAGGGGGTTGGTCTACCCGTCTAACCTTTTAAAGGTATTTCTTACATCCATGTTTTTTGCTTCTGCGTAAACACAAAACACAAAGCCCAAAATGATCTGGGGTGCTTTTTGACCTGTTCCTGCAAGCACTGAGTATTTTTACTGGTAACTTAAAGCTGAGGGGGCCTAAGACTGAAGAAGTGTTTAGCATTTGAATGAAGCTCCCCCCATCTTCTTCTTTACATTTTACAAGCTTATGCAAGCTGATTTTTAAGTCTAGCAAAGAGGGCTTTTCTTTCTGGTGCAACATGCCTCATCTGTTCAGAAACTTCTCGTTTTATCACCACGTGTAAGCTTGCACATGGAAGTTTTTCCGATTCTTTTTCAGTTGCAAAAGAAGGAGAATTTCCCTGGGATTTCCACGTGAGGGGTTGATTTAAGCTCTGTCGATAACTGCGTTCGTGGTGGCACCTTTCGTACTAACAATATCATAGGAAGGTTTTGGGAGAAGCCTTTGCTCAAACAGCATGGAGGAGATCATTCAACAAGCCGACAGGCGTGAGTAGCGGACAGGGTGCCTACTCACGAGTAAGCCAACTGAGGTCTACTCATGAGTAAGCTGAGCAGGGTCTACTCACGAGTAAGCCACCCGTGCTCTTTCTCACGAGTAAGCTGAGCGGGCTCTACTCGTGAGTAAGGCTACCAGGGTCTACTCACGAGTAAACGAACCCGCATGTATGGCCGCTGAGGTCTACTCGTGAGTCGCTGAGGGGGTTGGTCTACCCGTCTAACCTTTTAAAGGTATTTCTTACATCCATGTTTTTTGCTTCTGCGTAAACACAAAACACAAAGCCCAAAATGATCTGGGGTGCTTTTTGACCTGTTCCTGCAAGCACTGAGTATTTTTACTGGTAACTTAAAGCTGAGGGGGCCTAAGACTGAAGAAGTGTTTAGCATTTGAATGAAGCTCCCCCCATCTTCTTCTTTACATTTTACAAGCTTATGCAAGCTGATTTTTAAGTCTAGCAAAGAGGGCTTTTCTTTCTGGTGCAACATGCCTCATCTGTTCAGAAACTTCTCGTTTTATCACCACGTGTAAGCTTGCACATGGAAGTTTTTCCGATTCTTTTTCAGTTGCAAATGCAGGAGAATTTCCCTGGGATTCCCACGTGAGGGGTTGATTTAAGCTCTGTCGATAAGTGCGTTCGTGGTGGCACCTTTCGTACTAACAATATCATAGGAAGGTTTTGGGAGAAGCCTTTGCTCAAACAGCATGGAGGAGATCATTCAACAAGCCGACAGGTGTGAGTAGCGGACAGGGTGCCTACTCACGAATAAGCCAACTGAGGTCTACTCATGAGTAAGCTGAGCAGGGTCTACTCACGAGTAAGCCACCCGTGCTCTTCTCACGAGTAAGCTGAGCGGGCTCTACTCGTGAGTAAGGCTACCAGGGTCTACTCACGAGTAAACCAACCCGCATGTATGGCCGCTGGGGTCTACTCGTGAGTCGCTGAGGGGGTTGGTCTACCCGTCTAACCTTTTAAAGGTATTTCTTACATCCATGTTTTTTGCTTCTGCGTAAACACAAAACACAAAGCCCAAAATGATCTGGGGTGCTTTTTGACCTGTTCCTGCAAGCACTGAGTATTTTTACTGGTAACTTAAAGCTGAGGGGGCCTAAGACTGAAGAAGTGTTTAGCATTTGAATGAAGCTCCCCCCATCTTCTTCTTTACATTTTACAAGCTTATGCAAGCTGATTTTTAAGTCTAGCAAAGAGGGCTTTTCTTTCTGGTGCAACATGCCTCATCTGTTCAGAAACTTCTCGTTTTATCACCACGTGTAAGCTTGCACATGGAAGTTTTTCCGATTCTTTTTCAGTTGCAAATGCAGGAGAATTTCCCTGGGATTCCCACGTGAGGGGTTGATTTAAGCTCTGTCGATAAGTGCGTTCGTGGTGGCACCTTTCGTACTAACAATATCATAGGAAGGTTTTGGGAGAAGCCTTTGCTCAAACAGCATGGAGGAGATCATTCAACAAGCCGACAGGCGTGAGTAGCGGACAGGGTGCCTACTCACGAATAAGCCAACTGAGGTCTACTCATGAGTAAGCTGAGCAGGGTCTACTCACGAGTAAGCCACCCGTGCTCTTCTCACGAGTAAGCTGAGCGGGCTCTACTCGTGAGTAAGGCTACCAGGGTCTACTCACGAGTAAACCAACCCGCATGTATGGCCGCTGGGGTCTACTCGTGAGTCGCTGAGGGGGTTGGTCTACCCGTCTAACCTTTTAAAGGTATTTCTTACATCCATGTTTTTTGCTTCTGCGTAAACACAAAACACAAAGCCCAAAATGATCTGGGGTGCTTTTTGACCTGTTCCTGCAAGCACTGAGTATTTTTACTGGTAACTTAAAGCTGAGGGGGCCTAAGACTGAAGAAGTGTTTAGCATTTGAATGAAGCTCCCCCCATCTTCTTATTTACATTTTACAAGCTTATGCAAGCTGATTTTTAAGTCTAGCAAAGAGGGCTTTTCTTTCTGGTGCAACATGCCTCATCTGTTCAGAAACTTCTCGTTTTATCACCACGTGTAAGCTTGCACATGGAAGTTTTTCCGATTCTTTTTCAGTTGCAAATGCAGGAGAATTTCCCTGGGATTTCCACGTGAGGGGTTGATTTAAGCTCTGTCGATAACTGCGTTCGTGGTGGCACCTTTCGTACTAACAATATCATAGGAAGGTTTTGGGAGAAGCCTTTGCTCAAACAGCATGGAGGAGATCATTCAACAAGCCGACAGGCGTGAGTAGCGGACAGGGTGCCTACTCACGAGTAAGCCAACTGAGGTCTACTCATGAGTAAGCTGAGCAGGGTCTACTCACGAGTAAGCCACCCGTGCTCTTCTCACGAGTAAGCTGAGCGGGCTCTACTCGTGAGTAAGGCTACCAGGGTCTACTCACGAGTAAACGAACCCGCATGTATGGCCGCTGAGGTCTACTCGTGAGTCGCTGAGGGGGTTGGTCTACCCGTCTAACCTTTTAAAGGTATTTCTTACATCCATGTTTTTTGCTTCTGCGTAAACACAAAACACAAAGCCCAAAATGATCTGGGGTGCTTTTTGACCTGTTCCTGCAAGCACTGAGTATTTTTACTGGTAACTTAAAGCTGAGGGGGCCTAAGACTGAAGAAGTGTTTAGCATTTGAATGAAGCTCCCCCCATCTTCTTCTTTACATTTTACAAGCTTATGCAAGCTGATTTTTAAGTCTAGCAAAGAGGGCTTTTCTTTCTGGTGCAACATGCCTCATCTGTTCAGAAACTTCTCGTTTTATCACCACGTGTAAGCTTGCACATGGAAGTTTTTCCGATTCTTTTTCAGTTGCAAATGCAGGAGAATTTCCCTGGGATTCCCACGTGAGGGGTTGATTTAAGCTCTGTCGATAAGTGCGTTCGTGGTGGCACCTTTCGTACTAACAATATCATAGGAAGGTTTTGGGAGAAGCCTTTGCTCAAACAGCATGGAGGAGATCATTCAACAAGCCGACAGGTGTGAGTAGCGGACAGGGTGCCTACTCACGAATAAGCCAACTGAGGTCTACTCATGAGTAAGCTGAGCAGGGTCTACTCACGAGTAAGCCACCCGTGCTCTTCTCACGAGTAAGCTGAGCGGGCTCTACTCGTGAGTAAGGCTACCAGGGTCTACTCACGAGTAAACCAACCCGCATGTATGGCCGCTGGGGTCTACTCGTGAGTCGCTGAGGGGGTTGGTCTACCCGTCTAACCTTTTAAAGGTATTTCTTACATCCATGTTTTTTGCTTCTGCGTAAACACAAAACACAAAGCCCAAAATGATCTGGGGTGCTTTTTGACCTGTTCCTGCAAGCACTGAGTATTTTTACTGGTAACTTAAAGCTGAGGGGGCCTAAGACTGAAGAAGTGTTTAGCATTTGAATGAAGCTCCCCCCATCTTCTTCTTTACATTTTACAAGCTTATGCAAGCTGATTTTTAAGTCTAGCAAAGAGGGCTTTTCTTTCTGGTGCAACATGCCTCATCTGTTCAGAAACTTCTCGTTTTATCACCACGTGTAAGCTTGCACATGGAAGTTTTTCCGATTCTTTTTCAGTTGCAAATGCAGGAGAATTTCCCTGGGATTCCCACGTGAGGGGTTGATTTAAGCTCTGTCGATAAGTGCGTTCGTGGTGGCACCTTTCGTACTAACAATATCATAGGAAGGTTTTGGGAGAAGCCTTTGCTCAAACAGCATGGAGGAGATCATTCAACAAGCCGACAGGCGTGAGTAGCGGACAGGGTGCCTACTCACGAATAAGCCAACTGAGGTCTACTCATGAGTAAGCTGAGCAGGGTCTACTCACGAGTAAGCCACCCGTGCTCTTCTCACGAGTAAGCTGAGCGGGCTCTACTCGTGAGTAAGGCTACCAGGGTCTACTCACGAGTAAACCAACCCGCATGTATGGCCGCTGGGGTCTACTCGTGAGTCGCTGAGGGGGTTGGTCTACCCGTCTAACCTTTTAAAGGTATTTCTTACATCCATGTTTTTTGCTTCTGCGTAAACACAAAACACAAAGCCCAAAATGATCTGGGGTGCTTTTTGACCTGTTCCTGCAAGCACTGAGTATTTTTACTGGTAACTTAAAGCTGAGGGGGCCTAAGACTGAAGAAGTGTTTAGCATTTGAATGAAGCTCCCCCCATCTTCTTCTTTACATTTTACAAGCTTATGCAAGCTGATTTTTAAGTCTAGCAAAGAGGGCTTTTCTTTCTGGTGCAACATGCCTCATCTGTTCAGAAACTTCTCGTTTTATCACCACGTGTAAGCTTGCACATGGAAGTTTTTCCGATTCTTTTTCAGTTGCAAAAGCAGGAGAATTTCCCTGGGATTCCCACTTGAGGGGTTGATTTAAGCTCTGTCGATAAGTGCGTTCGTGGTGGCACCTTTCGTACTAACAATATCATAGGAAGGTTTTGGGAGAAGCCTTTGCTCAAACAGCATGGAGGAGATCATTCAACAAGCCGACAGGCGTGAGTAGCGGACAGGGTGCCTACTCACGAGTAAGCCAACTGAGGTCTACTCATGAGTAAGCTGAGCAGGGTCTACTCACGAGTAAGCCACCCGTGCTCTTCTCATGAATAAGCTGAGCGGGGTCTACTCGTGAGTAAGGCTACCAGGGTCTACTCACGAGTAAACGAACCCGCATGTATGGCCGCTGAGGTCTACTCGTGAGTCGCTGAGGGGGTTGGTCTACCCGTCTAACCTTTTAAAGGTATTTCTTACATCCATGTTTTTTGCTTCTGCGTAAACACAAAACACAAAGCCCAAAATGATCTGGGGTGCTTTTTGACCTGTTCCTGCAAGCACTGAGTATTTTTACTGGTAACTTAAAGCTGAGGGGGCCTAAGACTGAAGAAGTGTTTAGCATTTGAATGAAGCTCCCCCCATCTTCTTCTTTACATTTTACAAGCTTATGCAAGCTGATTTTTAAGTCTAGCAAAGAGGGCTTTTCTTTCTGGTGCAACATGCCTCATCTGTTCAGAAACTTCTCGTTTTATCACCACGTGTAAGCTTGCACATGGAAGTTTTTCCGATTCTTTTTCAGTTGCAAAAGCAGGAGAATTTCCGTGGGATTCCCACTTGAGGGGTTGATTTAAGCTCTGTCGATAAGTGCGTTCGTGGTGGCACCTTTCGTACTAACAATATCATAGGAAGGTTTTGGGAGAAGCCTTTGCTCAAACAGCATGGAGGAGATCATTCAACAAGCCGACAGGCGTGAGTAGCGGACAGGGTGCCTACTCACGAATAAGCCAACTGAGGTCTACTCATGAGTAAGCTGAGCAGGGTCTACTCACGAGTAAGCCACCCGTGCTCTTCTCATTAATAAGCAGAGCGGCATCTACTTGTGAATAAGGCTACCAGGGTCTACTCACGAGTAAACCAACTTGCATGTATGGCAGCTGCGGTCTACTCGTGAGTCGCTGAGGGGGTTGGTCTACCCGTCTAACCTTTTAAAGGTATTTCTTACATCCATGTTTTTTGCTTCTGCGTAAACACAAAACACAAAGCCCAAAATGATCTGGGGTGCTTTTTGACCTGTTCCTGCAAGCACTGAGTATTTTTACTGGTAACTTAAAGCTGAGGGGGCCTAAGACTGAAGAAGTGTTTAGCATTTGAATGAAGCTCCCCCCATCTTCTTCTTTACATTTTACAAGCTTATGCAAGCTGATTTTTAAGTCTAGCAAAGAGGGCTTTTCTTTCTTGTGCAACATGCCTCATCTGTTCAGAAACTTCTCGTTTTATCACCACGTGTAAGCTTGCACATGGAAGTTTTTCCGATTCTTTTTCAGTTGCAAATGCAGGAGAATTTCCCTGGGATTCCCACGTGAGGGGTTGATTTAAGCTCTGTCGATAAGTGCGTTCGTGGTGGCACCTTTCGTACTAACAATATCATAGGAAGGTTTTGGGAGAAGCCTTTGTTCAAACAGCATGGAGGAGATCATTCAACAAGCCGACAGGCGTGAGTAGCGGACAGGGTGCCTACTCACGAATAAGCCAACTGAGGTCTACTCATGAGTAAGCTGAGCAGGGTCTACTCACGAGTAAGCCACCAGTGCTCTTCTCACGAATAAGCAGAGCGGCGTCTACTCGTGAGTAAGGCTACCAGGGTCTACTCACGAGTAAACCAACTTGCATGTATGGCAGCTGCGGTCTACTCGTGAGTCGCTGAGGGGGTTGGTCTACCCGTCTAACCTTTTAAAGGTATTTCTTACATCCATGTTTTTTGCTTCTGCGTAAACACAAAACACAAAGCCCAAAATGATCTGGGGTGCTTTTTGACCTGTTCCTGCAAGCACTGAGTATTTTTACTGGTAACTTAAAGCTGAGGGGGCCTAAAACTGAAGAAGTGTTTAGCATTTGAATGAAGCTCCCCCCATCTTCTTCTTTACATTTTACAAGCTTATGCAAGCTGATTTTTAAGTCTAGCAAAGAGGGCTTTTCTTTCTGGTGCAACATGCCTCATCTGTTCAGAAACTTCTCGTTTTATCACCACGTGTAAGCTTGCACATGGAAGTTTTTCCGATTCTTTTTCAGTTGCAAATGCAGGAGAATTTCCCTGGGATTTTCACGTGAGGGGTTGATTTAAGCTCTGTCGATAACTGCGTTCGTGGTGGCACCTTTCGTACTAACAATATCATAGGAAGGTTTTGGGAGAAGCCTTTGCTCAAACAGCATGGAGGAGATCATTCAACAAGCCGACAGGCATGAGTAGCGGACAGGGTGCCTACTCACGAATAAGCCAACTGAGGTCTACTCATGAGTAAGCTGAGCAGGGTCTACTCACGAGTAAGCCACCCGTGCTCTTCTCACGAATAAGCAGAGCGGCGTCTACTCGTGAGTAAGGCTACCAGGGTCTACTCACGAGTAAACCAACTTGCATGTATGGCAGCTGTGGTCTACTCGTGAGTCGCTGAGGGGGTTGGTCTACCCGTCTAACCTTTTAAAGGTATTTCTTACATCCATGTTTTTTGCTTCTGCGTAAACACAAAACACAAAGCCCAAAATGATCTGGGGTGCTTTTTGACCTGTTCCTGCAAGCACTGAGTATTTTTACTGGTAACTTAAAGCTGAGGGGGCCTAAGACTGAAGAAGTGTTTAGCATTTGAATGAAGCTCCCCCCATCTTCTTCTTTACATTTTACAAGCTTATGCAAGCTGATTTTTAAGTCTAGCAAAGAGGGCTTTTCTTTCTGGTGCAACATGCCTCATCTGTTCAGAAACTTCTCGTTTTATCACCACGTGTAAGCTTGCACATGGAAGTTTTTCCGATTCTTTTTCAGTTGCAAAAGCAGGATAATTTCCCTGGGATTTCCACGTGAGGGGTTGATTTAAGCTCTGTCGATAAGTGCGTTCGTGGTGGCACCTTTCGTACTAACAATATCATAGGAAGGTTTTGGGAGAAGCCTTTGCTCAAACAGCATGGAGGAGATCATTCAACAAGCCGACAGGCGTGAGTAGCGGACAGGGTGCCTACTCACGAGTAAGCCAACTGAGGTCTACTCATGAGTAAGCTGAGCAGGGTCTACTCACGAGTAAGCCACCCGTGCTCTTCTCACGAATAAGCTGAGCGGGGTCTACTCGTGAGTAAGGCTACCAGGGTCTACTCACGAGTAAACCAACTTGCATGTATGGCAGCTGCGGTCTACTCGTGAGTCGCTGAGGGGGTTGGTCTACCCGTCTAAGCTTTTAATGGTATTTCTTACATCCATGTTTTTTGCTTCTGCGTAAACACAAAACACAAAGCCCAAAATGATCTGGGGTGCTTTTTGACCTGTTCCTGCAAGCACTGAGTATTTTTACTGGTAACTTAAAGCTGAGGGGGCCTAAAACTGAAGAAGTGTTTAGCATTTGAATGAAGCTCCCCCCATCTTCTTATTTACATTTTACAAGCTTATGCAAGCTGATTTTTAAGTCTAGCAAAGAGGATTTTTCTTTCTGGTGCAACATGCCTCATCTGTTCAGAAACTTCTCGTTTTATCACCACGTGTAAGCTTGCACATGGAAGTTTTTCCGATTCTTTTTCAGTTGCAAATGCAGGAGAATTTCCCTGGGATTTTCACGTGAGGGGTTGATTTAAGCTCTGTCGATAAGTGCGTTCGTGGTGGCACCTTTCGTACTAACAATATCATAGGAAGGTTTTGGGAGAAGCCTTTGCTCAAACAGCATGGAGGAGATCATTCAACAAGCCGACAGGCATGAGTAGCGGACAGGGTGCCTACTCACGAATAAGCCAACTGAGGTCTACTCATGAGTAAGCTGAGCAGGGTCTACTCACGAGTAAGCCACCCGTGCTCTTCTCACGAATAAGCAGAGCGGCGTCTACTCGTGAGTAAGGCTACCAGGGTCTACTCACGAGTAAACCAACTTGCATGTATGGCAGCTGCGGTCTACTCGTGAGTCGCTGAGGGGGTTGGTCTACCCGTCTAACCTTTTAAAGGTATTTCTTACATCCATGTTTTTTGCTTCTGCGTAAACACAAAACACAAAGCCCAAAATGATCTGGGGTGCTTTTTGACCTGTTCCTGCAAGCACTGAGTATTTTTACTGGTAACTTAAAGCTGAGGGGGCCTAAAACTGAAGAAGTGTTTAGCATTTGAATGAAGCTCCCCCCATCTTCTTCTTTACATTTTACAAGCTTATGCAAGCTGATTTTTAAGTCTAGCAAAGAGGGCTTTTCTTTCTGGTGCAACATGCCTCATCTGTTCAGAAACTTCTCGTTTTATCACCACGTGTAAGCTTGCACATGGAAGTTTTTCCGATTCTTTTTCAGTTGCAAATGCAGGAGAATTTCCCTGGGATTTCCACGTGAGGGGTTGATTTAAGCTCTGTCGATATGTGCGTTCGTGGTGGCACCTTTCGTACTAACAATATCATAGGAAGGTTTTGGGAGAAGCCTTTGCTCAAACAGCATGGAGGAGATCATTCAACAAGCCGACAGGCGTGAGTAGCGGACAGGGTGTCTACTCACTCGTAAGCCAACTGGTGTCTACTCACGAGTAAACCAACCCGCATGTATGGCAGCTGGGGTCTACTCGTGAGTCGGTGAGGGGGTTCCTCTACCCGTCTTACCTTTTAAAGGTATTTCTTACATCCATGTTTTCTGCATCTGCGTAAACACAATTCTGCATAAACACAAAACACAAAGCCCAAAATGATCTGGGGTGCTTTTTGACCTGTTTCTGCAAGCAACTGAGTATTTTTACTGGTAACTAAAAGCTGAGGGGGCCTAAGACTGAAGAAGTGTTTAGCATTTGAATGAAGCTCCCCCCATCTTCTTCTTTACATTTTACAAGCTTATCCAAGCTGATTTTTAAGTCTAGCAAAGGGGGCTTTTCTTTCTGGTGCAACATGCCTCATCTGTTCAGAAACTTCTCGTTTTATCACGACGTGTAAGCTTGCACATGGAAGTTTTTCCGATTCTTTTTCAGTTGCAAAAGCAGGAGAATTTCCCTGGGATTTCCACCTGAGGGGTTGATTTAAGCTCTGTCGATAACTGCGTTCGTGGTGGCACCTGTAGTACTAACAATATCATAGGAAGGTTTTGGGAGAAGCCTTTGCTCAAACAGCATGGAGGAGATCATTCAACAAGCCGACAGGCGTGAGTAGCGGACAGGGTGCCTACTCACGAGTAAGCCAACTGAGGTCTACTCATGAGTAAGCTAAGCAGGGTCTACTCACGAGTAAGCCACCCGTGCTCTTCTCACGAATAAGCTGAGCGGGGTCTACTCGTGAGTAAGGCTACCAGGGTCTACTCACGAGTAAACCAACTTGCATGTATGGCAGCTGCGGTCTACTCGTGAGTCGCTGAGGGGGTTGGTCTACCCGTCTAACCTTTTAAAGGTATTTCTTACATCCATGTTTTTTGCTTCTGCGTAAACACAAAACACAAAGCCCAAAATGATCTGGGGTGCTTTTTGACCTGTTCCTGCAAGCACTGAGTATTTTTACTGGTAACTTAAAGCTGAGGGGGCCTAAAACTGAAGAAGTGTTTAGCATTTGAATGAAGCTCCCCCCATCTTCTTATTTACATTTTACAAGCTTATGCAAGCTGATTTTTAAGTCTAGCAAAGAGGGCTTTTCTTTCTGGTGCAACATGCCTCATCTGTTCAGAAACTTCTCGTTTTATCACCACGTGTAAGCTTGCACATGGAAGTTTTTCCGATTCTTTTTCAGTTGCAAATGCAGGAGAATTTCCCTGGGATTTTCACGTGAGGGGTTGATTTAAGCTCTGTCGATATGTGCGTTCGTGGTGGCACCTTTCGTACTAACAATATCATAGGAAGGCTTTGGGAGAAGCCTTTGCTCAAACTGCATGGAGGAGATCATTCAACAAGCCGACAGGCGTGAGTAGCGGACAGGGTGCCTACTCACGAGTAAGCCAACTGAGGTCTACTCATGAGTAAGCTGAGCAGGGTCTACTCACGAGGAAGCCACCCGTGCTCTTCTCACGAATAAGCAGAGCGGCGTTAACTCGTGAGTAAGGCTACCAGGGTCTACTCAGGAGTAAACCAACTTGCATGTATGGCAGCTGCGGTCTACTCGTGAGTCGCTGAGGGGGTTGGTCTACCCGTCTAAGCTTTTAATGGTATTTCTTACATCCATGTTTTTTGCTTCTGCGTAAACACAAAACACAAAGCCCAAAATGATCTGGGGTGCTTTTTGACCTGTTCCTGCAAGCACTGAGTATTTTTACTGGTAACTTAAAGCTGAGGGGGCCTAAAACTGAAGAAGTGTTTAGCATTTGAATGAAGCTCCCCCCATCTTCTTATTTACATTTTACAAGCTTATGCAAGCTGATTTTTAAGTCTAGCAAAGAGGGCTTTTCTTTCTGGTGCAACATGCCTCATCTGTTCAGAAACTTCTCGTTTTATCACCACGTGTAAGCTTGCACATGGAAGTTTTTCCGATTCTTTTTCAGTTGCAAATGCAGGAGAATTTCCCTGGGATTTCCACGTGAGGGGTTGATTTAAGCTCTGTCGATAACTGCGTTCGTGGTGGCACCTTTCGTACTAACAATATCATAGGAAGGTTTTGGGAGAAGCCTTTGCTCAAACAGCATGGAGGAGATCATTCAACAAGCCGACAGGCGTGAGTAGCGGACCGGGTGTCTACTCACTCGTAAGCCAACTGGTGTCTACTCACGAGTAAACCAACCCGCATGTATGGCAGCTGGGGTCTACTCGTGAGTCGGTGAGGGGGTTCCTCTACCCGTCTTACCTTTTAAAGGTATTTCTTACATCCATGTTTTCTGCATCTGCGTAAACACAATTCTGCATAAACACAAAACACAAAGCCCAAAATGATCTGGGGTGCTTTTTGACCTGTTTCTGCAAGCAACTGAGTATTTTTACTGGTAACTAAAAGCTGAGGGGGCCTAAGACTGAAGAAGTGTTTAGCATTTGAATGAAGCTCCCCCCATCTTCTTCTTTACATTTTACAAGCTTATCCAAGCTGATTTTTAAGTCTAGCAAAGGGGGCTTTTCTTTCTGGTGCAACATGCCTCATCTGTTCAGAAACTTCTCGTTTTATCACGACGTGTAAGCTTGCACATGGAAGTTTTTCCGATTCTTTTTCAGTTGCAAAAGCAGGAGAATTTCCCTGGGATTTCCACGTGAGGGGTTGATTTAAGCTCTGTCGATAACTGCGTTCGTGGTGGCACCTGTAGTACTAACAATATCATAGGAAGGTTTTGGGAGAAGCCTTTGCTCAAACAGCATGGAGGAGATCATTCAACAAGCCGACAGGCGTGAGTAGCGGACAGGGTGCCTACTCACGAGTAAGCCAACTGAGGTCTACTCATGAGTAAGCTGAGCAGGGTCTACTCACGAGTAAGCCACCCGTGCTCTTCTCACGAATAAGCTGAGCGGGGTCTACTCGTGAGTAAGGCTACCAGGGTCTACTCACGAGTAAACCAACTTGCATGTATGGCAGCTGCGGTCTACTCGTGAGTCGCTGAGGGGGTTGGTCTACCCGTCTAACCTTTTAAAGGTATTTCTTACATCCATGTTTTTTGCTTCTGCGTAAACACAAAACACAAAGCCCAAAATGATCTGGGGTGCTTTTTGACCTGTTCCTGCAAGCACTGAGTATTTTTACTGGTAACTTAAAGCTGAGGGGGCCTAAAACTGAAGAAGTGTTTAGCATTTGAATGAAGCTCCCCCCATCTTCTTATTTACATTTTACAAGCTTATGCAAGCTGATTTTTAAGTCTAGCAAAGAGGGCTTTTCTTTCTGGTGCAACATGCCTCATCTGTTCAGAAACTTCTCGTTTTATCACCACGTGTAAGCTTGCACATGGAAGTTTTTCCGATTCTTTTTCAGTTGCAAATGCAGGAGAATTTCCCTGGGATTTTCACGTGAGGGGTTGATTTAAGCTCTGTCGATATGTGCGTTCGTGGTGGCACCTTTCGTACTAACAATATCATAGGAAGGCTTTGGGAGAAGCCTTTGCTCAAACTGCATGGAGGAGATCATTCAACAAGCCGACAGGCGTGAGTAGCGGACAGGGTGCCTACTCACGAGTAAGCCAACTGAGGTCTACTCATGAGTAAGCTGAGCAGGGTCTACTCACGAGGAAGCCACCCGTGCTCTTCTCACGAATAAGCAGAGCGGCGTTAACTCGTGAGTAAGGCTACCAGGGTCTACTCAGGAGTAAACCAACTTGCATGTATGGCAGCTGCGGTCTACTCGTGAGTCGCTGAGGGGGTTGGTCTACCCGTCTAAGCTTTTAATGGTATTTCTTACATCCATGTTTTTTGCTTCTGCGTAAACACAAAACACAAAGCCCAAAATGATCTGGGGTGCTTTTTGACCTGTTCCTGCAAGCACTGAGTATTTTTACTGGTAACTTAAAGCTGAGGGGGCCTAAAACTGAAGAAGTGTTTAGCATTTGAATGAAGCTCCCCCCATCTTCTTATTTACATTTTACAAGCTTATGCAAGCTGATTTTTAAGTCTAGCAAAGAGGGCTTTTCTTTCTGGTGCAACATGCCTCATCTGTTCAGAAACTTCTCGTTTTATCACCACGTGTAAGCTTGCACATGGAAGTTTTCCGATTCTTTTTCAGTTGCAAATGCAGGAGAATTTCCCTGGGATTTCCACGTGAGGGGTTGATTTAAGCTCTGTCGATAACTGCGTTCGTGGTGGCACCTTTCGTACTAACAATATCATAGGAAGGTTTTGGGAGAAGCCTTTGCTCAAACAGCATGGAGGAGATCATTCAACAAGCCGACAGGCGTGAGTAGCGGACAGGGTGTCTACTCACTCGTAAGCCAACTGGTGTCTACTCACGAGTAAACCAACCCGCATGTATGGCAGCTGGGGTCTACTCGTGAGTCGGTGAGGGGGTTCCTCTACCCGTCTTACCTTTTAAAGGTATTTCTTACATCCATGTTTTCTGCATCTGCGTAAACACAATTCTGCATAAACACAAAACACAAAGCCCAAAATGATCTGGGGTGCTTTTTGACCTGTTTCTGCAAGCAACTGAGTATTTTTACTGGTAACTAAAAGCTGAGGGGGCCTAAGACTGAAGAAGTGTTTAGCATTTGAATGAAGCTCCCCCCATCTTCTTCTTTACATTTTACAAGCTTATCCAAGCTGATTTTTAAGTCTAGCAAAGGGGGCTTTTCTTTCTGGTGCAACATGCCTCATCTGTTCAGAAACTTCTCGTTTTATCACGACGTGTAAGCTTGCACATGGAAGTTTTTCCGATTCTTTTTCAGTTGCAAAAGCAGGAGAATTTCCCTGGGATTTCCACGTGAGGGGTTGATTTAAGCTCTGTCGATAACTGCGTTCGTGGTGGCACCTGTAGTACTAACAATATCATAGGAAGGTTTGGGGAGGAGGCTTTGCTAAAACAGCATCGAGGGGATTATTCAACAAGCCGACAGGCGTGAGTAGCGGACAGGGTGCCTACTCACGAGTAAGCCAACTGAGGTCTACTCATGAGTAAGCTGAGCAGGGTCTACTCACGAGTAAGCCACCCGTGCTCTTCTCATGAATAAGCTGAGCGGGGTCTACTCGTGAGTAAGGCTACCAGGGTCTACTCACGAGTAAAGCAACCCGCATGTATGGCCGCTGGGTTCTACTCGTGAGTCGCTGAGGGGGTTGGTCTACCCGTCTAACCTTTTAAAGGTATTTCTTACATCCATGTTTTTTGCTTCTGCGTAAACACAAAACACAAAGCCCAAAATGATCTGGGGTGCTTTTTGACCTGTTCCTGCAAGCACTGAGTATTTTTACTGGTAACTTAAAGCTGAGGGGGGCCTAAAACTGAAGAAGTGTTTAGCATTTGAATGAAGCTCCCCCCATCTTCTTCTTTACATTTTACAAGCTTATGCAAGCTGATTTTTAAGTCTAGCAAAGAGGGCTTTTCTTTCTGGTGCAACATGCCTCATCTGTTCAGAAACTTCTCGTTTTATCACCACGTGTAAGCTTGCACATGGAAGTTTTTCCGATTCTTTTTCAGTTGCAAATGCAGGAGAATTTCCCTGGGATTTCCACGTGAGGGGTTGATTTAAGCTCTGTCGATAACTGCGTTCGTGGTGGCACCTTTCGTACTAACAATATCATAGGAAGGTTTTGGGAGAAGCCTTTGCTCAAATAGCATGGAGGAGATCATTCAACAAGCCGACAGGCGTGAGTAGCGGACAGGGTGCCTACTCACGAGTAAGCCAACTGAGGTCTACTCATGAGTAAGCTGAGCAGGGTCTACTCACGAGGAAGCCACCCGTGCTCTTCTCATGAATAAGCTGAGCGGGGTCTACTCGTGAGTAAGGCTACCAGGGTCTACTCACGAGTAAACCAACCCGCATGTATGGCCGCTGGGGTCTACTGGTGAGTCGCTGAGGGGGTTGGTCTACCCGTCTTACCTTTTAAAGGTATTTCTTACATCCATGTTTTTTGCTTCTGCGTAAACACAAAACACAAAGCCCAAAATGATCTGGGGTGCTTTTTGACCTGTTCCTGCAAGCACTGAGTATTTTTACTGGTAACTTAAAGCTGAGGGGGCCTGAGACTGAAGAAGTGTTTAGCATTTGAATGAAGCTCCCCCCATCTTCTTCTTTACATTTTACAAGCTTATGCAAGCTGATTTTTAAGTCTAGCAAAGAGGGCTTTTCTTTCTGGTGCAACATGCCTCATCTGTTCAGAAACTTCTCGTTTTATCACCACGTGTAAGCTTGCACATGGAAGTTTTTCCGATTCTTTTTCAGTTGCAAAAGCAGGAGAATTTCCCTGGGATTTCCACGTGAGGGGTTGATTTAAGCTCTGTCGATAACTGCGTTTGTGGTGGCACCTGTAGTACTAACAATATCATAGGAAGGTTTGGGGAGAAGGCTTTGCGAAAACAGCATGGAGGAGATTATTCAACAAGCCGACAGGCGTGAGTAGCGGACAGGGTGTCTACTCACTCGTAAGCCAACTGGTGTCTACTCACGAGTAAACCAACCCGCATGTATGGCAGCTGGGGTCTACTCGTGAGTCGGTGAGGGGGTTCCTCTACCCGTCTTACCTTTTAAAGGTATTTCTTACATCCATGTTTTCTGCATCTGCGTAAACACAATTCTGCATAAACACAAAACACAAAGCCCAAAATGATCTGGGGTGCTTTTTGACCTGTTTCTGCAAGCAACTGAGTATTTTTACTGGTAACTAAAAGCTGAGGGGGCCTAAGACTGAAGAAGTGTTTAGCATTTGAATGAAGCTCCCCCCATCTTCTTATTTACATTTTACAAGCTTATCCAAGCTGATTTTTAAGTCTAGCAAAGGGGGCTTTTCTTTCTGGTGCAACATGCCTCATCTGTTCAGAAACTTCTCGTTTTATCACGACGTGTAAGCTTGCACATGGAAGTTTTTCCGATTCTTTTTCAGTTGCAAAAGCAGGAGAATTTCCCTGGGATTTCCACGTGAGGGGTTGATTTAAGCTCTGTCGATAACTGCGTTCGTGGTGGCACCTGTAGTACTAACAATATCATAGGAAGGTTTGGGGAGGAGGCTTTGCTAAAACAGCATCGAGGGGATTATTCAACAAGCCGACAGGCGTGAGTAGCGGACAGGGTGCCTACTCACGAGTAAGCCAACTGAGGTCTACTCATGAGTAAGCTGAGCAGGGTCTACTCACGAGTAAGCCACCCGTGCTCTTCTCATGAATAAGCTGAGCGGGGTCTACTCGTGAGTAAGGCTACCAGGGTCTACTCACGAGTAAAGCAACCCGCATGTATGGCCGCTGGGTTCTACTCGTGAGTCGCTGAGGGGGTTGGTCTACCCGTCTAACCTTTTAAAGGTATTTCTTACATCCATGTTTTTTGCTTCTGCGTAAACACAAAACACAAAGCCCAAAATGATCTGGGGTGCTTTTTGACCTGTTTCTGCAAGCAACTGAGTATTTTTACTGGTAACTAAAATCTGAGGGGGCCTAAGACTGAAGAAGTGTTTAGCATTTGAATGAAGCTCCCCCCATCTTCTTATTTACATTTTACAAGCTTATCCAAGCTGATTTTTAAGTCTAGCAAAGGGGGGTTTTCTTTCTGGTGCAACATGCCTCATCTGTTCAGAAACTTCTCGTTTTATCACCACGTGTAAGCTTGCACATGGAAGTTTTTCCGATTCTTTTTCAGTTGCAAAAGCAGGAGAATTTCCCTGGGATTTCCACGTGAGGGGTTGATTTAAGCTCTGTCGATAACTGCGTTCGTGGTGGCACCTTTCGTACTAACAATATCATAGGAAGGTTTTGGGAGAAGCCTTTGCTCAAACAGCATGGAGGAGATCATTCAACAAGCCGACAGGCGTGAGTAGCGGACAGGGTGCCTACTCACGAGTAAACCAACCCGCATGTATGGCCGCTGGGGTCTACTCGTGAGTCGCTGAGGGGGTTGGTCTACCCGTCTTACCTTTTAAAGGTATTTCTTACATCCATGTTTTTTGCATCTGCGTAAACACAAAACACAAAGCCCAAAATGATCTGGGGTGCTTTTTGACCTGTTCCTGCAAGCACTGAGTATTTTTACTGGTAACTTAAAGCTGAGGGGGCCTAAGACTGAAGAAGTGTTTAGCATTTGAATGAAGCTCCCCCCATCTTCTTCTTTACATTTTACAAGCTTATGCAAGCTGATTTTTAAGTCTAGCAAAGGGGGCTTTTCTTTCTGGTGCAACATGCCTCATCTGTTCAGAAACTTCTCGTTTTATCACCACGTGTAAGCTTGCACATGGAAGTTTTTCCGATTCTTTTTCAGTTGCAAAAGCAGGAGAATTTCCCTGGGATTTCCACGTGAGGGGTTGATTTAAGCTCTGTCGATAACTGCGTTTGTGGTGGCACCTGTAGTACTAACAATATCATAGGAAGGTTTGGGGAGAAGGCTTTGCGAAAACAGCATGGAGGAGATTATTCAACAAGCCGACAGGCGTGAGTAGCGGACAGGGTGTCTACTCACTCGTAAGCCAACTGGTGTCTACTCACGAGTAAACCAACCCGCATGTATGGCAGCTGGGGTCTACTCGTGAGTCGGTGAGGGGGTTCCTCTACCCGTCTTACCTTTTAAAGGTATTTCTTACATCCATGTTTTCTGCATCTGCGTAAACACAATTCTGCATAAACACAAAACACAAAGCCCAAAATGATCTGGGGTGCTTTTTGACCTGTTTCTGCAAGCAACTGAGTATTTTTACTGGTAACTAAAAGCTGAGGGGGCCTAAGACTGAAGAAGTGTTTAGCATTTGAATGAAGCTCCCCCCATCTTCTTATTTACATTTTACAAGCTTATCCAAGCTGATTTTTAAGTCTAGCAAAGGGGGCTTTTCTTTCTGGTGCAACATGCCTCATCTGTTCAGAAACTTCTCGTTTTATCACGACGTGTAAGCTTGCACATGGAAGTTTTTCCGATTCTTTTTCAGTTGCAAAAGCAGGAGAATTTCCCTGGGATTTCCACGTGAGGGGTTGATTTAAGCTCTGTCGATAACAGGGTTCGTGGTGGCACCTGTAGTACTAACAATATCATAGGAAGGTTTGGGGAGGAGGCTTTGCTAAAACAGCATCGAGGGGATTATTCAACAAGCCGACAGGCGTGAGTAGCGGACAGGGTGCCTACTCACGAGTAAGCCAACTGAGGTCTACTCATGAGTAAGCTGAGCAGGGTCTACTCACGAGTAAGCCACCCGTGCTCTTCTCACGAATAAGCAGAGCGGCGTCTACTCGTGAGTAAGGCTACCAGGGTCTACTCACGAGTAAACCAACTTGCATGTATGGCAGCTGCGGTCTACTCGTGAGTCGCTGAGGGGGTTGGTCTACCCGTCTAACCTTTTAAAGGTATTTCTTACATCCATGTTTTTTGCTTCTGCGTAAACACAAAACACAAAGCCCAAAATGATCCGGGGTGCTTTTTGACCTGTTCCTGCAAGCACTGAGTATTTTTACTGGTAACTTAAAGCTGAGGGGGCCTAAAACTGAAGAAGTGTTTAGCATTTGAATGAAGCTCCCCCCATCTACTTATTTACATTTTACAAGCTTATGCAAGCTGATTTTTAAGTCTAGCAAAGAGGGCTTTTCTTTCTGGTGCAACATGCCTCATCTGTTCAGAAACTTCTCGTTTTATCACCACGTGTAAGCTTGCACATGGAAGTTTTTCCGATTCTTTTTCAGTTGCAAATGCAGGAGAATTTCCCTGGGATTTCCACGTGAGGGGTTGATTTAAGCTCTGTCGATAACTGCGTTCGTGGTGGCACCTTTCGTACTAACAATATCATAGGAAGGTTTTGGGAGAAGCCTTTGCTCAAACAGCATGGAGGAGATCATTCAACAAGCCGACAGGCGTGAGTAGCGGACAGGGTGCCTACTCACGAGTAAGCCAACTGAGGTCTACTCATGAGTAAGCTGAGCAGGGTCTACTCACGAGGAAGCCACCCGTGCTCTTCTCACGAATAAGCTGAGCGGGGTCTACTCGTGAGTAAGGCTACCAGGGTCTACTCACGAGTAAACCAACCCGCATGTATGGCCGCTGGGGTCTACTGGTGAGTCGCTGAGGGGGTTGGTCTACCCGTCTTACCTTTTAAAGGTATTTCTTACATCCATGTTTTTTGCTTCTGCGTAAACACAAAACACAAAGCCCAAAATGATCTGGGGTGCTTTTTGACCTGTTCCTGCAAGGACTGAGTATTTTTACTGGTAACTTAAAGCTGAGGGGGCCTGAGACTGAAGAAGTGTTTAGCATTTGAATGAAGCTCCCCCCATCTTCTTCTTTACATTTTACAAGCTTATGCAAGCTGATTTTTAAGTCTAGCAAAGGGGGCTTTTCTTTCTGGTGCAACATGCCTCATCTGTTCAGAAACTTCTCGTTTTATCACGACGTGTAAGCTTGCACATGGAAGTTTTTCCGATTCTTTTTCAGTTGCAAAAGCAGGAGAATTTCCCTGGGATTTCCACGTGAGGGGTTGATTTAAGCTCTGTCGATAACTGCGTTCGTGGTGGCACCTGTAGTACTAACAATATCATAGGAAGGTTTGGGGAGGAGGCTTTGCTAAAACAGCATCGAGGGGATTATTCAACAAGCCGAGAGGCGTGAGTAGCGGACAGGGTGCCTACTCACGAGTAAGCCAACTGAGGTCTACTCATGAGTAAGCTGAGCAGGGTCTACTCACGAGTAAGCCACCCGTGCTCTTCTCACGAATAAGCAGAGCGGCGTCTACTCGTGAGTAAGGCTACCAGGGTCTACTCACTAGTAAACCAACTTGCATGTATGGCAGCTGCGGTCTACTCGTGAGTCGCTGAGGGGGTTGGTCTACCCGTCTAACCTTTTAAAGGTATTTCTTACATCCATGTTTTTTGCTTCTGCGTAAACACAAAACACAAAGCCCAAAATGATCTGGGGTGCTTTTTGACCTGTTCCTGCAAGCACTGAGTATTTTTACTGGTAACTTAAAGCTGAGGGGGCCTAAGACTGAAGAAGTGTTTAGCATTTGAATGAAGCTCCCCCCATCTTCTTCTTTACATTTTACAAACTTATGCAAGCTGATTTTTAAGTCTAGCAAAGAGGGCTTTTCTTTCTGGTGCAACATGCCTTATCTGTTCAGAAACTTCTCGTTTTATCACCACGTGTAAGCTTGCACATGGAAGTTTTTCCGATCCTTTTTCAGTTGCAAAAGCAGGAGAATTTCCCTGGGATTTCCACGTGAGGGGTTGATTTAAGCTCTGTCGATAACTGCGTTCGTGGTGGCACCTTTCGTACTAACAATATCATAGGAAGGTTTTGGGAGAAGCCTTTGCTCAAACAGCATGGAGGAGATCATTCAACAAGCCGACAGGCGTGAGTAGCGGACAGGGTGCCTACTCACGAGTAAACCAACCCGCATGTATGGCCGCTGGGG
Organism: Hemicordylus capensis; assembly: GCF_027244095.1. NCBI lineage: Eukaryota > Metazoa > Chordata > Lepidosauria > Squamata > Cordylidae > Hemicordylus > Hemicordylus capensis. The sequence goes on along the minus strand of NC_069659.1, from coordinate 189,772,911 downwards.
TCTACTCGTGAGTCGCTGAGGGGGTTGGTCTACCCGTCTTACCTTTTAAAGGTATTTCTTACATCCATGTTTTTTGCATCTGCGTAAACACAAAACACAAAGCCCAAAATGATCTGGGGTGCTTTTTGACCTGTTCCTGCAAGCACTGAGTATTTTTACTGGTAACTTAAAGCTGAGGGGGCCTAAGACTGAAGAAGTGTTTAGCATTTGAATGAAGCTCCCCCCATCTTCTTCTTTACATTTTACAAGCTTATGCAAGCTGATTTTTAAGTCTAGCAAAGGGGGCTTTTCTTTCTGGTGCAACATGCCTCATCTGTTCAGAAACTTCTCGTTTTATCACCACGTGTAAGCTTGCACATGGAAGTTTTTCCGATTCTTTTTCAGTTGCAAAAGCAGGAGAATTTCCCTGGGATTTCCACGTGAGGGGTTGATTTAAGCTCTGTCGATAACTGCGTTTGTGGTGGCACCTGTAGTACTAACAATATCATAGGAAGGTTTGGGGAGAAGGCTTTGCGAAAACAGCATGGAGGAGATTATTCAACAAGCCGACAGGCGTGAGTAGCGGACAGGGTGTCTACTCACTCGTAAGCCAACTGGTGTCTACTCACGAGTAAACCAACCCGCATGTATGGCAGCTGGGGTCTACTCGTGAGTCGGTGAGGGGGTTCCTCTACCCGTCTTACCTTTTAAAGGTATTTCTTACATCCATGTTTTCTGCATCTGCGTAAACACAATTCTGCATAAACACAAAACACAAAGCCCAAAATGATCTGGGGTGCTTTTTGACCTGTTTCTGCAAGCAACTGAGTATTTTTACTGGTAACTAAAAGCTGAGGGGGCCTAAGACTGAAGAAGTGTTTAGCATTTGAATGAAGCTCCCCCCATCTTCTTATTTACATTTTACAAGCTTATCCAAGCTGATTTTTAAGTCTAGCAAAGGGGGCTTTTCTTTCTGGTGCAACATGCCTCATCTGTTCAGAAACTTCTCGTTTTATCACGACGTGTAAGCTTGCACATGGAAGTTTTTCCGATTCTTTTTCAGTTGCAAAAGCAGGAGAATTTCCCTGGGATTTCCACGTGAGGGGTTGATTTAAGCTCTGTCGATAACAGGGTTCGTGGTGGCACCTGTAGTACTAACAATATCATAGGAAGGTTTGGGGAGGAGGCTTTGCTAAAACAGCATCGAGGGGATTATTCAACAAGCCGACAGGCGTGAGTAGCGGACAGGGTGCCTACTCACGAGTAAGCCAACTGAGGTCTACTCATGAGTAAGCTGAGCAGGGTCTACTCACGAGTAAGCCACCCGTGCTCTTCTCACGAATAAGCAGAGCGGCGTCTACTCGTGAGTAAGGCTACCAGGGTCTACTCACGAGTAAACCAACTTGCATGTATGGCAGCTGCGGTCTACTCGTGAGTCGCTGAGGGGGTTGGTCTACCCGTCTAACCTTTTAAAGGTATTTCTTACATCCATGTTTTTTGCTTCTGCGTAAACACAAAACACAAAGCCCAAAATGATCCGGGGTGCTTTTTGACCTGTTCCTGCAAGCACTGAGTATTTTTACTGGTAACTTAAAGCTGAGGGGGCCTAAAACTGAAGAAGTGTTTAGCATTTGAATGAAGCTCCCCCCATCTACTTATTTACATTTTACAAGCTTATGCAAGCTGATTTTTAAGTCTAGCAAAGAGGGCTTTTCTTTCTGGTGCAACATGCCTCATCTGTTCAGAAACTTCTCGTTTTATCACCACGTGTAAGCTTGCACATGGAAGTTTTTCCGATTCTTTTTCAGTTGCAAATGCAGGAGAATTTCCCTGGGATTTCCACGTGAGGGGTTGATTTAAGCTCTGTCGATAACTGCGTTCGTGGTGGCACCTTTCGTACTAACAATATCATAGGAAGGTTTTGGGAGAAGCCTTTGCTCAAACAGCATGGAGGAGATCATTCAACAAGCCGACAGGCGTGAGTAGCGGACAGGGTGCCTACTCACGAGTAAGCCAACTGAGGTCTACTCATGAGTAAGCTGAGCAGGGTCTACTCACGAGGAAGCCACCCGTGCTCTTCTCACGAATAAGCTGAGCGGGGTCTACTCGTGAGTAAGGCTACCAGGGTCTACTCACGAGTAAACCAACCCGCATGTATGGCCGCTGGGGTCTACTGGTGAGTCGCTGAGGGGGTTGGTCTACCCGTCTTACCTTTTAAAGGTATTTCTTACATCCATGTTTTTTGCTTCTGCGTAAACACAAAACACAAAGCCCAAAATGATCTGGGGTGCTTTTTGACCTGTTCCTGCAAGGACTGAGTATTTTTACTGGTAACTTAAAGCTGAGGGGGCCTGAGACTGAAGAAGTGTTTAGCATTTGAATGAAGCTCCCCCCATCTTCTTCTTTACATTTTACAAGCTTATGCAAGCTGATTTTTAAGTCTAGCAAAGGGGGCTTTTCTTTCTGGTGCAACATGCCTCATCTGTTCAGAAACTTCTCGTTTTATCACGACGTGTAAGCTTGCACATGGAAGTTTTTCCGATTCTTTTTCAGTTGCAAAAGCAGGAGAATTTCCCTGGGATTTCCACGTGAGGGGTTGATTTAAGCTCTGTCGATAACTGCGTTCGTGGTGGCACCTGTAGTACTAACAATATCATAGGAAGGTTTGGGGAGGAGGCTTTGCTAAAACAGCATCGAGGGGATTATTCAACAAGCCGAGAGGCGTGAGTAGCGGACAGGGTGCCTACTCACGAGTAAGCCAACTGAGGTCTACTCATGAGTAAGCTGAGCAGGGTCTACTCACGAGTAAGCCACCCGTGCTCTTCTCACGAATAAGCAGAGCGGCGTCTACTCGTGAGTAAGGCTACCAGGGTCTACTCACTAGTAAACCAACTTGCATGTATGGCAGCTGCGGTCTACTCGTGAGTCGCTGAGGGGGTTGGTCTACCCGTCTAACCTTTTAAAGGTATTTCTTACATCCATGTTTTTTGCTTCTGCGTAAACACAAAACACAAAGCCCAAAATGATCTGGGGTGCTTTTTGACCTGTTCCTGCAAGCACTGAGTATTTTTACTGGTAACTTAAAGCTGAGGGGGCCTAAGACTGAAGAAGTGTTTAGCATTTGAATGAAGCTCCCCCCATCTTCTTCTTTACATTTTACAAACTTATGCAAGCTGATTTTTAAGTCTAGCAAAGAGGGCTTTTCTTTCTGGTGCAACATGCCTTATCTGTTCAGAAACTTCTCGTTTTATCACCACGTGTAAGCTTGCACATGGAAGTTTTTCCGATCCTTTTTCAGTTGCAAAAGCAGGAGAATTTCCCTGGGATTTCCACGTGAGGGGTTGATTTAAGCTCTGTCGATAAGTGCGTTCGTGGTGGCACCTTTCGTACTAACAATATCATAGGTAGGTTTTGGGAGAAGGCTTTGCGAAAACAGCATGGAGGAGATTATTCAACAAGCCGACAGGCGTGAGTAGCGGACAGGGTGTCTACTCATGAGTAAGCCAACTGAGGTCTACTCACGAGTAAGCCACCCGGTGTCTTTGAGTAGGCTCTGCTGACACCTACTGAGGCTTATTCGTTGAACAAGCAGGACAGAGCCTTCTCAGTTATTGCCCCCAGGCTGTGGAACTCACTCTCAGCTGAGTGAGTGGCTCCCTCTCTCCCACCCTTTGGGAAGGAAGGTAAGAGTGTCCTTCCCTCCCCCCGCCCCGAGTTTTGGCCAATGAGCAGTGTCTTGTTCTTATTAAGTTTTCAGCTGCATTTGTTATAATTTTATGTTTTTGTTTAATTGTTTTTCTTGCTGTTAACTGCCCTAAGGCCTTAGGATGAAGAGCGGTATATAAATACAAAAAAACAATAAAACTGCAGCCATGTCAGGTCAGAAGTGGATTCCCACCACTGCCTAGCAGGGAGAACCCTTGAGCGGCCATGAACCAACACCAGAACCCAGAACCAACACCAAAGGCACTCTGGTGCAATGAGGAGGAAACTGCCATTCTGGATGGTGGATCTCTGGATAGAACAGGGGTGCAAGACATGATCAAGGAGCTATTGAACAGCCAGATTGTGTACTGCTATATTGGACAGGATATGTCACGGCGTGGATTAGACCTGGGACGAATATGCCACAAAGTATTCTCAAATGATTCACATGGTGAATAGGTGAAGTGGGAGATTCCAAGAATGTCCTGGTGGACTTCCAATTATTCTGAATAATTCTCACACTGTCGAAATTTGCACTGAATGGCACCAGCACACACATGGCCTCTGAGCATGTGCAGAAGTGAATCTGCATGCCAGTGCTGTGCAGGGACAGTTGGGAGATGCTCTGCCAGGGCTGGGGCATAGCTGGGGGAGTGCCGGGATGGTGGCAATGGTGGCGAGCGGAGGAGGAGTGGGTACGGACCTGCTCTCCTCTGCTTTAAAGGGGCTGTGAAAGCCCTCGATTTTAAAGGGAGGTGCCCGTGATTCCTAGTGGCTAGGAACAGGAAGGGAGGGGAGAGTGTGATTCATCCTTTTGGTATAAGAAATAGATCCTGCCACAGTAAATGGGGAAAGCATGTGTTGAACAAATGCACAGTTGTTCCAAACAACTAATTTGGCCCTTAGAGGGTGAGCTCGATAGGCCTTCTGTGATTTGGAGTTCTGGAAAAGCCCTAGTCATTTACAAAAGTGTGTAGGCCCTTTGTTCCACTAAGGTACTAGCAAGCTTACATAGAAGTACATTTTATTGAAGACGGTGGGTCTTGTTTCTTTGTAAATGTTTTGGGTTGTGCTGCCAGTGTAATAAATTAATCAAAATGGCTGGAAACAAATTTTATTCATAGCCAAGAAGCAGTACTGGAAAATTATGGCACAAATTGCATAGCATGAAATCTTACTTTTGCTCCCATTCTGCTATAAGGCAACCACTGAGTCCAATCCCAACCAGGCTACTCTGGCGCTACATGAAACAATATATAATATATTAACCTCATGCTGTTATAAAAATGGTTTGACGCTTTGTGAAATTATACCTAGACAAAAAACAAATAAGACAGCATAATGCAACATTCACAGCTTATTGTGCATCATCAAACCAATACTTTGGGAGCAAAATTGTATTAAAACGATGGTTAATCTAACCATTTAGAAGAATACAATTTCAAAACATTGCAGCTGTGTGAGTTAGCTCTACAGTGATGACACACTAAGAAGACAACCATTAAGTAATGCTGGCTTTTCTTTTTGCATTCAAAGACTGCAATTGTCTAATTGGAAAAGCAAGTGAAGACTCCCAACAAAGTTTTTTGGCACTGACATACATGCCCTAAAACATTACTTTAGCAATGTAACCGTATAAATAGTGCTCAGGCTCTAACTTTTTAAAGTGCTGTATAAATTCGATAAAATAATATATTTTGAGCTATTTAAGTCTCAATGGAGTCACCATTGCACGAATGGGTTCAAAAAACCCGGGTCATGCCCCTCAAGGGCTGTGCCTTGTGCCCTGCCCTCTGTCAGATGCAGGGGGCGGGACAGGGGGCTGTGGCAGGGGGAGAACATGGGCCACTGCTGGCCTCCCTATGGGCCTGGTGTATTCTAAAGTGTCATCTCCTTCTTTTGTAATAATTTACTAAATTGTTTTTGAGAAGTAGAGGATGAGGTGAATGCGGATGAGAGTCTGCATTGACCATGAACCAGACCTATCACATAACTTCCTATACTTCTCAGATGAAAATAGGGAAATCCCCCATGCTTGCAACACCCCCATTTTCATGCCAAGGATTGCTGCCTGAGTTCCCTTGCCAATTCTGCATTTCTGACAACTCTTTCCTGCCTACTGTATTAGATGTATTTCCTCTGTAATAGTCCTTTGCTGGCTTCTGAATCAGGGTACACTTAGGAAACTGATTATAACAGTTTTCTTGAGGCTTAATTCAAAGAACAGTGAGGGGAAGCAAAGCAGCTATTCTGCAAACTCTTGCACAACAAGTTGCACAAGTTAACATAAAATGAGCTCTGCAGGCTCAGACCACAGATCCATCTAGTCCAGCATCCTGCTTCCCACAGTGGTCCTGCTGGGAAGTCCAACTGTTCTTCCCTGATGTTGCTCCCCAGAAAATAGTATGTAGTGGCATACTGCTGCCACACCTTGGCTAAGCCTTGAGAGGCTTCAGAGTGGTTGAATTTTAGCACATGCAGAGCCAGAGGTAGGATATGTAATTGGCTGAGCTCTGGAGGCTGGGATGATGTGTCCCAGCCTCCGGAGATCCCACAATGCACTGCGTGACACTTCGGGGTTGAACACTCCAGAGTCCAATGCAGCACTGAGCTTCGGAGTGTGGAGAGATCCCACAATGCACTGCATTACATGTGTGATGCACTGAGGGATTCCCCCATGAGACAGACATACTAGGCATCTGTCTCTGTGTCTGCTGGGGCTAAACATAGCCCCAGCGAACACACAAGCAGTTAGTTTAGGTTAAGGGAGTGCTTGCTCCCTTAACCAGGGCTAACAGCTGGGTTTGAAAGCTGAGCTAAGCAATGCTGCCACACCATGATCAAGCCCAATCCCAGCAGTTTGCACATGCAGCCTAACCCAGACTGGGAGTCCTTAGCCCAGGTTAGGCTCTGTGTTAGAACAGACTCATTGAAGCATTGCTCCAGGAGGCTACCCCCTTCTGAGGGTGGAAGCCCAAAAGTGCTTACCTCCCTGCAGTTGATCACTGCTTCCTCTCTGGATGGCCGGATTGGCCACCCACACAACTACCTGCTCCATCATGGAGCCGGTAATGGCAGCAGGGATCACGTATGAATAGCCCAGCCCCCAGAAGTCCCAGAACGAGTGCATGGGGCATTCTGGAGAGACCCCTGAGGCCAGGAAGCTTGTTGAAGCCCCCCAGCCGGGGGTCTCCTCGTGAATTGCCATGGCAATTGCTCATGATCACCAAAACAGGGTTAGCAGAGCACTCACTTCGCTAACCTTATTTAAGGGGGGGCGGGGATTAAATGGGCTAACTGCTGGGAGCTGCATGCTCCTGGCGGTTCTCACAACCGCTCAAAAGTGGGCTGGGCTCCCTTAGCCCGCTTTCAAGCGTTCGTGTGAATAGCCTCATTGTCTTTAATTCAGGTAAATACAATAATGAATCTGGTTCTACTTATTGTAGAACAATTGTAATTCTCACACATTCTGGAACTTTTGATATCTGTCGGTTAGGAGGAAGAAAAGCAATGGACTACATTTTGTGTCCATGGGTATACACTTTACATCCATGTGCACTAGATGTATGTGAAGATGCATTTCCCCTCCCCACCCAGAGATTTCACTTCTCAAGCACTAACAAACCTTTTAAAAGGCATCCCTAAAAGATAGAATACGGACAAAATAGGATCAGTGACCTTCCAGGGATGGGTACCAGAAAATAGGGACTGTTCCTAATAAATAATAGGGAGCATTTGATCTCAGGCCATGCCTGTAGGTGTGCCCTCAAGCTCTTCTAGTAGCTTTTCTTCCTAGACTTCACCAGGAGGGGCAAAATCAGCCAGCTGGGAAGAGGGGTTCAGTGGAGGCCTGTGATAGCAAACATCCCCCTCTCCTCTACTCATGTGAGCCCCTTCATCACGTTCCCCTTCCCCTCATTGTGCTCAACTCCTACCAGCTGCCAAAGCTGTCAGGACAAGGAGATGGATTTGCTGGGGAATACCAGGTGGCTTTCACTGCTCATCTTATCCGTACTGGGTTCAGGGTGCAGACTCATGGGGATGAGGAAGAAAAGGAGCTTCTTAGGCCGGCTGGTTTTGCACCTGTGCTATTTTAGTGACTGAGCTGGGGGTGTGATGATCAGCTAAATTAGTTTCTACAGTCTATCCCACTTTGAGATCCTGAATAACATAGTTCACTCCATATTCATTCACACATTCAAGTGCAAAATACAGTACTGCTTCCTTTATCTTTTTCATATGTGACACTGGCTATATAGTCCAGCATTAGGTTAGGGGCAGAGCCACCATTGGGCAAATGGGTTCAAAGAACCCAATCAGGGGCTGCAAGCACAGCCCCAAACACGCCCCCCGCGTCTGACGTCAGATGCGTGGGCGTTATTTTGGTCCCAAATGGGGCCACATGGCCCCATTTGGAGCCAAAATCGGCCCATGCTGCGTTGGTAGCGAGGCCGGAGCAACTCTCCTTGCCTTAATGGCAGGGAGAGCCGCTCCTGGTCCTGCTGCCATCATTTACTAATTTGTTCTCCCAGCAAGTGCCAATATCTTCTGACACCTTTGCCACTTTAATAGAGCAAGACTTGGCTCTAAGCCATTGGTAGAAGCCATCCCAGTACTTAGTGAACAGAATACCTGATGGCTTACAGTGGCCTTTTGAGTCCAGCTCATGAAGCATTGTCAGTTGGCAAAGGCCATGCTATTTTGAGCAAAAGCCATACCATTATCAGAGTGATAAGTACTGGGCATAAAAAAAGCCAGTGCAATGCCCTAACCCCACTCATTTCATATCTTGCCATTTGAAGCAGTTTTGATTTTGCAAAACGACAGAGTTCCCAACATCTCCAAACAGACTGAAACAACAGAGTAAGTCAAATGAGAACACAACTCCGTTGAAAATTCAGGCCTAGTTTGGAAACACTATCTTGGTGCAGAAACAGCTCTATTAGCAGCAGCAGTCTCCCCCTGTATGTGGTGACAATTTTGCAGTCATTCTTGCCTTGCTGTGAATACCCGTTTGGCCTGGGCCCACAGCTGCAAACTTTACTCATAACTGCCTGTTGTTTTGCTTTCTTCTCTACCTACTAGTTAAAATAATTTATAAAAACATCTCAAATCTCAGCTATTTTCCTCTGAGTGAATCCAGTATACTTCTCATTTGCATGTAAAGTGCAGTCAATGTGAATTGATCAAAACCAAATTAACAGCAATTGGTTCCAATACTTTCCCTGTTTACACATTAGTTTTCTACCTTTAACATATAGATGTATTGAATTCAGCTTAGCAACCTGAGCATGAATGCTTTGGCCTTTAAAGAGAAACTTATCTGTAATTAAAATCATGCACAAGTTTTAGTGGGAGTCTGTTTACTGCCCACAAAGAAAGCTGATTTTTAAAATGAATAGATTCCCGCATAGCAGAGGATATGTTACATTCTGAGTTTAAATCCCCTAAAATTATAGCATTAGGTGGTAAACAAACATCTGACCACATAAATGTCATCATGCTTGGGTACAGGATAGGTTTTAAAAAACCTTTATTGATTGCTTCTAAAAATAACATGGCAACAAGATACTACATTAGTCCAGTGATAATTCTTAAAACATGTTTTTGCAAAAAGCTTATAGTTTCAATATATACCTACAAGTACTAGGCATAAGTAATTTGCTACAGTGCTGAGATGAAAAGTAATATAGGCTATAGAATTAAAACCCAACACCAGATATGATAGTGGCTATAAGAAAATGATTTATATTATAGTGCATTGTGAAGTGTTTATTATACTTTAAAATGGTAATTACTAAGACTTCCTAATACGTTTATTCACAACAGTATGTATGTACTGCAGAAAAAGTTGCAATAATGGCCCTTGGTACAGAAGATTTGCATAATCAGTACTGTAGTTTATTCTTATAGCAGATATTGTGGTGCTTAGTGGAATCAAATGGTTTCTTAGCATATTGATTGCAATTAATTACATAAATATGAATTCCAAGATAAGGCTTTTTCGAAGGATGATACCAAAGTCACAAAATTACACGTTCAGTCATTTTGAGGCTAGTGTTTCTAGAAAGTAATTATGGGCATATTGCTGTTTAACCAAACTATAAAAATAGCTGAATTCTTTGCAGTGAAAACAGATTTTGAGAGCTGAAAATCTTTTTCTGAACTGGATGTTTAAGTTTGATACTGCTGATATTAACATAGCTAGAGTTGTGCAAGGGAGGTGTAGCCTATCAGACTGATTAACCCAGAGAGGGCCAGCTTTCTCAGCCTGAGCAACTGGATTCTCTCCAGTCAAGCTGTTTGGGGGTAGAGCATCCCTGGCAATTACATATTGCCCAGCTTCAGCAGCTTGATCAGGGGGACACTGAAGACACTCCTTACTCAGGGCGCTATTGATCCTAGGGCTGTCCCTGCATGGTAATTGATTAGTATAACTATCTTTCTCAGAAGAAAAGCTGTCCAACAAGGGTGGCTTCTCAAATTATACTTTTCCTACATTCAGATATATTTCAATATAGGGAAATCCATATTTGTGAGTTTTAAGGATGCTTCCTTTCCCCAATATACCTTAAGTCCAGCCATATAAGATGTTTAACATTATGAGCCGGCTCTCACAATCAGTGAGACCCGGTTTTGGAGGGTGTGCGGGGAGAGCGGGCTAGGCCCCTATGTCTGTGTGTGCACATACAGTTTGTATGTCATAGAGACTGGGCAGTACACAGTCTAGTGAATACATGTAGGTTGCGGGTAGTGTCTGCCACCATAATCCCATTCCTACTCACACATATATTCGCTGTACACATTTTGAATGACTGAAAAGAGCTGTTGTGTTCTCACCAGAGGGACAAATTGTCATAATATAGACATAGTGTTTTGTTTTGCTTTTTAACAAATTGTTATACAAGAGATTTTTGCATGATATGATAATTGTACTAGCTAGGATTTGTAGATTATATTATTTAACACATTCTGGGGCCATTCACATGACCTACCAGGTGGTCTGGCTGGGGGAAGGCTTTGAAAAACTTGCCTTCCCCCCAGATGGCCACCCTGACCTTGGTGGGAGCACACTCTGCACTCCCACACGATCCCCGCTGCTCTGTGCAGCTCGGAGAAGAACGGATCTCTCTGCGGCTGGGACTCGTTATTCTGGCCTCTGGGTAGCTGAGTGCAGAGCATTGGTGGGTTCAGACATTGGTGGCTTTAGGCATCATGAAACGCACAGCACTTGCTTCTAGTTGTCTCAACCCACCCAGAGAGTTCATATAGATTCATCCTCCATAGGTCAGGTAATGTATTAAGAGAGGGCAGTATTTCCATGTCTTTCTTTGATTGGAAGTTTGGCCTTCTCTCTGTTGGGCCAATTTGTCAATCCTTCCCTTGAATCCTTGCCTTACCTGTTCTGTGCATCCAATGATTAATGGAACTTTCCATCCTGAAGAATGATTAGAATCCATTCTTTTGTTGGGGGTCAGTCAGGTCAGTTCTGTTCTGTTTAGGAAGCCCAAGTGGAGGTATATGTGCATTAGGCTCAGTGCCTTCAAGACCTCCTTTGTTCTAAGATAAGTGTGTGTGTTTTTAAGATAGGATTTTTAAAAAGGACTATTTTTCCTGGAGCCAAGACAAAAGGACCTCCTGGTCAAATGCTATAATGTACCAAGAAGTACAGGAAAGGCTTGCATTGTTATCATGTGCAGCAATTTCCCCCCTACATTTTTACCTGTTTAGTTCAGGTAATTATTGCTTCCTTAAATAAACACATTTTACATTATTTCAAATATAATTTGAAATTCTGGGTCCAGAAGCTGGTGCTGGGGAACTACTGCTCAGCTCTGTGGCCATTGGCCTTTGGGGTCCTGCAGGGTTTGGTTTTGTCCCCCGTGCTGTTTAACATCTACATGAAACCGCTGGGAGAGGTCATCCAGGGACTTGGACTGAGTTGTCAGCAATATGCAGATGACACTCAGCTCTATCTCTCCTTGTCACCTGATCCTAGGGAGGCGGTGGATGTCTTGAATCGGGGGCTGGAGGCCGTGATGGATTGGATGTGGGCTAATAAATTGAAATTGAATCCAGACAAGATGGAAGTACTGTTGGTCAGTAGGAGAGCCAATCGGGATGAGGAGATTTTACCGGTTCTGGATGGGGTTGCACTCCCCTTGAAAGAGCAAGTACATGGCTTGAGGGTATTACTGGACCCGGCTCTGCTTTTGGAAGCTCAGGTGGAAGCGGTGGCCAGGGGTGCGTTTGCACGGCTTCGGCTAGTGCGCCAGCAGCATCCCTTTCTCGAGAAGGCAGATCTGGCCACAGTTACCCACGTCACGGCTGGATTACTGTAACACTCTCTACGTGGGGCTGCCCTTGAAGAATATCTGGAAACTTCAGCTAGTGCAAAATGCGGCAGCCAGGGTTTTGTCTGGAGCTGCCCGGTGGGAGCATATCACTCCCCTTTTGAAAGAGCTGCACTCGCTACCAGTTTGTTTCTGGGTCCAATTTAAGGTGCTGTTTTTGACCTTTAAAGCCCTTAATGGTTTGGGCCCGGGATACCTGAGGGACGGCCTGCTCCCAAGGGTTGCTGCCCACTTGAGGTCATCTGAGGGGGCTCTGGTCTGGGTGCTGACAATGAACGAAGCTCGGTGGTCGTGCACGCGGGACAGGGCCTTCTCTGTTGCTGCCCCCAGACTTTGGAATGCTCTTCCAGTGGCTATTCGCTCCTCAGTCTCCATCATGGCTTTTAGAAAACATGTGAAGACTTGGCTTTTTACTCAGACTTTTATGTGATTGTCTCCAAATTTTGCTTCTTTGTATATTGTATGGTATCTTTATATATGTATTATAAAAAAATTAACTTGTGATTGTCTTAATGAAAGGCAATTTATACATTTAACAATAAAATAAATAAATAAATAAATAAATAGATAAATAAATAAATAAGATGTTATTGTTCTGTGCTGGGGTTTAGTTTATGTTCACAACTTATTCCACTCCTTGACCCAAGCTAATAAGGGGTTTGAACCACTCCTGAATAAGGAATAAATTTTCATAAGATGTGCAGATTCTCCATCATTAGGGAAGCTTTTTGATGAAGTTTTTCATCCCAGATCTACCTACTTATTTATTTTATTTATTGTTTTATACTGCCTTTTATTAAAACAATCTCAAGGTTGCTTACAAAACATTTAAAACAATATAAAGCTATAAAAATTACACAATAAACATATTAAAATGAAATAAAAAATACAAATCCAATTAAAATGTTTTTTTTAAAAAAACATACACAATATAACTATAGCAGCAGCAACAAAAACTTTCATCTAAAAGCCTGGGTAAAAAGCCAAGATCTCTCTTGCTTTCTATAAACTGTGATGGAGACTGAGGAGCAGAGGCCCACCAGGAGAATATTCCCAAGTCTGGGGGCAATAACTGAGAAGGCCCATGTGCATGACAGCTGAGCCTCCCCCATTGTCAGCACCCAGAGCAGAGGCCCCTCCAATGAACGGGCAGGAAGCGGGCAGTCAAGCGGGCAGGAACCCTTGGGAGCCGGCGGTCCCTCAGGTATCCATGGCCAAAACTGTGATGGGCTTTAAATAGGGATGTGCATGGTCTGTGCCGGTCCGGACCGGCACCGAGGGGGGGGTCTCCCTTTAAGGGCGGGGGGTAGAACTTACCCCTACCGCTGCTCTTCCCCCTCTGGCACTGTTGCTTAGAATGAAGTTTTTGGGGCGGCAGCATTCATCGCTGCCGCCCCTGCCCCCGTCGTTGTTAGTAAAGCCTTTGTAAGAGCCCTCAGAGCAGTACGCATGCGTGCTGCTCTAAGAGCTCTTACGAAGGCTTTACTAACAACGATGGGGGCAGGGGCGGCAGCGATGAACGCTGCCGCCCCAAAAACTTCATTCTAAATGACAGCGCCGGAGGGGGAAGAGCGGCGGGAGGGGTAAGTTCTACCCCCCTGCCCTTAAAGGGAGACCCCCCCTCGGTGCCGGACCACCGGACCGGTCCTGATCCGGACCGGTCCAGAGGCCTCTAACATGGCCTCCAGACCGGTCCGTGCACATCACTAGCTTTAAAGGTCAAAAACAGCACCTTGAATTGGACCTGGAAACAAATTGGCAGACAATGTAGTTCTTTCAAAATAGGTGTAATATGCTCCAAGTGAGCAGTTCCAGAGAGAACCTTGGCTGCTACATTTGGCACCAGCTGAAGTTTCTGAATATTCTTCAGGGGCAGCCTCATGTAAAGTGAGGCAGTAATGACAGTAATGACTATGGCAGTAATCCAGCAATAGCAGTGGCCAGCCGTGCAAAGGCACCCCTGGCCACCACCACCACCTGGGCATCCAGAAGCAAAGCCAGGTCCAGCAGTACCCCCAAGCTGCTCACTTGTTCTTTCAAGGCGAGTAAAACCCCACCCAGAACTGGTAGAATCCCCTCATCTCGACTGACTCCCATACTGATCAACAGCACCTCCGTCTTGCCCAGATTCCATCTCAGCCCACATCCATCACTGCCTCCAGCCCCCGATTCAGGACATCTACTGCCTCCCTAGGATCAGGTGACAAGGAGAGATTGAGCTGAATGTAATTACTGGACATGGTTGCAATGGATAAAGCTTAGTTTTTTTTTACCGGGAGTTGTCAATACAAAAGTAGATCTGTGAAAATGTAGATTTGTTAATATGTATATTTGTAAGTATGTAAATTTTTGAATGTGTTCACAGGTTGTGGGGGGGTGGGAGGCAGTGGTGGGGGCTGTAAAAATGTAGATTTGTAAAAATTTCAAACTGTAAAGGTATAAATATGTGCTTGTATAGAATAGAAGTGCTGTGTGCATGTGTGTGTGGAGGTTTCTGTTGTGTGGGTGACTGGGTGTCAGTAGAGGTTTCTTTCTTTTGTGTAGATAGTGTAGTGGTGTTTTGGTTTTCAGCTTGGTGTATTTTTAGTTGTGTCACTGCCTGTTGGTATTGTGGCCTGCTAGGGGCACAAAACCATGGTAGGTGGTAGGCACCCATGGGTGCCAACTGCCATCCTAACCCAAAAGCAATCAGGCACTCCTGTGATTTTAAGTGATTTTTTTAAAAAACAAAACAAAAACTTTTTGCATTTTTTGCATTTCTCCCATAGAGGACAATGGGGATTTGAGGTGGTCCAGCTTGCCCATTCTCCCCTTTGGGGGGTGCATGCGAAAATCGGGTTTCTGGGCATGTATGAAATGTTCTTCATAGAGATACTTTAAGAGAACTCATACAGCAGCAAGTCCAAACACAAATTGGATTCTTGGTGGCTGTATGAGTATTAAGAGGCCAGAAACGAAAAAATTCCGGGGGGGGGGATGAACCCCACTGGCTTGGGGATCCCTGGGGGAAGTTTTGGCACAACCTGCCATGCCCCCAACCCCACTTTGGGGTGCCCAGGCATCCCACAAAGGGAATGGGGCTGCCTCAAATCCCCATTATTCCCTAAGGGAGAAATGCAAACATTGAAAAATCTTCAAAAAATAATTAAAAATCACAGGAGTGGCCCATTGATTTGGGTTTTGTGCCCCTAGGTGCTCTGCATAGGGATGAATGGGCCAGTTCGAGTCCCCATTATACACTATGTAGAACCTTTTAGAACCAGTTCAAATTTGAACCAAACTGGGGGAGGGGAGCAGGGCGGTTAGAGCAAACCAAAACTGAACCTACCCAACCTGGTTTGAAGTTGGTTCGAATTTGAAACAGGCCAAGCCGATTTTGTGCAAATCCCTAGTGCCATCTTGGACTTTGTGAAATAACTTGAACAAAGGACTTTTAGAACTGCATAATTCAAGTGAGTAAGTACTCTATCCTTGTTTTTAGCAATAGCTTCTTAGCTTTTATATTTTGAATTCCAAGCAGTATTTCCTAATAATAAATCTAGCTTTATCTATTGCATTAATTTGCCCATGGAGCTGAACCCTTTGCACCTATCTACGCTTAAATGCTCTATTGTGCTATATTTTACTGATAAAGACAATTTTTGATTTTATATGTGAATGTGAGACATCCAAAATTGCTTGGGGGCAAGGGAAAAAACATACTGTATTAAATGGTATTAAACATTTGTATCAAATATACTGTAGTAAACATTTGGAATGGAAGCCATATCACTACTTTTTTGTTTTTTGGGGAATTTAACCAGAAATCATCTGAAGGTACAGTGTTAGGTAATCTGTGAAACCCCTGCTTGGCCCTCAGTCTCCTACTGCTTGCATTTATTTGATTTTTAAAATAATATGACAAGGAATAACTGTCAGATGATGCAAGTTCCCCCCATCTGCACTTAGACTTTCTGAAGTTTCCAAGCAATACTGCAAGTAGGGAAGAGAGGAAACACTGATGTACAAGAAACGTGGCATGCCATCCCTATGATTGTTTGTGATCATGACATTTTAAAAACTTGGCTTTTCTGTCATTTTCTAAAGTATTGTTTTAGAGGGTTGTGACAGAGGTAAACGAAAGAAAAAGCAGAAATGTCACCTGTCTCCCTAGACAGATCAGAATGAAAAATTGAAGAGAAACCGATTTGGATGAAATCTTTGTAGTTGTTACTGTGCACCTGTGAGATCAAAATTAGGTTCCAGAGTTCTGAAACAGAGTCATCTGAAACAGAGATTACTGAAATAGTGTTGGATGCTTTTACCAAAATGCTGCGTGGTCTTTGGCTCCAGAGCCTCCCTTGTGGGCCAACAGAAAACCAGTTGTAATGTAACATTTTACAGTCTTTAAATAGCTTTTGGAATGACTGCAGTGGATGCATACATGTGAGAAACATCTAGATAATTTTCGTGAACACCATCTCCTGGATATTAGAAACCCTGGATTTCAGCATACAACATCATTCTTGAAAACAGTATTGCCAGCTCTCTGGAACTTACCTGGTAACTCCAGAAATTGGCATAAAACTCCAGGAGACTATTAAAAGCAATCCTAGATATTTTAATGGTGGGATAGTGTGAAAAGTACTTGAGGGAAAATGTCAGAGTTGGCTTGGCAACTTTTTTTGAGTAGCACGATTGGCTGACCAGTATTGCAAAATTTATTTCTTCTGCCCCTCAAGAACCCATGGTCTGAGTTCATGTTTGAAATTTAGAGAACAAGAATGCAAGATCTCTTAAACCATAACTAATCTGTCTTAAATTATGCTGAATATGAACACTTCTTTAAGAACATAATAAGGGTATTCTCATGACCTGTGAGTGGGGGGGCCGGGGGGAAAGGCCCGCCCACTCCAGCTCACCTTACCCCCAGATGATGGTGTGCCTCCTCTTTAGGCATGTTACAGCAGTCCCACACAATCCATGCTTGGAGCAGCATGGATCTCTGGAGGTCAGGAGACTGTGTCCCAGCCTCCAGATATCCCACAAAGCACCGTGCAATGGGCGTGGTGCATTGGGGGATAACCCCATGAGGCGCTCTAGGTGCCCGTCTCTATGTGCATTCGGGCTGCAAGCAGCCCAGGCTTACACATGATCCCGGCAGCCGGGTTAAGGGTGCACTCACGCTCTTAACCTCTGCTAAAGTCTGGGCTTAGAAGTTGGGTTTGGCTTGGTGACTGCTCTGGAGTCTGTGCAGATCCCGGCCCTCCACACAAGCAGCCTAGCCCAGACTAGACTGCTCATGAGAACAGCCTCAATAAATGCAGGGGCATAGTTATAATTGCACAAGGTGGGGACAAATGTCCCTGGCCCCTGAGGGAGAGGGAGCCTGCTGAATGGGCAATAGCTCTCTCTTCACTCTCCCACTCCTTCCTCCCTGACTCACTGGCACACTGCTGGTGCTTCACTGGCATGCTCCTGAGGACTTCGCTCAGCTTTAAGCAAGACAGATCCTTTCCAGGAGAGGAGGGGAAGAAGTGTCAGGAAGTGTCACTCCTTCTTCCTCTCCCCCTGATTGGCTGACTAGTGCTCAGATTCAGCCTACTCCTCCCTCAGCCCAACAGGCTCAACAATGAGGAAATTTTGCTGAGCATCAACCAGCCAGTCATGAGGAGAAGAAGAGGGAGGAGTGCTGTCTGACACTCCTCCCCCTCCTGTTTCCTCATGAAGCTGAGACAGAATGGAAAAGATCTTCAGTTAAAAGAATACAGGGACACTTTCTGAAAAAAGGTAAAACCATAATACTGAATTTCTCTGCTTTCCATCCCCAAACATTCTGTAGCAACTGGGTTCAGTTTACTCCTAAATCCTTGCTGAAACACTCTTCAAATTAACTAATAAAGTTGCAGCCCTTTCTCTCAGGTTTGGTTCATGTGTATTTGTGGGCATGGGACAATGGGGCCTATGCTGGTGGGGTGCTTTGTCCCACCCCACTAGGCCGGCAGCATGGCGGCTGCCATTGATTAAGGGATCTTGGGAGGGGGCAGAGTCACAATGGTGGTTGCATGGCCTGCTCACTACTAGGATCATTTGGTGGGCGGACAGGCTTCCCCTCCCTCCCTGGTTACAGAACATGCTTTGGCTGGTTGCCCCTTCCGGGGGGCCTGAGTAGGCTTGAGCGGCTGCCTACTACATATTTCTATACCACCCAAAACTTTCATCTCTGGGCAATTTACTTGCATCTCTGGGTGGTTTATTTGCATCTCTGGGTGGCTGTACTTAACAAAGTCTGTTCTGTATTCTTGGAGCAATGAAAGTAATTATTGTAAACCTACTGGGGTCTCTGACATACATGGAGCAGCATCTGTATACACACTTCCATCTTCATTTATTCCTCTTTATCTTCATCTTGAAGAGTGGGTTGCATCACATTGCCCTTCAATTCCTACTGGGAATTCTACTAGCTGGTGTTGTTGTTGATTGCTCCGCTATTCAGCTGGCCTTCCCACATGCATGGAGGCCATTTGCTGGCCATGCAAATGGCCTCAACCAGCTGAATGATGGAGTTGATCCTCCATTGCAGCGGGTGCTGGGTGGCATGCCGCTGCTCACAACAGCTTTCAGGTGCGGCGGGAGGAGAGGTAAGCACCTAGTAATTTAGAGTTAAAGGTGCCTTCCACCCCCCCACCCCTGGTGGCACTGGCACCAGCCACCGCTGATTTTAAGATCTCTTTTTGTCAGACGTTTTGGGCAGGACATCTGTTCCTAGAATGGAGAGATTCGTCTGGTATCACTAAATCAATTGAATATTTTCAGTACATCTGTGCAGAGCATTTACAGCATATGACCCTTTAGATTTTCAGGAATAACCTGAAAACCAGATACTGATCATCTGATGATGTTATCATTGTACTCCCTATTTCAATTTGCAAAGTGTTGTGATTTATAATTATTCTCTATGACATTTCCCTAATTAATAATGGGAGGCCTTTTGTTCTTTTAAGTAACCTATCAGAACGTAACAAATATCCACAGACCACACTCTTGGGAGGGAAATACACTCCTCTAAGACAGGGATTATAAAAGGTTTAAACCATGGATAGCAACTTGTTGTGTCCTCTTTGGGGTGGTGGTTTATCTCTCTTTTGTCCTGTCTCCCCTTTTGGGGGGACCTTTTTCTGCCTTAAAGACCCCTTTTTTGGGAGAACATCTCCCCTTTGGGGGGATTTTCCCTTTCCTTCTTGAATATTTATTTATTTGATTTATATACCACCCTTCCAAATGGCTCAGGGCGGTTTACAACAGGATAAAAACAATTAAAACCAATTAATTAAAATCAACACTATAAAAACAGAATAAAACCAATTAAACATTCAAACAGCTAAAAAACCCTGGAAAACCAGGGCAACCAATTTTTTGGGGGTGGGGGGGGGCTCTTTTTGTTCTTAGCCATAGGCTTCCAGCTCTGGCTACATTTCTTTTGATTTCATCCGGTCTCCTGTTTTGAGTTCTGTCGTTTGTGTGGCTGAATCTGATCTGCAAACTGAAACAACAGGAGTGGTGAGATATCTTGTATATGTGTGGAGGAACAGCTATCCCACCATGCTACCGCAGGTGACAGATCCCACCTCTGCCACCACGTGTGGAGGACCCTGCTATCCCACCAGACTAACAAGTGTGGGGAACAGCTCTCTGGTTCTCCTGACTCCTTTGCCGCTGCTACCAAGTGGGCTTTTGGTAAGACTGAGTCCACTGCAACAGCCCTTCCAGGAATTCAAAAAACCCAAACTAAACCTTAGTAGAGTGGAAAGGCCTATAGGTGTGGGGCAGAGACAGTCAACAAGCTCTTCTATATTAACAAGAAAGTTTTTACTAAAAAAAAAAGTTCAAATTAAAACATTACTTTACAGAAAATCACAAAATAATATAGAGTAAGTCAGGCTAACTAACAAGCTGTAGGCTTTTTAACAAGGCTCAGTCCTATCAAGCTTGCTTGCACATGATTAACAATGTGCAACTGTGGCACATCTTGTTTGTTTTCAACTGAACTTTTGTGCAAATCCCTGGTTTTGTTTTAAGGGGAACTGTCCTATCTTCTTGTGCAAGAGCAATGTTTCTTGTTATTCAAGCAATTCGCTACACGGGATGTCAGCATCTATTAATCTTTACTGTCAGTTAAAATGCATTTAAATAGGATGAGCTGATTTCTTGTAGCAGATATTCCCTCCCTGCTAAGCCCCTGCTAACTCCCTGCTAAGCCCCTGCTAACTGGGCAAAGAGACACCTTTTACTGTGGTGATTCTCTTTATTTAGCAGGGGGAGAGTAACTGGCCCTATCCACCCCCAGCACAGTACCTCCCGTGACTGTTGCTGGTGTCTATCTTGTTTTTAGTTTTTAGAATGTGAGCCCTTTGGGGACAGGGAGCCATCTTATATATTTATTATTTCTCTGTGTAAACCACCCTGAGCCATTTTTGGAAGGGCAGTATAGAAATCGAATTAATAATAATAATAATAATAATAATAATAATAATAATAATAATATTACTGTTTATCATTTCTTTAGTACTTTTCAGCATACAAAGTACTTCAAACCCTTATTTCATTTATCTTCACAACCCTACATTCTTCGCACTAAAAGCAATGTAAGGATGGAGCCTGATGCAGAAAAACCAGGCAAGGAAGAAGTTGTTGGGGAAGCATTTCTAAGTAAAATTAGGTTTCTTATAAGAACATAAGAACAGCCCTGCTGGATCAGGCACAAGACCCATCTAGTCTAGCATCCTGTTTCATACAGTGGCCCACCAGATGCTTCTGGGGAACCCATGGGCAAGAGGTATGTGCATGCCCTCTTTCCTGCTGTTGTTCCCCTGCAACTGGCATTGAGAGGCATTCTGCCTTTGAGGCTGGAGATGGCCCACAGCCACCACAGTAGTAGCCATTGATAGACCTGTCCTCCATGAATTTGTCTAAGCCCCTTTTAAAGCCATCCATGCTGGTGGCTATCACTGCATCCCCTGGCAAACATAGATTATTGTGCACTGTGTGAAAAAGTACTTCCTCTTGTTGGTCCAAAATTTCCTGACCTTCAGTTTCATGGGGTGACCCCTGGTAGTGTTGTGTGTGAGAGAGAAATTTCTCTCTGTCTACCCTCTCCACTCCATGCATAATTTTATATACCTCGATCATGTCTCCCCTTAGTCGCCTTTTTTCCAAGGTAAAGAGCCCCAGATGCTGTAGCCTAGCCTCATAAGGAAGGTGTTCCAGGCCCCTGGTCATCTTGGTGGCCCTCTTCTGCACCTTTTCCAGTTCTACAATATCTTTCTTTAGATACAGCGACCAAAGCTGTATGCAGTACTCCAGATGTGGCTGCATGGATTTGTATATGGGCATTATAATATTAGCATTTTTATTTTCAGTCATGGAATTAGCCTTTTTCATAGCTGCCACTCACTGAGTCTAAACTTTTAATGAGCTGTCCACCATGACCCCAAGATCTCTCTCCTGATCAGTCACCAACAACTCAGATCCCATCAGCGTATACTTGAAGTTGGTGTTTTTTGCCCCAATGTGCAGCATTTTACACTTGCTTACACTGAACCGCATTTGCCATTTTGTCACCCACTCTCCCAGTTTGGAGAATGCCTTTGCATCCCTTTTTGTGTCCTTGCATTTCTTTTGCCAGAGTTTATGTTCTTTCCTGTTCTCTTCATTTGGGCAGGACTTCCATTTTCTGAAGGAAGTCTTTTCACTTTTTATAGCTTCCCTGACTCTACTTGTTAGCCACGCTTGCATCCTCCTGAACTTGGTGGTACCTTTCCTCTTCCTTGGTATACATTCCAATTGTGCTTCTAGTACTGTGGTTTTAAATAAATTCCATGCTTTCTGGAGTGATTTGACCCTCCTTTCAACTTCTTTCTTACCAGTCCCCTCATTTTTGAGAAGTTTCCTCTTCTGAAGTCCAATGCATCTATGTTGGACTTCCCTGACAATTCTCCGTTCACATATAAGCTGAATTAGATCACACTATGGTCACTGCTATCCAGTGGTTCTGCAACTCTGACATCTCGCACCAGGTCCTTGGAACCACTCAGGATTAAATCCAAAGTTGCCATCTCTCTGGTTAGTTCTGCGACTAAGTGTTCTAAGACACAGTCATTTAGCACGTCTAGAAATGTGGCCTCTCTGTCATTACATGAATGTGAATTTACCCAGTCTATGTGTGTGTGGTTGTCACCCATTATTACTGCCCTGTCTCTCTTTGACACCTCTCTTATCTGTTTCTCCAACTCCAGATCACTCTCAGCACTTTGATCCGGAGGGCAATAAAACATCCCTAGTAACACATTTCCTTTCAGTCCTTATAATGTTACCCATAATGATTCTGTGGAGGACTCTGGTCCACCCAGGTTTTCTAGTTTATTGGAATCTATCCCTTTTTTTATATACAGTGCCACTCCTCCTCCAGGCCTCCCCTCCCTGTCCGCTCTTTAGAGTTTATATCCAGGAATAATTTGTCCCACTGGTTCTCGACATTCCACCAGGTTTCTGTCACACCCACTATATCTATGTTTTTATTAGTAACCAAGTACTCCAGCTCACCCATCTTAGCTTGGAGGCGTCTGGCATTGGTATATAGACACCTATACTCCTGGTCCCTCACCTGGTGTTGGCGTGTGCCGTCCCCCTTTCCATCATTTGGCCTATTTGCCAAGCTGCTATGTCTTTGCTTCTGTTCAACTCCTGGCTCTACTCTGTCCCATTCTGGAAACATGTTCACCCTCACACCTTAGGGGATTTTTCTGGCTGAAGTAGATATCACCCAGTTCCTGCCAGCTATCCCACAGGCATCATTTTAAAAGCTTCCCTGCGACTTTCTTGATTTTAAGCATCAGCAGGTTCCATCTTGGTTCAAGTGCCATCCCTTTTGTACAGGCTTCACTTTTCCCAAAATGCATCCCAGTGCCTAATGAATCTAAACCCCTCCTCCTGGCACAACAGTCTCATCCATGCGTTGAGATCCCTCAGCTCCGCCTGTCTGGCTGTCCCTGCTCATGGAACAGGTAGCACTTCAGAGAACAGCGGTCCTGTACTTCAGTACTTCAGTACCCTCATTCTCCATGACAGCAGAAGCGCCATCTGCCTGAGAGTGGGATGCTTCTACCACACCTCATCCACACACCTCTCTGCCTCCCTGAGCTTCTCCAGGTCAGCCACCTTGGCTTCATTGGAATGAACTGAGTGCACACCTGCAACTTCTGCCCCTCAGGGAGACAGTCATACATGTGACA
Organism: Hemicordylus capensis; assembly: GCF_027244095.1. Classification (NCBI taxonomy): domain Eukaryota; kingdom Metazoa; phylum Chordata; class Lepidosauria; order Squamata; family Cordylidae; genus Hemicordylus; species Hemicordylus capensis. The sequence continues at coordinate 189,749,603 of NC_069659.1, read as the reverse complement.
CTCTGGGTATAAGACTGGGAGGCAGCCCCTCCCCTGCTGGCATTCTACCTTCATAATTAGTTTTATTGGGCTTGAAGCCCAATATTATTCAGTTGTTGTTTTTATTATTATTATTATTATTATTATTATTATTATTATTATTTAGTTTTATTGGGCTTGAAGCCCAATATTATTCAAGCCCAATGTATATTGGGCTTGAAGCTATGTACTGGGTACATTTGTCAGCTAATTAATGGTTTTTCATTTTGTCCTCCAAGAAAATTACAAAAGTTGGGTTGTATTCACCTTATTCTTGCTCTGGGTGTCTCCCTTGTAATGAAGGGGCACTACTTGTATGCCTCTCCACAGAGTTTCCCGCCAATCTCCCACTAAATGCCTGCAAAACTCCTTTGTTATCCATTTGCAAACTCCTGTTAGCAAAGTTCCTGGGAGTAAAGCGCCTCTGGTCTGAGCCTTGTATCTAAGATGAGCAGTCAAACTGACTCTCCTCAGGAATGTGACCCCTCTCACATGCTGAGGCACTCACCTGGAATGAATCCCCCATTCAGGCTTCTCCTCTGTCAGACACAATCACTTCCAGCCAGCCAGAAATCAAACCCTAGAAAATTTCCAGCCCTAACAGACTTAGTTTCTCCTTTCTTTACTTGGTGATTTATCTGTTTGTTTGTTTAATTTCCTTGCTGTGTTCCCTTGCTTGATATCTTCTTTAGGAGAGAAATACAAGCTTGTTGCTTCCTCTCTCTTCAAGACCAGCAAACAACTGGTCATTTAAGAGAAGAACTTGATCTCAATAGTGTCACATCAAGTCTACCAGCTTGTTTTAATAAATGCTAATGATTTCTGATATTCATGGATAAAAGGAGGTTAAATTTGATCACTAGCAATGATATTTGATGTTTCAGGTTAAAGTATTCACAATCCTCTGGAAAAATGGGAGTATATAAGTAAACATGCCCACCCAAGCAATAGTCATATTTACTTTTCTTCTGGAAGCCAAACACATTTTGATCACAGTATCTCTTGATGGCTTAATTTCAAAAGAATGCCTGCCATATCTACAGTATTGTTTTCCCCCTAAAGCAGGGCAAGCAGATGACAGTTCACTCACTTTATAAGCCAATTTAAATCTTTTTCTAAATAAAAAAAACACCCACCTAAAAAACTTTTAAGCAGAGGTTGATGGCTGACATTTACTGGAGGCATGAAAGACCATTTGGGGTCAGCTTAGTTTGAGTCTCGGTTGGAGAAATCTGCTGTAACCCTTTAGCATGGATACATGAATGAGCCTCATGAGCATTCACCTTCCAGAGCTGAGAGTAAAAGTAACCTGGTTGCTCAGGTAGGGCTGCATTGCTGGATGGCAGTATTAGTGGACAATAAACAAACTCTCACCTTGGAACCCTGGGTTCAGCAGGAACTCACAGAGCAGCCTTGGGCAGATCACTGTTTATGCCTCAGTTCTCTGTCTGTAAAAATGAGAACAACAGGATACAGTATGGATGATGGATTTAAGCATTTGTAATACAGATGATAAATAACAGCAGTTATAACTTTGGGTATCACATTTCAAGAAGGAAGTTTATGAACTGGAAAGGAGTCAGAAGTGAGGCAAGTCATTTGAGAAAAAGCTAGAGAAACAGAGGATATTTTTAGATATATTAAAAAAACATATCAGAAGAGGGAGCAAGAGCAGTTCATTATAGAAACTAAGGACAGAAGAGGGAAGCAGTGGGTTTGGAATACAAGAAGGCAGGTTCTGAAACACGAGAGAAAAACTTCCTAACAATAAAATAATTTTTTTCTGAAGCATCAGTAATGTTTAATCCCTTTTCAAGAAGATTCAATTCAGATCTGAACACTTTTCAGAAGTGTTGAAGACACTATTTGGGCTAGCTTCCAGGGTTCACAATTAAAACAGTAGAAAGCACGGAGCTTTCAATATGACAAGTTTTTATTTTGTTTGCTGGAGGTCTCTGCTCCTGACACCCACCTTCACCATTTGGGATCAAGGGATTGGGTGAGCTTTAGATTTTTTTTTATAGCCAAGGATTCCTTTTTAAAGGAGATGACAGGAAATAGTCCAGGATGTCTGGTTGAGATTTCCTTAATGGGAGATAATGGTTGGGAGACCTTTATTGAGTGAGAGCACCTTTCTTGATTGCACCTGTGAGGAGTTGACCCCTCAGTTAAGAGTAGGGGTTGATTGTGTGTGTGTGTGTAACACATCATTTGTTGTTTGGCATTACAGAGACTGGATGAAGGAGATAGCAAGATAGCTGAGAATTTAGCCATAGGGTGCAAAGTTTCTCTGTCTATCTGATGTGAAGTAGCTGTCTTGTAAGAGTGCACATGCTGCTTGTCTTTACCTGTCTACTTGTAAACCAAGTATTAAAACAACACCATGAAATCATTCACACAATCAAAAAGTGAAAAATCTCTTTACATGATCTGTGCAAAGAGCTTTGGGTGGGTCTGCAGGGAGACTGGGTTAGCCTGACCCTCCCCACAGACGTTCTCTTACTGTTCCTTGGGGATGTGGATCATCCATGGGCTACCCGCAGCTCACCTGGCATCTCCTGGAGCCAGGCACAGGGAAGTGGTGCATCACTGGGAGCCCCCCTCCCCCCGAGTGTGTCTGCTGTGGCTGCAAACAGCCACGGCAGAACACTATCACTTAGCCTGATTTTTAGGTGCGCTCGTACCCAAAACCAGCGCTATGCGGAGGGCTATATAAGAGGGCTCGCTGCCAGGAGCCACGCAGATAGGATAGGTTTAAAACAGATAGGTTTTAAGGGCTCTCCTGAAAGCCAACAATCAACTCAAACTATGGATTCCTGCAGGGAGTGCATTCCACAGCCCAGGAGGAGCTACAGAGAAGGCCCGCCTTTACGTAAGTTGCAACCAGACATACCGGTGGTAACTGGAGATGAACTTAATGTGCGGTGGGGATCATACAGAAGAAGATGCTCTCTAAGGTAACCTGGACCGAAAACATTCAAGGCTTTAAAGATAATAACCAGCACTTTCTAGTTTGCTCAGAAACATATCGGCAGCCAGTGCAACTGTTTTAAAACAGGCATAATATGATCTCTCCCAGTTATCCCAGAGACCAGTCTGGCTGCCGCATTTTGAACTAACTGAAGTTCCCGAACTATGTACGAAGGCAGCCCCATATAGAGCACATGAGCCTGGAGGCAAATGTGCTCAAGCCTGGAGGTTACCAGCTGATGCACCACAGTTTTGAGGTCATCTTCTTCAAGGGATGGATGCAGCTGTCAAATCAGCCAAAGCTTGTAGAAAGTACTCCTGGCCTCCACCTGAGATACTAGGGTAAGGCCTGGATCCAGAAGTATCCCCAAGCTGTGTACCTGTTCCTTCCAGGGGAGTGTAAACTCATCCAGCACAGGAAGATCTAACTCATCCCTCAAATTCTGAGCCCCTCCAATGAGCACCTCCATCTTGCTTGGATTCAGTTTCAATTTGCTATCCCTCATCCAGCCCATTACTGCCTGTAAGCAGGTATTTAGGCAATGAATGTCATTTCCTGATGCATTGGTGTCAGAATAGAGCCCTGAGGAACTCCATATAACAGCTCCTATTTTGTGGAGCAACTGTCACCAAGCTCCACCACCTGGAATCTACCTGAGAGATAGGAGCGGAACCACTGCAAAGCAGTGTCCCCTATCCCCAACTCCCCCAGGTGATCCAGAAGGTCAATGGTATTGAATGCTGCCAAGAGATCCTCTGTTGATTCCCCAGCAAAGGTCATCCATTAGGCCAACCATGGTGGTGGTAGGAGCCCCCCCCCCAAATGCAGGGGGTCCTTGCTGCAGGGAAGGCTCAAAGCAAAGTGGTCTGGGCACCACTTTGGGCTAGGTGTGCCCCTGTTAACTAGGCCATCTCCAACAATTTTCCTGCTAGATAGAAGCAGCCAAGTTGGGCAAGGGTCCAGAGAACAAGTGGTAGGCCACACTGCCCCAAGCAGCTTGTCCACATCCTCAGGAATCACAGATTGAAATTGATCCAATCTAACACTGCAAGAGGGATTGCTGGACACCCCCTTCACAGACTTTGCAGAAGTAGTGGAGTCCAAGTCAGCCCGAATACAAGAGATTTTGTCCTGTATTTTTACCCAGGTTTTCCTCCTATCTTACTTCCACACAATCAAAAATTGAGAGCCCACACAGTTTCCAAACCTGGGTAGAACACAATTTTTGATTGTGTGAATGACCTCCATATGTCTCCAGTGAGCTCTCCTTCAAAGGAAGTCAAACCCAGTTGCTGCCCCTGGAACCTCTCACCTCTTGGGGAAGTAGGGATCATGGAAATCATAAGTAAGAAAAACACAACATTGAGGTTCCAATGATGCTTTTAGGACAGCGAGAACTTCAGGAGCTAGCAAGAGACAGCAGGCACCTCTCCAAAATAATACTTGCTACCCCACACATCTGATCTGAAAAGAATAATTTCATGAACCACATGAAATTGTCAGTCACAGGTGAATAAATGTGTTTGAACTGAATATTTTTAAAGTCTGAAAGTAGTTAACATTTATAAATGCCTCCAGCTTCTAAGCCAGTAAGCAGGAGCCAAATAATTTAACTAAGAGGGAAGCGGTCGGCCTAATGCCCCAGCTGTCTAGCCAGGGACAGTATGACCCAGTGGTGGCTGGTGGTTCCTGGATTGGTGCAGGGGGTGGGGACTAGGCTGGGCAGGCATTGGTTGGAGCCACAGGTAGTGAGAGGTGAAGCCTGCAGAGGGCATTTGTGCATGCGCGGCAGCCGCCAAAATGACGGCTGCCAAAATGACGGTATTCTGTGAATACTAGATCTTATGGAGGCCCAAAAGGGACAAAAAGGCATTACTTACCTGGCTGTGGCAGTGATGACGAAGGAGGGAGGGAACCCGTGCGGACCTCCCCGCGGCTTCAGCAAGCCCCCCGAAGGGGCGACAGGTAATTAATTGACTTTAAAAAATTTAAAGTTTGCGGGCCTGCCAGACCGGACCCGGCGGTCCGGTTCCGGTCCGACGGAACTGGGGGTGGGGGTGGTTCGGTTCGACCATGAAGCCCCGGACCGCTGGACCGGACCGCACATCCCTATCTAAGCCTGGCGATTTTATTTTCTAATCTAATCTTCCATTTAGGTGATGTACTACTTTCTTTTTTTTACAGGTCCACTGATTTTGTATTCGAGCTCTTGTGTTGTTATTGATGCTGCACTCTACATTAGTTGGTTTGTTTCTTGCAAATTATTGGTTGTTATTTCTGCAAGTGCAGCATTGACATCTTTTAATGCCTGAGCAAGTTGGTTTTTGGAAACTGTTTTTAGAGCTGGAAGTCGAACCCTGGTGGTTGTTTGGTTCATGTGCTCAGTTATTTTTTGCTTTAGTTCTTGTTGCTTTTCTGTTAAACGGCATTCAGGTTTTTGAGGTGAAGGCGAAGGTAAGGTTGCCTGGTTTTGATTTTGAAATAGTTCAGCAACAGTGGCACCCTCTATTTCTGACACCTCCTCTACCTGCACCTGAGCAACTTCTTCTGTTGGTGGTAATTTTTCTTCCATATCTTGAGCCTGTGTTGCTCTTTGCAGTTCTTCCAGCTCAATTTCTGTGAATACTTTATTTCTTATTATGTATCTTCTCTGGTCTGCTAGCCTTTGTTCCGTTATTTCTGTATCTGGATGCTTCTCTTTCCAAAGTTGGTACATTCTTTTTAAATAACCTCTTCTAGTTGGACTAGACTTGTAATAGCAAATCATTATTTCCTTGTTGGTATTTTCCGTATATTTTTTTCTGGTTAAGCGACGTTTCTTCCAGTAACTCTGCAGTCTCCAGCCCAGGTTGCTCAACTGAAGATCCTGAGACCTGTAGCCCACTTGCCACTAGTAGTCCAGGGACTCCAGCACCTGACGTAGTCCTTGTTGACCCAGGCCTTTCTGGTATAGATTTATTAAAGTTACGTCTCACCATATTGTTAATGGGAGAGGAACTCTTCATCTGGCTCCTCTGATGAGACCTGTCCAGTATGGTTGGACCTCTGGCATAGCTCTCACCTTCCACAGAGCATGCAAGCCCCACAACCATGCCAAGGAAGTGCTTCACAGGGGAATGATGATGATGATGATTAAACAACTTTATTTGTTAGCCTCCCTATAACAAATTGGGGCCAGACTGAAGGCAGGGAAGAGGTACAGACAGAGAGGCAGTCAGATAAATGGTTACAGAAGATATACAGAGGAGGTAAAATGGCTGACAAATATTTTCAGGTATTTTCATGTGGACACTGGCCACTTAGCCCTCAGGTAACAACAACAACAATACAATAAACATTTTTGGGGAAAGAAAATACAAAATGTAATACAAAGCAATTTAAAAACCATTTACAAATCAGTTAAAAATCAAATTTTAAAAGGCCTAAATGAACAAAATGAACACAGCATCTAAATAACAAAATGATGAAGCCAGGTGGACCTCACTGGGGAAGCTATTCTATGAACAGGGTGCAACCACCTAAAAGATCCTCTCCCTTGTGGCCATCGGCCTCACCTCACCCCTAGGGGGGTGCGGGGCTGGGGACAAATCAGCATGTGTGTTGCCTCCTGACATTTCATATCATTACAGAATCATACTGATTGATGACATCGTGTGAGTGAGGTTTTTGGACATGTCCAACCAGCTTGGACATATACTGCATTTCTAAGGAAATAAAAATAAGAAGCACATCACATGCTTCACAGATTTCACACAGACCTTCTGGGTTGCAAATCAACCTGAGCATAGTGTATTTATAAATAAATAAATATTATATAATATTATTTATTTATTTATTTATTCAATTTGTATATACTGTTTGTTCCAGAAGTTTCTGTAATTTTCTGCCATGAAACAAGCCACTTATAGGACTTCTTTGATGGTTTTTAAAATATATATATTTTATTATTTTAAAAAACCAACAATTCATCCAATCCACTTCAATTTAAATATACCTATTCCTCCCACCCTGCCCTACATCTCTGCTCAATACTAAAAACCTATGCCAAGTCATTCCAAGTGCTCTAAAGGCTGGGGCAGAAAGGGAGGGGGTATTTTTTAAATAAAGGCAATGGGCAGATTCTTCCATATGGGGGTGGAATGATGGTCTAAGGGATGGGGGCTTCACACCCAGACATTTTTGTAATTTTATCCCTTGAAACAAGCCACTTATAGGACTTCTTTGATGGGTTTTTAAAATTAAAAAAAATATATAAAATCCAACAATTTGTCCAATCCACTTCAATTTAAATATACATATTCCTCCCACCCTGCCCTACATCTCTGCTCAATACCAAAGTCCTATGGCAAGCCAATCCATAAATATTCAAGCAGCACGGGGAATAACCACAAAAAGGAAATCATATACCTTCATTATTAAGGTTGGGCTGGGCAGAGGGTCTGCCCATACTGTGATGGGTATGGGCAGCCAGCACTGGAAATTCTGCCTGCCTGCCTGCTGCCTCCTTCCTTCCTTCCTGAGCTTCAGGATTCAGCATGGATTGTGCCACAGGGAAAGATAAGTGGACTGGGACTGGGGGAGAGAGGAGGGCAGGCTGCACATCAGTGTGCCCAGAGCAGGACCTGTGCCATTTGGCTGGGGGCAATCGCCCTGATCGCCCCACCCTAAGGATGACCCTGCCCATTTGGCAGGGGCACTTGGAGGAGAGCCTCCAAAGAAGATCTTAAGGTTTGGGTTGGGACAAGACACTCTCTCAGGTAACCCAGTCCCAAGCCATTTAGGACTTTAAAGGTTAAAACCAGCACTTTGGATTGGACCTGGAAATGGACTGGGAGCCAGTGCAGCTGATGAAGCACTGGTGTAGTATGCTCAAAATGTCCAGTCCCAGTTAATGGTCTTGTAGCCCCTGGACTGGTGCAGTTTCTGGACTATTTTCAAAGGCAGCCCCACTTGCCATTAGACAGAATTTAGCAACATTTAGATATAATTTTTTATATCGATTTCTATACCACCCTTCCAAAAACGGCTCACAGAGAAATAATAAATTGGGCTCACAGAGAAATAATAAATAGGGCTCACAATCTAAAAAGAAACGTGGACCACCTAATCAGCTGTTGTAAAAAGATCGCACAGACTGACTACAAACAAAGGCATGACAAAGTAGCAGGGATGATACACTGGAACATCTGCAAAAAATACAAGCTACCTGTAGCCAAACATTGGTGGGACCATCAAATTGAAAAAGTTGAAGAAAATGAAGATGTAAAAACATTATGGGACTTCCGACTACAAACAGACAAACATCTGCCATACAATACACCAGATATCACTGTAGTTGAGAAGAAAGAAAAACAAGTCAAAATAATTGACATAGCAATACCAGGGGATAGCAGAATAGAAGAAAAAGAAATAGAAAAAAATCACCAAATAAAAAGATCTACAAATTGAAATTGAAAGGCTGTGGCAGAAAAAGACCCAAATAATCCCAGTGGTAATTGGCGCCCTGGGTGCAGTTTCAAAAGACCTTGAAGAGCACCTCAACACCATAGGGGCCACAGAAATCAGCATCAGGCAATTACAAAAAGCAGCTTTACTGGGAACAGCCTATATTCTGCTACAATATCTATAACAATTGACAATAAAATCCTGGCATCCCAGGTCCTTGGGAAGGACTCGATGTCTGGATAAAACAAACCAGTCAATAACACCTGTCTGACTGTGTAAACAAGAGATAATAAAAAATAAGAGGTGAGCCAGCTGGGCTAACTACATCCCACCATCCTAGTGTGCCACTTTCCCTTTCTCCCTTCTCCCACCACTTACCATCTCAGCTCACAGAGAAGGGATTTTAAAACTTACATTGTGAAAGCATGCTCAGAAGGTAAGCAGCAGGAGAAGGGAAAGCAGCATGTGAAACACTGCCTTTCCCTTCTTTCACCACCTGCCCTCTGACTGCACTGGTGGGGTTTTAAAACCCTATCCCCATGAACTGAGAAGGTGTAGTGGATTGAGCTAGATCCCAACTGTTTGTGTTGTGTGGTAAAATTGTTGCATGGAGAAAAAGAAGAGGTTAGGGGTGTGCTTGAAACATGATTTGGCGGCTGAATAGCAGGCACATCCCTTTAAAAATGAGGGCTTACACAACCCCTTTAAAGTGGAGGAGATTTAGATCAGGAACCATGTTGATCAGGCAAATGGCCACTGTGCATGCAGGGGCAGCTGGGAGATGCCCCGCTGGCATGCGGGCATTGCTTGGGGGATTACGGCAATGGGGGTGGTTGGAGGAGGAGCAGGTATGGATCTGTTCTTTTCTGCTTTAAATGGGTTGTATAAGCCATCATTTTTAAAGGGATGTTTTCATGATTCAGCGGCCGAATCACATTTCTGCACATCACATTTCTGCACATTAACCTGCAAAAGGTTAATGTTTTTGCTGTCCTTGTCTGTACAAAGGTCAAGGTTGTTTTTCTTTCTCAGTTGTTTATACAAAGGTTAAAAATTCAAATATATAAATTTTCATTACTAAGCCAAAGACAAAGGCAAGGTCAGAAGCCAAGTCGGTGTCACTTTCCATCAAATTTAAAGGTGTTACATTGCAAGCATACAGTAATCATTGCATTAATATCATTGAAAAACCACATTTGTCAATGACATCACTATTCTTTTCCAATTACCATATGACTGTTTTGCCACTTCATTATCTACATTCGTGTACAGTGCCTCAACATCAAAACTTTCAAAATGTACCTGTTCCTCCTGCATCCCAATTCCATGTAAAGCCTCCAATAACTGCTTAGTATTTTGTAAATGTGCGAGTATATAATCCAAAAGTGGTGATTATATTGTTACAATCAGTCAACTAAGTCGGTCTGCAGGGCCATCACACCCTGAAATTTTTGGTCTAGCTTTTTCCATTTTATGGTCTTTTTGTTGGAAGTTCATTGCCAAAATTTGATTACACTTCTTTCCTTTTTTTTTCATGTAAGGAAACTGGAAAATTACAAACTATGTGTCAGGTGTGAATATTCTTCTGTCCATGTGTAAAGAACATTCATAGTATTCCATGTGAAATAAGTCAGTGTTCCATATGTAATAACATTCTCATGCCTTTGAAGGGTGAATGACTCTGTAAGGAACTGCATGACAAGTGTCTGGTTAAAGGACTTGGCTTTTCTGGCTATTGAAAAAAACAGTTGTCAAAGTCTCTGGATGTGAACAGAGTTGTTGACAGATTTGCTGCTGCTCACAACAGTTTTAATAAGCTAAATAAATGCATTGCCACCATAATCCCTGCTGTATAAATTATTATGTGTAATGTGTAACACACACAAAAAAAATCCCTGCTCCCCCGATAATGGACTTTTTCAACCCTTTGCTCCCCCAGTGAATTATTTTAGAGTTGCTTGCATTAGTATAAGCCATTTTAGCACAGGGCAGAAAGTTGAACTATGTTCCAGTAGGATGAGTTTCAAGTGTAAAAGTAACATCACAGAACACACTTTCCAGGGTTCAGATACTTTAGATGTATAACCAACTGAATTACTATATCAGGGGTCACACACTTTCGTTTAACTTTCTGGAAAACTCGCCTAACAACTGGTAACTAGGAAAAAATATTTTTGCTCCAGGAAGTTTCCAGTTGCCCCTGCCCCATCTTTTTAAAGAACCACATCCAGTTGCGTTGCAGCTGATTACAACACCAGAAAACTTGGCGGGGGTGGGGGGGGGAATGCCCAGGCTATGTTTTTGGGGTTTTTTAGAACTACTAACCTCCCAAAAGTACACTAAATTAAAATTTGCTTTTTTAATTGATATTGATACGTCTGCAAGTGTGATCAATTCTTAAAGGTGGCAGCAAAACAAAAACAAAAACAAAACAAGCTTGTTTCTTTGTTTTATTGACAATGGGCTTCCATGTCCTGCACACAATGGAGAAAACAGCAGTCTAATTAGATTCTGAAACCCTGTTTTGAAGAGAATCTTTGCAGCATTTAGATAATAATTTATTCCGACTACTGATCTTGCTGACACTTGAGGCAGTGAGGTTGTGCCAGGAAGACCCTCTGAACCATTTCAAGCAGGCTTTTAAGAAGCTATCCAACAATGAAGATTAAACATTAGCTGATTACCGACAAGTAATTAACAATGTCAACGAAACACAGAAACGGAATTAATAATAATTATATCATCAACATGATGATCATCTTGTAGAGAATCCCAGAGAAGAGGAGAGGTTAATTACTCCCTGCTAGCAGAACAGCACCAAGTCGACCGCAACCATGCCTCTGGATGGTGTTAACTGCCAGGCAGATAATTAATTAACATCATAATTGTAATGCAGCCAGCATGAAAATATTGAATTATTACACTATTTCCTTTCTATTACCTACTCCAGACACTCTATAACTTTAGCGTGCACACAGACAGGCAGTTTTTCACACAATCTGCTACAAAGCATTGTACAAGGAGAGGGGGAGGCAAAGTCCACCCCAATCCATGATTTGTCACTGATAGTGCTCCACATTTTGAGCTCCCCACCCCACCCCCATGCATTTGGTCTATGGAGAGGTTTCATACTGACCAGATCCTGGCCATTGTCTCACCTTCTCTGCTTTATTTTGTAGACTTTGACTTATTTGATTTTCGCCATGGTAAATCTTCACCATTGCATTTATGCACCAATTCACCACTTAGACCACTTGTTAATTCCTGTTTGCTGATTTCAATTAGCAACTAAACTAGAGCCTTCTTCAGACATTACATTGTGCATGTATCTGGTGTCTGTACACATGTACTGTATATGGTTTTATGTGAATTCCTGGACATAGGAATAGGCAGAGTCGCTTTTAACCCTGGACTTCTGGGCTGAAGTCCAGGATCTCCACACCCCCTGGAGCTCCCGACATCTTCTTTCATCTGTCCCAGGTGGTGTGGTCGCCATGCCGCCAGCATGCACTGTGCCGGGCAGCCGAGAGTGACTGTGAACTGCACAGGGCACCAAGAATGACCTCTACTTTAGAGACAGAGGGGGGTAGTGGGGAAAGAAATAAGTTGGTTGGGAATATGTTAAGTGGTGTGTTGAAATATTTCTGCTAATGGATATTTGCATAAATATACCTTTTAAATCTTAGAGAGCGTGTTCTTCTACATGATCCCTACTGCACTAAGGTCATCTGAGGAGGTCCGTCTCCAATTACCACAGGTTTGTCTGGTGGCGACTCAGAGGCGGGCCTTCTCTGTAGCTGCCCCCGGGCTGTGGAATGCACTCCGGCAGAAATCCGTAATCTGAGTTCATTGCTGGCCTTCAGGAATGCCCTTAAAACCTATATGTTTGGTCTGGCCTTCCAGGGATTTAAATTTGTTGGAAATTGGTTCCAAACATTCTATAGAACAAATTTCTCTTTAGGAAAGCCCTTATTCTCTATGGCATTTCAGGAATGACAGCATAATGAAAAACAATTGCAGTTCAGGTGCACAGAAGCCCTGTTGAAACCCACTGGGTATACTGAATGCATACTTGACTGCCATACATTGCTCTGCCCTTCTGTGCAGAACTTAGGTATATAACCACATACAAGCTGCTCTGCCATTGACCAGCATAAGTGCAGTGCAGATATGAGAAGTTTAGGAAGAGATAGCTGTATTGGACACACAAACTGAAAACAATGAGTCCGTGGAGAATTAATGAGAATGTTTAATGGAACATACTTCTATGAAATGAATATCTGTAATCTGATGGTCTTTGAAAATGAAAATACACAGCATCTGCAGGAGCTAAATTATTTTGGATTTGTGATCAATACTAGATGGAGTTATATCAGCACCCCTTGCCAATGTTTTGAAACATATAGTTGTTACACTATAGTTGTTAAAGGTAATAATGATGTACAGTACTAGCTTAACCTGCGCAGAGCATGTGCACTCTAGTACTTGATTGCTCCCCTCACCCCCTGCCACAGCCCCCCTCACCTCAAAGATCTCTCCACCCTCACCTGAGCCACACTCCTGCTCCTCCGCCTCCACCAGGTTGCTTCCATCCCCCTCACCCCTCCATCCCCCTCACCCTTCCATCCCCCTCACCCCCAAGAGGGCTTGGTCACTCCTCCATTCCTTTAATCCATCCCCCTCACCCCTCTTGGTTGCTGCAGCAATGTTGCTGGTGCCTATTGGCCAAGCTGCAGTCCCCTATCCCCAGAGACCTCTCTACCTGAGCCCGAGCCCTGCCCCTGCTCCTCCCCACAGGAACAGCAGTAGCAGCAGTGGTCAAAACGGGCCCTTCCTCACTCCCACCACCACCATGGCCACTCATTCAAGTCAGGCTGCTGACAGGCCCAGGGCCATCCCTTGCTTGTCTGCCTCCTTTCACCAATGGCTTTTGTAGCCCCAAACAGCTGGCAAACTCAACAGGAGCCATGTGATATACTGAACGAAATGAGTAAAAAACACAACATGACTGAATGATCCTTTTGAAGTGTAATGACCTATAGCAGGTTGTGTACTTAGAGTTCTGGATCTGATATTCGTAAGCAATTGGATGTATGGACACATGTATAAAATTGAGATTGAGTTTTCAAGTATCTCCATTCTAGATCATTCAGCCCCAAACAGCAGCAGTGGTTGACTAGGCACTTCCTTGCCACCACAGCTGCTCATTCCCCTCAGGCCGCTGAAAGGCTTGGGCCAGACCCTCTCCCTCCCTTCTTTCTGTCTTCCCCTCCCTTCTTTTTCTCTCTTTTTCTCTCCTCCACTCCCCTGGCTTTCTTCGTCTCCCTCCCTGAGTTAACAGATCTTATTCATCTTGTTTCCTCATCTAATTCACACAATGGCAGCCTCCTTCTCCTGAATGGGCTCTTTCCTCCCTCACAACCCCTCTCTTTGCAGACCCCTGCCCTGCTCACTATACTTATATTTAGATATATTCCTCTCCTCTACAATCAAAAACATCTTCCAACCAGTAACAGTTGCATTCCAACTGACCTTAACCATTACCATTGGAATATTGATGGGCACAGAATTGAGGTCACCTGCTTCACGTACCTGGGGGTGGTCCTTTATGCCTCTGGCTCAAAAAGGGCCCACTGTGAACATGTTGCCCTAGCAGCTCAGAGGTGCTCCTCTGCCATCCTGAAGTAATTTCGTACTAGAGGCAGTCACTATGTACCTGCAGTGCTCAAATTGTCAAGTCGCTGGCACAATTATTATACTGCGCCCATCCAGGATCTCCATTCACTCTCGCCATACTGGAATGTGTTCAATCTAAATTCCTGAGAGGGATCATACAAGTGCCTTGCTGAGTCTCCAGTGCCACTCTACAGCTGGAAACTGGCATGATAAAAGTGGAGGCTAAAGTTTGGATGACAGTTCCCAACCACTGGCTCAAACTAGCCTGGCCCCGCTAACCTTGCAAGAAAACTTTCAGTCCTCATGGAAACGTACAGTCTTCAACAAAGTGGCACAGCTGGGCTTCTCTCCATCGCTTCTGCTTACAATGGGCTGGGACAAGGTGAAAACGGCAATCAAACAGAGGATGCTGGACACGGAATGCCAGGCTGATTTAAGTAAGGTGACAGGCTTTCTGGCACAGGACAGTCATAGGTTTATCATCTCCCCCTCTGCTTATCTGTCACAATTGGAAATACCAAGCCATAGAAGGGCGCTCACCCTTGCCCGGTGTCATGCCCTTCCCTCCGCCATTCTGGAAGGCAAGTACAAAAAGTTCCCATTCATGGGAAAGCTCTGTCCTTGTGACTCTGGGGTGAAAATCCTAGACCATGTGCTCCTTTTGTGTCCCTTCTATAAAGACAGTCGAGACAGGCTCATGTCTCCTCTGCTTCTTAAACACCCTGGTCGCTCCAGGCAAGTCTACACCAAGGTGCTGCTTTTAATGCAAATTAAAAGGTGAAACTGATATATGAGACAGACGCATTACATGCAAAGCGAGATAAGTCAAGCCTTAATTTGTTATAATTATGATGATCATGGCGTACAGCTCATGAAAACCCCAAATCCACAATCCCAGAAAATTAGAATATTACATGGAACCAAGAAGACAAGGATTGTAGAATAGAACAATATCGGACCTCTAAAAAGTATAAGCATGCATATGTATTCAGTACTTGGTTTGGGCCCCTTTTGCAGCAATTACTGCCTCAATGCGGCGTGGCATGGATGCTATCAGCCTGTGGCACTGATGAGGTGTTATGGAAGACCAGGATGCTTCATTAGCGGCCTTCAGCTCTTCTGCATTGTTTGGTCTCATGTCTCTCATCCTTCTCTTGGCAATGCCCCATAGATTCTCTATGGGGTCAGGTCAGGCGAGTTTGCTGGCCAGTCAAGCACAGTACACTGTATACTTTTCAGAGGTCCGATATTGTTCTATTCTACAATCCTTGTCTTCTTGGTTCCATGTAATATTCTAATTTTCTGAGATTGTGGATTTGGGGTTTTCATGAGCTGTACGCCATGATCATCACAATTATAACAAATTAAGGCTTGACTTATCTCGCTTTGCATGTAATGCGTCTGTCTCATATATCAGTTTCACCTTTTAATTTGCATTACTGAAATTAATGGATTTTTGCACGATATTCTAATTTTCCGAGTTTCACCTGTATAGCTCTCAAAACATGAAGTTTTTATATAGGAGAAGAACTATATTTATTTATTTATTTATTTATTTATTTACAGTCAGACAGGTGTTATTGACTGGTTTGTTTTATCGAGACATCGAGTCCTTCCCAAGGACTTGGGATGGCTGAATATTATTGTTAATGTTGTTGCGGTTGTTATAGATATCGTCACAGAATATAAGCTGTTCCCAGTAAAGTTGCTTTTGTAATTGGCTGATGGTGATTTGTGTGGCCCCTATGGTATTGAGGTGCTCTTCAAGGTCTTTTGGAACTGCACCCAGGGCGCCATTACCACTGGGATTATTTTGGTCTTTTTCTGCCACAGCCTTTCAATTTCAATTTGTAGATCTTTGCATTTTGTGATTTTTTTCTGTTTTTTCTTCTTCTATTCTGCTATCACCTGGTATTGCTATGTCGATTATTTTAACTTGTTTTTCTTTCTTCTCATCTACAGTATACTGGTATACTGGTGTATTGTGTGGCAGATGTTTGTCTGTTTGTAGTCAGAAGTCCCATAATATTTTTACATCTTCATTTTCTTGAACTTTTTCAATTTTATGGTCCCACCAATGTTTGGCTACAGGTAGCTTGTATTTTTTGCAGATATTCCAGTGTATCATCCCTGCTACCTTGTCATGCCTTTGTTTGTAGTCAGTCTGTGTGATCTTTTTACAACAGCTGATTAGGTGGTCCACAGTTTCATCTGCTTCTTTACAAAGGCGGCACTTGTTGTTTGTTGTGACTTTTCTACCTTTGCTCTTATTGCATTTGTTCTTAGTGCCTGTTCTTGTGCAGCCAGTATTAAACCCTCTGTTGCTTTCTTCAAGTTGCCATTCTTAAGCCATTGCCAGGTCTTGGTGATGTCTGATTTTCCAGTTATATTGTGCAAATATTGACCATGCAGGGGCTTATTTTTCCATTTTTCTGCTCGGTTCTTGACTTGTTCTTTCTTGTAGGCCTGCTTTGTTTCATTGTTGTTGAATAGTTTCACATTATAGACCATTTGAAGTGCTTCTTCTTCACTGTCCTTGATATATTCTTCATGGCCTCTTTTCTCCTCCTCTACTGTTTGATGGACTTGCAGCATTCCTCTTCCACCTGATCTGCGAGGGAGCTGTAGCCTATCTACATCACTGCGGGGGTGCAGAGCATGATTGATTGTCATGATTTTCCTGGTCTTACAATCTAGCGTCTCTAGCTCTGCCTGGATCCAGTCTATTATTCCTGCATTGTATCTGATAACAGGTATAGCCCAGGTGTTTATGGGTTGTATGGTGTTCCCACCATTGAGTTTGGACTTTAGGATTTTTCTTACTCTTCTGATGTATTCACTTCCAATTTTTCTTTTAACTTCAGTGTGGCAATGTTATCAGCCTGGAGAATGCCCAAGTATTTGTAAGGTTCTTCCTGTTCCAGGTTCTTGATGTTGCTTCCATTGGGCAGTTCTATTCCTTGTTTTTCTTATTTTTCCCCTCTGTTCATTATTAATGCAGCACACTTGCCTAGTCCAAACTTCATTGCTATATCGCTACTGAATATATGGACAGTGTTTAGCAGTGATTCAATTTCTGACTGGGACTTTCCATACAACATCAGATCGTCCATGTATAGCAGATGGTTTATTTTACTTGACGTTTTAGATGTTTGGTATCCGAGGCCTGTTTTGTTAAGTATTTGTGAAAGTGGGGTCATGGCGATTACAAACAACAGAGGGGATAGTGAGTCCCCTTGGAAAATGCCTCTTCTATTGCTAACCTGTCCAAGTGTCTCACCATTAATTGTTAACTGTGTACTCCACATGCTCATTGCTTTTTAAAAAATAAATATCTGAATGTTTTTGCTGACACCAGTTGTTTCTAAACATTTTAGTATCCATGTGTGAGGCAATGAATCGAAGGCTTTCTTGTAGTCAATCCATGCAACACTTAGACTTGTTTTTCTTCTCTTGCAATTTTCTAAAATCATTTTGTCAATCAGCAGCTGGTCTTTTGTGCCTCTGGTGTTCGGGCAATTTCCTTTCTGTTCAACTGGAAGCTGTTTGTTAGTTAATAAGTGTTGCATCACTTCATCTGCTATTATTCCAGTTAATAATTTGAACATGGTTGGCAGGCAGGTGATCGGTCTATAATTACTTGGAACTGCACCTTTTGCTGGGTCTTTAATGATGAGATGAGTTTTCCCAGTTGTTAGCCATTGTTCAATATCACCTCCTTGCAAAATGTGATTGAACTGTTTTGATAGTTGTTTATCAAGGCTTGTTAGGTGTTTAAGCCAAAAGCCATGCAGTTTAAGCCAAAAGCCATGACTGGCGCAGTCCAATTTTTAATTTTCTTTGCTCTTTCAATTATTAATTCTGGTGTTATTCTTAGATCTTGCATTTGTTGGTTACATTTTTTGACCTCTTTCATCCAGCCTGCTTTTTTATTATAATCTATTGGATTGTCCCATAATTTCTCCCAGAATTGCACTGTTTCTTCTTTATTTGGTGTCTCTAGGTTTCTTGCAGTTTCTCCTTCTATGCTTTGGTAGAAACGTCTCTGATTTGACTGGAATTGGAGATTCTGCCTGTGTTGTGTAATTCTGGCTTCATACCTGCTAATCTTCTTTGACACTGCTGTTATTTGCTGCTTTATTATTTCCAGGACTTCTCTAATTTTCCTTGAATCTAGGTGGTATTTTTGGATCAGATACTGTTTGGTGTTTTCGTTCTTCAGCTTCTTGTCTTTCATATCTTTCAATTTACTAGCATCTGATCTAAGCCTGGAGATTTTATTTTCTATTCTAATCTTCCATTTAGGTGATGGACTGCTTTGTTTTTTGACAGGTCCACTGATCTTATATCCGAGCTCTTGTGTTGTTATTGTTGCTGAACTGTACATTAGTTGGTTTGTTTCTTGCAAATTATTGGTTGTTATCTCTGCAAGTGCAGCATTGACATCTTTTAATGCCTGAGCAAGTTGTTTTTTGGCAACTTTTTTTTTAGAGCTGGAAGTCGAACCCTGGTGGTGGTTTGGTTCATGTGCTCAGTTATTTTTTGCTTTAGTTCTTGTTGCTTTTCTGTTAAACGGCATTTAGGTTTTTGAGGTGAAGGCAAAGGGGCGGTTGCCTGGTTTTGATTTTGAAACAGTTCAGTAACAGTGGCATCCTCGATTTCCAACAGCTCCTCCACCTGTGCCTGAGCAACTTCTTCAATTGGTGGTAATTCTTCTTCCATATCTTGACCCTGTGTTGCTCTTTGCAGTTCTTCCAGCTCAACTCCTGTGAATACTTTATTTCTTATTATGTATCTTCTCTGGTCTGCTAGCCTTTGTTCTGTTATTTCTGTATCTGGATGCTTCTCTTTCCAAATGTGGTACATTCTTTTTAAATAACCTCTTCTAGTTGGACTAGACTTGTACTGTAATAGCAGATCATTATTTCCTTGTTGGCATTTTTCATATATTTTTTTCGGTTAAGCGACATTTCTTCCAGTAACGTTGTTGTTGTTGTTGTTATTATTATTATTATTACATTAATATCCCACTCCTCCTCTAAGGAGCCTAGAGCGGTGTACTACATACTTAAGTTTCTCCTCACAACAACCTTGTGAAGTAGGTTAGGCTGAAGGTGACTTGCCCAGAGTCACCCAGCTAGTATAATATCTGTGAGTTTGGATAACAATATATGTTTGTGCAAAATCCATGCATTTCTGTGCATGGGCATTATGTGCTTTACCAATGGGCCTTTGATAGCAACATTTGTCAATCGCTGAATATATATAGGCAGGTAAATATGATGTTGTGTGAAACTGTGCATGTATTTAGAAGTTCCCTTATAACTTTGGATACAACATAAGTGTTGTAAGTATTTGTATTGTGGCTTAATCTATGAAAAAAGGAGAAGCAACACCTGAGATGCCTGAGAGAATACTACATTTTACTTGAGAATGAAAAATACAAAGTTGCTTAGCTGAATATATGAAAAACTGGTTATAAGAGTATAGCAGGCAATTTTAGTTCATAAAAGCATAGACCCAGAGGCTGTTCTCTCATGCAGCCTAACCTGGGTAGGGAAACGCTCACACCCTTAGCCACATCTAAATGCTTGTGTCTGAGATGCTGCTGGGTTCCCATCTCCCCCTTGCTGGGCCAAGGGGTCCCTCCGATGCACTGTGCACTCGTGTGGTGCACTGTGGGATTTCTGGGGGGCTGGACAATGCATCCTGACCCCCACACCTCTGCACTGCTAGAGCAGAATCATCTGTGGGGAAGGTAAGCTCCTGCAGCCTTCCTTGCCACCCACCCTCAAGCCCTCTCACAAGATTGTAAGAAAGGTCCCCCAGTCTGACTAAAGTTAGTTTTAAATCATATTGAAACCAGCATAATAAATTAGTCATGGCTAACATCATTGCTTCCAATGGGACTAGGCATAACTAATTGTAGTGAGATGTGGGGCCATACATTGGTACTATTTCTCTTTCATAAGAGTAGTTTGGCGCAGTTTGGGAGCCCCTTGCAGAGGCCATTTGAATATATAGCACAGCTGAGCAGACAGATGTAAATAATAGTGGCTGACATCTTGAGGTGCTTTGTGCAAAGTGCCTCCTTAGCATTTAGTAATCCAGAGTCCCACTGCACAGGTGGGGGGACAATTTTCACTGATATCTCCTTCCCCTAGAAGCACTCTTTAACACATGAAAAAAAAAATGTCCCTGAGGGGCAAGATCCACAGGGACACTTATACAGGAGTCACAGTTGGCTTCAAAGGGATGGGGAAATTGAATAAAATCACCCCTCCCGGTAGCACCAGCACAGCATCTCTGCATAGCGCTTCATTAGTCTAGATGTTGGCTATAATTATAATTATAAAGCCATGGGTTCTGTTATATGTATATTGAAGCATTGTTTGCGCGTGTGGGTGTGCAAAAGAATGTTATTCCCAATTACCTACAGATTTGCATACACAATCCTGCCTCTGAAATTAGCTGAATGAGCTACTTTTTACATTGGAATATGCTGAGGGAAAGTTTAAAAGATTTTCTTCTATTTTTTAGAAGAAATTCTGAATATAATCATCAGATCTAAACTATTATTGTTCTCAACAGATTTTTAACACTCAATAATTTAAAAACATCATGCCCAAGAGAAGCAGAAGATATTTCTTTGATTCAAATTTATGGTGATTCAAATTTATCATATATGGTTATAATTCAATAAAATAAATAACGTTTGAAGTTGAAATCCTAAAAATTTCAAACTGTACTATTAATTATTTAACACATTCAATAATAATAATAATAATAAACACTACCAAAGTGTCTAGGTGGTTTACAACAACAAAAACAAACCAAAAAATTTAACACATTTAAAACATATAAAATTTAAAGTTAAAACAATCAATAACATTAAACGAAAAACATCAGCTAAAACTTTGCAAGCACATTAATAATAAAACATTTAGATGACACATATTTAATTTCTTGAACTTTCCTATAACCTTCCTACACAAAATGACTGCCTGATCAACGATGGGTCACATCCATTGTATGATCACTTAATTATGTAATTATTAAACAATCATTTATAGCTTCTCAATCAACCAATCAATCTTTATTACGGTCAAAGACCAGCACAGGATATAGTACAGATACAATGAAATAAAAATCATTAAAATTATTATAAACCTGATAGATACACCTTAAATGCTGTGAATCCATAGCTATAATTAGCTTATATAATTATGATGATTATAATTATGATTATATTATGATTATGATTAGTGAAATACAACTCTAATAACTGTGGGGTGATTAATAAAATAAGGTACAGCAGGATAATCCTAGAAGCTGTAGAGAGATTAATAGAGTAGAAATAAAACAAGGGTAAGTATACAACTATTTAAAAGAAAAGGGCATATAAAAATATAAAATAGTTAAGATAACATATAAAAGCTAACATGTGATACAAATTAAAATTATACAATCAAGTAAAATGATCAGTAGTTAAAAATCTGCTGCAAGGCAATCAGGACCTGGCGTATCTTGTACGCTGCGCCGCAAAACCTAGCAGCATTGTATGTGAAAGTCCAATTGTCATCTGACAGCAGCATCTTGGTATAGACTTGACTAGAGTGACCAGGGTATTTGAGAAGCAGGGGAGATATGAGCTTGTTACGCCTGCCTATATAAAAGGGACATGAGAGGAGCACATGTTCTATGATTTCCACCTCCCCAGAGTCACAAGGACAAAGCCTTTCCATGAGTGGGAAATCAGCTGAAAAATACAAGTCAAGCTCGTTAATCTTTTAATATTTCAAAAACTATTTAGCAGTGGGCATAGCCACACCAAAAAATGCTGGAAAACTACAAATTTCAGTATGCTGGGGGCTCATGAAATACCCAAATATGGAGGTGTACTTGGAAAACTAAACAGAAGTGCCTATCTAATTCTCTACGATGCATTGTAGCATCACATAGGAACATAGGAAGATAGGAAGCTGCCATATACTGAGTCAGACCATAGGTCCATCTCGCTCAGTATTGTCTACACAGATTGGCAGCGGCTTCTCCAAGGTTGCAGGCAGGAATCTCTCTCAGCCCTATCTTGGAGATGCCAGGGAAGGAACTTGGAGCCTACCTGTAGATGCTCTTCCCAGAGCGGCTCCATCCCCTAAGGGGAATATCTTACAGTGCTCACACTTCTAGTCTCTCTTCGTATGCAACCAGGGCAGATCCTGCTTAGCTTAAGGGGACAAGTCATGCTTGCTACCACAAGACCAGCTCTCTTCCCTGACCAGCTCTATTACATAAGTTTTAAAAATCCATGGAGAATTTGACTTTTCCCAGATACTCTGAAAATAATTAAAGGGTATGCAGAGTAAACTGTGTCACTGCTTGGAATATATTCTAGTATTTCAGAAAGACAGTTAAAATGACAGAAAGAGAGCAAGAAACTCCCAGTGGGCCTTAATACTAAGGATTTCACACTGATTCAAAGACAAACTCATAATTAATAGTCATATTATTAAGACATCACATTTAACTCATTTATCACAAGAAGCAAAGTAAGAGCAAATGAATACAATCCTAGCTCATAAGCTTCAGCTCAGTATTCACAAGCCCTGATTCTCTGTACATAGTGCCAAACTGAATATATATTGTATGCATATTGTACAGTGACTTATACTATATTATTTTTTTTTTTTTTAAAATACCTGTAGCCCCTTTAGGGGCTTCCTAAAGACCATGGGGGAGGGGCTTGCAGAGGTTCCTCCTTCCCCTGCTGGCCTCTTAATTCACCACTGCAGCCCTTCCCAGGCTGATTTTTGGGCCTGCAAAGATCAGTGTGGTGGCCATTTTGGAGGCTCCCACGCATGCTCAAGTGGCCTCTGCGAGGCCTGGGAAGGCCTAGGGCCTCGCATGGACCATGTGAGCATGAGCAGTGGCCATTTTAAAAAATAAACTTTTCTTTAAAAAATGGCTGCCAAAAACAAAATGGCCACCGTGCATGCTCAAATGGCCTCTGCGAGATGTGGCATGGTCTAGGGCCTCATTTGAGCATGCATGGCAGCCATTTTGTTTTTGGCAGCCATTTTTTATTTTAAAGAATGGCGCCCCCCTTCAAGTGGTGCCCGGGGCACGTGCCCTGCCTGCCCCCACTCTAGATACGCCCCAGCCCTTCTATGGCTCAATATTTCCAATTGTGACAGATCTGCAGAGGGGGAAGAGAATGAATCTATGACTATCTGGGGCCATAAAGCCTGTCACCTTACTTAAATCAGCCTGGCGTTCCATGTTCAGAATCCTCTGTTTGATGGCCATTTTTGCCTTGTCCCGGACCATAGCAAGCAGAAGGGACAGGGAGAAGCCCAGATGCACCACTTTGTTGTAGACTGACCATTTCCAAGATGATTGAAAGTTGTCCTGCAGGGTCAGCAGGGCCAGGCCCTGTGGACAAAGGGCTAGTTTGAGCCAGTGGTTGAGAACTGTCATCCAAACTTTAGCCTCCACTTTTATCATGCCAGTTTCCAGCCATAGAGTGGCACTATGCACAGCAATGCACTTGTAAGGTCCTTCTCAAGAATTAGATTGGACACGTTCCAGTATAGCAAGATTGGATGCAGATCCTGGGTGAGCGCCATATAATAATTGTGCCAGTGACTTGGCTGCATATAGTTTGAGCGCTGCAGGTACATAATGGCCACCTCTAGAGTGAAGGAACCTCAAGATGGCAGTGGAGCTCCTCTGTGCTGCTAGGGCAACATGATCACAATGGGCCCTTCTTGAGCCAGGCATGGAGGACCACCCCCAGGTATGTAAAGCAGATGATCAGAATCACCTTGGAATATTGATCACATTGGAATACTGATGGACACGATTCTGTGTCCATCAATATTCCAATGGTAGGTCTTCGGTCTTCTAGTGAAGGCCATGACCTTGGTTTTTTGGTAGTTTATTTCAAGTTGTTCACTCTTGCAGTGCTATGATAATGTTGCCATCAGCCTTCTGAGGCCTACTGGGGTCCTCGAAAGAATAGCAGCAGCATCTGCATAGAGTAAAATGGAGATGGCTCTTCCAGCCAGCTTGGGAGAGTGGAAGTCAGGGTTATTGAGACAGCTCACCATGTCATCATCATCATCATCATCATCATCATATCATCATCATCATCATTTCTCCTCGTAACCTTGTGAAGTAGGTTAGGCTGAGAGATATGTGACTGGCCCAGAGTCACCCAGCAAGTATCATGGCTGAATGGTGATTTGAACTCGGGTCTCCCCAGTCCTAATTCAGCACTCTAACCACTATACCACACTGAACACCACGTTGAACAATAGCGGGGCAAGGATACATCCTTGTTTCCTTCTGGGTTGATATGGGGTTCGTAAGGCGTCTTTGGGGGCTACATCTCACCTTGAGTGATGATCAGATAAAGCAGATGTCAATCAGTTGAGGAGGATTCAAGCTTTTCTCATAGCTTAACTCAGGAGCTAGAGTTTTATAGCTCCTCATGTGACTGAGAAACATCCATTAATCAAGACATATATATTTTAATGACACTATAAAAAAGTAAGCTGGGGACATGTAATTGTCCTGGAAAGAAGGGGTATATTTCCTTTCCTTGCTTCAACAAGGCAGTTCTGGTGGATGACTTTTAAAAAGTGACATATTGCCATGACACAAATCGGTATCTTACAGATGTTTTTCAACATCCTAAATGGCTCTTGCTTAATTGGCATCAATTAAGAAGCTCCATTGTCCAATCTAGAATCTCATGTTTGGCTCAGAGGCAAGAATGTCTCTGTTGTGGATATGACCAAGGACTATCAAGGTGACTTTATGTGGTCTGTCAGTGATGCATCTGTACCTGGGTGCCAGCTTCTTCTTTGCTAACACTACACGCTCATACTGCATCAGGCGGAGTGTACCCAAGCACAGGGAAGAGATCAAAGAATGAAGAAATCTCAGTACAATTATTTTTTTCATCTATTACAAGAGTAAACTTGGTGTATACGACTGAATACAGAATACAGCAGAATATGCAAAAGCAATCAGGCCTTTAGGCACCTTCCTTTTCATAAGCAAAGAAAAAGATTCTGGGATGAAACCAAGTAGGGTTGTGCGTTTTGTGGTTTTTTCTGTTTTGTTTTTGGCCCGAATCCAAAACACCCCAATTTTGTTCTTTGTTCTAAACCAGCCAATCCGAAACACCTCAATTTTGTTCTTTGTTTGAAATTGCAAAATCGGAATCCAAAATGTTTTGGATTTTTAAAAAATGCCCCCAGGGAAAAACTAGTGGATGAGGGTGGTAGTGCCCAATGGGTGGAAACTACCACCCAAATTTCAGAGGAATTGGGCAAAGGGCTGATCTTTGGTGAATTTTTGAAGTATAGGATTTTTCCCATAGGGAATAATGGAGGTTTCAACAAAAGAATAGCTTCATGTTGGGGGGAAAGGGGTGGCCCAGAGCAGAGTAGGGTGGGTGGTAGTGCCCAGTGGGGGCAAAGAAACTGCCAGAATTATTTCAATGGAATTGGGCAGAGGGCTGATTTTTAAAGATTTAGTGGAGTTTACACATCTTTCAAGTTCTTCCCCATAGGGAATGATGGAGGTTTCAGCAGCCCCATAACTGCACTTGGCAGTGGCCCAGAGCGAGTGGTGGTGTAGAGCACATAGGGTGCCAA
Organism: Hemicordylus capensis; assembly: GCF_027244095.1. Lineage (NCBI taxonomy): Eukaryota > Metazoa > Chordata > Lepidosauria > Squamata > Cordylidae > Hemicordylus > Hemicordylus capensis. Next base: position 189,723,827 of record NC_069659.1, on the reverse strand, counting down.
CCACCCCCATGGGTTGCTAACTCATGGGATACTGGGTTCTGTTGTTTCTGAGATGCTCTGAGTGTAGATTCAGATTCTCTGGTAGCATGTGAGAGTGGATTCATGGCTTCTCATTGAAAATCTCACATGCTACCAGAGAATCTACACTCAGAACACCTCAGTTAGCAACCCATGGGGGTGGTTGGCACCCTATGTGCACTACACCACCACTCGCTCCCAGCCACCCCAGTGCCCTCCAGGTGGAGTTATGGTCTGCTGAAACCTCAGTTTTTCCCTAGGGGGGGAACTTTAAAGAAGCGTAAACTTCAACAATTTCTAAGAAATCAGCCGTTTGCCCTATTCCTTTGGAATCTGGCTTGCGGCAGGCACCCCTTCGGGCACTGCCACCCAACCCACTGTTTTGCCCCTCAGGCCCCCTTTCTGCCCCTAATCTGCCCCAAAGACATGTCAACTTCAGAAATCCTTTAAAATCAGCCCTTTTCCCAATTCCTTTGGAATCTGGGTGGCAGCAGGCATCCATTGGGGCACTACTACCTGAACCACTCTTCTGCCCCCAAAGCCCCCTTTCTGCCCTGAATCCACCCCAAATAACATCAAAATCACACACCACACATCAACAACAGCAGAGCTTGGGGGAAAATCAGGCAGATTTCCAAAGGTCATGCACATCCACTTCCCCCCACCCGAAATGCAATTGATCTACACAAAACAGTGTGAAACAACAACAATGAAATGCACACTGCCCCACTGGCCAGTGAGGTTAAATGCACACTGCCCCACTAGCCAATGAGGGTAAAATCTACCCTTAAATTTGCTTAAAAGGAATAAGGAGGCAATTGCCAGCAGATCAGCCCATGCTTTTGCTGGCCAATCTGCCGGCTGGAAGGGCTGGAAATTCAAACAGATGTCAAAACTCAGAATGGAGATTGAAGGAGAAAGACTTTTTGCGATTGCAAAATGGAGTTCTGGAACAGCCGAAACAACAAAACGTTTTGTATCCGAAACAGGGACGTTTTGTTTTGGCTACAAAATTTTCTGTTTTGAGCATTGGGTGTTTTGTTTTGGCTACAAAACAGCCGAAATGGCCTGTTTTGTGCACAAAACGTTTTGTATCTGAAACAAAACGCACATCCCTAAAACCAAGGTGATGAAACATCTCATAATGCCCACTGTCAAAAAGGTCTGGGAAGTACTGTGCATTGTAACTTATAGCAGTAGGCATTAATATAAAGAAGACTAAACTAATGACAATGGGTACAGTCATAGTCCCATTTTTTCACTCTGCTCCTTGACTTTCATTACTAGAGCTTACTAGAGCTTTCATTACTGTTTTTTCCTCCACCTTTAAAACCACGCTCATTTTCTTCCAAACCAGTTTCTCTCAGTATATGTTCAGCATATAAGTTGAATAAATAAGGATAAATTATATGCCTTGTCTTACTCCTTTGCCAATCTGGAACCAGTCTGTTTCACCATGTTCTGTCTGGACTGTGGCTACCTGTCCTGTGTATAGGTTTCTCATGAGAACAATGACATGTTCTGGGATGCCCATTTTCCTAAGGATATTCAACAACTTGACATGGTCGATGCAATCAAAGGCTTTTCTGTAGTCAATAAAGCATATATTGACTTCTTTTTGGCATTATTGGGCTTTCTCAATTATCCAGCATGAATCAGCAATGATCGTCGATCTTTTCTGAAACTAGCTTGGACATTCGGCATTTCCCTTTCCCTCCAATCTGCATTGGATGATCCTGAGCATTATTTTGTGAGCATGTGAAATTAAGGATATTGTGTGATGGTTTGCACACTCTGTTAAGTCTCCTTTCTTTGGTATGGGTATGTAGACTGACCTCCTCCAATCTGTTGGCCACTGTGTCATTCTCCAGATTTGCTGGCATAGTTTGGATAAAGCCTTGACTGATTCTTATTCTGTTGCCTGCCATATTTCTGTATCTTTTAGAGTATCTTGGACGTTGACATCCCTGCTGTACAGATTTTCAGTATACTCCTCCCATCTTTGTTTGATCTTCTCTGAACCAGTTACTATCTGTCCTTTGGCATCCCTTAACATACCAATTTGAGGTTGGAACCTCCTTCTGAGTTCAGAGCTCTTTTGGAAATTTTTCCTTGTTTTTCCATGTCTCTTTCCATCTTCAGGGTTTTTACAGATGTCATTGTAGTGTTATTCCTTGTCTCTTCTAACAGCTTTCTGAAATTCCCTATTAAGTTCCTTCCTGAGGCCTTTATCTTTCTTAACTTTGGCTTGTCTCCTCTTCTTGGCAATTTCCACCATCTATTCTGACATCCATTTTGCTTTCTTCTGTTCCTTGGTCTTTGGCAGTCTCTTTTCACACTCATCCTTAACAGCTTCTTTGATTTCATTCCACAGTTAGGAACATAGGAAGCTGCCATATGCTGAGTCAAACCATTGGTCTCTCTAGTTCAGTATTGTCTTCACAGACTGGCAGTGGCTTCTCCAAGGTTGCAGGCAGGAATCTTTCCCAGCCCTATCTTGGGGAAGCCAGGGAGGGAACTTGGAACCTTCTGCTCTTCCCAGAGTGGCTCCATCCCCTCTTCCTCTGGTTCCCTATCAATGAGGTTCAGAACTTCAAAGCAGTTCCTGATGTTTACCTTGAAAATGGTGGGTACAATCTCAAGATCATATCATGGAAACTGGATAGCTTTGTTTTTCCACTTTAGCTTGACATGGAACTTGCACGAGCAGTTCGTGATCTGTGCCACAATTGGCCTCTTACCACGTTTTTGCTGTTCTAACTGATTTCTTCCACCTCCTTCCACAAATAATGTAATCATTTTGATTTCTGTGTACCGCATCTGGTGATGCCCATGTTTATGTTGTGTTTACTGGGCTTTTAATGAATTTGTTGTAAGCTGCCATGAATTGATTTGTGGAGAATTTATTTATTTATTTATTCATTTCTATCCCGCTCTTCCTCCAAGGAGCCCAGAGCAGTGTATATGGTTATGTGTACCCCCCCCAAAAAACCCTGTGAGGTAGGTTAGGCTGAGAGAGAAGTGAGTGGCCCAGAGTCACCCAGTGAGTTTCATGGCTGAGTTTCATGGCTCCCCGGTCCTAGTCCAACACTCTAATCACTACACCATGCTGGCTCTCATATACAGGTGAAACTCAAAAAATTAGAATATCGTGCAAAAGTTCATTAATTTCAGTAATGCAAATTAAAAGGTGAAACTGATATATGAGACAGACGCATTACATGCAAAGCGAGATAAGTCAAGCCTTAATTTGTTATAATTGTGATGATCACGGCGTACAGCTCATGAGAACCCCAAATCCACAATCCCAGAAAATTAGAATATTACATGAAACCAATAAAACAAGGATTGTAAATAGAACAATATCGGACCTCTGAAAAGTATAAGCATGCATATGTATTCAGTACTTGGTTTGGGCCCCTTTTGCAGCAATCACTGCCTCAATGCGGCGTGGCATGGATGCTATCAGCCTGTGGCACTGATGAGGTGTTATGGAAGACCAGGATGCTTCAATAGCGGCCTTCAGCTCTTCTGCATTGTTTGGTCTCATGTCTCTCATCCTTCTCTTGGCAATGCCCCATAGATTCTCTATGGGGTTCAGGTCAGGCTAGTTTGCTGGCCAATCAAGCACAGTAATCCCATGGTCATTGAACCAGGTTTTGGTACTTTTGGCAGTGTGGGCAGGTGCCAAGTCCTGCTGGAAAATGAAGTCAGCATCCCCATACAGCTCGTCTGCGGAAGGAAGCATGAAGTGCTCCAAAATCTTTGATAGACGTCTGCGTTGACCCTGGACTTAATGAAGCACAGTGGACCAACACCAGCAGATGACATGGCTCCCCAAATCAATACAGACTGTGGAAACTTCACACGGGACTTCAAGCATCTTGCATTGTGTGCCTCTCCATTCTTCCTCCTTGGTTTCCAAATGAGATGCAAAAGTTGCTCTCATCAGAAAAGAGGACTTTGGACCACTGAGCAACAGACCAGTTCTTTTTTTCTTGAGCCCAGGTAAGACGCTTCTGACGTTGTTTGTTGTTCAGGAGCGGCTTGACAAGAGGAATACGACATTTGAAGCCCATGTCCAGGATCCATCTGTGTGTGGTGGCTCTTGATGCACTAACTCCAGCCTCAGTCCACTCCTTGTGAAAGTCCCCAACACTTTTGAATGGCCTTTTCCTGACAATCCTCTCCAGGCTGCGGTCATCCCTGCTGCTTGTGCACCTTTTTCTTCCACACTTTTCCCTTCCACATAACTTTCTATTAATGTGCTTTGATACAGCACTTTGGGAACATCCAACTTCTTTTGCAATTACCTTTTGAGGCTTTCCCTCCTTATGGAGGGTGTCAATGATGGTTTTCTGCACAACTGTCAAGTCAGCAGTCTTTCCCATGATTGTGATTCCTAATGAACCAGACTGAGAGACCATTTAAAGGCTCAGGAACCCTTTGCAGGTGTTATGGATTGATTAGCTGATTGGAGTGGGACACCTGGAGCCTAGACTGTTGAACCTTTTCACAATATTCTAATTTTCTGGGATTGTGGATTTGGGGTTCTCATGAGCTGTACACCATGATCATCACAATTATAACAAATTAAGGCTTGACTTATCTCGCTTTGCATGTAATGCGTCTATCTCATATATCAGTTTCACCTTTTAATTTGCATTACTGAAATTAATGAACTTTTGCACGATATTCTAATTTTTCAAGTTTCACCTGTATATTAAATAAAATAAGTGTTTGTGTGGAGAGAGAGAGAGAGACAAAGAGAGAGACACACAGAGATGTGACACATTTTCAGAATGAATGAAGAATGAACCACATGAGGCCCATTTGGTTTGTTTTTCATTCATTCCAAAGCCAATGTGATGTGCAGTGAAGTCTGTCTTCAGAATCCCATTCATAGTTTTAACATTGTTTTAAAACATTGTTTTGAAATTTTAAATTGTTGTAATGTTTTAAATTGTTTGCTATCATTTATTTTAACTAATGTTTTGAATTTTTTCTGCTGTCATTTATTTGTTTTAACTAATATTTTAACTCTTCTGTTGTTGTCATTTATTTTGTTTTGTTGTAAACTGCCCAGAGATGTAAGTTTTGGACGGTATAAAAATATGTTAAATAAATAAACAAATAACCCATTTGGCACTTGGGGGTAGGTGGATGATTGCTTTCTTTGCCCAGGAGGCAACAGAGGGGGCCTCTGCCATTTCATTTTCAGCAGTAGCATCCTGGGGCATTGCTGCCTGTAGGAATCATCCTGCTTTGGTGGCTGCTGCCATTTGGATTTCCTTCCAGGTCCAAGATGCAGCATTATTCCAGAGCAATGGGGGAGAATAAAATGGGGCCCCACAAAAACATGGCAGTTCCCACAAACAGCTTTCCTATTTCCCTCACTGATCTGTGGCACTGTGAGAAATAAATAGTGGCCATTAAGAGGGAGATGCACATAGGACCTCTGCTGTCTGCCCTAGTGTCAACTGCAAAAGTAAGGCAGGGGGTAGTGTAAAAGCAAGAATAGGCAGAAAATTTTTGCATTCACAAAAATGAATGCAAAAACAAAACCCCCAAAACCTTGTAAAAGTGATTAATGAAATGAAAAAATAATGAACGAGTACCAAAATGAAGTAGTTTGCTAGTGAAAATGAATGGTGTAAAGATATGGGTTGTATTCCATTTGAATTGTATCCAAATAACAAAGCTCCTAGTAGGAGGACAGCAGGAGGACTTAGAATAATCTAATTTCACACAAACAAAACAGTTGTTTAGGGAACTCATTCAAATGAGAAAATTAATTCATGCGAACTTTATAGAAGAGGATAGATTTCTATATGTAGTTTGATCTAAACCCTTTTTGCTTCTCCTGGAATATCCCAATGGATTTTCCAAGCAGAAACCTCTAAATTAAGCTAAAATGCCACATGAGGCGAAATCCAGTGACAACTCTAGATTTTAATTTGCAACTGGAACTCACTGGTGTTTTATTACACTTAGATTTAAAATCTCAGGTCTAGCTGGATGCCTTTCATTTTGCTAAGTTAACAAACTCAATAATGTTTTCTTTGGCATGGCCTATGTCTGTGGTTGGGATTTATATTAAATGAAGCTCTGAAGTAGTGATAATTCTACAAAAAAAGAGGTCAGCTAAGAAGGAGGCTGGTTCACTTCCAAAGCATCAGGTAGGTTACAGAGTGTATTTATCTCATAAAACATATAGATTTTTTAAAAAGTGTGCTCCTTGCTCAGGCATCTTCACAAATATATTCAATATACCAGTTCAGCTCATTTGCTGGGGGATGGGGGGAGGGAGAGCATATTGTTTCTGGTATTGGATTTTGAAACTTCAAAGCAGCATTTTTTAGAGCAGAATAAGACTCTTGCCATCCTGAATAAAACAGGAAAATAAACAGGGTTTGGTGCAGATATTATTTTGCAGAATAGTTAATAAGTTAAAAATCTCTTTTCTGCTACTGGGACCCAAAGTAATTAACATCATCTGGGTACCTGGTGTAAAGTCTTCATACCTGTGTTGATACGATGTTAGGACTGGAAGCCCATCAAACCTGCCATACATAAAAAAGAGGGCAGAGATGTGGGCTTTGGAGAGCCTTAGGTGTATCTCTGTAAGGTTTTGTTAATCTCCATGAAGAGAAAGATCCCCTGAAATGCAGCCACTGGATAATTAAAATTAGAATGCTCTAGATGGTTACTAGATTGTTCATTTTATATAATGAATTGAAAGTCTAATAGGAAAACTCATAATACCAGCCCTCTTAACATTAACAATTACCATGATTAACAATGATACTCACAACTCATTTTTCATTAAAGACTATAGGCAGAGATAAGCTTGTTTATATAGACCAGCTTTTGAACCGAAGAGCCATTTATCACCTTGAAAGCCATGAAAGGACAGAACAGCACCCAGCAATTAAAACTTACAAAGTGACCTTGTGACAATTAAAGACTCAGCCTCCTGTGAAGCAACAGCAAAGCAATTGTTTTTAAATCAATTAGAAATGGAAAGATAATTTGTTGGTTTGTTAAATCATATATCTTAGCCTAATGGCAAATGGAACGCATTCCCCAATGTGTTAAGAGAAGCTCCACAAAGCCAACAAAGATTTTGTTGGGTACATGATGTGAAGCTAAATCAAAACAAACAGAAGACACAAGATCAATATGAAGAGAATAAAATATGCTTAGGTTCTGGGTTGCATCACCACAGTGGCCAAACCCTTTGTTCTCTGATAGGAGGGGAGCTGCTGCATATCCCAGATAGCATATCCCACTTAAGCTAGCTTCTCATATCATAGGGATGCTAGGTAGCCCTGGGATGCTAAGCTTCTGGCATATGCATGACAAAACACTTCTTCAAATACCTTCATCTCCAGTGGTGTTTGGTGCACTCTCCCCCAAATGGTGATTCTCAAAACTTCATCCCTAGCTTTACATTTCTCAAGCCTCCCTCATTCCCAAAGTCCATTTCTTGTTGCAGCTTCATAAGCCATATGCTGAGGGTGATCTACAGGTATAACACCATAACACCAAATCAGGTTCTGCAGATCAAGTTAGTGAATGGATCTTACTACCTATTGGAGACTATAGCTTGGAGGAGGAGGAGGAGGAGGAAACAAGCAAAACACGAATGAGAAACAAAATTTATGAAAGTACAAATAATAAGAGAACAATTAAATGAAGGGGTCTAAAAAGAAAAGAAAAATCAAGAGTAGTAAAAAACCCCAAATTTTGCAATCCCCTATGGAGCTCAATTCCAACTCAATATCTACAACATATCTTTATATCTCTTATAACAAACATCTACAAGAAACAAGATATCTTTGATGTTCTCTCTACAAATGAAAAGGCTGGAAATTGATGCAATGGTGATGTGATTGATGGAACTGTGACATAATACTAAACTGGCATTATGCCTTTTCCCAGTTTCCCAGAAGATCTGAGCATGCGGAGGTGTAGTAAATGGCCCATCCTTCTCTAAAGAGTGAACCAGAAGTGAATCCTGTCTTGACTGACAGGCAGTGACCTCTAGGGATCAGCTACTCAGCACATGGTAGGTGGAACCTAGAGGGCCTTGCGGCAGGAAGAGAAGGGGCAGGAAGATAAGGAAGTTTTTAATTTGAGTCCCAGAGAAGGTATAATGTAGAAAAACAACTGTGCACCATCAGATATTCAGTCATGCTTTAGAGGGCCCTTGCATGCACAGTGACATCTGCAATGATGTCACCATTGGTGCAGCTACAACCATGTCGGTCAAGCCTATTGTGAGAGTTTCCCCCAGCAGACTGGCACCCTGTACACTGGCCCCCACTTCCCCCCCTCCAATGTTTTGTAAGTCCTGAAAGTCAGAGAGTATCGCTTCTTGCTGTGTGATTTTCCTATATAGACACACACACACACTTCTGCATACCTGGGAAATATACATACCTGGGAAATCTCCACGTTTGCAGAAACACTAATTTATTTTGTTATGGCTCCAGTGCACTAACTAGGCACCAGATCACCCAAATCCATAACTAGAGGGAATGACAAAATGTCAGTTATGAATTTCGGCATGTTGTAATGTGTGAAGGCAACCACTAGGGGAAGTTGTTGCTTTGAAAGCTTGAGTTTTGCTCCACTTGTGTTCCATAAAGCATTTGTAGATAGAATACAGCCATTTTATAATCTCAGCTTGATATACAGCTGAATAAAACACATTGTGTTGTTTCAGACCAAGACAATGGGCTGAATCTTGATTTCAGAATTATTTTGCTTGTTGATTCACTACATCAATTAACTGGAAGAAGAGCAGAGCAGATTTCAATCCGAACTGGAAGTTTTAACAGATTGATCACATATATTACTACATTGTAGTTTGAAGTTCTAAGATATGTGGGTTGAGATGATGATGATGATGATGAACATTGATGAGGAATAAAGAAAGGGGGAAATACTTTGAGAGTATCTGTTTAAGAAGCACTTGTATTTATGGAGGCATGATAGTTTTAATTCGTACTCTACAGTTGCTGTAAGTATTTATTAATCAATCTAATTTACTATTCAATTAAAAAGTGAATGAGAAAAAGTGCCATTATACTAGCTGAGGGCCGCGCTAATGCACAGCCTGTTCAGGTAATTAAAGACCAGGGAAGTATCAGGTAAAATATTACCAGTGCTTTAAATAATTTTCTTTATTTGCTGATTTAAAAATAATATTTTAAAAATAAGACTGCAGCAAAGCTATGTACAAGAAAAACCTCTTCTCTGCTCATTCTATGGAGAAGATTTCCATTACACACAGTAGCAACTTGTGCTTCTTCCCTATGACAAGATTCACCAGTATCATGTGGCTCTGGAATTTATTGCCAGAAAGCAAGAAAAGCAGAAGAATGAATTGTTCATTCATTCATTTCCCCTGGCTTCTTGCAATGTGTGAAAACACCCATGGAGATGTGCCATAAAAAGAAGAGGGGAGAGGTTTTGCGCATGTAGTCTTGCGTTAACTGAAGCGACAATCCTGTACCTAGATATGTGCTCCTTGATCTCAAATGGGAGTGATGATTGTGAGCCAAGATGTACACTACAGGATTGTAGCCTTATTCACTTGCATTCCCTACAGACACTGAAATAAATGCAGGCCCGGAGACTGAGAGAGCTCAGAGATCCATGTCAACCTTTGAGTGGACACAGAACAAGGCCAGTGTGCCAAAGCAGAAAAATCAAATAATAACAGGTTGGAGTATATAAAAGCAATAATACAAAATTAATCATCATCCTAATCAACCTCTGGTTTTTTCTGTTAGGCTATTTTCATTCACAATATATTACAACCACTAGAACCCTGCAGCCCCAAATTGGATGGCTAGTTCAAATAAGCCCCCTGAAAGATGGATATTCAGCTGTGAGCAACCATCTCCGTTTTTCTTCACCATAGTGTGCTTGTGCTTCCTTCTTCTGCTGATTATCTTTGGCTTCCTTCTGAGACTAGAGCAAGCATTTGGTTGGGTTTTTTTTGTTTGCTTGTTTGTTTGTTTGTTTGTTTGTTTGTTTGTTTGTAAATAACAGCAGTCTTAATGAGCTAATCCAGGTACTCAACAACAATTCACTTCTCATTCCTGGGGACTGAGAAAATATTCATTGAGTATTCTGTCCATGTTAGTTTTTAATTTAAAATCTTAACCCAAGTACAATAGACTTCTGACATAAAAATATTAAAAATTAAATTTCCTGAGTTCATTATCTGATAATTAGAACTAAATAACATCTTAACTGAGAGACAAACCCCACGCAAAGCAAGTCAGTTCCATTTAAGATTCCATTAGAAAAGTGTTTGAGCTTGTATGTAATGGACCATAAAATTTAATTTGGAAATGATATTACCCAAATGATGGAATGATACCAGTCACAAAGGGACATGAAGTCAGCCCCTCATCTTTTCATTTGGTGTGATGCTCTGCTATTGATTGTGTAGAATTAAAAAGGAAATACTTAATTTTGCAAAGAATAACATATGTAGGTTTTTTCTGGCTTTCTTTTCTCTGGATCCCTTTAGTATTTAAAAGTCAGAATTGACCACTGTAGCTCCATGTAATTACAAAGATTTCCTTATCTTAGCCTATTTGCTGAAGTCATCCTAAAGAAAGGGTCCTGTAATCCATTGGCTGTCTCATATCTCATTTACATTGGTGGTAATCCCTATCCTATCTCACCATTTAGGTAATGACTTTGGGATTAAATTGCATTTCTTGCAATTCTTTACTTTCAAAATCTCCACAACATATCAGAAAAGGTCTCACTGAATAGGCCTGTCAGAGGTCTGTGTAATGCAGCATTTCAGGGGAGGTCTCTGGATTCACGGTGAAATTAGTGTTCCTTGTAAAAGCTTTTAAATGTTGAGATGCATTTCAGGGTAGCAGAAATGTTTTATAGGCTGGAATCTGAACTACTACTGACTAGTCAGCTCTCTGGTCCAATATAGAATGGTCTCAAGCAAAATTATTTAGTTTCAAAATAAATTAAACAGAAATCTTTCCTTTCCAAAGCTCCTTTGCTTTCCCTGACAGAAGTGTAAAGGGGCCTCCCCATGTTGCATAAAAGGAACTCCCACATCTCCTACAAGCCTCTCCACTGCCCCCTCCCTTCTCCCAAGTTACCTGCCACAGTAGGGAATCCCGCCATTAGTCATTGCTGCAACTTGCACTTGCACACATCTAAAATTACATATGGCGTGGAGAAAGTGGATAGAGATAATTTTTCTCCCTCTCTCACAACACTAGAACCAGGGGTCATCCCATGAAACTGATTGCTAGGAAAATTAGGGTCTACAAAGGAAGCACTTTTTCACACAATGCAGATCCACAATCTGTGGAATTCTCTGCTATGTGATGTGGTGATGACCACCAGCTTGGTTGGCTTTAAAAGGGGCTTGGACAAATTCGTGAAGGACAGGGTTATCAATTGCTATTAGTCTGATGGCTATAGGCCACCTCCAGCTTCAGAGGCAAGATGCCTCTAAATACCAGTTGCAGGAGAGCAACAGCAGGAGAGAGGGCATGCTCTCACCTTTTGCCTGTGGGCTTCTCAGAGGCATTTGATGGGCAACTGTATGAAACAGGATGCCGGACTAGAGAAGCCTTGGTCTATCTATCCAGATGGTCTTTTTCTGCTCTTATGTTCACTCCCAGGTAGGTTTTGGTGAGGGTGAGGGTAAAAGCAGGGTACAGTGGGAAAGGCCAAAATAAGCCCATTCTGAACCAGGCTTTAACTTAAGAGGGGCTTGGACCAATCCAGAATGGACTCAAGGAGTTGGAATACAAACATTGTCACATGTTATGAGGAGGGGAGCTGGTTTTGTGGTAGCAAGAATGAATTGTCCCCTTAGCTAAGCAGGGTCCAACCTGGTTGCATATTAATGGGAGACTAGAAGTGTGAGCTCTGTAAGATATTCCCCTCAGGGGATGGAGCCGCTCTGGGAAGAGCAGAAGGTTTCAAGTTCCCTCCCTGGCATCTCCAAGATAGGGCTGAGAGAGATTCCTGCCTGCAACCTTGGAGAAGCTGCTGCCAGTCTGTGAAGTATATGGCAGCTTCCTACACATTCATATGGCCACCCCCATGCTTGTATGCACACACACACACAAAGATACACACTGCTGTCTGAAACTTGCCATATGAAGGGCTTTTAGGCATCCCCAGTGGGAAGTTGGCTCCCCCTCCCCCCGTTTCTCTTTTCAAAGAAGGCTCCCATGCCATATCACAAACCTTTTTAAAAAGTCAGTCACTATGATCTTTCAAAAGCAATTTGCCCTTGGCATGAAGAGCTGCTGTTTGAGAAGCTCAAGACCAAGACCAAGCCCAAAGACCCCTTGGATAGGTGGATCTAGATAGCATTCATATATAGGGAGACTTTTTAATGTGCTTAACAGTGTAAGGATGAGTAACAAAAAACACTGTATGGCCAAGACAAGAACGTAATTTAAAAATAAAATAAAATACAAGTTTTATGCAGACTGATCTCATCCAAAAGACAAAGCACCACAGCACTTCCAGAAAGTTATCTGGTTTGGACTTTAATGGAATTCCAGGCTTCCTTTAATGAACTTCCAGGTTTCCAGGCAATGTCTTATTTTATGGAAATCAGACAAGATCCTATGTGACCTACCTGTTCACTGATATTAACCAAGTTATAACATTGATGGCTGCGAAATTTCATGCTGAGCCTAAAAATAGGTCCTAGTACATATAAAATAACAAATTAGGATAAACAACTGAATTTTACATTTGTTTCTGGTTCCTTTCTGAGTTAGTTTGTCCAATTTGTTTTTGTACCTGTTCGAATGCTCTCACTACCTCACACAGTTGTATTTACTTCTTTGATTTTGTAGTGGTTTCATCTGATGGCCAATGTGGAGCAATAAAGCATGATTGATTTATACTGACCCTTTTCCTCTTTTTGTTGTGGGTGATGAAGTTACGACATATGCTTTTATTGTTATTGAATATTGTTAGCTGCTTTGAGCATCCCATAACTGGAACTGAAAGGCAAGTTTCACATTTTAAAAGAATAAATAGATAACAAGGCTGTTCCCACAAGCAGCCCTACCTGGTTTGTTCAGCCCTACCAGGGTAGGACAGCGTATGTGAAGTGCCGGGATTGGGGCCAATCCAGGCTCTGCCTCACTGGGTAGCCCTGTTTTTGTCCCTGGGCTTTTACTGAGGTAGTACCTGGTCATGTGTCTGCTCAGGCTAAAGGCAACCTGATCAGATACAGAGATAGGTAGGAGTAGTGCAGGGGTGAAGAGGAGAACATCAGTAGAAGGTAGGTGTGATCCTGCCTCCTCCCCCCTCTCCCCACATGGCTCCCAGGTTGTGTGAAGGAGCTTAATGTGTAATTAAGAGTTGAGAGAGCTGGACAGAGCTTGGAGGTCAGGTTCAAGTCCTCCTGTGTTTGTGTGGCCTTGAGCAGGTCACTCTCTCAAACTGGAAAGGAAAATTGTCATGAACTAGCTCATAGGTTTATGGGGATATAGGTTTCATAGGTTTCATATTCATAGGTTTATGAGTATGAACTTGGTAAACATTTCATTTGTAAGTTAAAAGTGCATTGTGATCTCTAAATAGTTGTGGGGGGTAAAAATCCAAATCAGTTACCAAATACTGGACTCCTTTTTACCTTCTGCATTCCTTTCAGCTGGAGCTATGACAAAAACAAACAGATCCTGAGTACTAAATGAAAGTGAAATACTTTGGGTAATTATTGCAATTAAACTATTTCTTCAGTGGAATAACATACAAAGAGATCTTTAGTATTACCATTAACTTGTAGACTTAATTAAATGCAACCATGTGTTGTTACGATTACCATAAAGAAGCTTACATCAAAGTCTTTACTATGTCACTGACCTGTACTAAAAAGGTAAGTTTTTTTACATTGCTGGCTATTATTCAACACAGAGATGGGAAAGACGTGGACTGCATTCTGCATTCTGCTGCCACTAACACACTATGTGAGATCTTCATCATTGCTGCCCCCCTGGTTTAGATATTAAATCATCTTAGGGAACCCAGCTAGCTAGTTTTTATGCTGCATACAGGGATGAAACCTGATTGCTATGGTCTCAGAGCTGTAAAGAAGCAAGCTTTGTGCATTAATCTGGAGATATCTTATGTAGCACTTATTGCTGAGCATAGATGGTCACAGGTGGCCAAGAATACCAAAAACATTTACTTATAGCTAGCTACATGCCTCTGGATAATAGAAACTACCAGGGGATGGTGATACTGATTGTTTGGTTTCAGATCTGGCTTAGGAACCAAACAGCATTGGTCACACTGTCAGATAACCATCCTATGCCTGGGATCAGTCCTAAGGTTTTTTTGCACCCTAGGCAGTGTGACTTAGGCAACACCACCACACAGCAGCCAAGAAATTTGGAGTCCGGCTTGGAGTCAGTGACTTATCTGGCCCAATTTCTGCTTCCAGATTGCTTAGTGGAGGGTTTGCTGAGGAAAAAGAGTTGAGGAGCTGAGAGCCTGCCCAATGCCTGCCCAATGCCCGCCCAATGCCTGCTCTTCCTCTCTTGTTACTGCCTCCTTCCCCTCAGCAGTGCAAAGCCTGTGATCCTCAGGGCCAACCAACCTCATTGTCTCCCTGGGAGGCAACTTTAAAGGTGTTGCAAGGAGCTTAACTCTGCAACCAACCAACTACAGCCAACTGTCATGTGCACCACCTACTTCCTGTTTTGCGTCTGGGCACCTGAGAAAACAAGATGGGGGCTCCCACCTGAGTAGCTGCAGCAGTAAGAGAATGGAGGGAGGCAGAGAGGGGGCAGGGCAGAGCATACTGAGTGGGGAGGAGGAGAAAAGCAAGCCTGTCCACTCTACTTCCATGCAGGGAGCTGTGGAGCTGGCAGTGGCACAGCAAAACATCCCCTTTCCCTTAGCCAGCCAGGCAGGTAGCACTGCAGTCCGAAGGGCGGATAGTTGCAGCACATGTGCCCCCCACCCTCAAACTTGGATACCTGGGCTTACTGGTATACTGCAGTGTGGGGCAGCACCCACACCTACCAAACTTGATTCAATTGCTCAGGTGGGTAGCTGGGTCGGTCACCAAGAATTGGTGCCATAGTCAACTGCCTAGGTCTGCCTACCAAATGAACTGACCCTGTCTATGCCCTCCAACAGATAGGGAAAGTGTTACCCTGTTGATTCTCCTAGACCTCTCAGCTGTATTCAGTACCATCAATCATGGTATCCTTCAGTGTCGCTTGATTGGGCTGGGAATTGGAGGCTCCACTTTACAGTGGTTCTGCTCCTATATGTGTGTAGGTTATACTATATCTCAGAAGGTTATACTGGGAGACTGCTGCTCAATCCTATGAGATTCATCTTGTCAGTCTCTAGTCTTATCCATCTCTACAGTGGTGTGGGGGGCATCTAACTCTCTTTTTCAGTAGAAGCAGGCACTGTTCCCTCTAAGGGGCAAGGCTGAGCGTGCACACACAACACTCCTAGCTCCCTGCTCACTTAGTGTTAGCAACCGTGCTAACTGTACTTTGGCCTCATTCACAGGGATGTTGAAAGAAAGTAGAAGAAAGATAAAAAATTAATCATGGGTGGGGGAAGGGTTAAACTGGAACTAAACTGAGAATAGAGAGGAAGGAGCTAGGCAAAATTGTTACACGGGGAAGAGGTAAGGGACTGTAAGAGGATCAGAGAGGAAAGCTGAAAGAAACTGGAATTTTTAAAGTAAGCATAGTAGAGAACAAGTTGAATGTGAATGGAGAAAACAAATGAGAAGGGGTTGGTTAAAGGGGTGGGAGGAAGCAAGGTAGAAAAGGATGAGTGGAGAGGGAAGGAGAGAAAGTAAGATGAAGAAAGAACCAGCAAGTAAAGTGGGAGCCAGCCAGGGACAACAAGAAAGGGAAAGGGACACTGAGGCAGCAGTTCAGTTGGGTGGGGGGGGGAGTGTCAGTGTTCGGATCTTGCAGGCTGGGTTCATCGGTCCATTCCATAAGGAACTAAAGCTGAATAAATGATTTTGTTGTCTTGTTTTTTTCTTCAAGTTGCATCAAAATAAGACTTTGCAAATCAGTTGATTCTCTCTTGCCCTTGAAATTCTTATTATTCTAAGGAAGTTTTGGGGTCTCCCCCAGGGCATTCCTGCTGCCTAACCTAAGAACGGAGTTATGGCTACTTTCAGCCTCCGTCAGAGTTGATTTAGCATTGCTAAGGTACTTCAAGAAATTAGACAGCCTCCTGGAACATCATTTAGTCAAATCCTGTTATTTATATTATATAGATGAGAATCAATGGACTAAATTTCTGTCTTATATTGAGACAGAAATTACACAATATTGCACAATGAATAGTTGTGTTCATTGCCCTTGGTGGGGGAATTCAGATCATAGAGCAGAGAAAACATTAGAGACCAGCTCCTCGAACAGGATGCTTGTAGAGATGCCGTTGTGGTACCGTTTTCCAAGTTTTCATTTTGGTACTGCTATTTTAAGAAACAGAAGTTTCTCACCGTACTTCATTAATTTTACGCATGTATCACCGAGGAAGGCTTTTATAACATTACACTTTCAAACTATGCCTCTTGGATGTGGGTATGGCCACTTCTAGTATGTAATCTTACAGCCCAACAGAAAGCTCAGTTAGAGTATTTTGAGAAACAGGATAATTTGTCTCAAATGGCCTCTGTACAGGACCTTGGAGAAAGTTCCCAGCCTTCATCTTCTGATGATGGGCCATCATCTTCAAGTCATCGTGCAATAAGCAAGCTCTTCCCTGCAACTGAACTGACTGATTCTAATAAAGCACCTACAGCTTTATTGACACTCCCATTTTGAATGCTGGTGGTCCCAATATGGATATAATACCTTTGGAGGACATCAGCCAACCTCTTAAAGATTGACTGAGTAATAGGTTTTGTAGTATCCAATTGATAACATGGAATATAGCAGTCTGGTGTGCTAAAGAAAATGACTCCTCTACTATGGAATACCTAAGAAAATTTAACATTATTCTTTTGCAAGAGACCTGGGCCTTAGGAGAGATCGAATTAGATGGTTATGTCTCCTTTTCAACAGGTGGCCATGGAAGAGGGAGACCCAAGGGTGGTTTATCTATTAGCATCACTATGAAACTACAAGCTAAATGTGTTAAGGTGGACATCTTATCCCACTCCTTTATGGCCTGTCTCATAGAACTGAAACATTTCTCATTGCTGGTTGCTAATGTATATGCTCCTCTTCAGATGCGAAAGCAAGAAATTAGTTTGTTTTGGGCTGAATTTGAGGAGTGTGTGAGACAACTTATTTTTTCTTTTCCAAAAGCCCGAGTAATCCTTGGCGGCAATTGTAATGCCCGTATTGGTGCCAGCAATGAGGTTTTACATGATAAATACCCTGCATGTTTACATCAGGAGATGGAAGATATTCCCTTAGAGCAGTGTACCTCCAGGGATTTGATTTGCAATTATGTGGGTTCTTGCCTGATGCAATCTGTTAGCAGGCTTGATATGTTTATTTTAAATGGATCTTCAGAAGGCGATTTAGCAGGGGAGTTCACATGGGGGGGAGGGGATCTAGTACAATTGATTATTTTGCAGCCTCCAGAACGCTGCTAGATTATATCTTACAGCTGAAAGTTGATCTGAGGGTGGAAAGTGACCATATGCCCTTGACTCTGTGTGTGAGATCCTCTGATCATAACATCTTTATTTTGAAGGATGCTATCCCAGTAAATGCTGACACTGCCGGCCGCTTACGTATCAGATGGATCAGCGAGACTGTTAAACGTCTGAGCGATCTACTTGAGTCAGAGGAATTGCTGCAGCTGAGATCTAATATCTTAACAGCTGATTCAATTAATGAAATTTTAGATTATTATCAATCACTGATTCAATGTTTGCAGGGTCCTCTTATGATTGAGAGGCAATTGGGCCCCCTATCCAACAACAATAGATCTGGACCATGGTTTGACCATGATTGTGTTCTAGCCAGGAAACAGCTGGTTAAGGAATTTCATTTATTTAGAGCAAGGAACCCTTCAACATTTTCTCAATCAGTTATGGCACTGAAAAAACAGTACAAAAATCCAATTTGCCATAAGAAAAAACTGGCAATGAAAGAGTCCTGGCACTTTTTGATCCAGGCCTCTAGGTTAAAAAATTCCTCTAGATTCTGGTCACTAGTCAGAGGGAGTATAAACCCTAAAAGAGCCCGCGATTATTATCTGATTCCACCTGGAATATGGGAATCCCATTTTCATGCTCACTTTATGGCTGTTGCAGATGCATCGGTGCATCCTCCCACCCCTAAATAGCCCCTTGTTACTCCTGGGCAGATTAATGAACTGGTTGGGCAACAAAGTTCTGGGAAAGAGCCAAGAGGGGATTTTGTCCCTATTGAACTGATTAAGTCTGATTTGGCATGGTGGGCTCCAGTATTAGCATCACTCTTTACATCTATTAACCAAACTGCATGTATACCTCATGATTGGGGCTTGTCTATAATTATCCCATTTTTAAAAAACACACCAAAAAACTGACCCAGCTAACTATAGACCAATTAGCCTTCTCTCCATAATTGGTAAACTCTACACCAGACACTTATATAGGAAACTCCTTGACTGGTTTGACAGAGAGAGTGTACTGGCAGATGAGCAGGCAGGCTTTAGAGCTGGACAATCTACTCTTGACCAGGGCTTGGTCCTGAGGCATTTGATTAATAAGTAGGGATGTGCGTTTCGTTTCGGATACAAAATGTTTTGTGCACGAAACAGGCCATTTTGGCTGTTTTGTAGCCAAAACAAAACACCCAATGCTCAAAACAGAAAATTTTGTAGCCAAAACAAAAGATCCCTGTTTTGGATACAAAATGTTTTGTTGTTTCGGCTGTTCCGGAACTCCATTTTGCAGTCGCAAAAAGTCTTCCTCCTTCAGTCTTCATTCTGAGTTTTGACATCTGTTTGAATTTCCAGCCCTTCCAGCTCACAGACTGGCCAGAGAAAGCATGGGTTGATCTGCTGGCAATTGCCTCCTTATTCCTTTTTAGCAAATTTAAGGGTAAATTTTACCCTCATTGGCCAGTGGGGCAGTGTGCATTTACCCTCATTGGCCAGTGGGGCAGTGTGCATTTCATTGTTGTTGTTTCACACTGTTGTGTGTAGATCAATTGCATTTTGGGCGGGGGGGATGTGCAAGACCTTTGGAAATCTGCCTGATTTTTTCCAAAGCTCTGCTGTTGTTGATGTGTGATGTTGATGTTATTTGGGGAGGATTTGAAGCAGAAAGGGGGCTTTGGGGGCAGAAGAGTGGTTCAGGTAGTAGTGCCCCAATGGATGCGTGCTGCCACCCAGATTCCAAATGAATTGGGAAAAGGGGTGATTTTAAAAGAATTTCTGAAGTTGACATGTCTTTGGGGCAGATTCGGGGCAGAAAGGGGGCCTGATGGGCAAAACAGTGGGTTGGGTGGCAGTGCCCCAAGGGGTGCCTGCCACTTGCCCTATTCCAAAGGAATAGGGCAAACGGCTGATTTCTTAGGAATTGTTGAAGTTTACGCTTCTTTAAGGTTCCCCCCCCAGGGAATAATGGAGGTTTCAGAAGACCCATAACTCCACCTGGGGGGCACTGGGGTAGCAGGGAGCGAGTGGTGGTGTAGCGCACACAGGGTGCCAACCACCCCCATGGGTTGCATGGGTTCTGTTGTTTCTGAGGTGTTCTGAGTATAGATTCTCTGGTAGCATATGAGATTTTCAACGACAAACCATGATTCCACTATTATATGCTACCAGAGAATTTGAATCTACACTCAAACATCTCAGAAACAACAGAACCCAGTACCCCATGGGTTAGCAACCCATGGGGGTGGTTGGCACCCTATGTGCTCTACACCACCACTTGCTCTGGGCCACCCTGGTGTCCCCCAAGTGCAGTTATGGGGCAGGAATTATGGAGGTCCATCATTCCCTATGGGGAAGAACTTGAAAGATGTGTAAACTCCACTAAATCTTTAAAAATCAGCCCTCTGCCCAATTTCTTTGAAATAATTCTGGCAGCTTCCTTGCCCCCACTGGGCACTACCACCCACCCTCTGGGCCACCCCTTTCCCTCCCACATGAAGCTATACTTTTGCTGAAACCTCCATTCTTCCCTATGGGAAAAATCCTATAATTCAAAAATTCACCAAAAATCAGCCCTTTGCCCAATTCCTCTGAAATTTGGGTGGTAGTTTCCACCCATTGGGCTCTACCACCCTCAACCACTAGTTTTTCCCTGGGGCCATTTTTCAAAATCCAAAACGTTTCGGATTCAGATTTTGCAATTTCGAACAAAGAACAAAATTGAGGTGTTTCGGATTGGCTTATTTCAAACAAAGAACAAAACGGGGGTGTTTCGGATTCAGGCCAAAAACAAAACAGAAAAAAAACCAAAACGCACAACTCTATTAATAAGTACAAGAACAAGCTGAGGAGTGCACTTGGTTGACTTTAAAGCAGCGTTTGATCACATTTCTCATGATAGATTATGGATGAAACTATCAAATTCTTCAATCAACTAAAGGTTTGCTTTCGTTAATTAAAAATCTTCACAGAGGCCCCTACTGAAGAGTGCGTTGGAACTCACAGGGCCATTTAACAAGCCCAATTAGTGCTGAGAGGGTGTTCAGGCATATTCAGGGAGCCAGCGTGGTGTAGTGGCTAGAGTGCTGGACTAGGACCAGGGAGACCTGAGTTTAAATCCCCATTCAGCCATGATACTAGCTGGGTGACTCTGGGCCAGTCACTTCTCTCTCAGCCTAACCTACTTCACAGGGTTGTTGTGAGGAGAAACTTAAGTATGTAGTACACCGCTCTGGGCTCCTTGAAGGAAGAGTGGGATATAAAATGTAATAATAATAATAATAATAATAATAATAATAATAATAATAATAATAATAATAATAAATAATAAATATCCCCACTACTGTTTAATTATTATATCAATGACATGGCAGATAAACTCTCTAAACTGGAATTTAATCCACCAAAATTGGGCAGTAGACATTTATCCATCCTACTCTATGCAGATGATGCTGTGCTCCTGGGGACTTTGGTGGGGATAAGGAAAATGTTGAGAGCTTTGGCTGGCTATTGTCATGAAAATCTGCTTTCCATCAACCATTAGAAGACAAAGGTCAAAATGTTTGCCAGGAAATCCATTTTGCACAAATGGCAAATTAATGGGGTTAGTGTAGTGGCCCAGACAACCCAATATAAATATTTGGGGGTCATTTTCCAGGCATCAGGTAGCTGGAAAGAACGGACTAATTACACTGTTACAAATGCTCAGAGATCAACCACCGCGATTTTGAGATTCTTTTTCTCTTCTGGGGGTAGATATGTTCCAGCTGCCATCAAGGTTTTTCAAGCCAAGGTTATTCCCCAGTTTCTTTATGGCTCTTAGATCTGTATATACAGTGATTTCTATCCACTTGAGGAGGTCCAGTCTAAATTCCTTAGGGCCATCTTTTCAACCCCCATGCTGTGTGTCAAATGCTAAGTTGAATTTGGAAGCGGGCTTGTCAAGCTTGGAGTCCTGTGCCTGGACTTATATCTTCAACTTTTGGTTGAAATTGATTTATTCCCCTTCTGGCCTAGTTCCCCTAATTTTTAAGGATGAACATCCCTCTGATTGGATGCATCTAATTACTGAAAAGCTAAAATCATATGGGCTGTCAATGGAATATCTTCTCCCTCTGGGCTATGATAATGCTCTGGTGATCCTTAAGAGGCGTATTATTGATATGGAATGCCAGTCAGATTTAAGCCAGGCACCAAGCCTCGTAAGATTTGCAGCCACCAAGTCCTCACAAAAACCAGCTAAATACCTGTATGACCTGATATATCCAGCATACAGAAGAGCCCTGACATTGGCTCGGCTGGATGTGCTGCCCTCTGCAGGACTAGAGGGTAGGTATAGGAGAGTTCCTTATTTGGAGAGACTGTGCCCTTGTGGAAGTGGGAATACTGAGACGATTGGCCATGTGCTTCTGTATTGTTCTTTCTGTTCTGAGCTGCATTCCAAAATATTGCTCCTCTCATTCTTAGATATCCTAACAATTCGGATGAATTTTATATAAACTTATTTCTTTCCGATAAACACACTTATGTCTTGCACTCACATCTTCACAGCCAAATTAACATCTTCATCATCTTCACAGACAAATTCTGTACAGCTGTGATTAAAATTCTCTCATGGTGTGTCAGAAACAGTTAATTTTAATCGTCCCTCCTTTTTCTTGTTAATTTGGTTTTATCCTATATTTTAAATCTCAATCTTCTATGTAACTGATTTTTAATATGTATATGGATGTATGTGTTTATATTGATATCTACCCTCAGGGTAGATTTATTTGATCTGGATTGTGTATTTGATCAAAGATCGCAATAAACGGAACTGAACATAGGGCACCTGTGGAATCTAACATACTATACAACTATTCTGTAATAAATCTGTATTCAGTGGGATGAACTCAAGAGATTTTGTGTTGAGGACTCTGTTTCCCATCAGTTAGTTGGTGAAGATATACTTACAAATGTGAAGTGGAAGTAAAAAAAAACCCCTGGAAAATACAATTTTTATTTCTTTCATATTTGTGATATGAAAAGAGAAGTGAAAAGAGAGTTTGAGGAACATCAAGGATCAAGGAGAATAAAAAAAAGTCTTTAAATACATCGGAAGCAGAAAGCCTGCCAGGGAGGCAGTTGGACCATCAGACAATGAGGGAGTGAAAGGGATTATTAAGGAGGATATGAAGGTTGCAGAGAAGCTAAATGAGTTCTTTGCATCTGTCTTAACAGCAGAGGATACTGAGCATATACCTTTTCCTGAACCAGGCTTTTTGGGGACGGAGGCTAAAGAACTGAGTCAGATAGAAATGACAAGAGTTATAAAGTGTGGAAAAATTGAAAACTAGCAAATCCCCAGGGCCAGACAGCATGCATCCAAGAGTCCTTAAAGAACTCAACTGTGAAATTGCTGACCTCCTTGCTAAAATATATAACTTATCCCTACAATCAGGCTCTGTACCAGAGGACTAGAAAGTAGCAAATGTAACACTGATTTTCAAAAAGGGATCCAGGGGCAATCCGGGAAATTACAGGCCAGTTAGCTTAATATCCGTTCCAGGGAAATTGATGGAAAGTATCCTCAAGGATAAAATTATGAAGCAATAGAAGAACAGGCTCTGCTGGGAGAGAACCAGCATGACTTCAATCAAT
The DNA here is from genome assembly GCF_027244095.1 of Hemicordylus capensis. Taxonomy (NCBI): domain Eukaryota; kingdom Metazoa; phylum Chordata; class Lepidosauria; order Squamata; family Cordylidae; genus Hemicordylus; species Hemicordylus capensis. Next base: position 189,700,544 of record NC_069659.1, on the reverse strand, counting down.
CAAGCTTTATTACGGTCAGACCAGCATAAAATGAAACATTAAATGAAAGTAATTCTGGAGAAAAGTTACATGTTAACAGAGGTGATTGCAAATATGATGATAGCTATTATAAAAGGGCTAAAATTTAAAATAATTACAATTTAAAAGGAGACAAGCTACTAAAAGGAAACAAGCTACTAAAAGACTATAACTGCTAAAAAATTCTTTCCCATAATAAAATGCACAGAAAAGATAGAAGGGGAATTTAAATAGTCGTAGTAATACTATAGAATAAAGTTGGAAATGATTCCATATGTGGTTGAAATCTAGAATTAAAATTTAAAATGGTTAAAACTATAATGGTTACCATAAGTTGGACTATTACTAAAAATGGTAACGTTATACGGAATTACACTGAATGATAAAATACACTAAAATACGCTAAGTGGTGAAGTTACACTGCATTAATCTAATAAAATATTATGCATTGCCATGGGGCAATTAATAAGGTACGAGGACTATGGAGGCAAGTGGAGGCTCAAATTAGGGGGAGCCCATCAGCTATCATCTTTTGCTGGATGCCAATCGCAGTCGCACAGAACTTCTGCAAAGGTAAATCTTGCCTCACCAACCTTTTGGATTTATTTGAGTGTCAACAAGTATGTGGATCAAGGTGATCCAGTTGACATAGTATACCTGGACTTCCAAAAAGCAAAGTTTCTTATCAAAGACACTTGAGAAAACTTAGCAGTCATGGGATAAGGGGACAAGTACATGTGTGGATTGCTAACTGGTTGAAGGAAAGGAAACTGAGGGTGGGTATAAATGGAGAGTTTTCACAATGGAGGGAAGTAAGAAATGGGTCCCACAAGGATCTGGGGACCAGTGCTATTTAATTCATTCATAAATGATCTAGATGTTGGGGTAAGCATTGAGGTGGTTAAATTTGCAGACTATTTAGGGTAGTGAAATCCACAACAGATTGTGAGGAGCTCCAAAAGGATCTCTCCAAACTGGGGGAGTGGGTGACAAAATGGCAAATTCAGTTGTGTTGGCAAGTGTAAAGTGATGCATATTGGGACGAAAAACCCCAACTTGAAGTATATGCTGATGGGATCTGAGGTGTCGGTGACTGACCAAGAGAGGGATCTTGGGGTCATGGTGGACAGCTTGTTGAAAGTGTCAACTCAATGTGGACACAATGTTGACACAATGTTGGCACCTGTGAAAAAGGCCAATTCCATGCTAGGGATCATTAGGAATGGAACTGAAAATAAAACTGCTAATATTATAATGCCCTTATACAAAACTATGGTGTGGCCATACTTGGAGAACTGCAAACATCTCTGGTCACCACATCTAAAGAAGGACATTGTAGAACTGGAATAGGTGCAGAAGAGGGCAACCAAGATGATCGGGGCCTGGAGCACCTTCCTTATGAAGCAAGGTTAAAACACCTGGGGCTTTTTAGTTTAGAAAAAAGACGACTGAGGGGAGACATGATAAAGGTCTATAAAATCATGCATGATGTGGAGAAAGTGGATAGAGAGAAATTTTTCTCCCTCTCACATAACACTAGAACCAGGGGTCATCCCATGAAATTGATTGCCAGGAAATTTAGGACCAACCAACAGAAGTACTGTTTCACACAACGTATAATCAACTTGTGAATTCTCTGCCACAAGATATGGTGACAACCAACTACCTGGATGGCTTTAAGAGAGTTTTGGATAACTTCATGGAGGAGAGGTCTACCAACAGCTACTTGTTGGGGAGCTATAGGCCACCTCTAGCCTCAGAAGCAAGATGCCTCTGAATACTATTTGCAGAGGAGTAACAGCAGGAGAGAGGGCATGCCTTCAGCTCCTGCCTGTAGACTCCCAGTGGCATCCAGTAGACCACTGTATGAAACAGGATGCTAGACTAGATGGGCCTTGGGTCTGATCTGGCAGGGCTGTTTTTATTTTCTCTTATGTTCTGTTATGTGATAACAGTGTGTGTGTGGTGCATGCACTTGTATCTATAGTGGCACACAACATGAGCGCGCACATTGCCTTAATACTGTAGTCCAGTACAAAACTCATTCCACACATGGATTAAAAGAAAATTAGAGGGAACACTGTCTGGAAGCAGTGGTTTTCCTCCAAAGCTTGCTGGGGTCAATGATGGACTGGACAGAAGTCCATCGTTGTTTCAATTTTGAAACAAATTGAACCTCAGTCTGAAGAAGGCAGAGATGTTGGTGGTTCCTAGGTGATCCAGGAATGGGTGATTCTCCTATTCTGGATGGGGTTCCAGTCCCCCAAAGGATCATTTGCACAGTTTGCGGCTCCTTCTTGAGCTAGCTTTGCTCCTAAAATTCAAGATGGCTATCATAGACAGAAGTGGTTTTTGTTTTGTTTTTTACCAACTTTAGCTTGTTTCCTAGAAAATGGTGCCTCTGCTGTTGCAATTCCTGCTCAAGTAACCTCTAGGCTGGACTATTGTAATGCAATCAGCATAGTGCTATGTTTGAAGACAGTTTAGAAACTTCAGTTAGTTAAAAATGCAATAGTGAGCCAATGGGAGCGTATAACATCTCCCTTAAGTGAATTGGAGGCTATTCTCACGAGCAGCAGGAACCAGGCTAAGGGAGCCCAGCCTGGTTCCTGCTGCTCATGTACAGCAAGGGGAGTCATGCAGCTCCCGGCGGTAGCTTGGCAGCAAGCCCACTTATGAAGCCTGCTGCTTAACCCAGTTTTCAGGTTAAAAGATCATGAGGTTAAAAGATCACAAGCATTTCAGGTTAAAAGATCACAAGCAGCCTTGGGAGGGTTAGCGGGGGGGAGGGCTTAGCCCGCTCTCCCCACACACAAGCAGGCAGTCTGCTCCGGGCGGCCGAAGCAGCTGCCCACACGACTGCCAGCTCCATTACGGAGCTGGCGGGGGCTGGGAGGAGGAACAGACAAAAGAGTCAATATAGAAGTTGAAAATGAATCAATCTCCAGGACCAGATGGCTTTTCCACAGCATATTATTGGACTCTGCAAGACATTTTAATAAAACCATTGACTCCGGTAATGAATGAAATACAACATACATTACCCACATCATGGCAGGAGGCTTTTATATCTTTGATTTACAAAGAAGGGAATGATCCAACATGTCCGGAGTCCTGTTTCTTAATTGAATGTGGATTACAAACTTTTTATGGCTATTTTGGCAGGTAGGCTAAAGAATTTTATTGCAGATATAATTCATTTTGATCAGACAGGATTTGTGCCGAAGATGTTGTGAGCTGGCTGGCTCGCCCCTCCCAACTAGTAGTCCAGAGACTACTCTTCCCAGTTAGACTTCCGAGATCCTGTGCAGACGGAAGGACCGGGGGGGCGGGGGAGGAACACATTCCCAACACAAGACTACAGTTTAAAAGCTTTATTGAAGGCTAATGATTATACTAAAACAATTAGTATAAGCAGATCAGTCAGATGTTTCCGAGTGCAGGGTTCTCAGTAACAGTTAAAATCATTCAGCCTCACTAGAGATAGCTACCAGCTAAAGGCAATTCCTGCTCTGAGTAACCATGGAAAACACATTCCTCTAGTCCAGGCAAACGGCCAAAACTCAGTCTTATCTCTTCTGCAGAGGCAGGAGCAGACATCCCCCTTTGATAGGGTTGACCAGGAGCGTAACAACAATTGGGCAAGGGGAGACAGTTGTCTGGGGGCCCCACTGCCTGGAGGGGCCCCCCAGAGGCACCTCACGTGACTCCCCATTGCCCCCTGCCCAGCCCCAAGGCCCCTCAGCCACTTGCCCTGTTCGCTGTCTCTCATGCTTGTTCTCCTGGCCCGCAATGGAAGCAGCAGACAAGCTGCAAAGAGCTCCTTTTCTCCCGCCTCTCAGCTGATCGGCGGGTGGGCGGGGCTTCCACGGAGGCCTCCTGTAGGCCTCTGTGAAGCCTGAACTCCAGTAGGGCCCAAGCCAGCCAGGAAGGAGGAGGCAGCCAGAGTGGCCACCACTGGTCTCTAGTGATGTGCATGGTCTGGAGCAGTCCGGACCAGCACCAAAGGGGAGCCTATCTTTTAGGGCGGGGAGGGTTTGTTTACCCCTCCCGCGCCTCTTTGCCCCCGCCAGTGGCTGTAATCTACTGTAAAATTGGGGCGCTGGAAACCAGCCGCCCCAGCCGCCGCCGCTTCCGCCGCCCCCCCCGTGAGCAGATTAGAGAAAAAAAGGCTACTGCCTACAAGGAAAGGCTACTGCCGCCCTGCCGCCCCCCCACCCGCCACCCGCCACCCCCCCACGAGTGCTCACCAAGTTAGAAGAACTTAGAGAGGAGCTCGCGAACAGAGCTCCTCTCTTATCGAAGCCTCCGGCCCAACCGGGGCCTTGGGCGTGTGCGCACGCGCGCTAGAGCTCTTTATCCTATAGAGCTTTTGCCGGAGGCCCGGTCTACCCGCCGGGAAGAAGCCGGGTAGACCGGGCCTCCGATCGCCGGAGGCCCGGTCTACCCGGCTTCCTCCCGGCGGGTAGACCGGGCCTCCGGCGATTGGAGGCCCGGTCTACCCGGCTTCTTCCCGGCGGGTAGACCGGGCCTCCGGCAAAAGCTCTATAGGATAAAGAGCTCTAGCGCGCGTGCGCACGCGCCCAAGGCCCCAGTTGGGCCGGAGGCTTCGATAAGAGAGGAGCTCTGTTCGCGAGCTCCTCTCTAAGTTCTTCTAACTTGGTGAGCACTCGTGGGGGGGTGGCGGTTGGCGGGTGGGGGGGGCGGCAGGGCGGCAGTAGCCTTTCCTTGTAGGCAGTAGCCTTTTTTTCTCTAATCTGCTCGCGGGGGGGGGCGCGGCGGAGGCTGGGGCGGCTGGTTTCCAGCGCCCCAATTTTACAGTAGATTACGGCCACTGGCGGGGGCAAAGAGGCGCGGGAGGGGTAAACAAGCCCTCCCGCCCTTAAAGCAATACCCCCCCACCCGGACCCGGACCAACCAGGGCAGAACCGGTCCGGCAGTTCGGCCATTCTATAGAATGGCCGCCGGACTGGTTCGGACACACGCCTACTGGTCTCTGCAGCAGAAGACCCCTTGCTGCCAGGTAGAGTGTGAACTCCTTTTTGTGGTTACCTCCCCCCCCCGCGGATATATAGGCATCTGCTTGCCATAGGGCTTTGATATGGGCGGGGGGAGGGACTGAGAAGTCTCTGAATATTTATTTTTAAACAGCTTGGAAAATTTGCTGGCTTAAAAAAAACTGTCTAAAAAGTCCTATAAGTGGCTTGTTTCATGGCAAAAAATTACAAAAACTTCTGGAAGAAACAGTATTATATTTATTTTATTCATTCATTCATTCATTTATAAATGCACTTATGTTCAAGTTGTTTTGCAACCCAGAAGGTCTGAGTGAGAACTGTGAAGCATGTCTTGTGCTTTTATTTTATTTTATTTTTCTTGTGTGTGAACTGCTCCCCAATAACTTGCAGGGACTTCAGGGTAAATCTCGCCAACATGTGAATGCAGCACCTCTATTCCAGAGGAGATGTGTGTTAAAGGGCTTTAAAAGCCTCTTGTGAAAAACCTCCTGGAATCGAACTTGACTGAATTTGTTCAGAATTCTGAGAAAACAAACATAGGCTCACCCTGCATGGTTGAAAGTCTCCTTTGCTAATCTGCAGCGAGGGGGCCATTTTAATCATTCATCTTTCTAGTGTGTTCTAGGCATTAAAAGTAAAACAAATGTATAGTACTCAATGTATATCACTATATATTGTGACGTGTGTGTGTGTATTCAGTGAAATTTATTTCCAGGCAGCATACTTATTTTGGAATATCAGACTTAAATCCTTGGGGGCCTGGGGTGTGCGAAGGCCCTGGACTTTGAGGGGGGGGGCATTTTAAAATCTCGTCTCTGGTCCCATTCCAACCTTGCTACGCCCCTGGGGTTGACATCCATTCCCTGGGAGAACATGTCATCCTGGCTTGCTTGTTCCTTCTTCCCTGCTTGTTCTGCCCCATGGGAGAGGTGTGCCCCCTTTTATGACTTCTCCTCAGCCTCCTTGTCATATCTCAAATCAAAGACAGCCACATCAATTCTTTCTATGTCTCCATCCTTAATGTAAACAATCTCTGGTCTCCCATCCTTGCATGGTGGGTCCAGGCCTGACTTGTTTACTGAATCCAGATGGAAACAATCATGTTTGTGCCCAGCTTTGACCAGCCTGTGGTCCCTTCTCCAAGCTTGGTTGGCACCTTTTCGTTCCAAGAAATGTTATTAAAAGATAGCATGTAGGAATGTTATTAGGAGTCAGCAGGTAGAGCAATTCAGCAGTTATTGTGTAAACATAGTTACGTACCCCATAATAGGTAGGTACTGATAATCTAAAATGTGGTTTCCTAAGACCTTCTTAATATGATTAACATAGCAAGTTTCAAGCTTGTTCTCATGACTGGCACAGTTTATGCATAGCACAATGCATAAACAAACTCCAAGGCAGAACAGGGTAAATTTCCCTTCTCATCAGACTCTGACTACAGCAAAAACAATTCCATTCAATTACTCTGGCTCACAGAACCAAAGTTTACACTTCAGTTTCTTGCAAACCAGCCATTTTAGACACAGGCCTGAGCTTTACCTTTACATAAAACTCTGCTGATGGTCCCAATTCCAGAGTGCTCACCACAAAGAGATATATGAAAGGCAATATAAGATATATTCTGAATAGGGTTGTGCATGGAACCAGCTGGTCCAGTTTGGTTTGAGTCCAGACCGGACCTGAACCAGACTGGGCCAGTTCGGTCCGGCACCCCCTCAAACCTGCCCCCCCAGTTCGGTCTGGGCAGAGGCTTTCGCGAACACACACACACACTTACTTAATCCCTTTGGGGGAGTTGTTGGAGGAGATGTGTGTGTGGGTCCACAGAGTTTCCCCCTCCCCACCTCAGCCTCCCTTCATGCCTATACCAGCCGTTCGGCCAGCTCTCTGGCCCGTTCGGGCCTTCCCCCTCCAGTGCAGTGACCATTTTGGAAGCTGCCCCACCTGCACAATTGGCCTCTGTATGGCTGCCGCACCGGAGGGGGAAGGCCCAAATGGGCCAAAGAGCTGGCCAAACGACTGGTATAAGCATGAAGGGAGGCCGGGGTCGGACCAAACATTGGATGCTTTCCAATCCTCTGGTACAGAGACTGATTGCAGGGATGGTTCAGTTCGACCAGTTCAACGTCGAACCTGTTTGCACATCCCTAATTGCTACAGGCTTGTAATGTTTACAAAGTTACGGACAGGCTCAAAAATATAAAGACGATGGGAGATGGGAATATTCAATCAAGATTGTGAACTTTCATACAATACATATAAGAAAAGGCGGGATTTTTAAAATGGCAGGATTGTTAAGGTGGGATTGTTAAAAAGTAGGAAGGAGGCTGGAAGGAGAGGAACTGAAGGCAGGGAGGAAAAAGCATAGTGAATAGCAGACAAAATCAGTTCCAAGTTCAGGGGACTGTGAGGTAAACATTGCTAACACTGGTGAGAAGCTTTGAATCAGGGATGTAATCGGGAGGAGAGCTGGTCTTGTGGTAGTAAGGATGACTTGTCTCCTTTACTAAGCAGGGTCCACCCTGGTTCCCATTTGAATGGGAGACGACATGTGAGCACAGTAAGATATTCCCCTTAGGGGATGGGGCCACTCTGGGAAGAGCACCTACATGCTTGCAGGTTCCAAGTTCCCTCTCTGGCATCTCCTAGATAGGGCTGAGAGAGACTCTGCCTGTAACTTTGGAGAAGCTGCTGCCAGTCTGTGTTATATGGACCAATGGTCTGACTCAGTATACTGCAGTTTCCTATGTTCCTATGTAATGAGCAACAGTATCACAGGTATGGTGGTAATGATGCAAAGGAAGACCAAATGTTGCAGTGGGTACAAAATAGACATCCGTAAAAACACCAGGTAAATTCTGCTCATGAAATCAGTATCTGAGGCAAAGGCCTTCCAAAACAGTCATTCAATGCATGGGGGAATCCCTCCCCATCAGCGTCCATGTGTACACTCACAAATACTCATGGACAAGAAACAACATGAGGCCATTTCACATGTTTAGATCATTTACTGAAAATGTCTTGTACATTTTTTTACACTTGGCTATGCTAGAGGATGGTCATATCCAGCCTTGGGGCATAATTAGAAACCCTCCTCCTGTCATTCTCCAGAATAGGATGAAAATTAATTCTTGTACAATGTGCTCTGTGCGCACCAGAGAAAGTTGACCCTATCTATTTACATGCAGCATGGGGGCCTGCTATCACGCTCAAAGCAGCAAGCAGTTTCCCTTATCTTGAAATGGCCCTCATTTGTTATTTCTTGCTGAATGCACCCACCCCCATTATTTCCATGATTCCTTGTAATAATAGACCTTACCCTAATGAAACCTGCATTATGAGAAGGTTACAGTTCTGCCCCACAGGCAATTAATTCTGTGCTTTCTTATTACTACATATGTAATTGTATAATTGATTTTAAAACTTACTTTTGTGACCCCCAAATTGTAAAGTATGTAACTCATTAAAGGAAAGAAATTTAATTAATATATCTATTAAATAGGTGTGGTGGAAAAGGAAACTGACAATAAAAAGCTAGATCTGTTGTACATTTAAACATGTGAAAATAACAGTTATGGTGCTTCCAGCAGTATTGTCCCTCTTTAGGATATAGTATAATTATATCATTCAGGAATGATTGCTAAATAGTTATGGCCAGACAGAGCACAGATTTCTGAGGAATTCATTTTTCTAAAGTGTTTTAAATTTAGACCAATATGTGGTGAAAGAATTGCCAATTTAGACCTACATGGTATATGTAGTGCAGAAATCGCCACTGTGCCCCTTTCAATGTTCACCATAGTATTATCTCAGCACGATATTCTGCAAGTCCTTTGCCGTGTATGTACAACTTGGTCCTGTGAATGAACCTGCAAATGTCTTGTTAACCAAGCAAGCCCTGTATGGATTTCAAAACATTGCAGTGCACATGTACATCTACTAACAAATGGCTGCTAGATATGTCAGTTTGTGCAATAGAAACAGTTGTGTAAATCTGTTCTAGTCTTCTGAGCTTAAACACAACAGGCCTATTTTAAAGAGGAAAGAGAAATAACTTCCTCACGGATTGCAAGGAAGAATAGCTTAAGTCTAGGTACAGAAGCAATAAAAGGCCTGGGATATTTGTTAAGAGAACAAAGCAAAGTTGATATTTGTCCCCATCAAACATTTGAGAGCCCAAGATTTCATTCATAATTGTTAATATTTTAGTCTTACCTTTTACATGTTTTAAATTTAACCACTTTAGTATTCAAACACAGAGTCACTGACACATTTTAAATGAATATGCCCATATTGGATTGGATTTGTGAGATGAGTTGAGGAAAAGGCAGTTGTGTAATTTGCACACAAGGCAGTCAGAAATTGATCTAAACCAACCCTTTAACTTTCTAACTGGTTTAAATGGGGAAAAGACCACTGGATAATTACATCATTTAGCACATTGATTGTCTAAAAGTCAGTTTTAATGATTTCAGAAATAGAGGGCATTGTACTCTCCTCATTTTTAAAGAAAGGTTCTGAGGCATAAATAGTGATTTTTTCAAAGGAGACAATATGGAAGGGCCAAGGAAAACAAAAGTTTCATTACAGCAAACAAGGCTTATTTCACAAAAGTAAAGCAAAGCAAAACCAAATCAATGGGATACAATTAAAAGATCCACTTATTTCCCTTTATAATGAGAGAGAGAGAGAGAGAGAGAGAGAGAGAGAGAGAGAGAGAGAGAATAAATGATCCCTTTGTAGTTAAAATGAATGCAAAATTAACTGAACGGTTCTGCCATTAGTCTAAGCTTTGTGTGGCTCAGTATCCCATGCAGCTATATGTGCCTGTACATGTTTGTCTGAGTGACTGCACGTCTTTACATGTGGCATGCTTCTGTGTGTGTTGGTATGTGCTGTGCTTCTGTGTGCTGCTGCTTGTGCTTCTGTGTGAAGTGTTGCTGCTCAAGTTTACATGTAAAATGTTATAACTTATTGCTACATGTGGCATGAGTCTAATCATATTTGCTCATTTCTGCAGGAGTCTGTGTGTTTTTGAGAGAGAAAAGAGTTGCTTCAATGACTTTGCTTTGTTGGCATTACTAGCACTAGTGGCATAAGCCCCCAATGTTGGTTTGGCTGCGTGCCCGAAGCATCTTCTCTGCCTATCTACCCCCTATAACCTCCTTTTTGGACAAAATAGGAGGCAATGGTGAAGGTACCAACACCTGGCTGGATGAGGATGAAGATGTTAGCCAGCTGCAGTTGTATCCATCTAAGTTATTAGTACAATAGCAGGATAGGATCAATGGTTGGGGACAGGGCATAAGTTCTATTTGGCAAGGGGAGGCAAATGCCTCTAGGCCCACAGGTCCTGGAGGGCCCCCCAAGGGCCCTTAGCCAGTCCCCCTTGCCTTGCCTGCTGGCCCCCTCTCCTGCTAGCCCTCCTGCTCTGGCCAGGGGAGTGAAGCAGCCTGTAAGCTGCTGCAGCCCCTTCAGTCTCCACCTCTGAGCTGTTCAGAGGGAGGGCGGGGCTTCCAGAGAGGCCTTCATGCAGGCCTCCCTGAAGCCTGAATTCAAGTGCTGGCAGGCAGGCAGCAAGGAAAGAAGGAAGGAAGGAAGGAAGCAGGGTGGCCAGCACTGGCCGCCCTTGCCCACCACAGCTCTGCTCAGCTTTTGACTCCTCAGGCTTGGAGGTAGGACGTGATGGAGGTAGGATGGAGGTCGGATGTGATTTATTTTTTGTGGTTATCCCGCCCCTGGATATTTTGGGATTGCTTGCCATAGAGCTTTAATATAAGAGTGTGTGTGTAGGGCAGATTGAAATGTCTCTGGATATTTAATTCAGAGAGTGAGAGATTTGCTAGTTTTGATTATTTTTTTATTTAAAAAAACCTATTTTTAAAAAAGTAGTTCCACCTCAATATGGAAGAATCTGCCCTTTGCCTTCATGAAAAACAACAACCAGCCCCAGCCTTTAGATCACCTGGAATGACTGGGCATAGGGCTTTGGTTTTGAACAGAGAGATGTGGGAGGAATGAATATGTATATTTAAATTACGTATACCTATAGCTCCTTTCCGCAAGCACTTTTCTCTCAGGTCATCACATTTCCCATATCAAAATTTGAGCAGAAAAGTCCCTAGGGGCATAGACTGCATGGGAGCGGGCAGGGTGTGATTAGCACCTCCACCCATATATCCATTTTGCTCTAAAAGCTTTATATAGGGGCAGACCTATTGCTGTCCAACCTGTCTTAATTCTGAGTTTCTCTTAAAATAATGTTGCCTCTGCTCTTTTGGGTTTACTTTTTTTAAAAGCTAAAGATCTGAGAAAAATGAGGCACAATCACCCACCATACATATGCAACCAGAAAAACTTGTATCTTAGCACAGTAAGTCTCGGGAAGCATTTCATGAATAATGCCCACTGTTTAACTTTGGGTAGGGAGGCATACACTAGGTTACAATTGTAGGATCTCACCAATCTTCCTAACAATTAGGGAAAACCTACCCCACCACTACGTCTGATTTTCTTCCTCATATTTCTGAGGCTTCACATTTCAGGCCCTACCACCAGATTTGCCAAATTTGGTCTTGTCTTTCAAGAGTTGGCAGCCTGAGACTTCACCTGTCTCTTGAACTCTTGAATCTTAGGTTTTGGGATGCCTATTGGCTGAGTCTGCACAAAATCTAGGGGTGACTTTCACACCAGGGTACCAATGGAAAGTGAGGGGATCTTTCTGAGCTTCTGAGGGAACACACTTGTTTCCTGAGAGCCAAGAGCTTCTTGCACTGAGCACACACCCATGAATTCTGCATATCAAGCAGATGGCCATATATGCAACACTCTATGCAATACACTGGGAAGTGTCCCCTCCCCTGTTGGCTTTCTACCTTTGTAACTAGTTTTGTTGGTTGTTTAGAGTATATGGGGATTGTTTATTTGAAAATTAGGTCTTACCTGAAGTTGTCAGCTAAGTTAAGCTTTCTCTTCAAATAAATTTAAAAAGAGGGGGTAGTACTTAGCTTCTCTTCTCACTGGGGTCCTTTGTGATCAAGAGGGACTTCTCCTGAGTTTCCCTCCACACTTCCCCACTAAATTCCATGCAAACTCCTGTTCGCTAATCTCCCCCAGCCTGCTCCATTTATTTAGACTCCAAACTGAGGCAAACATTCTCAACAGGTATGTGGCCCCTCCTACAAGCTGTGACATACCTCACCCCTAGCTAGCTCCACCCACTCTCTCTAGGCAAAAAATAAGCTGAAACTGAAAAACCATATAGCCACGAAGAAGCCCTGGCCAAAAACAACAACAAAAAATAGACAGCACTGGAACATCTCCCCTAAAAAATATCAGTGATGCAGGGCCAGTGGTGGCAAGGTTCTGGTATCTCAGTGCAGCCCGTGTCACATCAAACTGTGATGAGAGCTGAGGGAAGAGGAGAGTGAGGAGCTGAACTGGAAGTTCTTGGAGGAAGATCAGGCCAGCTGGGAACTCTGTGGAGATGAGTAGGAGGCTTCAGAGCAAGGACATTCATTCATCCTTACCTTACACAAAGTTCATTGGAGAAATAGACAACTAGTGGGTGCACCAAGCAAGGAGATCCCCTCTCTTGCCATTGGTAGATTGAAAGTGACCCCTAGATTTTGTGCAGACCCAGCCAATAGGCATCCCAAAACCTAAGATTCAAGAGTTCAAGAGACAGGTGAGGTCTCAGGCTGCCAACTCTTGAAAGACAAGACCAAATTGGGCAAATCTGGTGGTAGGGCCTGAAATGTGAAGCCTCAGAAACATGAGGAAGAAAATCAGAGGTAGTGGTGGGGTTTTCCCTAATTATTAGGGAGATTGGTGAGATCCCCCCCCCCCCGCCACACACATACACATTTTTCTGTGGACCCACTGAAAATTCAGGGGGAAACTGTTTTTTGTTTTTTTAAATATAACTCTTTTAGAATGGTGAATGAAATTCTTTTTAAAGTAGTCTTTTAAAAGAATACTGTTAAAACTAATCACACTGCAGCAAAACACTTTTATCCAAGTGCTACTTCATTTGTCTGGATTATTAACCCACACCCCCTAACATTGAACTGATAAAAGTAGTAACACTACTGGATGAAGCCGGGTGGTGGTGGGGAGCTCTAATCAGTCCTAGGAGGCAGAGTAGACATTGTAATCTAAAAGCATGCCACAAGGATAAATAAATAAATCCCACGCAGAACAGATCATTCCAGGTGACAAAAGCAGGTGAGCCAAGACACAGACTATAAGGCAAGTCAAAAACACATACACACTAAATTACCTCCTGATCTTCCATTGATAGAAAAATGACTACCCAGAGTTGAATGTATGTGCACTACAAGGTTTAACACTCATGTTTTATATGTACATTATTAGGCCTCCTAGTATTCAGTAGGATGCAGTCACAAAACCATCTACTATGAGAGCTCATAGTAACAGTTGATAAATCATATAATCCAGAAAGTATTTTCAAGCTATTTATTCACATATTTTGAGAAAAGAGGCTCTAGTATTTGCCTTTAAGAATTAATTACCAATCTGATTTTTGGAAGTATGTAAAAAAAAAAGTCGAAGATAAACATTGCTGAAAACGCATGCATTCAGCAGCTGAAATAAGCGTGCAAACAGAAAATACCAATTTGCAAGGCCAAATGTAACATAGGAGCACCACAAAAAAAGGATGTTCCCCTATAAAGATCTGTGGAAATAAAATATCGGTTCAGAATCACACACACAACAAGCACCTACAGAGCAATCCACACACACACTAACCAAAGGGCAGCTGCTCAACTAACCTCATTCTGTTCCTTAGACTGAGCAAGACTTCTAGCTAGGAGGAAGCCGTGAGGTGAAAGGTGTCAGCAGCTCATTTGCTTTATGCCATTGACAAGATATACACTTTCAAGAACTTCCCACCTCATGCCCCCAAAGGACCAAGTAGACAACAGCCCCTTGGAAATGTGCTCTCTGTGTGTAATCCATTTTACTCAAACACACACCAAATAAATTGGAGATCAATGCACCAAACTGCCTTGAGAAAATTTAAAGCCCTGAATGGGTATCCGGCAGGGGCATAGCAAGGTTGGAGGGGGCCCAGAGACAAGATTTTAAAATGGGCCCCTCGCTGATATACACACACAAACACACTTGACAATATATAGTGCACTCACACTCACATTCGCATTATGAATACGGTGAATATCTAGTTCACATGGAATCTAGTTTTTTTACTCTCAGCTCCTGTCTACATTGACTGAATTTGGCCCGAGTTGCCTTGATTTCTCCAACCCAATGGATTAGGAAGGGCAGGGCGGAGTCCTCAGACTTGGTCCCCAGAAGCTGCTGGACTACGACACCCATTGCCCATACACACTTTGGGGACTCAGGCCCCAGGGTTGAGAATCCCTGCATTGGAGACTCCAGTTTCCAAGGCTATCCTGCCAAGGGCAGAAATTAAGGTCCTGGGAGGGGGAGGGGAGCAAGACAGAATAGCAGAAAGAACAACATTACTCTCCTTTCTTGAATGCCTAGAGAGGCAGGAGTATCCATCTGGGATCTAAAGAGAGCAGCAGCTGCCAGCCCCTTTCCCTCCGAGGCTGTGAACTGCTCTCCTCGAGGTGAGGTGAGGCGTTCAGTCATCACCTTGTTAAACTTCTGGACAGGGCGACCACCCAAGTGTCCTTCCTTCAGAAGGGGCTGAACAGGGCAGCTGCGCATCAGCAGAAGGAGGACCCCATCCCTCAGGCCAAGGCCCCCAGGCAGCAGCAGCAGAAGGGGAGATGACTGTTAGGAGGCAAAGCTCTCTTTGTCATGGCACCTGAAGACTGCGAAGTGGGCAGGGAGGAAAAGCCTTGGGGGAGGTGCTTTGCCCGAGAGACTCTGGGGGAAGGGGAAGGGAGACTCACTCTCTCACACACACACCACTTTGATCTGTAGCGTGCAACTGGCAAGCTCGCCTACGGACCCCCACTTCTGTGCAGATTCATCCCCCTGCCCTGCTCATGCTTTAAAAAGAAGAAGAAGAAGAAGAAGAAGAAGAAGAAGAAGAAGCCAGGATTTAAGATTTAAAAACTGAGCGTCACTGGGGCTCAAGCCTGCCTTCCTGGGAGATGCACGCTGTGGTGGCAGCGGGTTGCGGTTCCTCCTTGGCACTCTGCACACACCAGGGATGTCACTGCAAGTGCAGAAGGGCAGACGCTCTAGGGGACAGGACGACCCCCACGGCCAGCCCCACTGCCAAAGAAGCCGAGAAGTACCGGTGCTTCGTCCCTGCGGCCCCCCTCCACCGCTGCACACCCTCCTAGGCACTCTTTCCTTGTAACTCGTGCACATGCAAGGGCTGGGAGGGACCCTCCAAACAAGCCCGGGGCCCGAATAAGACACAGCGAAATGGCAACCAAGCGTGCACTCCACTAAGCCCCACCGAGTTCGACAGGACTTGCCGCCGCACAAAAAACCTACGCAGGTTTATTCAGAGGCAGCAGCAGCAGCAAGTCCCCACTGGGTTCACTGGGGCTGACTCTCTCTCCCGGGTAAGAGCGCGCAGCAGAGGATGGCAGCCTCCATCCGCTCGCGCTCCAAGTCTGTCTGCACGCGGAGGGCTGCCTGCCTGGACGGCTCCCTCGCCCGCCGCTGCTCTCGTGGCTGACCTGCTGCTCCCTAACAAATGCAGCCCTTGTCTGGCCCAAGCCAAGCTGTTCGCCTCAAGGGCGCCCAAGGGAGCTGCTGCAACACGCGTTTGGTTTCTGTGGAGGCAGACCACGCGGGGGAGGGGGCGCGCTTACGAACACGTGAACGTGGGGAGGGGGGCAGGGCCCCCTCAGAGGCCAGGGCCCCTAGACAGCTGCCTCCCCTTGCCCGATCATAGTTACGCCCCTGGTATCCGGGGTGTCAGAGGACAAGAGAAAAAGAGACCAAGACCCCAAACTATTGTACAGAGATCTTTCTGCTAAACTATCTGAGTTCTGAACAAGGGAACAGAAAGGAGAGCTGCCAGGTAGCTACAGGCAAAAGTGAATGCCTCCTCCCTAACTTCCTTTTACCATATCTTCTAAAAGAAAACACATGGAGAAGTGGGGGCCGTTTATAGTAAAGAATAGGGAGGACCCTGCAGCTTAGTTTTAATTAGCTTGATCAGGGTGGGGGGAAGGGGAAAATACAGAGAAGGGAAGAAGAGTCACTGTTTTCTATTCTGATTCAAAATAATGTTGAATTTCCATTTCCACACCTGGGAGTGAGCCCCACTGAACACAATGGGACTGACTTCTAAAACAACACCTAAAGGATCTGGCTGAAAGGCAGGCAGAGATAGAGCTACGTGAGAACTGGAAGGAATCCTTCTTTTGTACTGGACTGTAGGTTGCCATTAGCTCTCCGAGCAGCCCCATCATCCATATTTAGGATAAGACCATTTGGAAAATAAACGGAGGAGGAACTGTTGAGGATTTTTTTTTTTTTTTTACAATACATGCTTTCCCTAGCAAACTACCAAAGCAAGCAGATGAGGGTAATTCCATAGGTCTTTTTATTCTATAATTGCGAGTGCTTTGTTCTCTCACGTGTTTGTGCTGGTGTCATGTGCAGGGGCAGCTGGGAGATGCCCCACTGGCGTGCAAAGGTATCTGGGAGGAGCAACGGGATTACAGAAGTGGTGGTGAGTGGGAGGAGGAGCAGGTACTGTATAGATCTGCTCTCCTCCTTGTTTAAGGGGCTGTGGAAGCCCTAGTTTTTAAAGGGATTATCCCAGTGATTCAGATGCCGAATCACGTTGTGGCACATCCCTAGAAGGAGGTGGCCTATAGCCATCAGGAGACTAGTAGCCCTTGATAGACCTGATAAGACTTAAATAACTTTCGACCAGTTTCAAACCTCCCCTTCTTGGGCAAGGTGTTGGAGAGCGTTGTGGCATATCAGCTCCAGGCAGTCCTGGATCAATCTGATTATTTAGATCCTTTCCAGTCTGGCTTCCGACCTGCATATGGAACGGAAACTGCTTTGGTCACCCTGGTGGATGACCTACACTGGACAATAGACAGAGGGGCTGTGACTCATATTGATCATCCTGGACCTCTCAGTGGCTGAGATGTCTCTCTGGGTTGGAACTTGGGGACACAGTTATATGGTGGCTCCGCTCCTACCTGGAAGGTCGTACTCGGAAGGTGGTGCTGGTGGATGCCTGCTCCACCCTTTGGCCTATAGGGTGCCACAAGGATCTATTCTGTCCCCCATGCTATTTAACATTTACATTAAGCCCCTGGGAGAGGTCATCTGTAGGTATGGGCTGCAGCGCCATCAATATGCCGATGACACCCCGCTCTACCTGTCTTTTACGTCAGCAGACACCAGGGAGGCAGTGGATACTTTGAACCGGGGCTTGGAGGCTGTTCTGGACTCGATGGAGACAAACAAGCTGAAACTTAATCCAGATAAGACAGAAGTGCTCTGGGTTGGTAGAACTGATCATCTGAGTAGTGAGGTAAATCTGGTCTTGGATGGGGTCACACTCCCTCTGAAAGACAAAGTCCGCAGCTAGGGGGTGCTTCTGAACTCGACGTTGTCCTTGGAGGTGCAGGTGGCAGCGGTGTGCAGAAGCGCCTTTTACCAACTGTGGCCGCTACACCAGCTTACTTGGAGAAATTGGACCTGACCTCAGTCACTCGTGCGTTGGTAACATCCAGATTGGACTACTGCTGCCCTTGGTCCAGAATGCTGCTGCAAGAATGCTCGTGGGCACAAATCACTTCATGAGTATCATACCCATCCTACGGCAGCTTCAATGGTTACCGGTCTGCTTCCAGGCTAAATTCAAGGTGCTGGTCTTGACGTTTAAAGCTTGAGGCCAGGGTACTTGTTGGACTGCATTTGCCCATATGAATCTGCCAGGGCCTGCCATTCATTGTCTCAGGCCCTGCTCATGGCCCCACCACTAACAGAGATCCAGTTTGCAGGGACTAGAGACAGGGCCTTTTGGGTTGTGGCCCCTTGGCTTTGGAACAGCCTCCCTGAAGAGCTTTGCCATGCTCCCTCCTCAGTGTTTTTAAAAAACAACGAAAACACATCTTTTTAAAGAGGCTTTTTAATGCTCCATCTTTGGTTATATCTGGTAGATTCTTCAGTTCTTTAGTTTTTATAATTCTCAATTTTTAGCTATTAAAATAACTTTTAATTTGAAACTTAATACTGATTGTGGTTTTTAACTTGACTTTTAACTTGTTTACTTAATTTGGTTAATTTTATTACTGTTGTTGTATATTGTATCTATTTTATTGTTGTGTGCCTCCCCGAGCAGTAGTGTACTGGAGAGATGGGGTGTAAATAAAATAAAATAAAATAAAAACAAAAACTGGTCTATCAACAGAGGAGTGGCTCTCTGAGGGCAACCTGGTCAGCCAGCCCTCTCTGGACCCAGCCGTTAGAGGGCCAAGAGTGGGAGGCAATGAGGGGAGAGGAGGAGGAAGAGGAGGAAGTCTGGAGGGAATAAACACCTTCCTTCTTTTTCTCCACTCTGATGCAGTCCCATATGCCAGAATGACCCTTGTGGCCGTCAGCTTCTGCACCTTTCCCTCATTTCCTCTTTGCCTTTGGAAGCAGCTCAGCTTGAGGACTACAGTCTGGTCCTTTACATGATTGCCCTCATCGCCAGTGGCATTCTTAAGACTGGCTATTTAGCCAGAAGCCCAATGTTTAAAATCAAGATTCTCAATAAATATGAAAGAAACAAGCCTTTTAAACCTGTTAAACAAAAGAGACTGTGCACCATTTGCAGAGTAGCTCGCTTGTCCTCTGTGCATCTTAAAGATGCTAATTGTTTTCTTTGTCAAAGTTGTATCACCTCTTTAACCCAACAATAGCCTTAAATCATGAATGAGGCAGAACTATCAAAGTTTAAAAATTGTGTTGGACTTGTATGTGTCGAGGGGTACTAATCTTCAGTTCCTTATAAAAACAGATATTTTTTCATAATTTTCTCTTGCCATATATTTAAAAGGAACTTTGAAGACATGCACATTATTGTTGAGGGGCTGGGTTAATCAGGTGACATTAATCTTGGAATTACCTAGGTGCACCTCTGCTCATCGCATCTCTGTTTTGTGTGCAATCCAGTCTTTATTTCCAGGGCTGTTTGGGGCTGTTGGCTCTCGCTCTCTCCACCTGATCAGGCTGTACAGGGCATTTCCCCCCTCTAGCCATCTTTTTCCTCCACTGCTCTCCAAGGTTTCAGGCAGGAGTCTCTCCCAGGTAGGGACCTGGAGATGCCAGTGAGAGAACTTGGTACCTTCGGCATGCAAGCCGATTCTCTACCACTGTACTTCAGTCTCATCCCCTAAGGGGAATATCTTGCAGCAACAGTGCTCACGTAGTCTCCCATCCAAATGCAAACCAGGGCAGACCTTGCTTAGCAAAGAGGACAATTCATGCTCGCTACCATAAAACCAGCTCTCCTCCCCTATCAATACCTGGGCTGTTCAAATGATTTCAGAAATTAAAATGAACATATTTTATTTAAGCAAACTTACATAAATAAATGTATTGAATGCCTCTGAAATAATGAATTTACCTTGATACCATAACATATAAACTGTATACCACACATTTCCCATACGTGTAAACTGTACAAGTGTCTTGTAAACTGGCAAGTGTAAACTGTAGTTTTTAGAAACAAATTAGCCTTTTGATCTTACCATGTTGCTGCTTTTCTATTTTCATGGCAGTCAAAAAGTCTTTAATGGTTTTTGCTAAAAGAAAAAGAAGCCACTGTAAGCAATTAAATGTGGATGATGAGACTTGAAATAGTGAAAGACAACAGGTGGGAGTCAATGCCATCCTTCAATATGGAAACTCTCTCCAGTGCCCATAACCATCAGTGTGGTGATCCAGCTCACAGGATCCTAAGACTCACTGCTGGATTCCCGCCCCCCTTACTTGTGAAGCACTGCTTTAATCCTTCTTTCCCCCTGAATCTGACTATAGACCTTCAAAGCTCAAGTCTGAGAATCATTTCCCATTTGTGTGGCCTTTATTTTGGTCTTTACCATCTCTCTTTTTCATCATATGCCATCACACAACAAATCCATCAATAGAGGTAAAAATTGCCCCTGATGAATTTAACTATATGCATGAGTGTTATTTGTGATATCTTACAATGCAAGGCATTGTAAAATGCCTTGCAAATCTGTGCTACGTCCAGCTGACAATACATTTTCTATTCCACAAACCATCCAAGTCAACAGCAACATCTTTTGCCCCCATGGAAATAAACAAACACAAACCAGAGGGGTGCACAAAAAGACAAATGGCAAAAGTTATAATACAGGAAGGATGTGCTGCAGAAAAGGTATTACCCTATTATGCCTAGTAACAAATGGAGCTGCTAGAAATCCTACATTTTTCATCTTATCGACTTGGAAATACATGGATATTCATAGCTGTTACACCTAACATTGTACAAAGGAGAAAAGATATATATTTGTTTTGAAATTCATCAGATACTACCAGTAAATCACATGTCAAAATCTCTTTTTAAAAAGTGAGGCCTTCAAGACTGGCCTTTTTTGCTTATGCCAACCTGCATAAAACAAAATAGATGAAATAAACATTGCTGCTCAATCACTGAGACAAAATACCACCACGAAAGATTGTTTAGTTTAAAAAATATGATTGTTGTGACTTGAAAATGCATTTTTAGCTGGAATTTTATTACAAAGTCTCCCATCAAGCAACCTTTTTAAAATTATGACTAACAGCAAACACTGCTCAGGGCTCAGGGAACTTACATACATATCTGGAACTGCTAGACAGAAAGGTCATTCACACGACCGTTTATCCTGAGGTCAGGGAGGGTGTGGGGGGAGGCAGAAGCATTCTTACCTTCCCCCACACAACCAGCCCTTTATTTCCTTTTGTCGCAACATGCAGCCACATGAGCACCGCTACAGCAAGTGGTGTGGTGAAAGAGCGGCTGGAGGAAGGACACCCAGCCTCGAGAAAGCCCACAATGCACTGCCCTGCTCACACAGTGCATTAAAGTCAAATTCGGGATTGATCCCCAGCACTCCACATGAACAGCCCTATCCAGGTAGAGCTGTGCAAGCCCGAGTAGGAGCTGCTCATATGAACAGCCCCAGAATGTGGCCAGGTTGAGTAAATGGTGGTGATTGGGGATGCAGAAGATTCAGTTCTTCTGTGAATTCCTACAACAAGCAATCAAGCACATTTAATGAGCAGTTCCTTAGGTCAAAAAACAGGCCGAAAGGGTTTGGAAACTGCAACTCATCATGAATGGAGCTTTCCTCTATCCATCTGGGAGAGTGGCTGTCTGCAACCTCCCTGTATGCAGCTGGGATCAGCTAGGAGAAGAAAACTGAACAGGGAATCAGAAACAAACAAGAAGAACACAACCTCAGAGAAAAGCTGGCTTTGGCACTTATAATAACTTTCTTTTGTGTTTTTTCAGTCTGGCAAGTAGAACTCAGAAAAGTATGTGCTAATTAAGAAGTTATTTATTTTTGTCCCATCCAGCTTGGATGTTGGGGAAATGGCTCAGGTCTTTTGAAGTCTCAGATTTGGCCATGATACTCTGATGGGCAATTGGATCCAAGTTTTAGAAAGCAATTTACTTGATGCTCACACAGGATTTGCTGGGAAATGGGGAACCATTTTACATAATGTATCACTCATTGATAGCTGGGTTGATAGCAACGGTTGAGGTATTCCAGACACAGGGAAACACACTAGGGATGTGTGAACAAGTTCAATGTCGAACAGGTTCAACACTGAACCTGTTCAGTTCAATGGTCCAATATCAAGCCGAATCTCCTGGTTTGGTCTGGTATCAGACCGAACCCCACCACCCCCAGGGGGTTCGTGATTTTTTTTTAAATTAGTTTTTAAAAAAACAAATCTCACTCACCGCCACCCAGTCTGGGGGCTTAGATTCCATCACAGGGGTTCTTCATCAGTCCCCCCCACCAGCCTCCATTATGTGCCAGATTGCCTAGTTCGGGTGGTCTTTGGCCCATTCCAGGCCTCACCCTGTGGCAGCAGCCATTTTGGAGGCTGCCATGCATACCACATGGGCCTCTGGGGGTGAGGCCTGGAATGGGCCAAAGACTGCCCAAACTGCGTGATTTTACACATAATAGAGACCAGCAGGTGAGGGGGAACTTCTGGAGCCCCCCCACCAGCAGCCAAATCTAAGCCCTTGGATCAGGTGGCAGTAAGTTAAATTTATTTTTTAAAACTATTTTAAAAAAACAAAACTGCCCAGCACCATAACCCATCCCAAGCTTGTCAGCCTGTCAAGCAGCAGTCACACAGAGGCATTCCCTCTTCCCACCCTGGCCCTTGCTCCCCACTCCTGGCAAGCAGGAAGGAAAAGGGATGGGATAAAAGGATGGGTACTAAGTGCATTGCTCCCTGAGAATAAGAGCCTCCCTATAAGAGCCTCCCTATCTCTGATAACATTTTTTAGAAGTCTCTAAAGACACAAATATTCACCGAAGCTTTTTAACTAGTCCTGTGGTTTTAAAAGTTTTATTAGGGGGTTCAGCAGCTGTTTTAACTAAAAAAGGGTGGATAGACTGTGCCTCACACATGCTTGATAGAAGAATTGAAGCCAATGGGATTTTTCCATTCCAGTATGCATGTATTTAAATATTAGAAATAACAGAGCATTCTAAAAACAAGAATGACTAGTGTAGTGGCACACCGAGAGCCCAAAGCTCACTAAGCCACAATATCACTGGGTGACCACCAAGGTAAGCCACTATTCTCTCTCACACACCTGAAATCAGGTCATGGTGTACAAGTTTTATTATTTATCAGAGAGAACAGTAGTCCCTGTGATTTGGATGGCTTACCTCACAGTCTGATAGAGGCCCTAAGCTCGCTGAGCTTCTGCTTCTCCCCAGTGGACTGGCCCTCTCATGAGAGGGCTAAGCCCCAGCCAGCAAAGCGACATGGGGGCAGGAGTGTTTGGGTTTTTTGCCACAAAACAAAGCAGAAATTTTGAAACAAGTCAAAAGTTACAATAAAAAAGGACAAGCAACCAAAAAACAACAACAAGGAGGCAGGTCCCACAATCAGTGGGAACTGCCAAAATGGGGTTAGTGGGGAGAGTGGGCTTAGCCCACTCTCCCCACAGACAACTCATTAGTCG
This sequence comes from Hemicordylus capensis, assembly GCF_027244095.1. Taxonomy (NCBI): domain Eukaryota; kingdom Metazoa; phylum Chordata; class Lepidosauria; order Squamata; family Cordylidae; genus Hemicordylus; species Hemicordylus capensis. Next base: position 189,677,351 of record NC_069659.1, on the reverse strand, counting down.
GCTGCTGGCTGCCGAACCAGCCGCCCACACGACTGCCAGCTCAGTTACAGAGCCGGCAGGGGCTGGGGAGTTTGGGGGCTGCGTGGACTCTGGAAGCTCCAGCATGCCCTGCGCAAGCGCACCGGGCATGCTGGAGAGACCCCTGATCTGGGAGGCTGCTTTTAAGCCTCCAGGTTGGGGGTCTACTCATGAGTTGCTGCGGCACAACTCAGAAAACCCAGGTTAGCGGAGTGCCCCTTGAGGCGGGGGCAATTAAGCGGGTTACCCTCTTTGACTCAACCGGGCTTGGCTGTGAGTCTCATGATTGGTGGGAAGCAGCCTAAGCACCTTTAGCCAGCTTTCCACTGATCATGAGACTAGCTTCTATGAGTTTGCATGTCTGCTGGCATAGATACAAAGATAATAGCTGTAAATATATTGAATAACTTACAAATCAAACCCTGATTCCGGAAATAAATGATGACTTTGTCGGATATTAAAATTAATAAAAGGTTTCCAGACAAACATAAATGATTCTGTTGAAATATCATTCATATAAGCAGTGACCTTTGAAATAGAAGCATAATCCCATATCTTAAGAAACCAGTCGTCTAAAGTTGGAATAATTGAAATACGCCAGTTAGTAGTGTAAAGAATCCTAGCAGCCATAATCATATATAAAGAACTTAGTAGGAATATAAGGCCTGGTCATATTTAAGAGAAAAAGTTCTGGCAAAAAGAGAAATTTGATTTCCAAAATCTGTTCCATATTTGAATGAATTTGCTTCCAAAATGATTGGGCTTTGTTACAAGTCCACCACTTATGGTAAAATGTACCCACTTGTAGATCACATTTCCAACATTCCTTTGGAAAATGGTTATTAATCTTATTAATAGTCAATGGGGTTATATACCACCTAAAAACATCTTATACCAGTTTTCCCTCAAGTTGTTACTTGAAGTAAATTTAATATTCTTCTTCCATTGGTGTTCCCAATCAGTAAAGTCTATCATTCTATTAATATTTTGCATCCATTTTATCATACACTCTTTAACCTGCTCAGTTTCTGTTTCATACTTCAATAGCAACTTGTATATCGCACCCGACATATGGTCAGTGTTTCGGTTTATTAGGTCTTCAAAATTGGTTAGTTCTCTGAGTTCCCCCCCTTGCTTTTGTAGCTCTTTCTGCAGTCGAACTAATTTGAAAGTATTGAAACCATGCAGGTTGTCGAGCGAACTGTTCTGACAACTCATGAAAAGATTTAACCTTCAACTTATTCCGAGTTAAACTCTGTAAAGTATATGAACTCTCTCTCCATAAACTGTATCTGTAAGACATTTCTTCTTCATAGAAATAAATGTTCAAAATTGATGCCAAAGGAAATAAACTGGGGCAGTTTATAAACTGGGACATGGCAGCCATATAATAATATGGCTATTTCATTCTGTACCAGTTGCAGTTTCCAAACCCTTTTCAAAGGAAATAAACTACCTTTTTTGGTATTTATCCCAAACATGTAGAAGACTATTTCTAATGGTATGCTGCAGTATCATCGGATTGAAATGGGATGGAACAATTTCTTTAAAGCCATAAACACCCTGAAAAAACATAGCAGACTTTGCTTGGTGCTAGAAACATAGTAAAGAAGGTGTCAGATGAGAGAGTTTTGGTGCCACAACTGAGGAGGTAACCATCTGTCTAAGCTCAGAAAGCAGGGATACCTGGAGGCTTTACAGACAGGGCTATTACCCTGAATCTCCTTCAGAAGAGAGTGTGTGCATTCACACACCCACCAAACATAGCCCGGAGTCCATTCGAGATCCTTGGAAGCACTCCACACACAAATCAGGCTTTGTCTTCCAAATTCTAGCTTATCTCAGTGTATTTCCTGGTTTTCAAAATGCTGGTTTTAAGGTTTTTCTGAAAACGCCAGAGCAAATAGGGAAAGGCACTGACGAAGAATCATTAACAAGATACGAGGGATACACTCTTTTAGGAATGCAGATATAGGCTTAAGAAATCTCTCCCCCACCCCTGCATTGGCTAGAAGGAAAACACGAAAATAAAACCCAAGAGCACAGAGGAGGGGCTGCTTCCCTCAATGCTGCGAGTGTAATTCGAAGTGGCTTCGCTCAACATTTACCCCACAGCATGAAACCATGTGTGAATAACTCCCTGGAGAAGGGCCTCTGGAGCCGATCTTAATTCCTTTCCAGGCTCATGCGAGAGAAAGGAATCCTTAAGAAAACCAGGCCCCAGACCTCTTTGGGGTTTTAAAGACCCAGAGCAGCATCTAACAAACTGGCAGCCAGTAAAGATCTTTTAGTATGAATCTACTACAGTCATGGCAGTCAGCCCCACTGATAATATGGCTATTTCATTCTGCACCAGTTGCAGTTTCCAAACCCTTTTCAAAGGCAGCTCTGCATACAATGCATTACAGCAATATGGCCTGTGATCAGACCACTTCTCTCTAGGAAGGGATACAGCTGGTGGAAGGCAGCACAAGCTAGAGAATTGCTGACTTTGGAAATTATATCGTGACTTGGCAATTTTCTTACCACCATAGCTGGGGAAGACACAACATTGTCCATTTGAAATGAAATTTATCTGCTAATCTTCCTGCTTGAAAAGTAAAGTACAAGCGTGTAACTGAGGTTATTTTGATATAGGGAAGAGAAGACATGCTTGAAAATAAGAATAAAACAACATGACCCTTCTAAATTAATAGTAGTAGTAAATAACTGTAAAAGTATGACATTGTCTTCACATTACTGCATAGTCAGGACTAACCTGTTGTTGTTCCCTATCATATCTGATCTGGACATCAAGATTTTTGTATAATCTGCCTGAGTGCTTAAGTTGGCAGAGTTCACTCTTTCTGGAAAAGAAGCCTTTTTCTTGAAGCCTGGGTCCATATCTGTAGTGTAAATGACTTCTGGATCCTTTGTGAAATCATGCATTTCCCCCAGGGTTCTTATGAAGCTTAAGTCATTAATGTGTTTTAGTTTTCTTATTAAAGTGTCCATCCAATTGATGTCTAAATATTTACCATTTCAGAATTATAAATAGTTGCCTATTTTCAACAATGCTGGTATATTTCCCCATTTCTCAGCAAGTAATCTCTCTCTCTCTCTCTCTCTCTGTCTCTCTCTCTCTCTCTCTCACACACACACGCACCACACACACACACACACACACACACACACACACCAGCTTTGGATATGCTTGACACTATTTGGTTCACTTTTACCAGGCCATTAATTGATAACACTTAATTAATCTGCCATGTGAGAGATCAAGTGAAGATTATGTCCCCAGCACTAGTAACACATATTGACTTTGTTATTCCAATTATGTGTCTGACCAGACTAGCCCTTTGGTAGAAGACTTAACCTTTGAATCACCCTCAGCTCACAACTAGATCAGCTCCTGGGGATCTGACCTGAAAGACCTTGACACTGCTGGAGTGCCATATTCCTCTGCTCTAAAATCTTCCCCCTTGCGTCTGGCACATCCTGGGGCTCATGCTGTTTACAATTATGTGCGTGTGCTAAACACAATGCTAAGATAAGGGTTTGTTAATTAGTACAATGGCCTGGTCACAATTAGCAGTTTTATATTTCTGCCTGGTTTATTTGTAAGAAAAAGTGTGAGGTAAAGAGCAATTAGTTTCTGCAGCAACAAAGGAAGTGCAGCAAAGAGGGCAAATTGCTGGTAGCAGAAGGTCTTTACATCTGCTGTAGATGTTCCTTTCCATTTCTATTTCTGTGCTTCTTCTAAAATGGTAAGCAGCATCAAATAGGGACGTTTGTTGCATGAAAGACAATTCCATTCCATTTGTTTTAAAAAATTGTTTCATTTTCAAATTGAATTCGAGAATACCAAAACAAGAATAAACACCAAAAAAGGAATTTCTCAGTTGGCTGATATCATTATTATGTAAGCAGTCGGAATTGAGATAAAATACACTCTTAATTAGACTTAATTGTCATGTTCTGGCATATTTAAGGTCAGTCATTATCATTCAACTGAATTTACATATTTGTATATGTGCAATTTTTCAGCATCTCTATCCTCTATAATAAAGACCCTGAGTGTGTGGCCGTGCTGCCCGTGTCTTTTTCGGCGGTTCTGAGCATGCGCAGAGCACATGCTCAGAACTGCCGAGAAAGATACGGCCGCCCAGACACAGGCGGCCATGTTCAGCGATCGGAGGGGGACAGGGAAGACAGAGACATCAGCGGGGGAACCGGGAGGGCTGAGGCGGCAGCGGGAGAACCGGGAGGGCTGTGGCACCAGCACGGGAACCGTGAGAGCAGCGGGGAACAAACAAAAAAGGCCAGGGGAAAAATAGAGCTAAGAGATGGGCCCGCGAGGGGACCGGGAGAACAGAGACGGCAATGGCGGGAGTGATAAACTAAAAGCGGCAAGGAGATTAGAGCGGGGAGAAGAGACCAGCGACGGAAATATGACGAACAAAAAGAAAGAGAGGCGGGAACCGGAAAGGGCAGAAGCAACAGAAGTGGAACTAGCCTGAAGCTGCGGAAGGCAGAGACAGCCGCGGCGAAACCAGCCCTGCCACAAATGCAAACAGACAAAATCAGAAACCGGCGAGGTCAGAGGCGGCAGCAACGGGACCAGCCCTGCCAGTACACACACACTCAAAGTTAACAACAAGCACTACACACACACCCCCAGACGCCCGAAAACCAACGAAGAACAAGTGGGAAACGGGGAGGGCAGAGGCGGCAGTGGAGAGGCGGGACTTACGTGGAAGCATGCAAATGAGCAGAGGTGCCCGTCAGGCAGCTGACCCCGGGGGAGGAGCCCGGCCATGGCCTTCCTGGGGGGGCCCAGGCTCCTGGGCCAGCTCCCCCCCTCACCTGCAATTCAACCGCTTGAATTGAACCCCCCTCAACTGCAATTCAACTGGGCCAGCTCCCCCCCTCACCTGCAATTCAACCGCTTCGTGCTGACGGGCTACCGGCTGCCTCCGAATTGGGCAACATCTATACCCATGGTGAGCTGCGGCAGCCTCCCCTTCTCCACTCTCTCCGTCGGGTCTTGGGCTCCGAGGCGCCCTGCTCTGCATGCACCGGCTGCTGGCCGCCCCACAAGGCCAAGAGCAGCACCCCCACCCCTCCACTAGAGCCCGTTATTAAAATGGGCTTACAAATACTAGTTTTGTTATAAAATCATAGATACAGCTCCAAACTCCCCTGTGCCTGGTTTTGCCCTCATTCTGCTTCCTTCCTTCGTTGCTCACTCTGAGAGCTGATTAACACATCCACTCTGGGTACTGTTCCCCTCTGATCATGGTAGTCTGAATCATTGGTAAAAACCACAATTTCTCCTCACAAATCTTGGAAACATGAATTGAAGAGAAGCAAGCAAAACTATGGCTACTAGACAATTCAGAGGTGCAGCTAGGTAATTTTGGAGCCTGGACCTAGTGGGCTTACACACACACCCCTTGCAAAATAAGCATCCTTCACACACACACACACATGCACACCATGGTTTCACACAGCATGCTTGAGCACACAAAACCCACTGGAATGTATTAGTGCATCTGTGCACATGGGGGAGTTTCTCATTGGTATAGGAAGGCAGATACAGATTGATGCAGCAATGCTCAGAGCGTTCTGCCTCAGCCAGCCCCTCCCACCTACCAAACAGCTAAAAGATCCACGCAACTTCTTCATCATTAATCACAAACCCACAGAATACATGGCGGGGGGAGACTACACAACCCCCAAAGAATCCATACATTTTGATGATCATTCACCACAAACCCACAGGTTTGGGACAGAGTGTCTTTAAAAAAATAGTAATTGAAAAAGACCACACAAGACCACACACAGTTTCTTGACTATTCACAAACCAAATGGGACACAACATGTGTCCCTTGCTCCACAGTTCAAACACACACCTGATTCACAAACCAGCTTGGACAAATAGTGTATTTGTAAGGAAAACAATTAAAACCACAACACATGCCCCTTGCTTCACAGTTCTTACGCAAACCAATTTAAGTATAGTGCATTTATTTAAATATATATATTGTTTGTGTATTCGATGTTAACAGTTAGTTCCACTTTCACTAGGTGTGAAATACTCTATGAGGCAAGTCTCACAATCAGTGAGACTTGCTGGAGGGGGTTCTGCAGAGAGAGCGGGCTTGGCCATCTCTCCCCACAGATGATCCAGGCTGCAGCCCTGGGCGACCAGATTGGCTGCCCACACGACTGCTGGCTCCATCACAGAGCCAGTTGGGTTTGCGGGGATTGGGGGCCACATGGCCCCCAGAAGTTCCAGGATGCCCCGTGCGAGCATGCGGGGCATCCTGGAGAAATTCCCAGGGCCGGGAGGCTTGTTTCAGCCTCCCGGCAGGGTTCTCCTCATGTGTTGCCGCAGCGCAGAGCCACGTCGCAGCAACACATGATTGAAAAGACAGGGTTAGCAGAGTGCTCGCTCCTCTAACCTCGTCTAAGGGGAGGGCTAGTTAAGCGGGTTACCCGCTTTGAGGACACCAGGCTCACCTACGAGCCCGGTGGGTCTCATACTTGCCAAAAACTGGGCTAGGCTACCTTAGCCTGCTTTTTGGCGATTGTGAGAATCACCTCTACGGATAGAGACAACTCTTTTTGGCAGTTTTACTGCAGTAGGGGGGAAATTCATTAAAAATCACAAGATTGATTCTACATGGGAGTGGAATGATGGTATGGTGGATAGGCTTCAGTTCTAGAAGTTTTTTTTTAATTTCCTACCATGAAAAAAGCCAGTTATAAAACTTTTTTAAAGCTTTAAACATTCAAAAAATCATTAAAAAATCAATGAATTGACTGATTCACTACAGAGCCCTCCCATCCTGCTTTACATCTGTGCCTGATATCAAAGCCCTATGCCAAGCCATTCCAAAAGATCTAAAGGATTCGTCAGAAATGTGGAGTGCTTTACCCTTTTTTATGAAGGCAAGAGGCAGAGTCTTCCACATGGGGATGTAATCATCCACTCAGTCAAAGGGAGGGGGTGGCATCCTGGAGAAGGATGTGATGCCACAGCGCAGTTTTTGTTATTTCCTGTCATGAAACAAGCCACAATACTTTTTTGAAGTTTCAAAAACAACAACAGCCCATTAAAAATCACTACCTTGACCAATCTGCTTCAAATTAAATATACAGAGCCCTTCAATCCTGCCCTACATCTGTGCCTAATATCAAAGCCCTAGGCCAAGCCACCCCAGAAATATACAAAGGGAGGAATAACCCATAAAAGCCCCATATAGTCCCACCCATGCACCTTTGGGATTGTTCCAAGGATGAAGCAGGCACAGCACACAAGGAGGCAGTGTTGGGGCAGGGGGGTTGCACAAGTCTGGGGGCAGCTCATGCTGGCCCCCTGCCTCCCAGGTTCAGCCATCTGCTGCTGGGCAGCGTTCCAGCCCACACTGCTAGAAAACTATGGAGGCAGGCAGAGGACTCCAGGTAAGCCCTGCTCAAAACAGCTGATCATTGGGTGGGAGGAGCAGCAGCAGCCTGCCTCCATGCACAGAGAGAGTCTCCCATGGCTAGCACCAGCCTGCTGGCACACTGGGCAGTGTGGAGGAGGCACCACACAGCCTGCACCCACTGCTATGTGGGGAAGAAATTCCCTGCACTGATCACTGCCAGGTGTGCTGCTGGGGCCCTCCAGGACTGTGGGTTGGGCAGGGCCTCAGACCTCCACCATGAAGTGCAGGCCTAACAGCACCTCTGGGACAGTTTAGTTCATATAACTCATTTGCCATGAGCCTGGATTACCCCAAGCAATGGAAAAAGAAGGCTCCTCTGGTGGCAACTCGGAACCGGGCCTTCTCTGTAGATGCTCCTGGCTTGTGGAGTGCACTCCTGGCAGATATCCATAGTCTTGGGCTCATTGTTGGCCTTCAAGAGAGCCCTAAAAACTTACTTGTTTGGCTTGGCCTTCCAATTTTTTAAAATTGTTCTTAAATATTTTTAATTGGTTTTAAATGTTTCTGAATTTTTTAAAAATTGTTTTTATGTTTTTAAAGCAGTTTGTTTTAAATGGTGTTTGTTTTTTTGCTAATTGTGCACTGCCCAGAGCCATTGGATGGGGCAGTATAAAAATGTAATAACTAAATAACTAAATAAATAGAATAAAACAGCGGAAGGCTTTCATCATTCACACAGCTGATTACATAGACTTCAGATATGGACTCCACTGTCTTTTGCTCTGAATGCCCAAATCCAAAAGGGTTCTCTCACCCGCTGGTGTTGCCCAGCTTTGGAACTGGCCCCATAGCTGGCCTTTCACAGCCAGTTGATTGGCAGCAATTAAGTGGCAATAGGGGTTATCTCCTTGACTATCACCTGCTAATTTCTGTAGATCAAATTGCTGTTAAAGGTTGAATAGCTGAGCAAGTTCACCTGTCCCAACCATAGCTGACTGCTGCTGAAGCATTCTCCCTCACTGCTTCCTTCTGGCTTTTCCATTTGTTGCCACTGCCCTATATGTTATGAAAATGCTCACTATGCAAATACAGGTGGCAGTGAGGTTAGTGAGAAAGAGAGCAGTAAGGCTGTGCATGGTGGGGGTGGGTAAATGGGGGCGAGACCCATCCTCTCCCAAACTACACCCAAGGAGAGAATTGGTCCCATCTCCTGTATAAATAGTCTTGCTTTCTACCATAATGTTTTTGCAAAGAAACAGTGGTGATTGGTGCTTATTGCGACAGGAGGTGGAGAAAGGCCACATATTGCAACAGTTGAATTCACATATACAATGCATATATGTGTGAATTGTATGTCCCCCATGAACTAATCGGAGATTAGTGTCCAAGCCTGTCTTCATACCATGGTTCAAAGAGATCCACAGTGCACCTTTACGTGTGTGGGCAAACAGCCCTCTCTTTCCATTAACAGAGAATCAATATTATTTGCATAATATATTGTTCACAAATAAGGTTAGTTCAGGAGAATTTTTAGGAAGCTACCATGTACCGAGTCTGACCATTGGTCCATCTAGCTCAGTATTATCTACACAGACTGGCAGCAGCTTCTTCAAGGTTGTAGGCAGGAATCTCTCTCAGCCCTATCTTGGAGAAGCCAAGGGAGGGAACCTGGAACCTAGATTCTCTTCCCAGAGCGGCTCCATCCCCTGAGGGGAATATCTTACAGTGTTCACACTTCCAGTCTCCCATTCATATGCAACCAGGGCAGACCCTGCTTAGCAAAGGGGACAATTCATGCTTGCTACCACAAAACCAAATTGATCCAGCAACACCATAATGAATACAAAAGACAACTTATTCCATTGTTCCCATGATACATTGACTACCATATTTCTGAAATATCTATTCATATGAATACAGGTACCCTGCTCCATCCTCAAAGATCCACGCTAGCTACCAATACATTAGAAGCCTAAGGTTTTTTGAAAACCATATATGTGGCAAAATGCATTTTTTAAAGAGAGAGAAGTAGCCAAAGCCACAGAAAAGAGGAGAAATACAATTTTAAACAGTATAATGAAGTACTATTCCATATGCTGTCTGTACTGCAGGGCTGTGCAAACAGGTTCAAGTTCGAACTGGTTTGAATTTGAACCAGTTCGGTTTGATGACTCGAACACGGACCAAACAGGGCAATTTATTAATTTATTTTATTGTTAAATTTATATACCGCCTTTCATTAAAGCAATCCCAAGGCGGTTTACAGGAAAAAAAATTAAACACAAGATGGTAAAAAAGACACAATTAAAATATTAAGTGGGAAAAATATATTAAACAAATCTGATTAAAAATTTAAAACAAAAGCATAAAAGCAATACAGACTATAAAGAGCAGCAGCAGAGAATCAAATAAATGCCTGGGCAAAAAGCCAAGATTTTACACTTTTTCTAAAAGCTGAGATGGAGACCGAGGAGCGAATAGCCACCGGGAGAGCATTCCAGAGTCTGGGGGCAGCAACAGAGAAGGCCCTGTCCCGCGTACACGACAACTGAGTCTCCCTCATTGTTGGCATCCAGAGCAGAGCTCCCTCAAATGACCTCGTCAAGCGGGCAGCAACCTTTGGGAGCAGGCGGTCCCTCAGGTATCCCGGGCCCAAACTGTTAAGGGCTTTAAAGGTCAAAACCAGCACCTTGAATTGGACCCGGAAACAAACTGGTAGCCAGTGCAGCTATTTCAAAATGGGTGTGATGTGCTCCCACCGGGCAGCTCCAGATAAAACCCTAGCTGCCGCATTTTGCACTAGCTGCTGTTTCCGGATATTCTTCAAGGGCAGCCCCACGTACAGTGAGTTACAGTAATCCAGCCTTGACATGACTAAGGCATGGGTAACTGTGGCCAGATCTGCCTTCTCAAGAAAGGGTTAGGGCTGGCGCACTAGCCAAAGCCATGCAAAGGTACATCTGGCCACCGCCTCCACCTGAGCTTCCAAAAGCAGAGCCGGGTCCAGTAATACCCCCAAGCTGCGTACTTGCTCCTTCAAGGGGAGTGCAACCCCATCCAGAACCGGTAAAATCTCCTCATCCCGATTGGCTCTCCTACTGACCAACATTACCTCCGTCTTGTCCGGATTCAATTTCAGTTTGTTAGCCCACATCCAACCCATCACGGCCCCCAGCCCCCGATTCAGGACATCCACCGCCTCCCTAGGATCTGGTGACAAGGAGAGATAGAGCTGAGTGTCATCCACATGTTGCTGACAACTCAGTCCAAGTCCCTGGATGACCTCTCCCAGCGGTTTCATGTAGATGTTAAACAGCATGGGGGACAAGACCGAACCCTGCGGGACCCCACAGGTCAATGGCCATGGAGCCGAGCAGTAGTCCCCCAGCACCACCTTCTGGACCCTCCCTCCAAGAATGAACCAGAACCACTGCAACGCAGTACCTCCGATTCCCATCCTCGAAAGGCGGCCCAGAAGGATACCATGGTCGATGGTATCAAACGCCGCCGAGAGGTACAGCAGAACCAACAGGGACGCACTCCCCCTGTCTAGTTCCCGGCATAGGTCATCCACTAGAGTGACCAAGGCAGTCTCAGTCCCATATCCAGGGCGGAAACCAGATTGAAAAGGGTCCAGATAATCCATATCATCCAAGACCCTCTGCAGCTGGGACGCCACCACACGCTCCATCACTGTGCCCAAAAAAGGCAGGTTAGAGACCGGTCTATAGTTGTGCAGGTTGGAGGAATCAAGGGAGGGCTTTTTTAATAATGGTCTTACCATAACCTCCTTGAGGCATGATGGCATCTTGCCCTCCCTTAATGAGGCATTGATAATCACCTCCAACCATCTACCTGCCCCCTCCCTGGCAGTTTTTATTAGCCATAAAGACAGGGGTCAAGAGCACACGATGTCGACCGCACACTGCCCAGGATCTTGTCCACATCCTCAGGCTGCACCAACTGAAAAGAACCCAACACAATAGGACCAGATGGTACTAGAGGCATGTCTGCCGGAACTGCCAAAACTCTGGAGTCCAAATCAGCACGGATGCGCGAAACTTTATCTGCAAAGTGACACACAAACTGATCACAGGGGGCTATGGATGGTTCCTCCCCCATTACCTGGGGGGATGTGTGCAGCAATGTCTTAGCTACACAAAACAGCTCCGCCGGTCTGCACTGAGCAGAAGCAATGGAGGCGGAGAAAAAGCCACCCCCACCCCACCGCCACAGAGTAGTCCCTAAAATGGGCTGTAGCCCGTGTTCGGTCGGATTTGTCATGACTCTTCCTCCAGCGTCATTCCAGCCGTCGCCTGAGTTGTTTCATCGCCCTAAGCTCCGAGGAAAACCAAGGAGCGGGACGGGCTCCACCAAGCCGGAGAGAGCATTTAGGAGCAACCGTGTCAACAGCCTGGGACATCTCTCCATTCCAGAGATCAACCAGGGCCTCAACAGGGTCACCAGCTCTGGACACTGGAAACTCCCCGAGGGCCTTCTGGAATCCAAGCAGATCCATAAGCCTCTGGGGCGGACCATTCTAATCGGTCCACCACCCCTGCAGAGGGCAGACGGAGCAGTCAGACTAAACCCCACCAGATGATGATCTGTCCATGACAAGGGAGCTATCTTAAAACTCCCCCACCTCCAGATCATTTATTCCCCAGTCGGCAAAAACCAGATCCAGAGTATGTTCTGCCATGTGGGTAGGGCCCAGTACCAATTGAGACAGGCCCATGGTTGCCATGGAGGCCATGAAATCCTGAGCCGCACCCACTAGGGGGGCCTCAGCGTGGACATTGAAATCTCCCAAGACATTAAGCTTGGGGGAACCCAAGGCCACCTCCGAGATCACCTCCGCCAGCTCAGGGAGGGAGACTGAGGTGCAGCGGGGTGGTCGGTACACCAACAGAATCCCCAGCCTATCTCGGAGGCCCACCCTCAAGGACAAACACTCAAAATTCTGAGATTGCCTGACCGGGCACCTGGAAATGGGGAGGGTCTCTTGATAGATGACCGCAACGCCCCTGGTTAAGGTATTTTAGATTCCCCCCTCAATTTTTTTTAAACAGTTGGTCCCCCTACCCAGCATGCACAACCCACACCCAGCTGCAGCAGTGTGGGCGGCCCTTCAGTTCCCATCCCTTCTTCTTTCCAGTCCAGCAGCCCAGCATCTCAGGCAATGGCACCAACATAACAGGCCGTTCTTCTTGTTAAATCAGCCCAGTAGTTTAAGCAGGTGTGCCTTAACCCCTGCTTGGACTTACAGCAGCAAGTCCAAACACGAATTGGATTATTGGTTGCTGTATGCATTCTCTAAATGAATTCCTATGAATAACACTACACACACACACACACACACACACACACACACACACACACACACACACACACACACACACACACATGAATTCACTCTGATATACTATGAAAAAGGCCGGAAACTAACTAAATAAATAAATCCCAATGGCTTGGGGCTCCCTGGAGGGAGTTGTGGCATAACCTGCCATGCCTGCATCCCACAAAGGGGGGGTGGAATGGGGCTGCCTCAAATCCCTATTATTCCCTATGGGGGAAATGCAAAAATTGGAAAAATCTTCCCAAAAAATCATTAAAAATCACAGGAGTGTTGGATTGCTTTGGGGTTTGGATGGTTTTTGGCACCTCTGGGTGCCTACCACAGAACCAGGTTTTGCACCCTTAGGTGCTCTGCATAGGGAATAATGGGCTGGTTCATGTCCTCATTATACCCTATTTGGAACCTTTGAGAGCTGGTTCGAATTTGAACTGAACCAGGGGGGATTTGAGCAAAACCAAAACCAAACCTGGTTTGAATTTAGTTCAATTCAAACCAAACAGGCCTAGGGATGTGCGGACCGTTCCGGCGGTCCGGCGGTTCAGTCCGTGGGTTCAGGGGTTCGGGGTCGAACTGAACCACCACCCCCAATTCCATCGGACCGGAACTGGACTTGCTGAGGCTGTGCAGGGTGTGTGTGCCTCGCAGAGGGCATTGGCACATGTGCGGCAGCCGCCAAAATGGCAGCCGTGTGCTCATACGGAGGCCCGAAATGATGAATTCCTGGGCCGTGGCAGTGATAAGGACGGCCGGCGGGGGGAGAGGGAACCCCCCCCGCACAGCCTCAGCAAGCCACCTGGAGGGGCTAAAGGTAGTTTACATTAACTTAATTTAAAGAAAAAAAATTGCGGACCAGTCCGGAACCAGACCGGGGGTTTGATGGGGGGGCCGGACCGAACCCGGCCAGCCGGTTCCATGCACACCCCTATACAGGCCAAGCCGGTTTTGTGCACATCTCTACTATACTGCGCTAGTCAGAAGAACTGCAAAACAATTACAGGGGTCAGGGAGGGATGATTTAAGATGAGATCAGAGCACAACCAGTTTCAAGCAAATGCTTATCCTAATTCCAGGGAGACCCCCATCAGTTGTGCTGAACAACTAATTTTCTTTTGCTGTCCCAGCAGTGCCTTGAGAACACCGCTGTGTGGCAAAGCTGAGCTGAAGTCCCTTTTGCCTTTGCCTGGGTAAGTCCCTGGCAAAGTCCCATTGTGCTGGCCAGCTATTTTTATTTTGCCATGCTGCAGCCCCGAGGAATCACTCAGGCAGCCCCCTCACATTCTGGCTTCAGCCTCCAAGTGTTCTGGGGTAAAAGCCAAAGTGGAAAGTGGCTTCCTGACTGATCGAGCACTTGGTGAGTTTGCCTGACAACTGGCAGGACTGTCCTCCCTGGGCAAAGGGGAGGTGAATGGTGATCCTACTTGTGGATATGGGGTGTGTGGAAGTGGAGAGAGAATATTTGGTGTGGGGAGAAGGTAACCAAAGCCTCATGTTGTTCTTTACTATGTTTGGTTCTGCTCCCACAATCACCACTGCTATTTGGTGGTGGTGGTGGTACTGCTAGAGGAGAAGGAGGTTCATTCGAGAAGCTTTGTGCGAACAGCTACCTCCCTCCTGGGTTGACATCTTGATTAATGAAGCACCAGTGCAATGGAAGAAACACAGGTGCTTCTGAAAAGTTCAACTAACTCAGTTTCACTGCTGAAACAGCAGTGGGAGCAAATTTCAGCAGCCAACCCTTCCCCAAGAAGTGCTCTGCCCTAAAAATATGTCCCTGAGGTTCACCCAACCCACATAGACATATTTTCAAGTGACACAGAGGGTTTCCTGGAATAGGGAGGTTGTTGAAATTCCTCTCACACATAGACCAGACTCAGTCATAACACAAAACTGGAGTTAAAAGGGGCAGAGGTTAGAACTCCGCAACATCTGAACTTGTGCAACTCCAGTTATGTGCTGAAAGCAACCTGTGTTTTGCCTCACCATATTCCCATTTGAACCTTTGGTTTGCAGTAAGGTTCACCACTGAGACCTGAGGTTTGGCTACTGAAGCATTGCATCCCAGACCGAGTGCCAAATTCACCTAGGTGTGCCAGTGAAGGTAAGAGGTTTCCATTGATGAAAGAGACCCTCTCCTATTATGCCCTCCTCTTGTTTAGGCCTGTGTAATGCACATGGACACCCCACTTTAAAACTAGTCCTCTTCAAACAAAGGTGTCCCAGGGGTTCTTCAAACAAAGTGTCCCACACAACCAGCTTGTGAGGGGTGCAATGGGATCACACCCACCTGAGGGTCCACATATTCTATGCTTGTCTGGCAGCACTGACTGCAGGGTAGGTAATATGGAACCAGGGGTGTAGCACTGTTGGAGTGGGCCCTGAGACAAAGAGGGAAGATGAGTCCCTGCCCCTCCACCTTCTTCTTCAGAGATGTGTGAGAGGGAGAGAAGAGAACAAACTGTCACCCCACTGGCTAGCACCCCCTCCCTCTGGGGCCTAGGGACATTTGTCCACCCTCCACCTTTCATGCCCTTGCATGGAGCTTGCATGGAACTTTTTCATGCCCTTGCATGGAACTCTTTCAGCCAGCCAGGATTTTGAATCACACCCCTGTGTTCAGTGCTGTTCTATGCAGACAAATGATGAATGTTTGGCCATAGCTAACTAGTGCACTCCTATTTCAATGAACCTATGGCGGAAACTGACTGAAGAGACCTACTCTCCACAGAGTAAGCAAGCTAGGGATCAATGTAATGAGCAACGGAGACAACAGTGAGCAATGGAGAGAATTCTAGTCCTTCTAGAAACTAGAAGTATTGGGGTTTAGGAGGTTTTGTTGCCTTAAAAATGAGCCCCTGGTGGCGCAGTGGTAAAACTGCCGCCCTGTAACCAGAAGGTTACAAGTTCGATCCTGACCAGGGGCTCAAGGTTGACTCAGCCTTCCATCCTTCCGAGGTCGGTAAAATGAGTACCCAGAATGTTGGGGGCAATATGCTAAATCATTGTAAACCGCTTAGAGAGCTCCGGCTATAAAGCGGTATATAAATGTAAGTGCTATTGCTATTGCTATTGCTATTGCTATTACTCTAATTTTAAAGCCATCTGCTCTGTGTTTACTTATTTGAGAGTTGAGATTAAAATAAGGTATAAAATAAGGTATAAAGGTATAAAATAAGATTAAAATTGATTAAGAAGGAAAAGGAGACTAAGCAGAACAACAAGGAGCCTTTGATAGATGCTCAAAGGCCTTCCTGTCTCCATATGTCCTGGCCTCAATTTGTTCCAGCAAAAAAATCCACACACACACACACAAAACCCTTACATAATCTTGGAGAGCAAATCACATCAGTAGCATGTTAAATCTCCTTACATAGGAGTTTGTTTTTAAACCCTGCTTGCCATCCTTGTATTGCTCACTCTTCCACTTTGATCCCATGATAAACTAAGACAATACTCTCCTCCAATTTCCAACCACTATTGAAGCTCACAACAGAAAAGATACTGAAATCAGCAGCAGCCGCACTGGGATGTCAGACTTTGGAGCGCATGCTGCCTTCGGACCTGGTCGGGGGGAGTTTTAGGGGGTGGGGAGTGCAGTAAATCAGTGCATGCTTGTCAACAGCTCCAAGCTGCAGAATTACTCGAGCGAAAATAACAAATGGCTGTCATTGTGGAGCCAAAAACCTGTGATTATAATTATCACATCCCCAGTGACCTTGCATAAACTTTAATCCCTCTCCAATGGACCATTTAAATAGCCTGCATCTACTGGCAGGAGACCATGTCTCTTTCTCCCAGAATACAGAGACCAGGAAAGAAACGAGGCACAAAAAATACCACCAGGTCCGTCTGGTGTCTTACAGCCACTATTAAAGAGCTGTACAAGGAAAGCAATTGTCACTGTCATTTTAATTGATATTATATTGCCCCACCACACTTAAGATGCCCTGATAGTGTGTCTGACTTCAGTTAAGCCCAACCCAACCACTTTCATCAGTTTAAAAGGTCAATGCTCAGCAAGTGAAATGCCCAGGGACTTGTGTATGGGGCAGTATATACAAATGTATCAAACAAACAAACAAATAAATGTGTTTGCTACCATCATTTTGTAGGTTTCAGGATTAAAATGACACATACAAAAGATGCCCTCCTGCATGTGAAATATTCTATCATTTCCCCCCATCTTTCACATCCTGTGCTTGTCGTTTGAGATGCGAGGACCTATACACTTTAAGCAGAGCGGAAGGGGATGGGATTTTTAAATTTAATGCTATGATTTGAAAAAAAAACTGGAGCTATTTCATGAAATCTTTCATCTCTGTTAAGAATTAAATAATTTTGACCAGTGTTTAAAATATTGCTTTATTCTTCTTCAGCCCTTTATAATACTGGCCATTTAGAATCATTCTCCAAATGCCAGTCATTATGATGGATGGGATGCGTACATGGCAAGGTTTCTTGTGTATCTTTGTGTATTTGTGTGTGTTTTCTGAACATGGAGTAAATTGCGTACACCTGAGGCATAGCTATAATTGAACAAGAGGGAGAAATGTCCCTGGACCCTGAATGAGAGGGGACCTGCCAGCCGAGCAACAGCTTCCTCTATGCCCCCCCCCCGCCACCTTTCCGGAGAAGAAGGCAGTGGGGATGGGGAGGAAGCTCATTTTCACATTTTGTCCGAGGGTTCACTCCAGCCTAGCTGTGCCATCACACACACACACACCACCCTAGTTTCACTGTCAGTGAGAGCTGGCGAGGTCACTTCATGTTAGGAATAGAGGTCAGGTGTCCCTCAAGTATAGTGTTCACTTTTACAGTATCTATCCTTTTTACCGATTGTTGACATGACTATATACATGAATGTCAACCATTCATTTATATGGAAGAAACTTCAGGACACCTTTGGGTTGAAGACACGACTTTAGTCAAGCAATTGATCTCAGAAGTTTTTATATTAAAAATAATGTTTTAATATTTTTTAAATTGATACTGAACTGTATCATATGGAATGTCAAGTAAATATAAAAGGATAAGCCATGAAATGGTCTTTACAGTAAAAGGCAAGGGGGCTATTCTCACGACCAACAAAAAATCGGGCTAGCAGAGGCTAGCCCGATTTTTGTTGGTCATCAGAACTACCAGGCTCGCAGCTGAGCCCGGTGGTTCTGGAGCGGTTAACCCACTCGAGAACCCCTGGCAAAAAGCAGGTTTGCAGAGCGAGCGCACCTGCAAATCTGCTTTTTGTGATTGTGAATAGCCGCGGCGCGCCTTCACGCCTATTCATGAGTAGACCTCCGGCCGGGAGACGTAAAAGCAGCCTCCCGGCTCGGGGGTCTCCACAGTATGCCCTGCGTGCTCGCACAGGGTATACTGAGGCTTGCGGGGGCCGTGAGGCCCCCGCTTCCCCCACCCCCCGCCAGCTCCATCTCAGCGCCAGCCATCATCAAGAGCTTAACCCGCTCTTCCCACTCACCAGACAAAACCGGGTCTCACAGATCGTGAAACCTGGTCCAAGATGTTTTAAGCCCATTGCACAGCAGTGTTACAACCCATAGGGCAAGACACGTGAATGCTACGGGAACTTTACTGCAAGGGCTAACCCGAACGTGGACTTGGGAATGATACAAATGGGGACCACAAGCATCTAAGGCAAAATATACAACATTTATTGAATAGCAACCAAAAGACACAATCTCATTTGGGAAAATCAGCAAAATAGATATCTAATTGTAATGTTGGTACACTAAATCATTAATGTGGGGAATTTGAGATTCTAAGCTCGCTTGCGTGAATATCAACACAGAAAAAGCAATATATACAAGAATAACCATTTACAAATGAATAGGGTAACCATAGAGTATTGGGAGGTGCATTTCAACAACTCCTCCTTGTAAAACTAGCTGCTGGTGTAGCAACACAACATGGGGATGATTCCTGAGACAGGCAGGGAGTTAATTGGCACAAGGAACCATGAATCAGAGGAATAGGCTGGTTGGAAAAGGAGGGGGTAGGCAAAACACAGTGCAAGGCAGCTGCTTTGGAAGCAGACCAGGTGACTTGAATTGACAGTGATGACACATGGTTTGAAAAGCAAGAGGGAAGGCTAGTTTTTGAAAGAAGATAAATGCGAGAGAGCTATTATCCTGAGTTAGTCACTATAATTTAGGCTGCTAGTGGAAAAGGTGTTATTGGAATAGCCTGTTGCGGGGGCTACAAGCAGCACCCCTCTCTCTGCTTTGGAGCTGCAGCCTTTCAGTCTCCATCTTGGCTACCTGGACTATGATTACGAGCCCTCCACATGTGCATATTGGTCCGGAATGAGAGGGGACTCATTCAAACTCTCAAGTTAGTCGCTTAGCACAAGTAGCATGGGGCAACTTTACTTCACATCAGGTATGACATCATGCGACTGCAAGATATCCCCGTGCCCCTCTCTATTAACAATACAGAGAAGGGTCCTGGCTGAGCAGAAGCTAGGAGAAGGACTATTTCTTAAGATAATAGTAAAACGCCTCATTAGCACAAAAGATTCATCTTACTAATTACCTCAGCAGGAACTTAGAGAAGGTAGTATCACTCCCACCTCACTATCGCAGTATTAATGGTCTGACTCGAACCAGGGAGAGGCCCGGTAGCATGAAAAGCATTCCAGTTTCTACACCTGGAAGGTCTTCCTGGCCCTCAAGATAGGTTTTGAGCTCATCCATTTACCCTATCCCATACAAGGTTTTCAAACCATTTCACTTCATTGTTCTTCAAGATTTCACACACCCCTGATTGAATCATACAGCATGTATTCTTTTGTTAACCACAGATGTCATCCCACACAACCAGGAGGTATAACCTGTGTTGGGTTTGAAGGCATGTTTTTGCCTATTTCAACCCTATTTTAAACCCCAGTCTATGGTGTGCTCCTGCTTCGGACCCACCATCTGTGTGTGCTTTGGCTCTGGCAATTCCCTCTACCATGGCCATTGCTCCAGCTTCATTTCCAGCTCCTGGTTTGGGCCTATCTCCTGATCCAAATCATGCACCATGTAGGGATGTGTAAACAGGTTTGGTTTGACTGTTTGGGGTCGAACCGAACCACCCCCTGTTCAGTCCGACCCTGGACTGAACTCCCACACACACACACACACACAACCCGGGAGGGTGCAATTAAAAAAAAAAAAACACTTATCCCCTCCAAGGGTGTTGTTTGAGGCGGCGGTGGGGGGATGTCTGTGGAGGTTCCCCCCGCCTCCCTTATGCCAGGCTACGCAGAGGCCCATTGCACAGGCGTGGCAGCCTCCAAAATGGCTGCAGCGCCGAGGGGGAAAGGCTGAAAAGTGGCTGAAGAGTGGCTGAGGGAGGCTGGCAGTGGGAGGGGGAACCTCCACAGACATCCCCCCCCCGCTGCCTCAAACAACTCTCCTGGACGGGGTAATAAAGAAATTTTATTTTATTTTTTAAAATTGTGAACCCCCCTGGTCTGGTTTGGGTCCAGTTCGGACTCGAACTGAACCGGACCAGCCGGTTCCATGCACACCTCAAGCACCATGCCTAGCTGCCTTAGAGAACTGCTCTCCCCTGGATTTTCCCTGTAACCATCCACTTTCCTGGTTCCCTGACTTGTGAGTGGCATGCTTGGCCCCACCACTATCCTGTCCTTCTGTTTGGCCCCGGGGAAGGAGATTGTGGGGCCCAAAATAGTGATTTCAGCTCAGAGATTCTCAGGCTTGGGAATCTCTAAGATACATCCACAAAGTGTACACTTTATCTGGGTTTTCAGTGTGGTGGATGATCAGGCTAATTAGAATCAGAGCAGTCGCAATTCCCTGAAACAGCCACATGGAGGTAAATCCATGGGGAAGTTAGCTAGCTGGGCAGAGCTAACCAATGCTGATGCTAGATGACACTGTACAATGAATGTTGCATGAAAGCTGAACCACTAATGCGGAACATATGCTGAGCAAAAGTTGAACCACAAACACTGAATGTATGCTGAACAAAGTACGAGTTTTTAGGGGGAGGTTTTATACCCAAATGACTGAGCATTTTTAACAGAAGGGTTCAGTATCTTCCACCTTCTAAAGTGAGGAATCATATCTGAGTATCGATAATGGGCAGCAAGGAAGTCTTGCGATTAAGCTCACTGTTTGGGGAGATTCAGATAGGCTGAATCACCTAAGGGTAGTGCCCACTATTCCTCTGCGGAGGAATTCCTTTACTTGTGATTGCCTTTAATTTCCTGGGGAAGGCTTCAGAGTATATGCTTAATCACAAGCCTTCTAGGGTCTTCCCAAATCATTGATTTACTCAGAACTGTCCAACCCTTTTGTCTTAAGCATGAGAGAGGGGCGGTGATGCTGAACCTTCTCTCCCGTTCCATTGCAAAATGGTCTTTTCTCTTCAGGCTCTGGTAATGCTAGTTTGGACCTGGAAAAGTCTTGGTACTGCCTGGGAGACCCATCAACATATAGTTTGGGCTGAAAAGGGGGTTATTCCTAACAGCAGCCGGTCTGCTTATTTATATACACAGGATTCACACAAGGTACTGGAAGCTCCATACTCAAATAAGCAACAGTTTCATCCCGCAAAACAATTCGTACCCATGTTATATGCATTTGTCATAGAAGCCCAATGATCATAACAAGTAGTGCAGGGAGGCTGCACGGCTCTCTTTTTAGAAGTTTCAGTCAGCGCTGGGCTCCCAACCTGGCCAGGAACACCTCTCCCTGACTTTGCAAGCGGGGAGAAGCCATCCCAACCCCGCTGGCTGAATTTTACTTACAAACGGGGCACATGGCCCCATTTGCTGACATGGCTATGCCCTCTGATGCCAGATGCAGGGGTGTGGCTGGGGCATGAGGTGCAGCCTCTGAGGTGTGGTGGCCCAGGTTCTTTGAATAAACTCCCACACAATGGTGGCTCAACCCCTGATCATAATGTTCAAAGAAAGGCCACCCATTTCTGCCTGCTCATCTTTCCATTCTCATCACATTTTCTGTGCTCTGTTGCCTATGTGGACATTGGAATCAGGTAAACACCTTGACATTTTCAACACATCTGTTGTTGCTTTGTTCCACAACCCCAGTTCTTGGCTGCTGCTGAATTCTTTAGTCACAAGGAAGCCCATTGGATTCATAAGACGGGGCCACCAACCTGAGTATACATAAGTATGTGTGCATGCCATGAAAATGCATGTCCTTTCCCACATCAGGGTACCTTTCTCCAATTTCTCACTTTACCTTTACCTTTCCCAAACTGGTTGAGAACTATAAATTTTCATTATTTGCTTTATCTCTCCCATTCTCTTTAAACAAATC
The DNA here is from genome assembly GCF_027244095.1 of Hemicordylus capensis. Lineage (NCBI taxonomy): Eukaryota > Metazoa > Chordata > Lepidosauria > Squamata > Cordylidae > Hemicordylus > Hemicordylus capensis. The sequence continues at coordinate 189,655,248 of NC_069659.1, read as the reverse complement.
AACTCTGATATATTTTGCTAAGTAAGCAGGACAGAGGACAATTTTTGTTTTTCTTTCTACTGGCATGGATGAATTGGGAACATGTCTCCACAGGGGCTGGTGATGTGCACAAATCGTTTTTTGCTTTTCAATTTGCTAATGAAAAAATTGACAATTGCCCCAGAGGGAACAATGGGGAACTTGAATCACACCATTGTTTCCCATGGGTAGGCCCTAGGGACACCAAAGTGGGTTGTGTGGTAGAGCATGACCCAACCTACCTACTGCCAACGAACCACTGACCCTGATAAAATTCAAAAATTCTTTTAAAATTGCCTGATTGCACAATTGTTTTGTGGGTTGGGTGATACCACCCAACCCACTTTGGTGTCCCTAGGACCTACCCATGGGGAACAATGGAGTGATTCAAATTCCCCATTGTTCCCTGTGGGCTAAACAAGCACACATTTTGCAGCCCTGCCTAATAAAGCAGTTGGCAGTGGCACACACAAGCACTGCAAATTAAAAGGATTTTTTTTTAAATAGAGAGAGTTAGATAAGCATGTCTCTCTCTCCACTCACAGTGGGGGGTACCAGGTAGGCAGGCCCAGACAACCACCACCACACTGATGTGAGTGCTGCTGCAGTCTCTCTCTCTCTGATCCAACTTTGTTCCTCTCCTGGAACAAATGCAATGGCACAGATGCAATGGCTCTCTCTGACTCCAAGCAGTCCTGTACAGTATATACATTTTGAAACTCCCTCTTTTGGCCTCCACGCTCCCTACTCCTTCTCCCCAGCCAATGCGGGGGGCACAGATGTCCCTGCCAACACTTGATCTGAAAGTTGCACCTGCCAACACTTGATCTTAGCCAAGCAAATTCTCAAGTCAATCGAAAGCCAGTGACAGGAGGCCAATCAGTGATAGAAAAATACAGAGACAAAATGGTGTCTGCAAAATAAATCTCTAGCAAATGATTCAATTCGCAAGGGGAAGGCTAGTTTGGCGGGTTAGCCGCCAGGAAGCTTGCCTGCGAGCCCGGTGGCTCCCACGATCAGGTGAAATCGGGCTAGGCTCCTCTAGCCCAATTTCGCCTGATTGTGGGAATAGCCCCAGGGAATGGCATCTGTTACCAAACTGGTAGATTATTTGTAACTGGATGAGTAGGCCAACATGTAACATTACCTCAATGCACTCAGGGCTGGGGTGATAAGAATAACATGAGCTTTAACGACTATGTTTCAAGAACATGAAACGACTATGTTTCATTTAATGCCTTTGATCTTTAAACCCAAATTCCAGAAATGTTGTGTTAGACACAATTCCCATGTTTAACAACAAAAACAAATGCTCCCAGAAGCATTTCCCCCCTTATTTTTCTTTGCCATCCCAAATATATTTGCAACAGCAGGCATCATGGCAGCTCTGCTGATGAAAAAGGGTCAGATATTTCAAATGAAAAAATTTGTTTCCAACCAACCAGAGGTGTGGTTGATGGCCTCAGGGTTCAAATATACATGCACCAGGGAACAGTTTCTTAAAAATGTTTATAGTGGCAGCCAACAGAGAATTTTAATGCAACTGCTGAGTTAGGAGCAGTCACAAATCACATTCAGATAAATATTACTTTGAGTATCAGAGCATAGAACTGCAGGGTTTGATCAGTTTAAAACAGTAGAAAAGACAACTAAAAACTTAGTTGATTAATTAGTGGAGCCAATTTAATTGCTGTTGCTTTGAGTGAAGAGTTTGTTTGTTGAAGTTAGTCTTGTGTACTACTGTAAAAAGGAACAGAAAATAAAATATTAAAGATGTTATTTCCTTCTAATAATGAGCAATCACTTTTATTGATTAAATTGTAAGTCACCTAACACTTCCTTCTCCAGCACCAAAAGCACCTATATTGAACTCTTTATAATATGAATTTGTGTAAATATAACTGACTAATAAGCTGATTAATCCATTAAAAGGTATATGATTAATAAACTCACATGCTTTAATAGGTAGAAATTCTTGCTGTCCACGCTTGCAGAGCAAACATGTAAGCAAGAATGCAATATGCATTGATTCCAGGGGTGGAGCCACCATTGCATACCTGGATTCAAATAACCTGGGCTGACATTCCTGCGGAGCCGCCCCTGCAGCCCATAGCCACGTCCCCACATCTGATGTCAGATGCAGGGGCATGGCCAGTCAAAACAGGGCTGCTCCCCCACCCCGTTTGTGAAGCACTTCAGCCAGTACTGGGTTTCCAGTCTGGCCGGGAGCGCCTCTCTCTGCCTTGGAAGTCAGGCTGGGAACCCAGCACTGGTTGAAGTGCCTCATCAATAGGGCCGATCAACCCTGTTTCTGTGTCTGGCCATGCCCCAGACACAGAAACAGGGTTTCTGCAGGGGGCATGGCCAGAGCAAGGGGCATGGCCAGATGCAGAAACAGGGCCACTGGTCCCTGTCTGTGAGACGTTACAGAGAACACTTGCTTCCCATTGTGGCTGGAAGCACTTCTCTCTGCCTTTTGAGGCAGAGAGAGGTGCTCTCAGCCAGGCTGGGAACCAAGCGCTGTCTGAAGCAGCTCACGGACTGAGCTGAGTGGCCCTGTTTCTGTGTCTGGCCACACCCCCTGCATCTGATGTCAAATGCAGAGGGCATGGTCAGGGCGTGTGCACATTAGCAAATGCCTACGTCAACAGAAATAGTGGCCGACAGCAGTGGATTGCTCTCCTGCCGCTGGCAGCTTCCTAAGCTGCTGATGGATTCATCTAAAGAATCAAAACTGCTGGTGAGCCCAAGAACAATTCTCCAGGAGTTCAGCTGCCTTGCATGAAACCAGAAAACGACACTGTCATATATTTGTATTGTATGCTGTTGACAATACATCTGAATTTTGAAAGCAATTGAAAGCAGTCTTTTGATCTCGCTAGCATGCCTCTGTCCTATCAAATGAATTGCTCTGAAGTCACATAATCCCAGGTTGCTGTTCAATTGTTCTTAATGAAAGGTAACTTTGAAAGCAGAATGTGTTCTCTCTTAGACTCCAAATATTCAGGCCAAAAGGATATTGACAAACTTTGCTGCCCATTATGGAGCTGACCTTCAGACAGAAGACCAACAGCACAGCAGACTGCACAAGGTTGGGCAGCACAGTCAACCCTTCACTACGGATAACATTGTTGGAAGTGAAGGACTAACGCTGTCTCAATGACATAGGAGGACAGACTAGTGAGTCAGAGGGCTAGAGGGTCATCTCTTGTCTACTATTCTGACACTATCCCTTTGATATGTAGATAGCTAATCTCAGAGCCTGCCTTACTTCCTTCTTGCCACTTCCTCTTCCCTTCCCTTCCTTCTACCTTGCAACATGCAAGCTCCTCTCCCCTGCACCATGTGTGCAGAGATGCAGAATCCATCTGCATCCAGCTAGATAGATAGATTAGAGATCCTATCTCTTCACTTTACTATCTAGAATGGAGTAATATACCACTTATATTGATTTGAAACTATGAACTGACTCCAAGTTACTTTACTCTCAGCATACACGCATGCCTAACTAAATTCCACTGTGTTGTGCCTCTGTGCACTCTGCTATAATGAAAAAAGGGTTTCTCTTACCAGAGAGAATTCCCAACAAACATGAGCAATGGGGAATTGCATGAAGAGAAAGAATCCAGGATTCACTTTGTTTATTATGGCATATTGGCTTTCACCTAATCAGTTGCAATTAAAATTTCTTCACCAGATTTCCTTATTCAAGTCTGGACAATAGCTAGCTGTTGTGATGGATCTGGCACAAACGTGCTTCCTGAGCAAACTGATTTATCATGTCTCATTCCAACCGTATTTTCTTGCTTGCTCATTTCTCATCTTATTACTGTGAAGTTGTAATTAAAGAGGATCCTCCCAAAGTTCTCCTTTAGGACGAGCTCCATTGTAAAAGGAGTTGCTCTTTCACTGAGACCAATATCAGGCAGCAGCTTGATGAAATCCATACCAGAGACTTTAAAGCAGACCTATAAAATGCTAGGGTGAGTTTCCTGGGCAAATGCTGATCATTTCATTTTAAACATATACACAAGTCCATTGATCCTTTTCTGATTTACAAAGCTGATAGTATGGGGGGAATTTGGTGCTCTTCCTCTAAAGAAGCCAAAGATGAATGTAAACACGCTCCTTCATATGCCAACTGTCTGATCCAAGAGAATTTGTTTTATGGATGAGTTATTGCTTAGTATTAACTTGCACGGCATTGTAAATATACCTGGCATCGTTCCATGGTAGGTCAGAGCCAAGCAGATAACAGGCCCATTCTCCAAATGGCTAACAGTCTACAGATGCCATCAATGACAAACTATGAGGCAGAACATAACATACATAATGTAGGAACAAGTAGCCATTAGAGTTTGATCCTCAGATATGTGGGCCTTTAGACAGTCTAAACAAGGAATTATAACAGAGTTCCAGAGAATAAATAAAGCCATATTTTCTGCAGTGGGCAGCTCTCTTCATTCAAGCCTTGTTCCGTTTGTTCTCGCTAGATGCTTCTGACAAATCATTTCCCTGACACAATAAATTTGTTTTGGAACATTATCTCAGTGGGAGGAAGGTCAGGATGTGCTAAAGGTCATGTGTGGTAACTATTATCCCATGACAAGGTACTCCAAACCCATATTTGAAAATGCACCCATATCCTAAACTGAAGTATTGAACTGGCTAGAAGTGATGTCTCATAAACTCCCCCTGTTCACAGAACATGTTTTTGAGAAGGGCCTGCAGGCTTTTTTCCATGGGGTTGTAGTTTTGAAGGGGGAAAGTCCCTCTTGGAAGAACATTTTAGTTACAAAAATACAACTGGATTGATATTCTAGCAGTAACTGGGAGTGTACAAATAGACCGGCATTTATATTTGGCTCTGTAATTGGTAGGTCTATTTGTGTTCAGATTCAGGGCTTGTTCAGTCTACATTTTAAGGTGGTGCTGAAGTTTGTGGTGTTTTTAGTGAATCCACTCCTTGATCCAGGCCAGCTTTTGAATGGGCTTAAGTTACTTGTATTCCAGTCCTGGAGTAGAGGTGGGGCTAACAAACAGCCAGCAGCAAGAGCATGAGAAAGCAGTCTGTACTTGCCTCTTTGTACATAATGAAGCTATTCACACGTGCATGCAAAACTGGGCTAAGAAAGCCCAATCCAGTTTTGCACATGCATGTGTACCTCCGGGATCGGGCCTGATCATGGTGGTACCGCAGTGGCAAACCCGCCTATGGAGCCTACCTCTAAAACGAGGTTAGGCGAGTGAGCGCTCTCCTAGCCCCATTTTTTCAATCGTCTGCCAGCCATGGCTGAATAACAAACTGAGGTTGAATCCAGATAAGGCCAAGGTACTTATTGTGTGGGGTCAGAACTTGGGAGACAATTTTGATCTTCCAGTTCTGGTGGGGTCACGATCCCCAAAAGGAACAGATACGCAGTGTGGGGGTGCTTCTGGGTCCAGGTTGAGGTGGTGGCTAGAAGCACATTTTATCAGCTTTGGCTGATACCCCAATTGCATCCGTTTCTTGAGATGAACGACCTCAGAACGGTGGAACATATGCTGGTAACCGCTAGGTTAACCTCTTACTGCAATGCGCTCTATGTGGGGCTGCCTTTGTACGTAGTCCAGCAACTGCGGTTGGCCCAGAATGCAGCTGCCCCGTTGGTGTCTGGGTTATCTAGGAGAGACCATATTACTCCTCTGTTGAAAGAACTACACTGGCTGCCAGTACGTTTCTGGGCAAAATACAAGGTGGTGGTTATTACCTATTAAGCCCTAAACAACTTAGGCTCTGGGTAATTAAGAGAACATCTTCTTCACCATGATCCCCAACGCCTGTTAAGATTATCTGGAGAGGTTCGTCTGTGGTTGCTGCCAACTCATCTGGCAACTACTCAGGAACTGGTTTTCTCCGTTGCTGTCCCTGGACTTTGGAACACGCTCCCTGTTGAAATAAGAGCCTCCCCATCTCTGGCAACTTTTAAAAAGGCACTGAAAACACATTTATTAACCCATGCTTTTAATTAAATTTATAGTTTTACTATTTTAATGCTGGGTTTTAAATTATTTCAGTGTTAATGATGGTTTAATGTTTAAATGATTTTAATTGTAAACCGCCTAGAGACGCAAGTTTTGGGCGGTATAGAAATATATTAAATAAATAAATTAAATAAAATAAGTTTCCTTCACATGCTGTGAAGCAGCTTTTGCTGTCAAAGCATTTTCTTGTGCTACAGCAAGGGTCAGATTTGGTTCTCACAGAATTCAACCAAGTCCCGGAGCTCAGCCAGATAGTCTGCTATGCCTTCCCTGTCTTCTTTTAAGAAAATTGAACCCCTGCAGGGTAACTGATGGCTATGGGCAAAAATGTGCCTTCAAGAGGAAGTGATGTTCTGGTGCTTGGTAAGGCTGGTCCAGTAAGTGAACGGACAATGGCAAATGTTTTATGCCCCACATACATTTAAAAAAAATGCACATTTCCATTCTAGGTTTTCTATTCCATCAAATTACAGTTAATTACAGTTTGTCAGAATAATAATCCCATGAAGCTGTTTACCTCACATGTAACTCTTCAATCTGGCCTAATGCAGTCATTTTAGATACATAATAGCAGAAGTGAGGAAAGGAGACTAGGAAAAAGTAATAATGGAAGTCCTTGTGGACTTCCACATGGTCTAGTCCCTGGGTTTCTGTAAAACCAAAAGGGTGACGTCTGGCAACAGAAAACCCACCTTTATCACCAGAAATATACACTTGCGAGCACACAAGATAAGTATATGTCAGGTTCAATGAAAGATAATTTATAACACTGTCAGGGGAGCAAAGGCGTAACGATAGGGGGGGCGGAGGGCACGTGCCCTGGGCGCCATCTTTCCGGGTCACGTGGGGAGCGCCGCCATGACCCCCGCCGATCCGAAATTTTTTTAATTTTTTTTTTAAATACAAAGTTCTCCGGCAGGGGAGAGCGTCGGCGCCCCCCCTCCCCCGGAACGGTCTCTTCCGCGCCCGGCCCCCCCCCATTGCTTTGCTGGCCACCAGCCTGCCTGCCTGGCTTGGCGGCGGGTGCCTTTTGCTTACTGCTGTGCTGTGCAGTGCTTGCCGCTGTGGCTGCTGAGGCTCGCTCTGGATCAGCCGCCAGCCAGAGAGGCCCTCTAGTGGCCCAGCCGCCGGATCTCTACACGCATGCACGCGCGACTCGGCCGGTGGCGTGCCGAGTCGCGCTGCGCATGCGTGCGTCGCGTCCACCCTCCCAGCTCGCTTGGTTCGCTTGGCTGGTTGGCTGCACGTGGTGCGGTTGCAGACTCGCGCGGAGCCGCCGAGGAGAGCGTCGTTGCTGGGGCTGCAGCAGGCGCAGGCAGGGGCCAGGCACACGGAGGCACTACAAGAACGTCGGCGGGGTAGGGAACCAGACCAGAGTCCAGACCTCGAGAGAGTCGCGCTCGCGCACGTCATCATTAATTAAAGAAGCCAGCGTGGTGGTCACAACAACAAGGTGTGTGTGTGTTTTCTCTTCTGTTGCAACAATCCCCGATTCCCGTTCTGCCACAGCCACTTTCACCAGGCTTTGCGGGAATTGTTGGAGCCCTCTGAGTCTTTGTGTGGGACCTGTTTTGGTCTGATTCCTGCCACTTTAACCCACCACTCAGCTGACCTCCATTCCAGAAGACTATTTCTCATCTCTATTGATTAGACGCATTGCTAACACAAGCAATAGTCACTAAAAAGCCACACCAAGGAGCGGACTGAAGAGCGGAGGATTCGGCCAGCAGCGACGATGGACACAAGAGCAAGAGGACAAACAATTTATTAACAATAGGTGTGTGTGTGTGTCTTTTTGTGAAATCAAATTTGCCCAGCCTCGCTAGCGGCTAGCCCCGCTCCGGGGCGCCGGCGGGGAAGCGTGTGTGTGTGTGTGTGTGTTCCTTTCTTCGTCCTCGATGAAGCCGCGGCGGCCAAGCCAGCGCAGCCCAGAAGAGCGAAGATCGTGTTATCTCCCATCAGCGGCCACCAGCCCCTGCCATGGTTACCAGCGAAGGAAGGGAGTGGGCTGGGAAGGAGGGGAGGGGGAGAGGGGACAACTTCTGCCGGAGTGGTTTTGGTTTGGTTTCCCCCCAAATATATAATCCCTTATTATTTTCCTTTTTCCTGCTGCCGGATCCCTGAGAAGACAGGGAGATCTGGAGAGGAGGCGTTTCTTTCACTTTTTACAGTCTTCTTGGCTGGGTCTGAAGCCACTTCGTCCCCAAGGCTTTCCCCAACTATTTTTTTTTTCATTTTGCTCTAACGCTTCGCTCCTGCAGCTCCCTCTCTGCGGTCTCTTTGAGCTCCAGCAACTGCTTTGGGGGCGATTGTCCAAAAAAAGAGCCTTCCCCCCCCACTCCAGTGCAGTCAGACCAACAAACCCCAGCCACAACCCTGTACTGCGCGCGCTGCCTCCTTCCTTCCCTCTCTTTGCGTCTGAGCCGAATCATTGCGACGCTCTAAAGGGCTCTCCAGGTTTTTTTGGGGGGAAGCTGTTTCGCTGTGCCTTCGGGTTTTCATTTAGAAGAAAGGAGGGTATTTCCCCCTCCTCGAGTTTTTTTGTTTTTGTTTTTTTAAGGAGTGAATCAAGCGCATTTCTCCTCCTTTTGCAAAAGAAAAACGGGGGGTGGGTTTGAAATGGGAGAAACTGGTGTTCAACCCCCCCCACCCTTTTACACACACACACACACACACACACACACACACACACACACACACACATCAATGGTATCAGTAGATGGGGGTGGGACACGCAAAAATCCCCTTTCCTGCTTCCTGCTCCACTCCCCCCAAAACAAAAGCCTCATCAACTGTGCGGAGGAATCATCTTGCTAGCCACTCTACTCACTGGAATACTGAATGCTATTTTATTAACTACTGTATTGTTAATAATTTTCCCCAGACTAGCTTAAAATTGTTATGAGCTACTTTGAACACCTTTTAAGTGGGATATAAAATTTTAAAATAAATAAAGAAAATGCTTAATAAACCTAGAAGTCCTGCTCTTTATCTAAGATGTGTTAAGGTTGACTATGTTACTGAACTGTTCTGATTATTTGAAATTACAATAAAACAGGGTGTTTGTAGAAGCTCACAGGACAGGGTATGATAGTGATAAAGATGGCCATTACAAATTTTTACACCATGTGTTAAATAAAAAATGTACTTTTTCTGAATGTGGTTTTCCATGTAGCTGGTGCATTTGCATGTAACTCATACTTTGTTCAAATGTGTGAATCTTAACTCAGCTAACATCAGCAGGTACAAGGAACAGGCCTTTACAGTGGTGGTTCTATGGAATTCTCTGCTTAGCAAAGCTTGCCATCACTCTTCTTTCCTTGCCTTATGGAAAAAAAACTAAAATGTTGTTTAAGAAAGCTTCTAATCTGCCAAAGAAGTTGAATGTGATCTCTTCTTAAACGGTGATGTTTTATTCTCATTTTTATTACTTGTGTTTATTTTAAAAGTATATCAATGCATCACTGGAAACTGTTCCTGTTTTCTTTTTTTAAAAGGAATATTAAATTTTAAGTAAATAAATTAATGTCTTCTAGGAATACTTCCCTTCTGATAAATATCAATTTGGCTTTTCCATTTATCCCATGGCATTTGCTGTTGCTTAAGTCATGGGTGATCTTATCTTCTAGAGCTCTTAAAACCTAACAATCCAGACTATTGTGTTCAGAGCTTTCCAAATATAAAAGGTAGGGCCAGACATATGATTTGGATAACTATCCTTAAGTGCTTAAACTAACATATTGAACTGCGCTTCTTCTCCCAACTTTATTATGGTAGTTTATGAAATTATTAGATTTAATGTGGGGAAACATTTTAGGCCATAGCCCTCAAACCATATCCTGAACACTATAGCTTTATAATACTCGATATCTAGATCATAGCCATCATTCTTTACATAAACATGCTAAATATTTATTTATTTATTTATCATATTTCTATACCACCTGATATAGACATCTCTAGGCAGTGTACAAAGTTAACAATACTGTTTTCTCTCAAAAAACAATAATAGCACCTCTGCTGACTGGAAAAACTGCAGGCACAACCAACCACAAACCAGCGCTTAGTAACAAGCCTTCTAGTGTAAGTAAACTTTAAGCAAACATTTTCTGGGATATATACTGTAAAAATAAATAAATTGAAATACAAAAAATATTTGTATTCAGTAGGTGTAGAATATAATGTGTTGAATTCACCACTGTGTATTGTGGTGTTTTTGTTGAGAATACTTGGCTTGCTAAGCTACCAAACTTCCTCTATTTGCATAACTATAAACTCTTACAGCTATGATAATTCATAACTTGTACAGGTGCTGTAATGCATCCAAGGAACACTGTACCTATTGTTTTTCTTATCATAATGTGAGCGAGGAGAGCAGGACCTCGATCCTAAAGGCATGGCTTAGATCAGGGGTGCACAACTAAAATGTCCTGGTGGGCTGGAAACGACCATGACTTGGTTTACAGGGGCCAAGGACGACTTTAGCACATTAATTACATAAAAATTAGCAAGGGTGCAGAGGGTTGGAGTCGGGGGGGGGGGAGGAAGGGGGATGAGGGATGGTGTTAGTGGGCTTTGATATAGGGGCAGGACCAGCAAGGTGGGTGAGGAACATCTGGTCTCAAGTGGACAAATGCATTGAGCTGCTTCTGCTGGTCACATGTCAAGCCAAGTGCTCTTCATGGCTCCTGATGTGGCTGCAGGAATTTCCTTCCCATGGGCCAGCAAAAAAAGTCCCTGTGGGCTGGATCCGGCCCCTGGGCTTTATGTTGTGCAGGCCTGGCTTAGATGCAAGTTCCACTTAAATCAGTAGGATTCTCTGCTGTGGGCAATATGTGTTAGCCATTTTTTTCTTTAAGGACATAGCCCGTTGCATGTTATGTCACCTTAAGTGGTGCAGTGGGGAAATGCTTGACTAACAAGCAGAAGGTTGCCAGTTGGTATCCCCACTGCTACCATGGCAAGGGCCCTTGAGTGAGCTATGCTGTCTCAGGCAGCAGCAATATAGGGAGATGCTGAAAGGCATCATCTCATACTGCGCAGGAGGAGGCAATGGTAAAACCCTCCTGTATTATACCAAAAGAAAACCACAGGGCTCTGTGGGTGCCAGGAGTTGAAATCGACTTGATGACACACTTTACCTTTGCATGTTAAAGACAAATGTAATGTCTATTTTCTTACATGCTTAGTTGGTGCTTCCTCCAAGGAACATAGGGTAGTGAATATGGTTCTTTCTCCCTCTCCTCATTTCATCCTCCTAACACTGTGAAGTAGATTAGTCTGAGAAAAGATTATTTATCGCATTTTTGGTTATTTATCGCATTTTTGGTTATTTATCGCATTTTGAAATTTTTGGTAATTTTTAAAATTTTTAAAATAAAAGTTTTCTGAAACATGTGTGTCAGTCAGATGTATGCTGGGGGGGCGGGGGGGACGCAATTTCAGTGCTTGCCCCGGGCGCCGTTTTCCCTAGTTACGCCTCTGCAGGGGAGTGCCTGTGTATTATGAATAGCAGGGGATTATATCATGTTATTTTACCCAGAAATATCCAACTTTCTGTGGTTTCTCAATGCTTTCCCTTTCCAATATTCATGCAAGCATTTTTAAGCTCAGAATCACCCGCTGAACAAGTGTGTCTTTTAAACATTGATTCCATGGGGAAAGTTATGAGAAGCAAAAGCTTTCAAAAAGAAAGGAAATTTCAAGACAATAGTTTGGTTTCCCCTCCACTTATCTTTAGTTTGGTGTCCCCACCCCCCACCCCCCGCCACACACCTATCTCTCACCAAAGCCCAGACTGACTCAATTTCTTCAGGAAAGGTAATTGTATATGACACCCCTAAATGAGGCAGCTCAAAGCCCAGGGTTTGTGGCAGAAAACTGGCACAAAACTCTGGTATTGGGTGGTCATAACAATGCTCATTTTTGTTGTTCAGAGGAAATAGAGCTGCACAGAGGGAGAGTAATATCTTGGCAAGGAGACCACCAGTGAGTTTCCACAGAACATGCTTTATTTACCACACACACCACTCAAAAGACAAAGGGGACTTTACCCTAGTAAAGTAGCAAATACTTCTTACCAAACTAAAGAAGTCCAAACAGAGAGGGAAACCTAACAATAAGCAAACACTATGGAACAATCCTTCTAATGGCCACTCTACATGATGACATTCCTCTCCCATTAAGATTTTACGTATTTCCGTAACTAGCAATTACCATACTGTCAAAAATATGGAAGGTTTTGACCTTTAAAGCCCTTCGCAGTTTGGGCCCTGGATACCTAAGGGACTGCCTGCTCCCAAGGGTTCCTGCCCACTTGACAAGGTCATTGGAGGGGGCTGTGCTCCACGTGCTGACAATGAGAGAGGCTCGGGTGTCATGCATGCAGGACAAGGCCTTCTCAGCTATTGTCCCCAGACTTTGGAATGCTCTCCCAGTGGGCATCTGTTCCTCCAAAGCAAGTGAAATCTTGGCTTTTAACCCAGCCTTTGATATGAGTGTTGTTTTCATTGCTGCTGCTCTGTATTGTATGGCCTTTTTATGTATTTTAAAAAACTATTAATTAGATTTGCATTTTTATATTCCAATTTAATGTTTTTATTGTGTAATTGTTTTATAGCCTAATGTTGTTTTAAATGTTTTGTAAACCGTCTTGAGATTGTTTTAATGAAAGGTGGTATAAAAATTTAATGATCAATAAACAAACAAATAAATAAAAGAGAACCAGAATATCACAGTACATATTACAAATAAGTTGAAGTCTGTTGCTGATATCCAGTTCATCTCAGTGATAGGTCTCTAGTGGACATCTGATTTCTGGGATAGAGGCAGCAGACATTTGTGGCAACAGACAACTTCCCCACTCCCTCAAACCAGCAGAAAGTTCTAGTTTTCAGGGCCAAGGTTTCAGCTAAACTGCCTCCAACGGCCATGGATTCCCAGTGACCATCACACTCCCTCAACTTGCAGAATGTTAGAAGACAAGGAAATGTGTGGTCATAAATAATCTACTTATTTACCTGAATAGAAGACAACCCTGAAGTTAAGTTGAACCCCTTTTAAAATATGGGTTAAATATAGGTTATACTATTTACCCAAAAGGAAGATGACCCTAAATTTAAGATGTCCTTCCCAATTTCTAACATCAAATAACTTTTTGGGGGGGACAAGTCTTGAATTCAGGTAAATACAATATACACTTCGCACTACTCGGCCATCTGTCCAGGTGACCACATGTTTCCAAGCTTTCTCCACGTTGACATCCAGTATAATACAGGAAGGCTATACCTTGGGCAGCTACCTAATGGTGCAGTGGGGAAATAACTTGACTACTGAGCCAGAGGTTGCCGGTTCAAATCCCCGCTGGTATGTTTGCCAGACTATGGGAAACAGCAGCAATATAGGAAGATGTGGAAAGCATCATCTCATACGTGGGAGATGGCAATGGTAAAGCCCTCCTGTATCCTACCAAAGAAAAACCACAGGGCTCTGTGGTCACCAGGAGTCGACACTGACTCGACAGCACACTTTTTACTTTATACCTTGGGCAGCTCTGGTACATGTAAGCAACAGCCCCATCTGGACTCTCAGAACCAGTCTCTTCCACAGCATACGAGTGTTAGATTGAAATTTTGCTTTACTTGGCCTAGCTGCTACTCTTCCTTTACTCTGCATATTCTCTTAATATGGCCGGCCATGCCACAGTTATAAAACATTCCTAAACCAACAGGGCTTTGCTGGGTGCGACCCATTACAATGGTGGCAACAGTCTTGAGGTACATCCCTCCCCCCCCCGAACCAAGACGTTCAAAGTATAAACCAGGCTAAAAAAATTCCTCTTAAGGGCTATTTTAAAGGCTGATAGATGTTAAGCCACAAATGTCTATAGGGAGCACATTCCACAGCCCAGGAGCAACTACAGGGAAGACCCGCACCTGAGTCACCACCAGACGAGCTGGCGGCATCCCGCGGCAATTGTCACCCGCCCGTAAATGGCTTTCCTTGCTCCCTCATTCCTGTCTCCCAGTTCTTTCTTTCACCCTCCTCCCCACAAACTTCCTCCTGTTGGCTGACAGGAGGACAAGAAGAGCCTTCTTTCAGAACCTTAATTCAAGTACATTGTGGCTCCAAAGCAGATGTTATTATTATTTTACATTTATTATTTTACATTTATATCCCACTCTTCCTCTAAGGAGCCCAGAGCGGTGTACTACATACTTGAGTTTCTCCTCACAACAACCCTGTGAAGTAGGTTAGGCTGAGAGAGAAGTGACTGGCCCAGAGTCACCCAGCTAGTATCATGGCTGAATGGGGCTTTGAACTCGGGTCTCCCCGGTCCTAGTCCAGCACTCTAACCACTACACCACGCTGGCTCCATTATTTAGAACATATTCAAGTTATACCACTTTTCAGCCAAAAACTTATCACAACTTTTCTTCTTTTTCAGTGGTGGTTCTTCTTGGTTCTAGGGGGGAATTTCAAGGCTTCCCCACAAAACTAACATTTGGGGGCATGCCTTGTGGTCCTTTCCAACACCCTCAAATTCCTCCAATCCTTAATGATCAAGTATCAGTCAGCAATATATTATTAGTTATGAAACTACCTTCGATTGAATCGGATAATTAGTGCATCTAGCTCAGTATTTCTTACTAGGGTTGTGCGTTTTGGTTTTTTTTCTGTTTTGTTTTTGGCCTGAATCCGAAACACCCCAATTTTGTTCTTTGTTCGAAATTGCAAAATCTGAATCCGAAACGTTTTGGATTTTGAAAAATGGCCCCAGGGAAAAACTAGTGGTTGAGGGTGGTAGAGCCCAATGGGTGGAAACTACCACCCAAATTTCAGAGGAATTGGGCAAAGGGCTGATTTTTGGTGAATTTTTGAATTATAGGATTTTTCCCATAGGGAAGAATGGAGGTTTCAGCAAAAGTATAGCTTCATGTGGGAGGGAAAGGGGTGGCCCAGAGGGTGGGTGGTAGTGCCCAGTGGGGGCAAGGAAGCTGCCAGAATTATTTCAAAGAAATTGGGCAGAGGGCTGATTTTTAAAGATTTAGTGGAGTTTACACATCTTTCAAGTTCTTCCCCATAGGGAATGATGGACCTCCATAATTCCTGCCCCATAACTGCACTTGGGGGACACCAGGGTGGCCCAGAGCAAGTGGTGGTGTAGAGCACATAGGGTGCCAACCACCCCCATGGGTTGTTAACCCATGGGGTACTGGGTTCTGTTGTTTCTGAGATGTTTGAGTGTAGATTCAGATTCTCTGGTAGCATATGATAGTGGAATCATGGTTTGTCGTTGAAAATCACATATGCTACCAGAGAATCTATACTCAGAACACCTCAGAAACAACAGAACCCATGCAACCCATGGAGGTGGTTGGCACCCTGTGTGCGCTACACCACCACTCGCTCCCTGCTACCCCAGTGCCCCCCAGGTGGAGTTATGGGTCTTCTGAAACCTCCATTATTCCCTGGGGGGGGGAACCTTAAAGGAGCATAAACTTCAACAATTCCTAAGAAATCAGCCGTTTGCCCTATTCCTTTGGAATAGGGCAAGTGGCAGGCACCCCTTGGGGCACTGCCACCCAACCCACTGTTTTGCCCCTCAGCCGCCCTTTCTGCCCCGAATCTGCCCCAAAGACATGTCAACTTCAGAAATTCTTTTAAAATTATCCCTTTTCCCAATTCATTTGGAATCTGGGTGGCAGCAGGCATCCATTGGGGCACTACTACCTGAACCACTCTTCTGACCCCAAAGCCCCCTTTCTGCTCCAAATCCACCCCAAATAACATCAACATCACACATCAACAACAGCAGAGCTTTGGAAAAAATCAGGCAGATTTCCAAAGGTCATGCACATCCCCCCCGCCCAAAATGCAATTGATCTACACACAACAGTGTGAAACAACAACAATGAAATGCACACTGCCCCACTGGCCAATGAGGGTAAGTGCACACTGCCCCACTGGCCAATGAGGGTAAAATCTACCCTTAAATTTGCTAAAAAGGAATAAGGAGGCAATTGCCAGCAGATCAGCCCATGCTTTCTCTGGCCAGTCTGTGAGCTTGAAGGGCTGGAAATTCAAACAGATGTCAAAACTCAGAATGAAGACTGAAGGAGGAAGACTTTTTGCGACTGCAAAATGGAGTTCCGGAACAGCCGAAACAACAAAACATTTTGTATCCAAAACAGGGATCTTTTGTTTTGGCTACAAAATTTTCTGTTTTGAGCATTGGGTGTTTTGTTTTGGCTACAAAACAGCCGAAATGACCTGTTTTGCGCACAAAACGTTTTGTATCCAAAATGAAACGCACATCCCTATTTCTTACACTGATTGGCAATGGCTCTTCAGGATTCTAAATTGTGGTCTTTCGCAGCACTACCAGGAGATGCCAAGGATGGAACCTGGGACTTTGTGCATGCAATGTTCTCTTGACCACTAATTTATGACTCCTCACTGCAGTGCTGGGAACAGATATCGAGCCAGTTTGAAACCACCCATCCCAAACACATGGCAGAGGAGCACAGCTAGGCATATCTTCCCCCTTCACCTGGTTTGCTGCCTCCAAGTTTCAGAGGGCCAATTCATTTGAACCATCCCCAGCCCTGTAGTCAGCCTTCCTTGTTAGGAAGCCACATTCTAAAAAGCCCACCCACCTTTTTTGTTGTTGCTGGTGCAGAGTGCCAGCCAAATATTTCCCCCTTTTCCTGCCAGAGGAAAGTGTGAGGGGGAGGGACAATGATCTCCTTCAATGAGAGCATTAACTTACATAAAGGGCTAGGTGAAAGTAAAAAAATTAATTATGAACACCAGGAATTAAGTGACTGGAATATTTTTTGTTTCATAAGAAATAAGGATATAAAGTTTGGCTTTGATGCTAGACCAAGTTTCAAGTTCAAATGAATTTTCAGTTGAATAACTACAGCTCCTAATAGTTTTTGGACGAAGAGAGGAAATAAAGACCTTTGGGTGTTTATGAACTCCTCCTTGAGGGTTCCTCCTTCTAGTCTTGTTCTTAACCTCTCTTGGGTTTTCCTTCCTGTCAGACAAGGGGAAACTTCTTTATTGGTTGCAAAGTAAACTAATTCCACATTGCTTTACTTTTAACTTGTTTAATGTATTTAATTGTACTAGTCTCCTATTTTACATTGTATCTATTTTATTAATGGTGTGAGCCACCCCGAGTAGTAGTGTACTGGACAGGCGGGGTATAAATATTTTCAATAAGTAAATAAATAAATAAATAAATATTGGTTGCTGGGCACATTTTTCTGCCTAGAAACTCTGAAAAGGCCTATGCACATCTATGCACACATCTATCTATCTATGCACATATCTATCCATCTATGCACACATTAGAAATGACAGGGCAAGTGATGTAGCTCTGGGGTGCTTGAAGGCCTGGTTTGAGCTCAGCCTAGATGGCCAGCTAGCTAACTGTAATGTGCACGGGCATGTTTCTGTTTCTCTGGGTCTTTCTTTTTATCCTTTACCATCGTTAAATGCTGCAGGAAAAACTCTCCTTTTAGATGAGTATCTAAAAATACTCATGATGGTGGGTATCGTGGGTGCTTTAAAAGAGTAATTTTTATTTATTTATTTATTGTTTAATTTATATACCGCCTTTTATTAAAAACAATCTCAAGGCAGTTTACAAAAGTTAAAAAACATACAATAAAATGACAATAAGAAAATTAAGCTAAAAATATAAAAACACAGTAATGGGTAACTTAGGGTTCATATTTTTCCAAATCTGTTTATTACATCCTTTAAGGACCTGGCCCTGCTCTTTCTACCAGGGCTGACCAGTCGTGTCACTCCAACAAGACTGCTGGAGCAAATATGCCCTCTGTCAGGCATTATCAGAAAGAGTTCTGCAGCAACAGGAAGGACCCCTGACAGTCGAATCTGACAAAATTCCCTCCTGTAGTTGTAGAAATCTACCCGACTTCTGATATGCCTGTTGGACCTCCCTCACCAAAGGGTCCCTGCTGCCAAGTCAGAGTGACTCACCAGCTTGCCTTTGCTGGCTGGGCCTACCCCAGCTGTGCTCAGCCCCAACTCTACATCCTGTTCACTCAGTTTGATAAAATGGGTGCAATCATGTTGGCATGGATTAGTCGCAGCATGACAAAATTGGGCTCCCAGAGTCTCAGGACACACAATGTGGGGCAGGCCATGAGAGATGGCAGGCAGACCAGAGGCAGGCCATGGGTGGCCCCCTGGAGTTCAGTGACTGGGGGACATTTATCTCTCCTTATCCATTATATCTACATGCCTGAATCCAAGGGAAGGAGCTTTGTAAAAAGTATTGGTATTCTCCAGTACTGCAAAGCATTATATTATATTATATTATATTATATTATATTATATTATATTATATCATATTATATTTATTTTTACATTTATATCCCGCTCTTCCTCCAAGGAGCCCAGAGCAGTGTACTACATACTTGAGTTTCTCCTCACAACAACCCTGTGAAGTAGGTTAGGCTGAGAGAGAAGTGACTGGCCCAGAGTCACCCAGCTAGTATCATGGCTGAATGGGGCTTTGAACTCGGGTCTCCTCGGTCCTAGTCCAGCACTCTAACCACTACACCACGCTTGCTGTTCCTTCGGCAGATAAATTTCATTTATGTTCAGAAGAATTACTCTGTATTGATTATGCAGTGAGAGACAAACAACGATTGAATTGATGCCATGGCAGCTATTTTGAAGGCACGTGTACCAGTTAATAGTTGCCTTCTGGTTCCTGGTCCTAGTTAGGGACTAATCCTTGGCTGTGGGTGGAAAACTGATTGATCTGAAGTGATGACTCCCTCCCTCCTAGTACTCATGCTTGCTGCATTGGTTTGCTTCCTTGCCTTCCCTACTTGAGAGAGCAGAATAATCGGAGGAGGCATTGATTCCAACATTTTAGAAGTCTGAGCACCTTTCCCACATCTTAAGGTGATCAGCAGGAAGCAACAGTGAACAAGAAATGCATTCACTGATAGGTTTCTTAAAGAGTATCCTCACCTAGCTTAAAGGGGAAAGTCAAGTTCACACATTCTCTCTCAATTGTCCAGAGCTCTACCTTTAGTTTGCTTTCTCTCCTTTTTTATTCCCATTTTCACTCTCCGTCTGTCTTCATTAGCCCACTGGCACTTTGCTAGGATTAGTGAGCTGGTTTCCATGGTTTCTAATTTTCACTTTCTGTCTTTCTTTGCTTAACTCATTAAATTGCTCATTACTTCACTGCATTTTACAGGAGACATATTTATTGTATTAGTTACACAATGGCCAGATTAGTAAATGATAGGCAGCTTGGAATGTGAAAGAATATATTCTAAGAATGGAGAGGAAATGTAAGATATAGTGATATTATAACCGGGGGCGGGGGGGAGTGCTTTTAAGTATTTATTATGGTGTTTGGTCCTTTCTTCGTTTGGGAAGGGCAATGAGTCTGGTCCATTCCCACAACCCTGGAATATTTTTCCTATTTAGCAGATAGCTAAATGATGGTTCTTGTTGGTGGATTAGTTCTGAAAAATCTTTATAGTATCCCTCCCCGCACACAAAAACAAAAAAACAACCAAAAATGATCAATCCCATGGGTTTTGCCCAGTTTAACTATTACTGCTTTAAGGTCTTTATAATCTTCTTGGAGTTAGGCAAGACCAGCCCCATCTAAGTAAGTGTCAATTCATGCGTGATTGGGAGGATCTGATGTACAGAGATTCTTGTAGAAATCTGCAAAGGCATTTGAGATGTCTCTTGAAGAGTCATGCTTAGATAATGCTTAGAGTTTTTAATTACAGATATTAGGTTCTCGTTCCTTTCTTTTTAGTGCCCATGCCAAGAGCTTTGAGTTATGGTTTCTGAATCCATAGTAGGTTCTGTTTAGGTAAGTCATGGAGTCAGGGGCGTAGCAAGGTTGGAGTGAGCCCGGAGACAAGATTTTAAAATGGGACCCCACCTCACTGAAGCTCAGCTCATGAAGTAAAGCAATCTTAAATGATGCTGAATGGTGGAAGGTTTTGTAAATTGTGGACGATGCAAGCCATTTAATGGTACTAGAGAAAGACGTGCTGTTCTGGTAGCTCCAGGTCTTAATGCTCACATCAATTTCGGAGGATGAATACAACTGAAGGAAGCCCGGGCGGGTGCACAGCTGAGGGAGTCAGTCATGTGACTTGCCTCTGGGGGGCCCCCCAAGGCAGTGGGCCCCCAGACAACTGTCTCCCCTTGCCCTATTATAGTTACGCCCCTGCATGGAGTTGTGAATCTTATTAATTACTAATACATCTATTGTCATTATATGCTGTCATGCTGCCCGTTTTTGTGTGTTTTTGTTCTAAATGAATTAATTCTTCATGTAACAGCTGTTTGCTGTGAATGAGCTGCTTCTTAACATAAGAAGCCATAAGTGTCCCCTCACATTTAATGGCATCCCATATGGCTGAAAAATCATGCCGTGTTGTTAGATTCTCTGTAAAGAATGGTTTAATAACTTCTTTTATTTCATTCTTTGGTTCTTTTAATAGTAATTAGTTGGTGTTAAGACTCCAGGCTTTAGAGATTGATCTCTAATTGTTTAGTCTCATGAATGTATCCACATGGACATGGACAGAGACCGTTATGGACAGAGGCTGTTATGGACAGAGGCTGAGACCCCTCCAAGAATGTGTGCAGATAAAACTCATTGCCCACACTGATGACATGGCCTTTTTGTTTCCAATTGGTGGGAATTATTAAAAAGTTTTGGCTTCTTTTTTTTAAGGTATGGCAAAGCTTCAGGCTCCAGTCTTAACTCTCAAAAAACCCGGTTTTATTTATTTCAACTGCACTGTTCACAAACTTAATAAAATCCCAATTGAGCTGTCCAATGCTTCCCTTGGCGAAGATGTCTGTTGCACTCTCTTTGAGGAGTTAACATCCATTGACATCATAGGAATGAATTTCTCCCACCAGAAGCATCAAGGCAATGAAAACTGGTAGAAGTGGGCAATTACAATAGCAATTTGGGGCAAGTGGCAGTTATTACTTTACCAGAAGGCAGTGTACATTAGGTCGTACCTCTTTCTTGTGGTTAATAACATAGCTGCGGTGTTTCCACTGCTGGTGGCTCTCCTGAAAAAATTGGAAGGGCAGTCTTTAAAGTTTTTATGGGGCACAGATTATTTTCCATTGATTGATTGCCTGTCTGCCCACCAATGGAGCCAGTTTGTCCTTCCTGGCTCTGGGACCTTCCCCCCGCTTTTTAAATTTGCAAAAATTTTAGCATTTAATTTCACACCCTGGTCTGATTTAATGGCTGGTAGAGAACTCGCTGACTTGACCACTGCCTGGCTGTTTTTCTTCAGAAAGTAGTGGAAGGAAGGCATGTGAGGTAAGTGCTGATTGTAAGAAGGTAAACACCTGTCTCAGGTGGTGCTTCACATCAAGCAATCTGGTCTGGATTATCTCAGCTTTTTTTTTTAAGTGGGGCATGACCTCGGAATGGTTTCAAAAGCAAGATTTGAGGAAAATTAGAGAAAGGGTGTTCTATCAAAAGAATCTAGAAGAGAGGTCTTTCAAATTAGCGTGGGAGAAGCACTGGAAATGGATAGATGTCCTGCGGTTTCTGGGACAGTTTTAACACCCATTAAAATTTTTTAAAGGAGACATCCAATTTTCATGGTGGGATCTGAGGTGGAAGTTTTTCACCAAGTATATTATGTAAATGCTCACAAGGCCTGGTTAGATCTAGAGGGTAGGCAGTGGCCCAGGAACCATTGTAGGCAGGAAGCCCTCCTCTCGATAGAACCCCCTTTAGAAACTGCTGAGCATTTTTTGACCTCAGGTTTGCCTGACTTGATGCCACCCATTTGAACTGGTGCAACTTGAGCAGCCAGTCGTATCAGGAGATTATCTCGGGCAAAGAAGGTGTAGAACTGGTCAAGGGTTCTATTAAACAGGGGGAGAAGGGGGAGAAACACAAGAGATCTGTAGATGTGGTGATGTCTGTACTGTAAAAAATAAAATGAATGTAAATCTTGTAAAAGGGGCACTAGGAAAACCTTGGTGAAGTATCGGACAATTCCTACCTCTGTGGTGCAGTTTCTCAATTTATATGTCACTCTGGTGATTTAACTGCAGCATTCAAAATGAACTGTGAGACAGATGTGCTGCAATCTGTGAACTGGGTGACCAGCTGCTTGATGGTGGACATAGGAGGTGACTGTCCCCACTACCTGAACTCTTTTCGGATTCTTTAATGACCAGTGAATTCTGTGTTTTGTGTCTTCCTGAGCCCATTCTCATGACATGAGCTGGCTGAGTGCTAACCCAGGCAGCTCGTGTCATGTGAGTCACTGGGAGGTCTCCCCACCCAGCTGCTGCAGGCCCACCTAGCCCAGATCTGCTACCCAGATCAGAAGTGAAGGGGAAAGGAGCCTGTCCTGCCTCACTTTTTGGTCTGCAGCACCACTCTGGCAAAAACCATTGCTGAGAGCGGCAGACATTGAGCCGGGCGGACAGAGCAGCCAGAGAGAGGAGTGCTGCTGCACTGCCACAGGCCAGCTCTCTGCTGCTTGCACAGTACATTGTGGGATATGGGATATGGGAGGACTTCTTCCTCCCAGTCCCACTGGGGGGGGTGGTGTCTGTTGCCATGCCAGTTGTGTGATACATGAGAGGCGGAGCCCAGAAAAGGCACCAATCATCTGGGGAGCGGGAGGGAGGATCCTGCCTTCCTCCCAACCCACCCCACTTTGATCATGAGAATAACTTTACTGTTTCTTTTCTGTATTATTGTTGAGTGTTGATGGCATGTAACTAAGTAAGGGAAAACCTCAATAAAAACCTGTTTCCTAAAAACAACAACACCAGTTTCCTTCCCACAAGGATTGGGATATAAAAATATATTCAATAATGGAATAAGTATAATCCTTTTCAGAAGGATGCATAACCTTTCATATAGCCAGTAGGTCATGACTTTGGAGCAGTTTTGTTAGTTCTGTAGATTAGATTAGATTTAGATTAGATTAGATTAGATTTTATTAGATAGATGAGGCACCCACACTCTTATCTTATTGGAGATAGTGTGACATTCAAATCACATCCTATAATAAGGTCTACCTTAAACTTTTCAGTCTCATCAAGTACTCTTTGCAGGAAGAACAGATGTCTTGAGTTGTGGCAGTAAATGGATCCTATGGTAATTGGCTTCCCTTCAGTCATTTCTTTAACAAGGAGGAATCTACCTAGTTGATCCTCCACAGAACCGGATACTGTAAAAAAGACACTTATGAGCGATTAGGATGGTTATACCTCTTGCTTTGAAGTTCCAGATGCATAAAATGATTCCCTCAATCATTTACTTTTCAAATTATTATGCTTTGGAGAACTCTGGTGTGTCTCCTGCAATAGCATAATAACATGGTTCTCCTGTTTAAGGAAGAGAAGCACTCTGGCTCATTTAACAGTTGAGCCTAAGCCGTTTACATGCAGTGAAATCACCTTCACATCACCCCCCATTAATTAGCATCAGATTTAGATTTCTATTGGAGCTCTCAGCATTCCAATATGTTAGTTTTCTAATTGGAACTAGATTTAATTCCCTGCAATAACTGAGAGAAGTAACTAGGAGAAAAAGAGGGGAGCGGTAATTTATAACAGCCAAAGTAATATTCAAACATTGTATTACTATTTTTGTGAAGACTACCAATGCAGCAGTCTTCATGAGGGGATACAAAAAGACCCTCTTATAACAGTGGCAGATGGGGGAACAAAGCTCTCAGGGTTATATAACCTTACTCACTCCCATTTTTAGGCTTATAAAAGCTCTCAGGGTTTTATAAACTTATTCCCGTTTTTAGGCTTGCATAAGTATCCTATATCATAAAAGGCTAAAGTGTGCGGCCGTGCTGCCCGTGTCTTTTGGGGGTTACTTTAAGTTAGAGTGAGGTATTCTAAGTAAAATTGAGTTACTTTGGTTTTCTAAAACACATCAGCAGCACCGGGGGTGCTGCTCTTGCCCAAAGAAGCCGGTTGCAGAGGCTGGTTGCTTTGTGCAAGAACTGTGGGAAAGTATTGAGGGTTTGTTTGTTTTTAAAAAGGCTGGTTTCAAAAGCTGAGAGGCAGAGATTAAGATATATCCACTGATACGCCCTGCCACATGACACCTCAGAAAAAATAGTATGCAAACTGTTCTCAAAACTAAGAAAAGCAGCTACTATTTTCTCATGCACAAACAACGCTTTCAACCTGAAACATCGATAAGATAATACAGGCTGTGGCTGTGCGAACAGCAGCTTGCTGTTCCTGTATGCAAGATGGAGCCAAAACCCAGATCGTACGAATGCACACCAAACCTATATATAATGAAACAATTTTAAGTTGCTGTCTGGAAAGCACCCTGGTTGGATGAGAAACATGAGCAGACAGCTGTTATATACAAGCTTTCCAGCAACAGAAAACCCAATCCAAGTGCTAGGAATAGTCCAGATTATCTGGGATAGTGCTGAGCCACTGTTTGATGAGGCGAAAGGGTGGGCTGGATCATCCCACCTACTCTGGCCCAGCAAGAGATTGGTGCTTTCCTTTTCCAGAATATCTGCTGTGCTGTGCATGGAGCTGCTGCTTGTGGAGTGAGCTTTCTACCATTGGGACACACACACAAACACACAGCAACTCATTGACTTTGTACTCAGATCAAGGCCACAATATGTAGAACAGTCCTGAGTAAGTTCCAAAGCTTGATTTTGTAGCCTTCAAATGAGAAAGCAGATTGCACCAAGAAAAATATACTTCTCTTGACTATTTTTGTAGGAGTCATTTTAAATACCTTTTAAGCATTTCGTTATGCACAGTATAAGAATTTCTGGAAGAAGCTTTGTTTTGGTAGCTATAACGTAACTGCTGTACAAATACAGAGATAATCTTTTATCCAAGCTTTTATATAGCTCATAGGTGTTTTCAAACGATAATAACGGTTGTCATTGTTAACCGCCCAGAGACGAAGGTTTGGGCGGTATACAAGTTAAATAAGTAAGTAAGTAAGTAAATAAATAAATAAATAAAAACACCTTTTAGTGGCTGTTAGCTATTAGCTAGTAGATACACCCCACCTGCTAGGATGACATTTCAAAAGAAAGAGTTTGGGAAGGAGACAGATGTCTGGCTTTTTGGAATAGCTGGCAAGAAGAAACAAGGTGGCTGCCAGTGGTATGCTGTTTGCCTCTAGGGCCACATGTATATTCAGTCACATTTTTGCAAAGTCAAAAATTATTATTAAGAATATTTATATACCACTTTTCAAAAAAGTTCTCAATGTGGTTTACATTAAAAAGGGTATAAGATTATTTTCTGTCCCCAAAGGATCCACAGTCTAAAAAGTAAGACAAGACCAGCCACAGCCACTGGAAATACATGGCACTAATGTTGGAACAGGGACAGTTGCTCTCCCACTATTAAAAATGAGAAATGGCACCAGCCAATGGTGGCAAAGCTTTCTTCTGCCCTTTCACTTTCATAATTTTTCTGCTCTAGGCAATAACCTAGTTTGCTTCCTTGGACAGCCACTCCCAGATGTCACAAATAAAATCAAGAAGTCGTTCACATAATCACATAACCTCTACCCAGGTTTAGGAGCTGTACGTGCTTCCAATTTTTGGTTGTGTGCAAGCAAGGTAAGAGGAAAACCTGAGTTCAAATAATTGTGTGGAAGCAAGGTAGGAGGAACACCTGGGTAGCTTTTCCTCCTACCTTGCTTCCGCACAATCTCTTCTACCCAGGTTTTTCTCTTAGGGATGTGCATGGTCCGTAGCGGTCCGGACCGGCACTGAGGGGGGGTCTCCCTTTAAGGGTGGGGTGGTAGAACTTACCCCTCCCGCCGCACTTCCCCCTTTGGCGCTGTAGCGATAAGCGAAGTTTTTGGGGCGGCAGCGTTCCTTGCTGCTGCCCCTGCCCCCGTCATTGGTTGCAAAGCCTTCGGAAGCCTCTTAGAGCAGCACGTCATTGGTTGCAAAACCTTCGGAAGAGCAGCACACATGCGCCTGTCGCCGCCGCGCGCGCATGCGTGCTGCTCTTTCGAAGGCTTTGCAACCAACGACGTGCTGCACTAAGAGGCTTCCGAAGGCTTTGCAACCAACGACAGGGGCAGGGGCGGCAGCGAGGAACGCTGCCGCCCCAAAAACTTCACTTATCACTACAGCGCCGGAGGGGGAAGTGCAGCGGGAGGGGTAAGTTCTACCCCCCCGCCCTTAAAGGGAGACCCCCCCTCGGTGCTGGACCGCTGGACCGGTCCGGCTCCGGACCGGTCCGGAGGCCTCTAACATGGCCTCCGGACCGGTCCATGCACATCCCTATTTCCTCTTACTTTGCTTCCACACAACTGAAAATTGCACACACAGCTTCCAAACCTGGGTAGAGCACAGTTTTTGATTGTGTGAATGACCTCATGGACTAGTTAAAGGCATATGGAAAATTCATGGGTAGGTGGTGGATGTTTTGGAGGGAGGGAGGAATGGAAGTTCTACCCTCTCCCATTGTTCCATTCCTCCTATCTCTCCTTATTTGCTCATTTTTGCCATTTCCTCCTCCTTTTTCTTCATCCTCCCAATACACTCCTCTTCCCAAATTAGTTTCTTTTATCAGAAGCAGAGCTGGCTGTAAGTGGGCTAAAGAGAAGAATACAACTTTTTAAGCAATGTGATACACATGGGCCAGGGTGTCTCTGTATTAAACAGCGATGTCCTTGGAATTGCATTTCACATTGCCCAGATAAGGATGGGATTCAATCTTTCAAATAAACAAATACATGCCAGTAGACATTCCTTGATACCTCTTCAGATGAGTCAATGGCTAGGGATGGTCCGTTTCAATATACAGGGGGCCCTTGTTATACGTGGACTCAAATTCCACAGTTTCACATATCCATGATTAGATTTTCCATGATTGGTTGTCGCATATCCGTGACTGGTTTTCACATATCCGTGATTGTTAGGAAAACAGGTAAAATTCTCCTATCTGCAGTTTTGAGTGGCTGGAAATAACCCAGAAATGACTTGTGATGTTCCGATGTCATTTCTAGCCACCATTTTCAAACAGGGAGCCAGTCTGTGGCTCTTCTTTTAAAAATGGTCATTTTAGGGGGTTTTCAGGGAATCACTGGAGAGCTGGAGAATAAGGTACTGTCCTTTTCTTCTTTTATTTCTGCCCCCATTGCTTTTTTGGACCAAAAAAAAGGAACCTAACTCCCCAGTTCCCATGGATTCAAGGTTTTGTTATTCCTGGTTTCTGTATTTGCACCTAAAGGACAGAATTGAACCCAAATAAAGAGGGCCACTTGTAATGAATGCTCATTTAGCCAATAATGAGAGAGGTTTCAAAAACCTTAGCCTATGTCTACCTTAGGGGTTCTTGGCTTTTTCTTTTGCACCCCCCCCAAATTTGAATTAGGGAGTGAAATAGCAAAAGCAATATTTCTTTGCAAATTATATATTTTAACCTGATACCACCTTCAACTGGCTACACATATAGTAAGCCAAAGCTGGCAAAATAAAATACAATAAAACAAGTTTAAATAGGGATAAAAGCCTTCAGAATCATGGTGCAAAATTCTAGACCTTCTTTTATTCATAATTGTGTTAGTATTCTATAGACATCAACTTCAATAATTCTGAGCCTCTCTTGTGTGCCCTTTGCCTTGGCTGCTGTCAGATACAGAATACCACATTACACAGATCATTGATCCAATGTGGTATGACAACTCCTGTTTGTCTCTTTCACTGGGATAGCAAAACATGAATGTTTTGTATTAAGTATTAATGGGCTAAGGGGCTGGAGATGTCACTAAAAGTGCTCAAAAAGATGTCAGCCGCCCTGGGCATTTGTTCTTCCATAAATTTAGCCATTCCTGTACCAGTCACTCAGACTATCACACAACACTGTCTTGGTTGTGCACTAGGGGTGTGCAAAATATTTCGACGTCAAAACATTTCAGGCCATCAAAATGTTTTGGGCTGTTTTGAGTGTTATGTGCTCAAAATAAAATGCCTTTTAAATAAAGTGACTGTTTCAGGCTTGAAGCAAAACAACCAAGTTTTCAGTCAAAACATTTTGATGTTTCAAGCACATTTTGAAGGCCTGTTTTCCCCTAGTTGATTGGTTTTCTGACATTGGCTTCTGACTGGCTTGTGATTTCCTTGCTTCTTGGTTGGCTTGTTATACAAATCAAGTGTTTTCATGGGAAATTTTGTCCCCATTGGGTGAGGGGAATGAGGAGAGTCCAAAGGAGGACATTGCTCTAGTTGAGTGTATGGCTATGCTTGCTGCTAAGGGTGCGGCTGTGGCAGCTGTTGCAATACTAGGAAGTAAGGAATATTTGTGTGTGTGAGAGCAACTCATGCCAATGGTGTTACTGCAGCACAGGCACTGTGGCGGGCAGTGAATTCTGGGTCAGTGATTCTTTAGCCATTTTTGGACTGTTTGAAATGTGTATTCTATTCTGAGAGGGACAGATTGCCTTTTACTGTGTATTTCTGCAGTGTTTTTCAAGGCAGAGTTGCAAAATGCATTGCTAATTGCAATGCAAAACGTGTGTGCAATCTTTGAGTGCGGCTTTATCTGGACAAAGGGAACAATGGAGAAACTTGAAACACCCCCATTGTTCACCATGGGTAACTTCTAGGGAAACCAAAGTGGGTTGAGTGGTAGGGCATGATGGGTGCTACCAACTACCCAACCCACAAATGAAATGGGAAAGTAGGTTATTTTTTTACAAATTTTTAACCTTTGCTCCAAACCCCCATAGGATCCTATGTGGCTTTAGGGGAAAGGTAAAACAACGAAAGGTAAAACAATGTTCTCCATGGGGAACAATGGGGTATTTCCAGTTTCCTCATTGTTCCCTATGGCCAGAACACTCTAAACTTTAGTTTCCAGTTTAGTTCCATCGAAACAACCGGTTCAAACACTGTCTCAATGAAATGTTTTGGCCATCTGAGTTTCATTTCAAGCTCAAAACAAAACACAAAATCCATTTCGTGCACATCCTTGCTGATTTTCCCCAGGTTGTTCTTCTGGGTCTGTAGCCACAAACTGAAGTCAGGCCCTCTCATTATGTATTGATTTGCTTCCTTAACTAGATTTAGATCCTGCTTTTAGGTACACAAAATGACTAATAAAAAAACCCAAAATACACTGTTGTACACAAACAGATTGCAGCAGTTCTAGAATGTAGCTAGTTCTGCTAAATCAGAAGCTTGCATTCCAGACTCATGCTTGTGCAACCTCTGGCATGCCTCCTGCTGTGAAACCTCTTCCTTAGTCCATACATGTTTCAGGGAACGATGCAAAGCTATCTGTTATCCTTGTTTCACAAGCAAGCAGGTTGGGACCATAAGAGATCATGCAGTTCTGAGCATCCATTCAGCTATGTGGCCTTCCTGTATGTGTGCAGTTTTGTCTGTTTCAGTAGTGCAGTGTTGCTCTGAATGTCAGCCATTCAAAGTCAAAGCAACATTTCAGAACAGTAGCTAAGTGGAATTAACTAAAAGGGATGGCCACTGCAGATGAGCAAAGGGGTGAAAACAAGCTGCAGGAGCATTGCTCATTCACTCTTCCCACCTTGCTCTCACTGCTTATATCTCCCTCTGTGCTTGCCCCGCTTAATGACATGGTTGGTATTATATTCAGGAACATAGGAAGCTGCCTTATACCTAATCATACCATTGGTCCATCTAGCTCAATATTGACTGGCTGGCTGGTGGCAAACCCTAACCCAACTTATAGCATTCATCAGACTCCATGATAAGAGGGCCAGAAGGCTGTTTATAATAATAAACAAGAGATCCTTGATTACTGCTATGCAGCAGGCAAATGATAATTCCATTAGTTCCTTCAGGGTCTAGGGAAATGGGACTTAGCTTTGTATGCAAAAGATATTCCATACACAAATGCTGCAAACTACAATTTCCAACAGAGGAACCCTTTCAGTTGCCAAACTTAAATGCTTAAATACCACAGAGTGCAAAGTCCTTTTGCATTGGAAACTGTCATTGTCATTGGACCGAGTCTCACGATCAGTGAGACCTGCTTTTGTCCGGTGAGCGGGAAGAGCGGGCTAAGCCTGCTCTCCCTGCTCACAAGCGGGCGGGGAGCCCTGGGCAGCTGGATCGGCCACCCACAGGATGGCCAGCTCCGAGACGAAGCTGGCGGGGGGTGGGGGGAGCGGGGGCCGCGCCGCCCCCGCAAGCCCCAGTATGCCCTGCGCAAGTGCGCAGGGAATACTGGGGAGACCCCCCAAGCTGGGAGGCTGCTTTTAAGCCTCCCGGCTGGAGGTCTACTCGTGAGTAGGCACGGCACGAAGGCGCGCCGCGGCTACTCACGATCGCAAAAAGCAGGTTTGCAGGAGCGCTCGCTCCGGAAACCTTTTTGCCAGGGGTTCTTGAGCGGGTTAGCCGCTCCAGAACTACCGGGCTCGGCTGCGAGCCCAGTAGTTCTGACGACCAACAAAAATCGGGCTAGCCTCTGCTAGCCCGATTTTTGTTGGCCGTGAGAATAGCCCCAATGTGTTTTAATCAGGGATGAGTTTTTTAAAAATTAAATATCTGATTATTTAACATTATATCTGCTTTAAAAAAATTGAATTGATTTTTTGATTTAAATTTGATTTCATTTTTTAATTCATTAAAAAAAGAACCTAGGTCAAAGATATCATCATGCATAATAATCATAATCTTATCTCATTATATTATATGAACATGTTAAGAGCAGTATATGAGGATTAGAGGTAATAGTCCTGATCAATCCTATTCTGCAGGTGGTGTAGATGCAGCACACACACACAGTCAAGCCCTTCCCTGCTGCCCCCAAAGTGCAGTGACAAAGATGGTCTACAAATTAATTGAGGATTTGGGATGAGGGATTAGACCTGAGTGAGGAGAAGTTATAAATTATTATAAATGCAAGATGGGGGTGGGGAATAGAAAGGGAAAACAAAAGTGAACAAATTAGTCATGCAATCCTGAGATTTTGGAGTGTATCCTCCACTGTAGAAGGGAAACACCTAACATGGCAGCAGGCTGTGAAAGAGACCCTATTTGGGAACCTTTTAATGGCGTTTTTGTGGGAAAGACAGGCATGTGCGTGAAATGCAAACAGTGCAACCAAGAAATGCAAGGCCCAGTTGCTTAAATGAAAAGCATTATGAGAAGTGTGTACCTATTTTCTAAAAAGAAACCCACATCTATCTCTGAATATGCATTAAGGTTATATTAGATTATTAATTTGTTAATTAAAAGATTAACGAGCTTGACTTGTATTTTTGAGCTGATATTATGGTAAAGTTATCTGAAAGATGGGTGTCAGAAGTTTGGACAGGGGCGCAGTTTCAGTGCTTGCCCTAGGCGCTATTTTCCCTAGATACGCCTCTGTTTTTATCCTATGAAATTGTTTTAACATTTTATTCTGAAATTGTTTTAATTGTTTTTACTCTGTTTTATGTTGTTGTTTTAAACTGTGGACACCACCTAGAGATACACATGTCAGGCAGTCTATAAATATGATAAACAAATATATTCTATATTTTAAGTGCCCTGTGCACCAACATGTACAAACACTTTGTTATGAGCTTGGCTATCTTTATTACTGCAAATGCTTTTGCTCTGGTTTTTGCTCCCAGACACCTAACAAAAGAGAATGGCCTTTTCTCTCTCCAGCCTTCAGATGTTATAGTTCTGAGGGATAGTTTAAACTAAAGGATAGTTTAAACAGTAACAAGACAACTGGAGAGCTCAAATCTGGAGAGACAGGGAGAATAAGAAAGAGGCAAAGAGCGGGAAGTTTAGCTGGATTAGAAGCAGCCTGGAAAGCTATGAACTCAAGCAGCTGGTCTTTTGGGGAATCTGATACAGGATCAGTAGTTTTGCTGTCTGTTGCAGAAGTCCCTGGCTTCCGGCATGCTCAAAAAACAAATCACTACAAGGACAACATAAATCTCAAGTGCTTTCTCATCCAAAGGAGATGAAGTTCTGCAGCAGTAACCACTGGACATTTTTCTGCTTGGGAAAGTTGCCTCAGAGCTTAACAGAGCATTTTTGGTGATGGTACTAACACCTTTCCTCAGCTAGGATCACAGCACCTGCTTTCATGGGGCACAGCTGCATGAAAAAACACATGTGCACATGGGCACACATATGCAAACACAAGCAGGGTACACAAGAGAGCACAGGCAAACATAAAAACTCAAACAACCACACACACACACACATACACACACACACACACACACACAGAGGCGGGTCTCACGATCACAGAGACCCACCTGAGAGAGCTTCCAGTGACCTCAACCCCCAAGCCACGTGGTTTTGTTTGTAAACAAAAGGAGCTTTTTTCCCTCTAAGGAGAGCTTAGCCTGCTCTCCCCGCACTGCTCTGGGTGGCCGAAGCAGCCACCCACACGACTGCTGGCTCTGTTATGGAGCGGGTGGGGGGGGAGTGGGGGCCAATTGGCTCCCGGAAGCTCCAGCATGCGCTGCATGAGCGCGCAGGTCATGCTGGAGAGATGCCCGGAGCCGGGAGGCGGCTTTTTGCCTGCCCTCCAGGGGTCTACTTATGAGTAGCCACAGTGCAGATTCGCACCGTGGCAACTCACAATTGCTAAAACCGGGTTTGCGGAGCGCTTGCTCCGCAAACCCAGTTTAAGCACCGGGCTACAGAAGTGGGTGACCCACATAGGAGCCACTGGTCTTGCAGCCGAGCCCAGTGGTTCTCACGGGCTGCAAAAATCGGGCTAGGCAACCTTAGCCCAATTTTTGCAGACTGTGTGAATAGCACAGAGTAGTTAGCTGTGTAGATGTGTACAAGTGAAAAGATACAGGGTATATAGCCGTGTGAATAGTCCCTCTCTATTTATAATATTTGTATTCATATGAGCTCAGCATGACAGCATCCCTTTGCTTCCACTCTTCCTCATCCTCTCTTGTCTGTCAGGCAGAAAGTGACTTCCGCTTGACCTTAAAATTACCTCAGCAGTGTCCTGCTGCCCATCCCCCACTATCAGAATGCTGACAGGAAAACTGCCCTTGACTTCCCCCATTCTCTGCTCAATATTTTCGTTCTCCTAGGTCTTGGGGGAGTGGGGAGTCTTTGTTTTTACTGTGGGAAAATGGCATAGGCCAGTGATGCTCACTATATTTTAAGTGAGCATCACTGCTCACTTAAGGGTCACTTTAGTAGCAGAAAATCTCCAACTTGAGAGCCATTTCCCTGGGGGGGTGACTCTAGAGCAACTAATTTGAGGAGCAAAGAGGTTGTAAAGAACATTATTGGGGAGCAAGGATTACATTAAATACTAATTGAGGTAAGATAATAAATGTTGTTAGTTTATTTTATTAATGAAGTTTGCTTGACATTTCCAAACTTATTCAGAAAATGGGCCAAATTCCTCTTAGAAAATACAGAGGTCATTCACAGAATCAAAAACTGGGGCTATTCACATGATGGCACATGTGGATGGATGGGGGAAGGCAGGGCTCAACCTACCTTCCCCCAGACGATCGTTCTTGATCAATTCGGAAGTCAAGCCGTGCATCCACACAACCTGCCCTGCCAGGAGCAGTGTGGAGCAACAGAGGCCAGGACACATTTACCCAGCCTTTGCATATCCCACAAAGCCCTGCGCAATGATGACAGTGCCTTCGGGGATTCCCTCATCAGAGGGGCACTAGAGCCAGGCTTAGGAGTGGGTTTAGGCTGGGTGGGGCTGCTGAGATCCATGCATATCCCAGCACTCCACATGAGCATCCTAGCCCAGGCTAGGCTACACAGGAGAACAGCCTCACTGTGTTCTACGTGGGTTTTGGAGCCATGTGTGCTCCCAATTTTCGGTTGAATCAAGAGAGGAGAGCTGATCTGGTGGTCACAAGCATGACTTGTCCCCTTAGCTAACAGGGTCCACCCTGGTTGCATTTGAATGGGAAACTTGATGTGTAAGCATTGTAAGTTATTCCGCTTAAGGGATGGAGCCACTCTGGGAAGAGCAGAAGGTCCCAAGTTCCCTCCCTGGGTTCTCCAAGAGAGGGCTGGGAGAGATTCCTGCCTGCAACCTTGGAAAAGCTGCTGCCAGTCTATGTAGACAATACTGAACTAGATGGACCTATGGCCTGACTCAGTATATGGCAGTTTCCTGTGTTCCTATTTCCTTAAGATAGGAGGAAAACCTGGGTAGTCTTTCCTCCTACCTTGCTTCCACACAATCACTTCTACCCAGGTTTTCCTCCTACCTTGCTTCAACACAACTGAAAACTGGGAGCAATCACAGCTCCCAAACCCGGGTGGAACACAGTTTTTGATTGTGTGAATGACCTCACTGTCTTTTTGGATGAGGCCAAATCTTCAAGTCTGCTTTCCAGTCTAGTTTTATTTTCCTGCCCATGACCATGTGGCAGGAAAATCCAGCTGAAATCTTCAAGGGAAATGATCCTGCACCTCACTGCACACATGGACTCACACAGCCCAGTTCTTTTCCAAGAAACAAGCTTTTGGGTTAGTCTGACTCCTGGGAGGCTGGCCTGGCTCCTGCCTAGATAACTGCCTGCCTTCTCCTGCTTATTCTGGGAAAGAGACTTCTTTAAACAACTGAGGCTTTAAAAATAATTAATTTAAGCTATAGAGTCATAATGTATTATGATAATATTTGACACTCTGCTGTCAAGATTCAGTCTTCTGGATGGAGGAGTGGAAAATATTTTGTGGGGCACACCCACTAACCTTTGCTAACCCTTGAGCCATTCTTGCATTTCCTATCTCCATGAAGAGATATGCTTTTCCCAGCACAGGGGTGGGGGTGCTTTAAGAAACAAGAGCTCTGTTAAGCCCCAGCATCATCTTGGAAAGTGCACATGGAGTGCTGGCAAGTATAGTCGTTCCCAGCATACTTCTCAGAGTTCTAGGGGGAAAATGCTTGAAAGGAAGGACTACACTTCACAGTGTTCTGTGTATACTTTCCAAGACTCTGTTGTATATACACTAGTCTATCACAAAGATGATTGTAAGACTCTACTACAATGCAGAATACTCTACATCTGTTTAAGAAGTATATACAATATAATGCAATTAACTGTCTCTTTAGAATAAGCATGAATGTTACATTTGGGGAGCACATTGGATTGTCAACACAATAAAGCCCTTTGTCAACACAATAAAGTTTTTCAGATTTGTAGATTGCCCCAAACTTCTGTCTCTGGGCAGTTTGCAACATCAAACTGATTAAAAATGAAGACCTTAAAACAATTTAAAACCACAGTCTAGTTTAAAAGTTTGGGTAAAAAAATAAGTTTTTGAGACTTTTAAAAAGTTGTCAAGATGGGGAGGCTCTTATTTCAGCAGGGAGCGCATTCCATAGTCTCAGGGCAGCAGCAGAGAAGACCCATCCTTGCGTAGCCACCAGATGAGCCAGTGGCAACTTCAGACAAACCTCTCCAGATGATCTCTCCAGATTCTCTCCAGTACTCAGGGCAGTACTGGTCATAGTGAAGTATACATTCTCTCAAATACCCTGGGCCTAAGCTGTTTAGGGTTTTATAGATTATAACCAGCACCTTGTATTTTGCCTGGAAACTGTAGCCAGTGTAGTTCATTTACTATAGGAATAATATGTGGAAGGAAGGTAGGAGGAAAACCTGGGTTAGCTTTTCCTCCTAACTTGATTCCACACAGTCATTTCTACCCAGTCATTTCTTACCTTGCTTCCACACAACCCAGTCATTAGTCATTTCTTACCTTGCTTCCACACAACCCAAAATTGGGAGCACACACAGCTTCCAAACCCGGGTAGAACACAGTTTATGACTGTGTGAATGACTCTCTAGTGGAATGTGTAGATTTGCTGTTAGTACACAAATTTAATGAGGAAACTCTGATTCTGAACTTTTGATTTTGACTTATCTTAAATCCAGAATGTTTTCGTGGTTAAAAGATTCCATTAATATTTTAAAAGAAACTTGCCCCCACATTGACCCCAGGAGTAAATGCTTTTTCTTTTATTTCATTTGCATACAGTGAAAGGATGTAGGCTTTAGTTGTAAGAAGTTTGTTGGCTCATGAGAGCTGTTTCTTCAGAGTATCTAGTGATTTACCAGTGGTTTGCTGTGATATATCTCAGCACTGCAGATTGCTGGGTGAAGAATCAGTAGTTCACCTCCCCCAACACTACTGTTTGACTGCTAAACAAACAGTGCAATATGCTTATCGTATAAAACTACAAACAGGTGCTTGCAAGCCAAGCCTTTGCTTCTGCAATGGGTTAATGTATCTGTTGTTATGTTAATTGTTCCTATTCATCCTTTGATAAGTCTTTTCAGAGCAAGCTGGGATAATTACATGTAATTTAGCACATGACAATAAAACAACAACAAAAATACTCTTTAGGTTACAAAGGAAAAGACATTAGTATCAATGCATTTGTTTAAGCAGTGAGACAACACATGCTATACAGACACAGTACTATTGTATAATACAGCAGCTATTCTACGGTATATTGCTTTATCTTATGCCCTGTCATGGGTGTTCACAAGTAGTTTTCTGTCATCATTTCTGCCAGTCTAGCTAAGGAGATATGGAGGTCCTCTATGCTCTAGAGGTGAACATAAGAACAACCCTGCTGGATCAGGCTCAAGGCCCATCTAGTCCAGCATCCTGTTTCACACAGTGGCCCACCAGATGCCGCTGGAAGCCCACAAGCAGGAGCTAAGGGCATGCCCTCTCTCCTGCTGTTACTCCCCTGCAACTGATACATCCTGCCTCTGAGGCTGGAGGTGGCCTATAGCCCTCCAAGTCATTGATAGACCTCTCCTCCATGAAGTTATCCAAACCCCTCTTAAAGCCTTCCAGGTTGTTGGCTGTCACATCTTGTGGCAGAGAATTTCACAAGTTGATTATGCTTTGTGTTTATGCTTCCGTTTGTTCCTAAATTTCCTGGTAATCAATTTCATGGGATGACCCCTGGCTCTAGTATTATGTGAGAGGGCGAAAAAATTCTCTCTATCCTCTTTCTCCACACCATGCAAGATTTCATAGACCTCTATAACAACATATGAACAGCCTTGCTAGATCAGGTCCAAGGTCTATCTAGTCCAGCATCCTGTTTCACACTGTCCCACCAGATGCTTCTGAGAAGCCCACAGGCAAGATCTGAGGGCATGCCCTCTCTCCTACTGCTACTCCCCTGCAACTGGTATTGAGAGGCATCCTGCTTCTCAGGCTGAAGGTGACCTATAGCCCTCAGATTAGCAGCCATTGATAGACCTGTCCTCCATGAATTTGATAAACCTGATCTTCATTTTGTTGCTCCATTTGTTTTCATTATTATAAAACTAATCTGTTTAATTCACTGTGAGAGAACTTTCCAAGTCTGCTCTTCAATCTGCCATTCCTGCAGATCAGTTGGTGGTGACCAGAGATGGGGCTTTGGGGTGAGGCAATGCTGTGATTGTGGAATGCCCTCCTTAGAAGACTATTTAGGCATTTTCCCCAGCCTCATTCAAGAGGTCTGACTCTTCCACAAGGCCAGGGGTGGCTGCTGCAGCAGATGTGCTGGAGGGTGGGAAATGAGCTGCAGGTGTGTTATGCATTCACTCTTCCTACCCTGGCCAGAACTGCCTCTGTGCTCACCCTGCCCCAAGGTCCTGTGGGGGTTGTCATTTGCCTGGTTGGGAATAAAGCATCTCTGTGGTACAGCATTGGTGCTGCATGCAGAAGATCCAGGTTCAATCCCTGGCATCTCTGGGTAGGGCCACCAGCCAGCCAGTCAGCCTGCCTGCGTGTGTGTGTGTGTGTCAAGGAGGGACTTTGCTCCTTGTGTTTCTGGAGGAGTCCTGGAAGAAGGCATCAAGGGAAGTCCAGGGGCGCCTCTCTGGGCACAGAGGGAAGGCCAGGGCAATGGGCCGGAGGGGAACACATGTGAGTCCCAAGCAGCCATGGTGGGGCATTCCTGGCTGGCCAGAGGAGGAGCTGCCTCCACCTCCGTGCAGGGCCGAGCAGGAAGGGGCCACTGCAGGGCTGTGAGGGCCGCTCGGCTGCTGCCTCCCTCCATCCTTTGGTGGCACGGTGGAGGAGCACAGGAGGCTATGCAATGGGGCTCATTAAGTGGGCCATGTTAGCCAATGAGCAGATGCTGGCTGCTGGCCTGAGTATGTCTTCTTGCTGTGGGGCTTGTGGGGGAGCGGGCGGGGAGCTCGTGTACCCCCCTTTGCACCTCCTCCCTGCAAATCCCTGGGCATGCCAGCACTCTCTCTGCCTGCAGAAGTTTCTTCCCCGCAAAGGCCAACCTCTTGCCTGTCAGCCACAGAGTCTCCAGGGGTGCCTTCAGTTGCCTCCAGCCTTGCTTTGCACATATGGAGCTCTCACCCCCAACACCCCCCCTTTAAAAATAAATCCCCAAGCCCTGAACATCCCCACAATTGCTTCCAAGAGCTCCCAGAAGGACAGGCCCACCAGCCACTGTGCTCGCCTCCAGCACCATGGGGGAGACTTGCTCGGCTCACCCCCCCCACCTCCCAGATATGCAAATGGCAGCAAAAACAGCAAAGATCAGCCAGGGGTGTGTGGTTGTGGTTGTGGGGGGCTCCAAAGCCCTTCAGGTCCAGGCTCCAAAATGAACTAGGTGCGCCACTGGACCTAAGCCTGAGAGTACAGGATACACAGGTTACAGTTCTGTACACAGGTACAGTGATTCATATGTTATGTTGAGTGCAGGTACAGTAGTATATTTCCTGTCTCTACTATGCATTTGAAGGGACCTGTATATACAGATTCTTATTTACATTGAATGCAGGCACAGTCATTGACACAAAAACATGTACCACAGGTACAACATAATGTGTGAATATGGCTCTAGTCTTGTGTACAAGATAAGCAAGATATGCAAGAGAAGCATGGTGTTGGTGATAATTCACAATTAGTAATAACCGGTGATAGCATCATCCTAGCAATGCTAAGCTAATTATAATGTAATAGAATTATATAGTCCATATTCAAACTAGAGACAACAACTGAAGCAAACATTCTAATTCAGCTGTTTTATGCTTTGAAGCACCTCTTTTGAACAATTGCAACATTAAGCACTGCAGCAAAGTGTCCTGGAAGATTAAAATGTTCCCACATTGGTTTGTGGATATTGCTACTTCTGATATCAGATTTGTGCCCATGTACTCTTTTGCATAGAGATCGACCTGTTTGTCCTGTGTAGACAGTAGAAGGCACCCTTGGCAGATTACAGTGTTTATCAAATTGGAGAATTAGTGAATGAATGAGCCTGTGATAAAATAGCTGACATTGAGTCTTGTGGCAGCCTTTTATCCCTGTGTTTGTGTCTCTGTTAAACAGTGTAGCTCTGCACATGAGCAGTCCTACCCAGGTTAGGGCAGCTCGTGTGCAGCAGCACGATCGAGGTCGATACTGGCCAACTTGGGCTAGCCTTCCCTGGTAGCCCAAGTTTTTGACCCGGGCTTTTACCTGGGTTAAAGGGCACAAGCTTGCGCTTTACGCTCAGGTACAGGGTTGTGTGTATGTTCAGGCTGTATGGAGCCCAAGCACACATAGAGTTGGGTGCCTAGAGCGCCCGACTCATAGGGGAATCTTGCAATGTACTGTGCTGCTCATGCAGTGCATTTTGGGATTCCTGGAGGCTGGGACTCATTTTCCCAGCCTCCAGTGATTCGTGCTGCCAGGAGCAGCGTGGATCTTGTGGGTGTGGGATGGCACACCGAAGATGAGCTCCTTGCTGATCTGGGTGGATCATCCCTGCCTTCACCCCTGCCCTCCATCCCCACTCAGCCAATGGCTGTGTGTATGAACTTGGTTTGTTGCTGGTGAACAACTTTTTTTAAGATTAGAAATTGTCTGTGAAAGCTCAGGCTACAATAAATGTGTTAGGCTGCAGGGTACCACAAGACTTTTCTTTTTCCTGCGGCATACTAAGAGTCTTTTTGTACAGTGGGCCAGTTCAGACGAGATTGCTGCTGGCACACATGAGCAGGTTGCACTGAGAGCATATCCACTGTGATGTTGGTGAAGGACAGCCTGTTGCACTCTTGAGCTGTTCCTTGGTCACATGATTAAGTGCATTTGAATTGCCCTGCTACACATGCTTCTAATATCTGTTAGAACAAATATTTGGAGCACATGTAGAAGATTCAGATGAACAGCCTCCTACATACCAAGGATGTGTTGGGAGGGACGTTCTCTTCTCCACTAATGTCATGACAGGCATACTCTCAGTACAACCCTGCCCTCTGCACTGCATGTGTTGTTTTGTCTGAACCAATTCACTGCTGATTTCTGTGGGCTATTTTGCAGGTGGTTCTCAATGAATTGCTGTTTTGTTTTGTTGTTTATTCTGTACATTACCTGAATGTATATCACTTTGGGCTTCTGCTGGAAAGCAATATGCAAGTGTAAGTAATACAGTCAATGTGCAGATAGTTGTATACAACAACCAGTAGTGCATCAGATGTGTTCAATGGGTCTCTGATTAGCATTGTACTACAGAAGATGCGGTTGTGCATTCAGCTCTCTTTTTCTAGAATATAGTATGGTACAAGTTCTTTGTTAGTATGCTTTTGTCAGCTCCTCAATCATCTTCTTATCATGAACTGAGGCTTGACAATCACATTATTGTGACATTATTGTTCATTTCAACACAGATTAAAAATAGCAGAGGGAAAAAGTAAAGGGCTAACATGAAATATGTCATCAGCTGGAGTTGTTAGTTTGACTTGGGGGGAGCAGCGCATAAATAAATGCTCAGTTAATTAGAGAGTAAAACACCTCCATAAAACTGAATGGCAGGTATTTTATTTGCAGCATTTTAATGCCAGAAAATATGATGAGTGTTACTGCAAGTTTTGGTTGGGAATGACATTGGTTTCCTTTTAATCCAAATTTGTTTCTATTTTAAGACCAACATATGACCAATAGCATTTTTCTTTTTCTTTTTTCTTTTGGCCAGTTTTTAATGCTTTCCATTTTTTCATAGACTGCAATAGTATTTTTATGTTACTCTTTTAAAAGGTTTAGTGATGGATTGATTCATCTCTTTTTTATTAGCAAAAAAAACACCTTCTTTTGCACAACTGATTTCTTTGATATACTCACTAGTGTATATTTCACATGGAAGAATAAAGAATAATTGACCAAAAATGTGCACTACCTTGGAGGGATCAAATTCTGGTTACAGAAGAACTTCCTGATGAAGTTTAGTTATCCCTGTTAGTGGTTTACAGCTGAGATAAAAGTTTAATTCCTGACTGCAATTTACAGCATTCCAATTTTGTTGCTTTCTTTCACAGATAATATTGCTGTCAGGCCACATGATGCATAGCCCCTCCCATATCTGTTCATCACAATTAGTACTCCAATCCATGAAAAACCACAGGTTTTTTTTACTACCTCTTTTGTGCTGACTTCAATGCAGGAGGATGGAGATTGTCAGGGGTGGAGTAACATGTAGGTGGCTCATTGTGAGATTTAAGGGCTAATTTGCATTTCTTCCTGATGATGTGCAGGGAGGTGGTGTTTTTGTTAATCCATTCCCTGATCCAGGCCATCTTTTGAATGGGGCTTTAGTTACTTGTATTCCAGTCCTGGAGTAGAGGCGGGGCTAACAAACATCCAGCAGCAAGAGTACTGAAAAGCAGTCTGCATTTGCTTCTCTGGGCATATTGAGGCTATTCTCATAGTGGGGGGTGGGGTGGGGCTGGGCTAAAGAAGCCCAGCGCGGTTTTTCCCCATCGTGAGAACCAGCAGGCTCGCGGGTGAGCCCGCTGGTTCTCTAGTGGCTAGCCCATCAAAGTAGCCCTCCCCTTAGCCCAGATTAGCAGAGCAAGCGCTCCACTAACCTGGATTTTCTGATTGTGTGCTGCCACAGTGCAGCTCCGCGCCATAGCGACACACAAGGAGACCCCCACTGGGAGGCTCCAAGCAGCCTCCCAGGTTCGGAGGTCTCTCCAGGATGCCTTGTGCACTCATGCAGGGCATCCTGGAACTTCCAGGGGCCACGCAGCCCCCGATCTCTGCTGCCCATCGGCTCCGTGACGGAGCCGGTAGTCGTGTGGGCAATCGATCCAGCCACCCAGCTACGAGCAGCTGCTCGTCTGCGGAGAGAGCAGGCTAATCCCGCTCTCCACACAGAACCCCCTCCCGCACGTCACACTGATTGTGTGAAGCGCCTCAATATCTATTTCATCAAACTATTAGTATTCCTGATTCCTTGCTACTTCCTTGTCCATGCATGCCACAACTCTTTCCCTTGGATTCTACAGGTGGAATGCCCAGAGGCACAGCCACTACACACTTGAACATGAAGTGAAGTTCTTCTGTTGGCCCCACAGCTTGGTTGCTGCCATTATTCTTCCTTAAAAACCCCACACGCATTTTGCCAGGACACTGCCCCTTCAGGCTGCTGATGCCTCATTAAACCAAAAAGAGTCTCCAGCAGCCTGGAATTCAGATCCCCTCAGATAGATTGTCTTGAATCTGAGTAGCTCTTCAGCCCCTATACATGTATGGAATTGTATTTGCTCAGGGTGGGGGTGGGAGGACATGGCCAAGCAAATCACCTCCTTATATGGATTAGAAAAAGAGTAGATACCCTGAAAAGTATGACATGTAAGTGGAAGACTGATATCCCATCCTAATAAAAAGCTTTTTAAAAAAAGGTAAAGCATGGGGAAGGGTATGCTATGCATATGCACTGTGCCTTTGGGGAGGGGGTGCTGGAGAAGGCAGTTTACAATGTGTATGGGGGTACCACAACCCAATATCCGAGCCCTGTGTGGACAGAACATCACATAATGTCCTGAGTGGGGGGGAAACAGCCATGTCTGGCTCACTGAACATGACTTGTGCAAGCAGTTCTTCCTCAGTTCAACTGAAAAACCCACAAAAAAAACACCCTAACCAAAATGTAACACACAAACAAGCAAACAAGGTGTATAATTCAAGGTTGAATTCTTTTGGGTGCTTGGTTTGCAGAAACCTCTCATCATCTGGAGCTAATATAGCATTTTTGTTTTATAACTGCTGGTGGAATGGTTGGCTGAAAAGAAGTCTCTGTGGACCCCATGATCACACGACTGGATGACTCTGAAAAAGATGGTCTGGAATCTATTCCTACAAGTCCAGGATGCTTGTAGGCATGCTTGTAGAGGGGACACTTGATTCTGTTTCAGCCAATAAAGTTGGCCACCACTCCATTATCACACCTGCACCATCAGGTCTTTCAAGGCTCTGAAACCTGTTCCTATTGGTCCAGGATGGTGGATCTGTTCGTAGAGGGGTCACATGCCAACCTTCAGGGCATGCCTGGGAATATTCTGGGGTTGGGGTGGTAGGGGGGCAGAACTTTGGGGTTGAGGGCATAGACCTGGCTCTGACCAGTTCCACTGAC
The DNA here is from genome assembly GCF_027244095.1 of Hemicordylus capensis. Classification (NCBI taxonomy): domain Eukaryota; kingdom Metazoa; phylum Chordata; class Lepidosauria; order Squamata; family Cordylidae; genus Hemicordylus; species Hemicordylus capensis. Next base: position 189,611,790 of record NC_069659.1, on the reverse strand, counting down.
AAAGGCCCACCTCTCATCATTTCAGGTGACGTAGTCCTGCTTCTGAGAGCTCCCATTGACATCAGCTGGCACATGCTTCAGGTGATCTCAACCCAAAAGCCACGTGGCTTCATTTGTAAACAAAAGCACATAGTTTTTGACAGCTAGTATATCTCTTATACTAATCACATGCATGCAACACAACACATAAATGCAAGACAAACACACACACATACACACACACACACACACATGCCCTACCAATGTGCACAGTGTGATGTATTTTTAGTGTTTGATGTTTTTTCTATACCCTTGTATGCTTTTGTTCTTGTGCTGGTCTGGGACCATAATAAAGATTGATTGATTGAAATGTGCACAGATACATGCAGATACACAAACACATGCATACAGCCCAAATGCATGAAAACACACACACAAGCAAATGCAAATACACATGACACCACACATGCACATATGTACAAGCTCATGTGCACCTGCACACACGTATGTATACACAAGCAAACATGCAGAGAGGGAGAGAAAGGAGGAATAGATACTTTCAAGCAGGAAGCCCTGCCTGAAATGACTCCGAAGAGCTTGCTCAGGTTCTTTGGAGCTTGAGGCCATGCCCCCTTTGCATGTGATGTCAAATGGGGTGTGGCCTCAAGTTCCGAAGAGCCGGACCAAGCTCTTCAGCGTCATTTCAAGCAGTGCTTACATGCCCTGGGTGCCATTGCAGGGGGGTGCAAAGTGCCTGCCATGCCCTGCCCCCCACCCCAACTGCAGTCAGAGAGGCGCCCCGCTGCCCCCCTCCCAGCGAACACTTGCCGTTTATTTCAGGCAGTGCTTACTGCCTGAAAGTATCTATTCTTCCTTTCTCTCCCTCTCTGGAGGGAGAGAAGGGGAATAGATGCTTTTAGCAGCAAACACTGTCTGAAATAAACGGCAAGCGTTCACTGGGAGGAGGCGGCAGGGTGCCTCTCCGACTGCAGTTGGGGCGGGGGGCAGGGCAGGGCAGGCACTTTGAGCCCCCCTGCAATGGCACCCAGGGCATGTGCCCTGCCTGCCCCACCCTTGTTACGCCTCTGGATAAAAACAATTAAATAATTTAAAATTAATTTCCGTTAAAGAATCTGTAATTTCAGTTAAAGAATCTTAATTTAATTTAGTTTTAAATTAAGTTTAAATTTAAGTTCAGAAAAAGAATCTGCTCCTTTTTAGGCCACATATCTTGTTTATATTTAAGCCATGACAGAAATGTGACTTCATCTGAAGATAACTTCAGTTTGAGCAACCTCATGAGCACTGCTGCCTTTCAGCTAAATGGTCTTCTTTTAGCAGGCAATATTCTTTGCAGAATTGTATTAAAATAAACAGTAAATAACATGGTCTACAGATTAGCCATCAAGGCTGTTAGCAGTTGGTCCAACAAGGGGCACATGACCCCATGGTTTGGCTGGCTACACCAGATTTTTTGGCTGTCTGCCCCCCCCCCCCCCATTTGGAAGAAGCGGAGAAGAAAGTGGTCAGGGGCATGTTCTGTGCAGGAACCTTTCATGCACATGTTGTTTGCACAAAGTCTCCCTCCTCCCCGCTGTGTGCAATTGTAATGGAAAGAGAGAGGGACAGAGCAGAGTGCCTTCTCCCTATTTCTTATGTGTCTTGTCACTTCCCTTTCTATAGCAAGTCAGGTGCCAGTATCAGTGAGGGGGAGCTGGACAGTGAGCCCAGTAGTATATGCTGTATTACCCAGTGGAGCCAGTCTCTTAATGAATGAGATATAGTGAAGTAGTCACCAGAGGGGTAGGTCATTAGAGGTGGCACTAGTGGGCACCACCACTGTTTGATTCAGCAGTGAGGAAAAGAGAAGACCTTCTCACCAGACTGCCCCACCTGGACCCTGGACCGTTCTGCCGCTTGAGGGAGAGTAGAGTGGTAGGGTAATGCTCCAGTCTCTAGCCCATCACCTGCCTCTCTGAGAAGAGGAAGAAGTGAAAACAGAGGTGATTGGTGAGCTAGAGTATTTCTGTTCTCCAGGCAATGGGGTGGTTCTGGTCATGCACCACCAGGAGGGGAGCATGCAGCAACTTCAATAGATGTCCATATATTATAGTGCATGCATGAGCATAATTTCACATACATAATATGTATATGTTTGTTTTTCCAGTAAACCTGCAATTGTCTGCATGGACAATGCCATAATGCCATCTGGTGAAGTGCTATGAATTGAGAACCACCTGGCCCAGATGCATCACTGCCAGAGATGTGCCTTTTTGCTTAGCATTATTCTTGGTTGGATTATGTGCCTTACTTCTGTGGGTTTTTTGGTGAATCCATTCCTTGATCCAGGCCAACTTTTGAATGGGGCTTTAGTTTCTTGTGTTCCAGTCCTGGTATAGAGGCAGGGCTAACAAACAGCCAGAAGCAAGAGAACTGAAAGTAGAGTGCACTTGTCTCTCTGTGAATAATATCTTTCAATGAACCATTAATATTCCTGATTCCACTCCACTGCCTTTTCCATGCATACCACAACTCTTTCCTCTATATACTACAATTTCATCACAGCTCATGTAGTGGAGAATGTGGTATATATGTAACAGTGACAGTGTTTCTAGCATGGCATGGACTGGACTCTGGGAGGCCTGTCTTATCCATAACATGCCTACTGATCAGCAAGATGTAATGAAATGCATGACATGTCATGTTAGACACTTTCTGTGTCTACACAGCATCCTCTTGAACCAAGTACTAAGGTGTCCCGTCTTGGCCAAGCCCTTTAGCCTCGGATGATAAGATTAATTCTTCTGATCAACCAGATGTAGTTTCAACAGTGTCCATATAAATGTACCCCAGTTCTTCCCCATAGAAATGTCTTGGCTAATGAATACAAGAACTGAACTTACAAGCTTGCAGTTATGTCACAGTGGCAGTTAAATGTTGCCTTCTGATCAACTCAGGTTCTTTTTCTCTGCAGTGATTTCTAGGGGTGTGCAATTCGGGAATTCGGTGATTCGGTTCGGTACCCGAACCGAATCACCCCTGTTCTGTTTTGTGCCCGAATATGGGCCACCCGGATCACCCTTGGTTCGGTTTGGATTCGGATTTAATCCAAATCTAATCTGAATCAATTCGGGGGTAAAAAAGGGGCCCAGGGGCAAAATTTTGGGGTGGGGTGGTAGTGCCCAATGGGTGGAGTCTACCACCCCAATTTCAGGGGAATTGGTCAAAGGGCTGATTTTGGGGGAATTTTTGAAATTTTAATGACTTTGGGGCAGTTTGGGGGCATAGCATGGGATCTGGGCAAAAAGAGTGGGGTGGGGTGGTAGTGCCTAATGGGTGCAGGCTACCACCCCAATTTCAGGGGGATTGGGCAAAGGGCTGATTTTTTTGAGAATTTTTGAATTTTTAGTGACTTTGGGGCAGTTTGGGGGCAGAAGTGGATCTGCCCCAAAAGAGTGGGGTGGGGTGGTATTGCCTAATGGGTGGAGGCTACCACCCCAATTTCAGGGGGATTGGGCAGAGGCCTGATTTTTTGGGAATATTTGAAGTTTTGGTGTCTTTGGGGCAGATTGGGGGCAGAAAGTGGATCTGCCCCAAAGGAGTGGGGTGGGCTGGTAGATAGTGCCTAATGGGTGGAGGCTACCACCCATCCCCAATTTCAGAGTGATTGGGCAGAGGGGTGAATTTTGGTGAATTCTGAGGTTTGTCTTCATAAGGTGAAGAGTGCTAAATTGATTACTTCCTCATATTCATAGTAATTGAGAGTGTGAAAAAGTGAAAGTGGGGTCATGAGAGTTGTCTAATTGAAAAAAATCTCATTCTATCATAGCAAATGAGATTTTTTTCAATTAGACAACTCTCATGACCCCACTTTCACTTTTTCACACTTACTATGAATATGAGGAGGTATTCAATTTAGCACTCTTCACCTTATGAAGACAAACCTCAGAATTCACCAAAATTCACCCCTCTGCCCGAAAAATATTGAGGGACATTGGGGGTGATTCGGTTCGGCCCCGAATCACCCGAAATTGCTCGTTTCGGGCACAGATCGTTCTGTGCCCGAAATTTTTTGCACATCCCTAGTCATTTCTAGCTAATGAGACAACAAAAATATTTCAGCCAGATAGTCTAATCTTTGAAACACTTGTTTGTTATCCTGGCCTGTTTCAGGCTCGGTTGTTCAATTTGGCATGCATGTCCAAGAATGCGACAAAGTCCTGGCATTTGATTTTATCTAGGCAAGTATATTATGAACATAGGAAGTTGCCTTCTACTGAGTCAGATCCGTTGTCCACCTAGCTCCGTATTGCTGACTGACTGGCAGCAGTTCTCCAGAGTTTCCAAATGGGGATCTTTCCCAGCCCTACCGGAATGTCAATAATTGAACTTGGGATCTTTTATATGCAACTCAGGTGCTGCCCTCCTGAGCCCCTCCCCATACTGTTAGCCAGAACTAACAGTATGGAACTAACTTTTCCTGAACTAACTCAATCGATAACCAAACATTAAAGTATTCAGGTTGTCTTCCATTTGTTCCATGATAAATGGAATCTATATATGTTGGCTTTACTATTAAGGCCTTTTTTGTCTGGTGTTTTGTCAGCTCTTGCTGCACAAGGTCATGGGTGGTCCAACAAATCAAATGACTGATAGTTCCCCTAGCTGGTTTTGGAGCTACTGCATTAGACATGAAAGAACCTACAATATGGGACATGAAAGAACCCAAATATTCTTTGGTTTGTAGGGATGGACTCATGTTTTCAGTCTATATCCTATTTCTGAACTTGCCAAGGTAAAAATACGTAGATAATGTCAAGGCACTGGCTGGGATAGCACTGACTTGTATTAGATATTTAATGAAACAGTGCAGTCTGTTAAATCTAAAGCTTTCTCCATGGACTCACCAAAAAAATCAAGTGTTCTCCTTAAAGGGCAAATAACTGGCACAATTCGACTTCAAACTGTTCAGTGTAGCATATTTGTTTGTTTGTTAGCATATTTTAATACCACCCAAAACTTACATCTCTGCGCAAGTTCTGAGCATGCCTCATAATAATGCCTTATATGCAAGTTCTGAGCATGCCTGCTTGAAGATCCCAGGATCCAGTAATGAACAATCCTGCAGGAAGACTTTGAAAAAGCTCATAGTGTAGGGAAAGAACTATGAATGGGAAGGATATGAACTGGAAACATGATCTTCAGGATACAAGCCTGGCTAGTAAGCAGAAGTAAGCCTTGCAATGACATTAAGAACACAAACGTTGACGTACAAAAGCACTCAGTTGAACATGAGCACAACCCTACGCAGATTGCTATGGCGGATTAATGTAGTAGCAAATGTAGCATTTGCTACAGGCCCCGCATTTTCAAGGGCCCCGCATACCCGGCTTCCAACTGGGAATTAAAGTTAAAACATTCCCTGTTTTATTTGGTCCATGTTAGATAAAATATCCCTTTTCTGCTAAATGTGCCTTTTAAGAGAAGGCCCAGCACAGCATTTGTCCAGTGACTGTTGCTGGTGCCTACCACATTTTTCTTTTTAGAGTATGAGCCCTTTGGAGACAGAGAATCATCTATCCACTCTTTATTTTTCTATGTAAAACACTTTGAGAATTTTGATTGGAAAATGGTATATAAATGTTCACTGTTGTTGTAGTAAGTGTGAGTTTGTGGCTTGGTCTCCCATACTCCAAAATATAGCAAATGATGTTTTAATATTTATGTGCATTTTAAAAAAATGTAGGGCTCCTTTATAGGCTAGCTTAATCTGGACCTGGCAGACTGGACTCTAGGAATGTGCACAACGATTCGTCAATGAATCTATTCAAATCGAATCAGATCAATTCGATCAATTGGACCTAGAATCAAATTGCCATTTGCTTCAATGGCAATTCTAGAAGTCGAATCGAATCAGCCCTGATTCTATTCTATTTGTTGATTTGAACTGCCATTTTGTTTGCCCATCAATACTTTTTCTGATTGGTTCTCTGGCACTGAGTCCTGATTGACTGGAGATTTCCTTGCTTCTTGGTTGGATAGTTATGATTTAAATCAATGGTTGGCATGGGCAATTGTGCCCCCATTGGCTGGGGGAGGGATGAGGGAGGGGGGAGGCAGAAGGAGGTAGTTTCAAAATGTATATAAGGGGACTCTCAGAGGCAGCCTGGCATTGCCTTTTCTGTCTTTGGAAGAGGAGGACTGCTCTTGAACTGAATTGCTGCCTGCTGCATGGGATGCTGACTGCTCCAGACTGCCTGCTCAGCAGGGGCAGAGCCACCATTGCGTGAAAGGTTTCCAAGAACCCGGGCCGCCCCCCACAGGGGCCACACCTCGTGTCCCCAGACAAGCCCCTGCATCTGACATCAGACACAGGGGATGTTATTTCGCTCCCAAATGGGGCTGCGCAGCCCCATTTTGGACTGAAATTGGCCTGCGCTGTGTTGCCAGGGCAGCAAGAGTGACTCTCCTTGCCATTTAGAGGCAGGGAGAGCTGCTCCTGGCCTTGCTGTCAATGCAGCGTGGCCGGAACAGCTCTCCCTGCCTTTAAAGGCAGGTAGAGTTGCACCAGCCCGCACTGCAAAAGGGCCATTCTCCCTTTCAAATGGGGCCACGTGGCCCCATTTGGGAGGGAGACCACGCCCCCACACCTGACGTCAGACACGGGGGTGTGGCTAGCTGGCCCCCTGTGTCTGACATCAGACGCAAGGTGTGGGGCCAGGGGGCTGCAATGGTGACCAAACACAGGCCACCACCAGCTTCCCTCTGCACCTGCTGCTCAGAGAGGGTTTTTGAAATCACTGCTGAATCACTGACTCTCTGAGCAGCTGAGGGAGCTTGGCTTGCAGCCTGCTTTACCAGCCAGGCCTTTTTGTGGACTGCTGGAGAGACAGAGCCTGCCACCTATGCCTATCTGTCTCTCCCTTTCTCCCCTTTTGCAGTAACAACTGCTGTTTTATTTTAAATAGTACCAGCACCTAGTGACTTAACTAGGTGCTGTGGGTCCCCCCATCTGCTGGCTTCCTCTCCCCAGCTTTTTATTTTCTCATTGTTTGGCCCAGTGTCCGTGTTTAGGTAGGAGGAATTCTCTAATTAACCTTTCCACCCTCTCGCACTAAATTATTGGCATGGGCATTGCCTCAGGGTTGGGAGAAGGAGGAAAGTATGGTCACTTCACTCCTTCACCTATCAGCAGGAGCAAAGGTCTGAGCTCCTCTCCAGGAGTCCATCAGACCAACAAACTCCATCCCTGCTGACCCTCTCATCTTCAGCAGCCCCTGCCTTAAATAAAGTCCTACATTTAGGACACTCCTCCCCTCTTCCAGCTTGCTCCTTCTTCCCTGGCCAGGCAAGTGGATTGGCCAACCAATCCCTGGCCTCCTAAAGGGCCTTTTTCTCCAACTCCACCCCCTTCATTAGCATTTCTACACCCATCTGCAGCTGTGGAGCTGATATTATCACTATTGCAACTCTACCATTCTGCTGCCTCTTGGGCTGCTCCTGCCCATCCCCCAGCAGCTGTTGCACACCTCTCTGAGCATTTCCTGACTTCTGAAAGGTAATTACTGGGGTTATCCTTGTGCCTGGAGCCCTCTGCTTCTCTCAGCACACTGCCATTTGACTAGGTAAACAACCCTGTCTCGCGGAGGAGGGTAGGAAATCCCGACAACCAGCTCCTCACCCCCCGCCCGGGTGTCAAGTGCCAGTGTGTGCTGCTTGGCCTGATTGCCTGCACACCCAAATATGGCTACCACTGCCCTAGGAAAGAGAGCTGGTCTTGTGGTAGCAAGCATGACTTGTCCCCTTAGCTAAGCAGGGTCCACCCTGGTTTGCATTTGAATGGGAGACCACGTGAGTGAGCACTGTAAGATATTCCCCTTAGGGTATGGAGCTGCTCTGGGAAGAGTATATTCCACGTTCCCTCCCTGGAATCTCCAAGATAGGGCTGAGAGATTCCTGCCTGTAATTTCCTCGCTGTAACAGAAGCCACTGCCAGTCTGTGAAGACAATACTGAGCTAGATGGACCAATTTATACTTGGTATAAGGCAGCTTCCTGACTGTGATGGGCAAGCTCTCATTCAGAAATTCCTATTACTGATCTTCTTGAACAACCTACCCACATTTACAGCCACCTCCAAGGTTCCCTGGAGCAATTTGAAAACCACTGGGATAGTGAAATTGAATGAGTTATTAAGAGGGACTTTATATTAGTATAAGATGGAATAACAAATGAAATCAAACCTATTGCTTACCCATGCTTTTTTGGGGGGGGGGGATCATCACACAGACAGCAGGAGCAAGGCACAGCAAAAGGCAAGGAGGGCAAACAGGCACACAAACATCTCCTTGTTCTCCTTTTGCCTTGCTTTCCTCCCAAAGTCATCCAACAATCTAGCATGCTGGAATTCAAGAACATTCTTTACAGTTTCTCTGTTCCTCTTGTGAAAGTATATCTATTAACAAAATTTGATTGGATTATAAAGAATACATAAGAGACGTGCAAGTCTGTATCCTTTCGATGGCACAAGAAATGTTAATTAAAGAGCAAAATGGAAGTGAAGAAGACGGGAGAGGGCAATCTCCCGTGTGGAGCCAAGGAAACATAGGCAGGCCGCATTGTAGGAAAGACATTGTTTATAAGAAACAATAAGATAGAAAGAAAATTGCCCCAGCAAGAGTGCATGATTGCATTACAGTGAACCTGGCTAAGTGAATACTTGACACAGGATAAATCTCTTAATAAAATTACTGCACTCCAGTCCCCGACACACTCTGCATATGTAATAAAACTCTTTAAAATGAATAGCTGATAAGGAAATGAACCTTTTCACTGAATGAATAAACACACATGCATGCACCCGCACAAACAAATACCAAATGGTAAAACATACTCCTGGTGATTATCTGAGTGTTAAAATAATAACCCTATGAAAGAAATAAATCTGCCCTGCAGCAAATTACGTCTCTGCTATACTTATGTTGAAACCTTCCCCAAACACCTGATAAAGGAATAAACCTGTTAAAGGAATAAATTGGCCACACACTAAGGTTATCCACAGATTTACACTGGACTGCAATGATAAACCTTCTTTTTCATTAGTCCAATAGATCATAGGATTTACAGTACTTACAAACGTTTCAGCATTACGTGTAAGCAGGAGCACTGCAGTATCTGCATGCATTTGGGGCCAGGCAGGGTCGATAAGGAGACTGACTATTGCTTCACAAAATATCTGCTGGGAAGCGTTCACAGAATAACTGATCAAGAGATGAGTTCATCTTAAACATCTTACAAACAACCACTAACAACCACACCTTCAAGAAGACAAGCTGGTTGCAACTGTGAGTTCTCAGCCACTGAACATAAAGCTGCAAAATTACAGGTTTATAGGCTTACATCTTTGTTATACAACTGATAAATTAGCATTTTAGTCCTAATAAACTACACTGAGAGAACAGAATTGCTTCTTCTAGGGACTGTTACAAGTAGCATGACAACAGCCATCTCAAAACTCTCAGGCCCTTCATTTTTTCATCTGTCAAGGTTTAACATCTTTGAATTAACTTCACAACTAATACTACCTTGGCATGACAACACAGTAGTCTCCTTGTGTCTGGATGGCAACACAAAGTATGGTTGCAAGAGTCCAGGACAAAGACGCAACCATGATTCAGCAACCAAGTAGCAACTAGGGGTATGCACAGAACTGGTTTCTGCAATTCTGTTCAAATTCGAAACCAGATTGTGGGTTCAAGAACTGGTTCGATTGAACCAATCACTGGTTCAGTTTGAATTCAAACTAAATTTGAGCTGGTTCAACCATAGGAAATAATGGGGGACTTGAACCATCCCATGATTCCCCTGGGGACACCAAAAGTAGCACCTAGGGACATCAAAGCAGGCTGAATAGTGGGGCATAATGGGTGCTACCTACCACCCAATCTGCAAAACAATTTGGCAATTGAGTGATTTTTAATTTTTTTCTGGGTCAGTAGGTCAGCCCTAAGAATAGAACCAGGCTGGTCCTATCTGAACCAAGTTCATATAGAACAGGTTCTGCACACCCCTGCTGACCCAGAATGTTTTATAAAAATCATTAAAAACCACCCAATTGTTTTGTGGTTTAGATAGTTAACAAAAGGACTGCAAGCATATTATAAACAGTGCTGAGGAAAGAAAACCCCTCTGACAAGAAGTCTTCTTTCTTCTCTGTGTGTCTGGATAATGTTGGCCTCAGAATATTGGCTGGGCCCTGGCTGTGCTGACAGCCTGCCTGGCTGACACATGTCAGAGCACCAGTCCACCTAGTCATCATGGGCCATGCGTGCCAATGACTATGCCACTTGGAGAAAAAAGATTTGCAGTTACACACAATAAGTTAACAGTAACAACACCACAAAAAATCAACCACCTGCCTGCTCTGCCACAGCCTCCGAGACTTGGCGATACGTTGCCCAAAATTAGAATAGATCCATCTCTGGATCTGCCACCACCGGCTCCTGCAGATACTGCAGAACACTCTGCTCAGCACTGCTGCAAGGCACAGTTGGCACTTCCCATACCCCTGGCAAGATGCCAAGGCACCCTTGTTTGAACCACAGAGTGGAATACACGGGTGGAAGTGGCGGCTGCATTGGTGCTGCCAGGGACACCCCACTGCTGAACTGGGAAGTGGTGGTGATGCTTCTGCTGGGTGTGGACTGTGCACTAGAAAGCACTCTAGCACCCTCCTCCTGGTTCAGCCTCTTGTCCTCTGCCCACCTAATCTCTTCAACTAGGAGGGCCCTCCACCTGAGCATCTTGCTGGGGTGACCGTGTTGACCCCGTTCATAGTTGGGTCACATAGGCAGGCCAAAACATGCTCTGCTGATTAACCCAACTTCCTGCTGAGCCACTCCACCACTGCAGTCCTCAACCAACCTGCCAGGGCACGTGCATCCCCAGTAGTAAAGGAGGTCTGGAGCTCATCATTGTCTTCTCTAGGAGAAGAATGGGGGACAAAGTCTGGTTCAGTACTGCTGCCTCAGCACACAAGCTGCTCCTTGCAAGAAGGAATGGCTCAAAGGTCAATACAAGCTCAGATTTGAGTTTCCAGTCCTCATTGGACAGGTTTCACATTCCCAAGCTACAATTCCTCGCCAGGGCATGGATGGCAGCCTCTTACTCCTGCAGGTGCTGGAGGAGGAAAAAGGTGGAGTTCCACCATGTCTCCACACCCCTAGAGATGAGATGTCCAAGTAGGCCAAGCTCATGCTGCCTCTCCCGGAGGATCTGCCTACCCTTCTCGCTGTGGTGGAAGTAGGCTGCTATCTTGCAGCACTTCTCCACAAGAGCAGCCATGGCAGCAGCAGGGCCTCCATTGGGAGGCCTCTCTGTTCCCTGGCTCTAGCCTCCTTAATGCCAAGCGCATCCGTCACAACCAGTGTGTGCTGTACAGCATATGGCTGTGCTGCCCTCAGCACATTGGTACCATTGTTGTTGCCAACTTATGTTGTAATTTGAACATTATTCCTTACCTCATTTTGAAGATATATTCTTATCATTAACTGGTGGACAGAACTTTAGTAATTTAGTAAGTGGATCTCGCACAGGCTTATCTACAAATAGAAGTGGAAGTGGAGGAAGCACATAGGAAATTTTTGACCATCAACATAAAAAAAGGACTGTTGCAGTACAATCACCTGGTGTTGGGAGTGGCATCAGCACTTGTAAAGTGGCAGAAGGCCATGGACCAAGTGTTGCTAGGCATACCTGACTGTAAGTGCTATTTTGATTATTATTGTGACAGGATCCAGCGATGAAGATCATCTGAAGAATCTGGCACAAGCCCTAAAAAGACTGGAAGAATATGAACTACGCGGAAATCATGATAAATGTGAGTTCTTCAAAGACCCAGTCACGTACTGTGAACATATTATTGATGCAGAAGGACTACACAAATCACTTGACAAAATAAAAGCTGTATTGGGAGCACTGCGTCCAGAGAATGTCTCATAGGTACAAGCATTTATTGGTTTTGTGAATGATCACCACAAATTTCTGCCTAATCTGGTGGCTGTACTTTATCCCTTGAATCAATTGCTTCAGAAGGGAAAGTGTTGGGACTGATCTGAACAATGTGAACAGGAGTTTCAAGAGACCAAGCAACTTATTACGTAAGAACAAGTTTTGACTTACTGGCTTGTGATGCCTCTGCGTATCAATCTGGCTTGTGATGCCTCTGTGTATGGCCTTGGAGTTATCTCCCATGTCATGCCTGATGGCATGCACTGGCCCATATCTTTCGCATCCAGATCATTATGTCCGGCAGAGCGCAACTATGCTCAAATAGATTGAGAAGTTTGGGGGTTGATCTGGGGAGTTAAAGAATTTGGACATTACCTTTATGGCAGGAAGTACACCTTGGTTACAGACCACAAACCTCTGCTGTCCATTTTCCATCCTATAAAGGACATTCCAGAAATGGCAGAGGCCCAAATTCAGCATTGGGTGTTGTCTGGTGAGGATTCCCCTTTCCAAGCAAGGGGTAGCAAGCCTGCCTGTTAAAAAAATCCTAATGGGGTAGGCAAGAGGGCAACTGTAGCCTGAGGGCATGGCAGCAGTGGTGCGGTTCTAGTCACTGGACAATGAAAATTTGTGTGCACAGTGGCCATTTGTGTGATGACACATGTGTGGAGGCTGGAACTGGGCCATGCTGGCCCAGCCCAGAGAGGAGGAGTTGCACCGCCACTGCGCCCTCTGACTACAGATGACTTCTCGCCTGCCCCATTAGGATTTTTTTAAGGTAGGCAGGGTTCCCCCTTTTGCTTGTAAAGGGGAAACCTCACTGGATTCCCCTTTACAAGCATGCCCCTGAACCATAGAACTGTTTCCAAACTAGTTTTTTAGAACTAATGCTAGTTCGGCTCGAAGTCGGACCGGCACCACTTTTGGGGGGGTCTGGTTGGGTTCGAGTCTAAACTGGTCAAACCAGGCTGGATCTATTTGAACCAGGTTCATACAGAACAAGCTCTGCACACCTCTACTAATTTCCTATTGGCATATAGATTGGGATTAGACTGGATCATTTTTCAGTTTGTGACTCCTGAGGAAGTGGACAAACTGCTTCGGACTGTGTGTCCTACAACCTGTTCTCTCGTCCCTTGCTCAACTTGGCTTATGACATCTAGTAATCATATTATCAGAGATGGTCTGGTAAATATTATAAATGCTTCTTGGAGGGAGGCAGGATGCGACCTTGTCTTAAGAAGCCTATTATTAGACCACGTTTGAAGAAAGTGGTACTGGATACCTCGGAGCTAAATACAGACCTCTTTCTAATCTTCCATGGTTGGGCAAAGTGATTGAGCTGGTGGTGGCCTCTCAGCTCCAGGCAGTTTTGGATGATGCAGATTATCTAGACCCATTTCAAACTGGCTTTCATGTGGGCTATGGGGTTGAGACTGCCTTGGTCTCCAACTGGCTATCAACAGAGGGAGTGTGACTCTGCTGATCCTTTTGGATCTCTCTGCAGCTTTTGATACCATTGACCAAGGTATTCTTTGGGACCACATGAGGGAGGTGGGATTGAATGGCACTGTTTTACAAGCTCTCCCTAGTTTCTCAGGTTGAGTCCAGGAGTGCTTTTTATCAGCTTCAGCTGATATGTCAGCTATGTCCATTTCTGGAGGTAAATGACCTTAAAACAGTGGTACATATGCTGGTAACCTCAAGGCTTGACTCCTGTAATGCACTTTACATGGAGTTGCCTTTGTATGTAGTCTGGAAAACTACAATTTGTACAAAATGCAGCAGCCAGATTGGTCTCTGGGGCAACACGAAGGGACCACATAACACCAATTTTGAAAGAAATGCACTGGCTGCAAATATGTTTCCAGGTGAAATACAAAGTGTTGGTTATTACTTATAAAGCCCTTAATGACTTGGGCCCAGGGTTTTTAAAAGAGTGCTTTCTTTGTCATGAACCCTGCTGTCTGTTACAATCTTCTAAGAGGTCTGGTTACGGTTGCCACTGGCTCGTTTGGTGGCGACCCGGGGCCGGGCTTTTTCTGTTGCTGCCCCAGGGTTTTGGGATATGCTCCCTGCTGAAATAAGAGCATCTGAAATAAGAGCATCTGAACTAAGAGCTGTTTGTTTTCAAGAAGACCCTCAAGACTCCTCTGTTCTCACAGGCTTTTAATTAAAATTAATTTTAATAATTTGTTTTAATAACTGTTTTATGCCATTGCTTCTATTGTGTTTTGTGGATTTTAATCTGTGACTTTTTAAATTGTTTTAAATTTTGTACAGCACCTAGAGATGTACATATCAGGTGACATTAAAATATGACACATTCATAATACATACATGCTGTACATAGTTCAACAAACCAAACACCTGCCAGTTTGTTTCTGGGTTGCAACTTCCTATCTCATCTGGACCTTTTGAAGCCTGACCTGCATAGAGATGTTATCAAGAACAGATAAAAGCAACAGGAGCATTTCAGGCTGTGAGAACTCTGCATAAGCCAACCTGTTTTTGTTCGGGGCTACCATGGTAAGGACAAGTGGATTCTAGGTGCCATTCAGGTGGTGAGAGGCCTGTATTGTTATGAAGTCTCAGTTGCTCCTGATGTCACATGGCATCACCACATCGAACCAGTCCGAGGTATAGTTTCAACACAAAACTGTATACCACCACCACTGTCACCACTGACACCACACTTGGAAGACTTGCCTGGTGTCCTCTGTGCTCGAGAGCCAATGTGCCCTCCTGCTACAGTCAGGAAGTCCTTCAGTCAGTTTGTGTGGATCAGGTGTGTAGCTATAATTGAGTGGACGGGTTCAAAGAACTTGGGCCTCCCAGCTCCTGAGGGGCCTCCAGCTTCACCCTCCCTATTTTCTTCATTATCTCCCTCACTCTGAGGGGCCACTGGGGAAAGGGGTGAATAGGGATGGGTCCGGACCGGTCCGGAGGCCATTGTAAAGGCCTCCAGACCATCCGGACCGGTTCAGACCTGGCCAGTTCAGTCCGGGTGGAGGGGGTTCCTTTAAGGGCGGGGAGGGTTTACTTACCCCTCCCGCCACTTGTCCCCCTCCAGAGCACGTATTTATTGTAAGAATTTGGGCGGCAGGATACCTCCCTGCCGCCCCTTGCCTCTCCGCAATGCAAAAGGCTCCAGCAAGCCTTTTGCGCACGCGCATGTTGTGCACGAGCTTCACGTCTCCTCGACGCCGGAGGCCTGGTCTACCCAGCCTTGGCCCCTGCCAGCGGGTAGACTGGGCCTCCGGCGGCCGGAGGCCCGGTCTACCTGCCGGGACGAGGCCAGGTAGACCGGCCTTTTTATTTCTTTAAACTAGTTCTATCTCACCTCATCATGTGCTCAAGGTGGCCTTACAAAAAATCCAAAGCAGAATAGGAATGTGCCATTAATAGCCAATGGGGTTATTCTCACGATCAACAAAAATTGGGCTAGGAGAGCCTAGCCCAATTTTTGTTGATCGTGTAAACAAGGCGAGCCCGCTGGTTTACAAGCAGGTAACCCGCTCAAGTAGTCCTCCCTAAAGACCAGGTTTGCGGAGCGAGTGCTCCGCAAACCCGGGCTTTCTGATCGTGAGTAGCTGCGGCGTGGCTCCGCACCGTGGCTACTCATGAGGAGACCCCCGGAGGGGAGGTGAAAAGCTGCCTCCCGGCTCCGGGGGTCTTAGCAGCATGCCCTGCACGCTCACGCAGGGCATGCTGGAGCTTGCAGGGGCCGATCGGCCCCCGCTCCCCCCAGGCCCCACCATGGAGCTGGCAATCGTGTAGGCGGCCGATACAGCCGCCTGGGGCTCCTGCAGTGATCGTCTGCGGGGAGAGCGGGCTTAGCCTGCTCTCCCCGCAGTATCGGCAAAAGCGGGTCTCACTGATCGTGAGACCCGCCTCTGAGTGTTATTTTTGAATATTGTTAATGTAATACAGAAAGCAAACAAGTCCTGTTTTTAAAGCTCATTCTATTTTGAACAAACATTTTTATTTACCGATGTAGGAAATCCATGTAACCTAAGCAATGTGTGTGAAAAGTACTCTGACTGGTTTATTATAGCCACAAAGCTCTCTTGAAGGTCTCACAATATTTGCCTTTCGGCTGCTACAGATTAAAATAGCTGCTTTCCTTGCCCTACTCATTTTATTAGCAATAAGATTTATACATGTCCCTTGTTTTCATTCTAGTTTATACCTCTAACTTAAATAGGTCAGCATAACCAAGGGTTCCTCCATTATTTTAGAAAGCCCACAACTCAAAAGTGTCCCATATTATCTATATATTTAATTCTCTTAAATGTACCCGTCGTTAATCCCATGTGTAGTAGCTCTCGCAAGAGCAGCTGCCTAGGGGACAGTGACAGGGATGGGAGACAATGGTGGGGGCGGGGGCGGGCCTGCCTGGCCACTGGGAGGAGGGGGTGGGAGGAGGTGGCGGGCTGGCTTTCCGGCCGGCATGCAAGCCAGAAAGCGGGGGGGGGGGGTGGATGGAGAGGAAGCAGGCCGGCCCACCTGCCCACCAGAAAGCACAGAGGGGAGAAGCAGGCGACTGGAGGGGAGCGGCCAGTCAGCTGGCCAGCCAGAAAGCCAGGCATGTTGGCGTGGTGGTGGTGGGGAAACAGTGGTGGTGGATCGGCTGGCCGGAGGCACAGATGCTCTGCGCCTGGCCCAGCTAGTTTCTTAGAATTTACAAAGAAGTTGTCACCTTCACTTCCTATGTGCTCATTCTTCACCTGACACTCCCAGCTGAACATCTGACCAACCATATCAGCAAGGCATTGTCCTACGACAAGGGTTATGAATGATGGCTGTAATCCTACAGTTATAGGTGGCTGTAGAGAAGACACTGAACCTTCTGTGCTGGAAACAAACCTGCTGTTGGGGAGATGCAGCTCCTGATGGCATCAACTCTTAGCACCAGCAATACTATTGACCACTAGGGTCATTAGGAGCAGAGACCACCAGTGAGAGCATTCCATCTCTGACCATGCTTTCTCTACTCTGACCCCCTCTTTTATAATTATTTTATAATTTATTTATTAATTACATTTATATCCTGCTTTTCCTCCAAGGAGCTCAGAGCAGTGTACATGCTTATTTTTATCCTCACAACAACCCTGTGAGGTAGGTTAGGCTGAGAGAGAAGTGACTGGCCCAGAGTCACCCAGTGAGTTTCATGGCTGATTGGATAATAAATAAATAACAACTTTATTTAGAACTTTAATTCCATGTCTCCAGACAATATTAATTAGCAGAGCTCTCCTTACCTGTGCACTTCCACTGCAGCTGGGGTAGATAAAGAAATCTCCCCTCTAATAAAGAAAATCTCCCCTCTAAATCTCTAATACCTGTATCTGTCAGTTTTTCTTGAAAAACAACTTACAGATATAGGGATAAAAAGGTGGATATAAAAAGGATGCTAGCCAGGAGTCAAAACATAAAAAGGTCCACCATCAGCATTTGCCTTGCTGGGATGTGGTGTGTTTCTATAGGCCAGGGGAGAGCAGAACATCAGCTCCCATAGATTGGCCTGTGAAGAATGGCCTGTGAAGAATGTTGGAGCAGCCCCTCCCGCATCTTCCCAGGAGTACTAGGAACATAGGAAGCTGCCATATACTGAGTCAGACCATTGGTCTATCTAGCTCAGTATTGTCTTCACAGACTGGCAGTGGCTTCTCCAAGGTTGCAGGCAGGAATCTCTCTCAGCCCAGTCTTGGAGAAACCAGGGAGGGAACTTGGAACCTAGATGCTCTTCCCAGAGTGGCTCCATCCCCTGAGGGGAATATTTTTCAGTGCTCACACTTCTAGTCTCTCATTCAAGTGCAACCAGGGTGGACCCTGCTTAGCTAAGGGGACAAGTCATGCTTGCTACCACAAGACCAGCTCTCCTCGACTCTCCTCTGGGCCCTGAGAGGAAGACAAGAAAGGAGGGGCCCAGGTCTGAGAGCTCTTGTGCTCAGCTCTTAAAAAGACCACCCAAGGGCCTGAGATAAGAGCAATACTTGGTAAATCTTATGGCTTGTTTTTAAATATTGTAAACTGCTTTGGGTGCCTTTGTCAAGCCAGAAAAGCAGTATAAAAATGCAACAAATGAATAGGCAGTTCTTTCTGTCATTCTTATTACGGCATCCTAAAGGATGGTGCCTTTTGATGGTTCTTGGCACAGCTAAGCGAGAATACTAGGCATGTATGAGGGGAGTGGGGAGAGAAGCATGAAAAGACAAAGTAAGATAAAATGCAATGTTGAATGAATAAGGAAGTTCATTATATTCTACAATGTGATAAGACCTGCATGCCTGATTACAGCATTAAGAGACAGTTGCTGCATTACTGTAAATTACAAGGTGAAGCACTCCTCTTTCTGTCTATATTTCTAGGGTGGGAGAAGTTAATTATTTTTATAGATCAAGATGTTAGAAGGACGAGGATATAAGAATATCTTGTCACTGGGTCTAAAGATGTGGCAAAGGGGAAAGTGCTCCATTTAAAGAAATTATTATTTAAAAAATACTAAAAATTATAGATAGGTTTTTTGACCTACATCCATCATCTTAACTCGCAGAGGTGCCTCTCGCCCTGCGTTCATAAACCATGACTCTGTTATTTTTCATAGGTTTGCAACTACAAGCTAGCTAGTTGCATTTCCCCAGCACTGGTTCTATACGTACACTTCAGAATAAAAATCTATATAAATGAAGAGGTTAATGGAAATGTGCATGATTTTATTACTATTAAAGATAATCGACAAGCCACATTCACACATTTTAAACAGCCTGTGGTACAGTCACTAACCATGAAGTATATTCAGCAATCTCTCTCTTTTTTTCCAATTGCCCACCGCAGCCTATATTACAAATACATAAATCATAATGTTTCAACAAAAGCAAAATTTAATTTTCTCCTTTCAACTGTTATCTGGGCCGGGTGGTATATGGCAGGCTGCGGCCGAGTCATTTATTACACTTGCTGAATGGATAATGGCAGGGAGAGTCTATTATACCCAGCTTTGTTAGAGCTTTGAATGTGCTACTGAAACCTGTGGCAGTCTAAATCTCTTTACATCTGTAATAGATACACAGCACTCTATTATTTCATGCCAGAGCAAAATTAAATAGTTGTGTGTATTGGGAGGGGGAGGGGGCAGAGAGAGTGTGGGGAAGGTATTTTACTGCAAACACTTTAAAGGAAATGATCTCTCCAGAACTCATTTCTGTGTCTCAAACACATTTTGTTTTTGCTCTTGAAAAAGTACCAGCAGTGATTTCTTTTCAGCAGAATGCCTAGGGCAGACACTTCTTGCTCTAGGCTACATCTCAGGCATATTGATGACATTTTGCCAAATGCAGCCTGCAATGTATAAAACATACAACTCTGTAAACATGAAAAATTCAGTGTATAAAACACAAACTAGTGTCAAATGTTTTGGTAACAAGACTAAGAATATGTTATCTGCAAGATTTCCTCAGATCTGTATGACATCCTTCGGAAGCATCTGGGATAATAAAATCCTAATTTCATAATATTTAGTGGGTCTTTTGTCACTAAAGGCTGCACACTACCAGTCCAAACTGCTGCCTATGTCTCCTCAGGTACCTTGAAGTCTATATTTCACAGCCTTCCTATTCACATTTTGCCTGTGTGAAACTGGACTGTATGCACAGAGGCATAAAACAAAGTCTCCCAAGGAGCTTAGGAGGCTGCAACTGGGCATAGAGGATTGGTGTTTCGGGAGAGGACACTTAACCATCATTTTCTATTAAAAGCCCCTCCAAGCTGCTCCCCTCCCCACACACAGGTGAAAAGATACAGGTGCTCCTATGTTTTCCTCAGCAAAGGAAAAGACAGGTGAGCTTGAGCAGAAACCTAGCTGAGTAGAAAAGGTTTTAAACAGTGAGCCCGGTCTCACGAACGCGCAGGGCATACTGGGGAGACCCCCGGAGCCGGGAGGCGGCATTTCACTTCTGCTCCGGGGGTCTACTCATGGGTAGCCATGGCGCAGAGCCGCACCATAGCTACTCACGATCTGGAAGCCCGGGTTAGCGGAGCACTCACTCCGCTAACCCAGGCTTAGGGGAGGGCTACAAAAGCGGGTGACCCGCTTTGACTCAACCAGGCTCAGCTGCGAGCCCGGTGAGTATCACAAACAGTGGAAAGTGGGCTGAGCACCATTAGCCCGCTTTCCACTGATCGTCAGAATAGCTCCAGTGTCTCCCTACTCACCAATTCTTTGTTAATGACCACAGTCTCCTACAGGGGTGTAGCTATAATTGAGCATAGGGGTTCAAAGAACTCAGGCCCCTCAACTCCTGCAGGACCCCCAGCTTCACCCCTCCCTGTTTTCTTCATTCCCTCACTCCGAGGGGCTGCCGGGGAGAAGGGTGAGCACGGGCCCCCTCCCCCCTAGCTACGCCTCTGGTCTTCGAAAAAATCTCCTAAACTGAAATTAGAGCATATCCTTCTCTATTTGTTTTCAGGAAGACCCTCAAGACTCACCTGTTATTGCAGCCTTTTAATCAGAATTGATTTTAATAATTTGTTTTAATAACTATTTCATGCTATTGTTTTTATTGTTTTGTGGATTTTATTTATTATAGTACATTTTAATCTGTGACTTTTTATGTTGTTTTAAATTTTGTACACCACCTAGAGATATGGTGTCAGGTGGTATCAAAATATGATAAATACATAAATAAACAAACTTTTAAACCACTTTTAAAATTTGTAAACGCACACAAAATCCAGAAATATTAATTACAATGCCTAATCCCTATCTTTGTAATGTGGATTTCACAGTCTCCCCTTCCCCCCCCCCCAGCCTCCCCTTTTTCAATTAAAAAACAAACACCAAGTAATACTCTGTATCTCCATGCAACTTCCTGTTTGCCCGTTAACAACTGCTGTCTGATTCACAGGCCATTTATATTGGTGAAGTCTCTTGGAGGCTGAAGGCAGACTAAAATACTTTTTTTAAGGGAGCTGAAAGTGGCTGTATCCCCTGGTATACACAAATGCTGATCTTTGAGTGCTGTATTTCTTTTGTCCCAGAGTCAAACGAACTTGTATAGAGTCAAACGAGCAAAAGATAAAGCAACAAAACTTGCTTATCAGAGGCAAAAGTAGGATGACTGTACAAATCACGAGCAGTAATCCTTCTTGCAATCCTCATTTGTCCCTGAAAAACCTAAGGCCTGTGTCTAGTCTGAAACTAACGAGGTTATACAAATTCAGAGATATTAATTTCTAGCTGTCCTAAGCTCTGTACTTACAACCCCAGTAATCATAGTTAAAGGGTTAACTATAAGAGCAAAGCACACTCTGGCAGAGCATGAGAACCTATGTTTTTGCACCAGTCATGGTTCTGCCACCACAATTAACTAGGGTTAAACTACAATTGATAACTACAATCTGGATTGTAGTATCTTCTCTAATTAAACTACCAGTTGTAGTTTAACCCTAGTTAACACCAGTGGCTAAACCAGTGCTAAGCATGGCTTTCACATCATGCTCTGTGGCAGTGTGCCCAGCTCTCCAAATGTAAAGAAGTTGCACCATCGAGTCGGTGTCGACTCCTGGCGACCACAAAGCCATGTGGTTGTCTTTGGCAGAATACAGGAGGGGTTTAACCATTGCCTCCTCCCATGCAGTACGAAATGATGCCTTTCAGAATCTTCCTATATCGCTGCTGCCTGATATAGGTGTTTCCCATAGTCTGGGAAATGTACCAGTGGGGATTTGAACCGGCAACCGCTTGCTTGCTAGGCAAGTTATTTTCCCCCTGTGCCATTAGTACCCTTTCATTATGATCATGCAGGTCGTGAGAATACAGCCCTAGTGATACTGCCTATGAATATGAGTGGAATTAGATTACAATAGTAAAATAAGTCTAGGAATAGTTAGGTGATTAAGAGGCAAAGAAGCTACATTTTTTTATTTGTGTGGGCTGCCCAACTTTAGCCCTCCAGCTGTTTTTAGACTACAGCTCCCATCAGCCACAGTGGCCAATAATTGGGAACTATGGGGTTTGCAGTCCAACACCTGCAGGGTGCTGAAGTTGTGCATCCCTGGTCTCTATGTAGCATTGTGAGCATCCTCTTTGGATATGTAAAATGACTTTCTCTTGAGGTCTTTGATGGCTGGTGGCTACTAGATTATGAACACCTACCACGGAAAGAAACATCTCCTTGGGTGGAGGCTGAAATCTGAATATCTACCAGTGAAAGAAAAAGAAACCTGAGTTTGGCAGCTGGCTAGCAAGGAGGAGTCTGGGTGGCTCTGAGGATAAGTTGTTGCTTTTGGAAACTGATGCTGTTTTACAGGTTGCACTGACTGTCAGGGCGTTTTTCTACTTCACAGATATATTAATAAATAAACAGGTAATACACAACACTATAAATCCCCAGTACTTTCTCCTCACAAAAAAATGGAAAGCCGTAAGTCAGCTACTAGAATATCCTATAGCTCAGGGGAGAGAGAAGTCCAAGCAGTGCAATAAAAATAATCCACTCAGTTACCCATCTGCTCACTTTTGAATGTTCTCTACAAACCTATAACAGTCAGTCAAATATTTTATTGCATCAGCCAAAGGCCATCACAATTCTCTCCAGGGACAGAAATTTTCACATGGAAATAAAATACATTTTGAAGGGCCAAGATTATATACTATGAGCATCAAAACAGGGAACAGCAAACTGCTTAATAATCTTGGTTTTTTAAAAATTATTGATACATGTTTACCCTGCCCTTTTTAGCCTACTTTCCAGTAGGCTTATGAGATCACACAGCATTCTCTGTGTGGGTGTGTCCATCTGTGTGTGTCCCCCCCATCAACTTTGCAATGCCTGGACCAATATGAACCAAATTGGGTACAGTTGCAGGGACACATGGGGATAACTCAATGGCATAGTTTGTGATGATGTCATCTGCCCCAGTCCAAAATGGCGGATGCGTAAACTTTTGAGGCACAAGTGAGCTAACTTGTGAAATGCCTAACCAATTTGAACCAAATTTGCTAAAGCTGTAAGGACATAGGGATGCCCAAAGGGTGTGGCATGTGATGATGTCATCCACTCCAATTCAAGATGGAGGCCATGTGAACTGTCTAACCAATTGAAACTAAATTAGAGACAGTTGCAGTGAGTGACTGATAGGGACACCTCAACGGCATTGTTTGTGATGATATCATCCACCCTGAACCAAGATGGCAGACATGTAAACTTCTGAGGCACAAGTGAACCACTTAACCAATTTGAACCAAATTTGCTGCAGCTATAGGGACACATAGGGGTGCCCAAATAGCATGGTTTGTGATGATGTAATTCACTTCAATTCAAGATGGTTACCGCATGAACATCTGAGGTCCAAGCGGGCTAATTTGTGGACTGCCAAACCTATTTGAACCAAATTGGGTACAGTTGCATTGAGTGACACACATGGAGGATATTCCCACGATCAACAGAAAGCAGGCTAAGGTTGCTTAGCCCACTTTCTGTAGAGCGTGGGAACCACCAGGCTTGCAGGCGAGCCTGATGCTCCCAAGGTGGCTAGCCCACCTTGAACACCCTCCCCTTAAATGAGGTTAACAGAGCAAGCGCTCCATTAACCTCATTTCTTTGCTCGTGTGTCGCCGTGGAGCAGCCTCGCAGGCTCGAGGGTCTCTCCAGGATACCCCTCACACTCGTATGGGGCATCCTGGAACTTCTGGGGGCCTTGTGGCACCCGATTCCCACAGCTCCCACCAGCTCCATTATGGAGCCAGCAGTCATGTGTACTCTGATCATCTGCAGGGAGAGCTTAGCCAGCTCTGCCCGCAGACCCGACAGAAGCTCTTCTCACGGATCGTGATAAGAGCTTCATGGACACCTCAGTGGTGTAGTTTGTGATCATGTCATCCACCATGTTTCAAGATGGCGGAACCAGAAACTTCTGAGGTGCAAGTGAACTGCTTGTGAACCGCTTAACCAATTTGAACCAAATTTGCTACAGCTGAATGGACACATAGGCATGCCCCAATGATGTAGTTTGTGATGATATCACCCACCCCAATCCAAGATGGCAGACACATGAACATTTGAGGCACAAGAAATCTAACTTGTTGACCTTGATTTGAACCACATTTAGTCCAGATGTAGAGAGAGTGAAAGGAAAGTAGGCTGATTAGTTCTTACTAGAACAACTTGTTAAATTAGAATTCTCCCATAACATAAGCTTTTTCTGCAGAAAAAGATTAAAATCATGTTTATTATCTAAAACTTTCCATATACGTCCCACAGCCTTAAAAACAGGTAACCAAATCTATAAAGAAGTTAATTCGGCCAAGTAATAAATTTCAAGTTGTGCCCAAAGCAATTCTGAAAACCAAGACTCTGTATTCCAAACCAAAATTGAGGTTAAAAGAAATGCCCAATGATATGCTTGAAAATGGGGAAGATTAACCCCACCCTCATGTACAGTAACTGGAGCTCAAGAAAAGATGCTCTGGTTTTAAAATGAAAATATAAAGAACAAGCAGAAAACAAAACAAGAATCAGACAGACCTGGACTACAAGGAATCCTCCCTCCCTCCCTCTCTTTCTCTCTTTCCTCCTATTGGTCATTAGCAAAGGGGCAGGGTTTCACCTGAAACTGTAGTCCTTTTCACATGTTATGTTCAGTACATATACAATCTGTGTACAGTGTATACATGTACAGAACTGTGCACGTGTAAAGTGTACACATATAAACTCTGCAGTACACGAATGCATATACAGTAGTGCAAACTTCCTACCTGTCCCATGCATTTGAGAGTCTGTACGCAGCTTCACTTTTTAATGAACATTGTCATTCACACAAAAACTTGTACATGTACCTGAACACACATACAATGTAATGTCTGAATAGGGTCTAATAAATTATTTCTATGTTTCTTTCCCAAAGCACTGTGATTGGAAGGGAAGCGCGATGCAGATGACTCAATTGCAGCACGTTTTCAGCAGCTGCAAGTCTGAATGAGAAGGCAATCAAGCACTGGGCAACTAGAGATAACTCCTCTCCTTTCCCTCTCAGCAGTTTCCATACATGGAACATCAGCCCATACCAGACAGATTAAAAATAATACTTCAGAACAAAACAGAAAATGCTCTGGGGAAAAGCCAGCCAATCCTCTGATATAATTTGATACAATATGGAAAATCTTGAACAGTTTTGCATTTGCATCGGTAACAATATTATGTAAAACATATCCAATATAGGCTTTATCAAATCAGGAAAAATTATTGCTCACATTCAATGCACAGCCCTAGCCATTAGCATCCCACTCACTAGGGTATCAAGCAGGAACATAGAAATATTAGCAACATGCCAGCTCATCCGAATGCAAAATGCACACACAAAATGAAGATATGGATCTTCCATTCATCGGCTCCTAGGTATTTGGGGAGGGGCATTTTAGGAATGTGACCAGTGGCTTTACTGGCAGTGGCTGGCATAGCACAAAAACTCTCCATGCAAGGTGGTGCAATCACTACATGTTACAAAGAGAGGCTGGAGAAGGTACCACACAGAAGCCATTTCAACAGTAATGCACATTAAAGGTAATGCATAGATAAGCTCCATCTTTCAGTGGACAGATTTGCAAGCATTGGCTATGGATCGATTGCTTTTGCCTCAAGATTATTTCTGATGGCTTCCTTGGCCAAGGTACCACTGTTGGGTCTTACTCAGTAGTACTACTTACTCAGTAGTACTACTCAGGAGTTAGCACTTAACTTCAGTAAGACTTCCATTGAGTAATTTTTTAGTCACAATGTCAGCCAGCATTTTTACAGATTTTTCCCAGTGATGTGATGTGATCTCTATGGCCTCATTCGTATGTATGTATCATCCGCACCTCCTCCCCCTGCTCTCCTGTTCAAATTTGTTCAGAAGAGCTCCCTCTCTGTAGTCTCGCTGACTGCAGAGAGGAGGGGGAACTGGTTGCCTGGGCTTCCTTCTTTACTGAAAGACAGCCATGGCAGCCAATAGCAGACAGAGTGAGGGATGGGCTTCCTCCCTCAACTCTGGTTGCAAAGCAACCAGACTGCAGTGTTAGTAATAATAATAATCATCAGATTATTTCTGATGGCTTCCTTGGCCAAGGTACCACTGTTGGGTCTTCCTGAAACTCCTAGCCCAAATCCTCAGAAATCACCACATCCCATTGTCTGATCCTGAGACCACTGCCCACAACGGCTCGATTGCTGGCAGATCATCCCCAGCTGTTTTCAGTGCTGGCAGAAAAAGGCTGCTGCTCATTAAATTGATTTTTCAAAATAGCAGTGGCCTGCCATAACCCTGAACTGTAAACAAGCCTTCAGAATCCCTCCCGCCCCAGTCACCACCACCCAGCATATGTCCAGAGGCATGGTGTGATAAAGGTTCAAGCAATACAGTATAATATATATCCTCCCTCACTGCCTGCCACAGTCATCTGCCCTAGACATCTGCAACTGCTTTCTGATTGATACCATGGCAATGCAATGGTGTTCATGATGGGAAATGCTGTTCTGCAGCCACAGACTCATGTTAGAGTCACTGCCATAGACTTGCAGCCAATGTGACTAGTTAATTTACCATGGAGGACAATTTGCAAAAGATAAAAGCTAGAAAGCAAGGGATGCTGTTCAAAATCCTTTGCCCTGAGGGAACCAAGCATCCTTAAAAAGGAAGCCAATAAAGCTGTTAAGAGAGAATTGCTGAGAGAACACAGCCACTCGGCTGCAGAAGGCCTTCTTCAGAGGGCCAACTGACAAGCAAGTCATGGATAGAAAAACAAGTCTGATAGAAGGTAGCCCCAAACACCTTGTTATTTGCCCCAATAAATAGGAGTTTATCGTTCAGCTCTCTTTAACTCTACTATCAAGCCATAATTCTCTTCTGCCTAGTTTGTAATAGCATTGTCTGTCTCACACTTTGATAACAAGAAGAGCGTATCTTGTCCCCCTCCCTGCCAAATCTCCCACCAGATCTTTAAGCAAGAGGATTAAAATGGTGCCTAGGTGAGGCTGGATCTCCTTTGTGGCTGCTCGGTTTTTAAAAGCCATCTTATCTATGTACATGGAAATGAAAGGCTCTTCCCTTGAAGTGTTGATTTGTTATCATGTATGTGCAATGCTTTCCACCATCACATCCTCCAAACTGATTGATTCAGTCTATAGATAACCGTATTACCCATACCCTAGAGATGTTCAAGTCCCCACATCTTCCAATATTCCTTTTTTCAGCTTGTTCATCTCTTGGTTGGTTGGGACAAATCTTTGGGCAGAAAAAATAGTGGAGAACTGTGCAAAAATGAGTCCCTAGTTTTATTCACTGGTGTGGGTCCATTTTCTCAGGAAGGGTATGTTAAACATGGTGGCTGCATTATCATGTAACACAAAACCGGAGGTGAAAGGACCTCCAGTTTCAAAAGCTGTATGTCCGAATGATGTCAATCACAGTCACAACAGAAAACAGACCAGCGGTTTCCCTCCCCGTACAGTGAGTTGTACCTTCAGTTTGTAGTGAGGTCCACTGCCTGGACGTCTGGTTCCACAGTGCCAATGTTATGTCCGAACACTAACACTGCAGTCTGGTTGCTTTGCAACCAGAGTTGAGGGAAGAAGCCCATCCCTCACTCTGTCTGCTATTGGCTGCCATGGCTGTCTTTCAGTAAAGAAGGAAGCCCAGGCAACCAGTTCCCCCTCCTCTCTGCAGTCAGCGAAACTACAGAGAGGGAGCTCTTCTAAACAAATTTGAACAGGAGAGCAGGGGGAGGAGGTGCGGATGATACATACATACGAATGAGGCCATAGAGATCACATCACATCACTGGGAAAAATCTGTAAAAATGCTGGCTGACATTGTGACTAAAAAATTACTCAGTGGAAGTCTTACTGAAGTTAAGTGCTAATTCCTGAGTAGTACTACTGAGTAAGTTATTCTGAATGTCAACCAGTTTACCCTTTTAAAAGAGGTGGAACCACACATTACCATGCATGTTTATTCAGAAGCAAGTCCTACTGACACTACTCAGACTTACTTCCTAGTGCATGTGATTTGAAGGTCAGCCTAAATGCTACTTTCCTTCAACATTTCTAATTTTTAAAAAGATAAAAGATTCCTAGAAAAAGGAAGGAGCTCATGTTACTTATTCTGGGCTTAGGAAATTGTATGGTATGGAAACTGTTATTAAACTGGAACAGATTAAGAGGATGACAACAAAGTTGGTGAGAGGTATGGAATCCAAGTCCTATGAGGAGCAATTGAAGAATATAGGTATGTTTAACCTGGAGAAGAGAAAACAGACTGTTCACAAGATTGTGTTAAACCTTGTTAAATGGGGTTAAACAGCATCAGTGTGATTGTGAGAACCTGAGTGCAACTGGAATCCTGGCTAGGTTGTGCAGAGTTAACCAGGATATTTAATCTAGGATTGGATCTGGACTAGTCATTCTGCCAGACGCTGATCAGAACTCATCCTGATTGAGTTCACACAATCAGGTCCATTGATTGTGTGAACTCTTGTACCATGGTGCTCTGGGCTACCTTCACATGCCGCACCCTTACCCATGCCCAGAGTGGACCATGCTCACTGGCACTCTAGCCTCCGACTCACACTCCATGGCCACTCAGCCAGAATGCCTTTGGCTTCACTCTGCCTGGCAACACACCATGTCGTTTATTATTTAGTTATTTATTTGTCACATTTATATATCATCTCAGGGTGGTTTACAATCCAAACAACAACCAATACCTAAAAATCATAGATTAAAATTACCATAAATTAAACTTTAAAACTTGAAAACATACTAAACAAAAAGCCTGATAAAACAAGTGTGTTTTCAAAAGTGATTTAAAAACAACCAGAAATTGAGAGATTCTGATTTCATTTGGCAGTATGTTCCAGAGCCTCGGGGAAATCCTGAGAAGGCCCAGTTTTGGGTTGCCACCAAGCGAGCCGCTGGCAACTGCAACCGGACCTCTCCTGATGATCTTAATAGGTTGCGAGGTTCATGAAGAAGAATGCACTCTCTTAAATATCCTGGGCCCAAGCCATTCAGGGCTTTATAGGTAATAACCAGCACCTTGTATTTTGCCTGGAGACTAATTGGCAGACAGTGTAGTTCTTTTAAAATAGGAGTAATGTGGTCTCCTCAGGTGGCCCCAGAGACCAAGCTTGCTTCCACATTCTGCTCCAGTTGCAGTTCCCATACTATGTACAAAGGCAGCCCAATGTAGAGCAAATTGCAGTAGTTAACCTTGGATTTTACTGGCATATGCACCACTGTTTTATTTATTTATTTACTTATTATTTATTTATTCGATTTCTATCTTCCTTCCAAAAATGGCTCAGGGCGGTTTACACAGAGAAATAATAAATAAATAAGGTGGATCCCTGTTCCCAAAGGGCTCACAATCTAAAAAGAAACATAAGATCATTTGTCTCGAGAAATGGACATAGCTGGTGTATCAGCTGAAGCTGATAAAAAGCACTCCAGGCCACTTTCTCAACTTGAAATATCAGGGAGAGGTTTGGGCCCAAAAGTTAGGGGTGTGTACAGAACCAGATTTGCCAGTTTGGTTTGAATTTGAACTGGATTCGAACTGGCAGTCTGGTCCTGGTTGAACCAGACCCAGTCTGGTTCAATCACCAGACCTGCCCAAACCAGTTTGCGGACAGATTCAGGGGTCTACTGGTAAAGGGGAATCTGGTAAGTAACGGAGCTGGGTGACTTCCCTAGGCCTAGAGGGGGCGGGAGGGGAGTCAGTAGTACTCACAGAAAAGAATGGCTTTGGCTCTCCCCTGCTGGCCTCCCCCAGAATAGGCTGAGGTGGAAGCAGATTGGTTCAGGCCTTCTCCAGCCCAGTTTGGGCTGATGCCAGTCCGGGCTTCTTTGCAGGAGGGGGAGCAGTGGGGGGGGGAGCCGCCACCCTGCCACCCCACCGATCCTTTTTGTGAGTACTACTGGCTCCCCTCCCACCCCCTATAGGTCTAGGGAAGCCCCCCTGCCCCTTTACTGGTATTGCTCTCCCACCTGTGAAGGCTCCCCCATTCTTTTTAACAGAGGGGAAACCCTGCACACACCATCTATTGCCTGTATGAAGCTAGCTTTTCCATGGAGATTAACAGAGAAGCTACATGCTCAGAAGCTCCGTATCTGCATTGGTGTACACATGGAGCTCTGGAATAGATTCTTCGTGCCTGTCTGTCAACATATTACATTCTAAATCAAAATAATAGAATGGAAGAAGAGTTTTGTACATTGACAGCTGATGAGTAATACTGACTACAAATTTCTAGGATTTCATTTCTGTATTTTCAGATAGAATATCAGTTTTCCAATTTTTAAATAAAGGTTTTCAATCTCATGACAATCCAAAGCATACCTCATACGGAATTTCCCTTTTAAAAGTGAATGGGATAGTGACCCAATCATGTTTCACCCTTCCCCACCCTTCCCCACCAGGCCTTCTTGCATCCCACAGGACTTCCATTTAAATAGGGAAAGGATTTCATCCTATAAACAACTGTCAGTTGCAGCTGACATATACTTGAGAGAAGGTTGTGCTTTCAAGAGACATTTGGTTATATTTCAACCGATTAAATTTCCTTTCTCTGTTTGAGACCTATCATGGAGAGACCTTCCACATCTACTTACCATGCTCAAGATACTTTGTTTTCTTCAGGCCAATGAATCACTGAATGGGAATCACTGAAGCTTGGACTCTGTAACACTATAAAATATAATGACCGATCAAGCTTTATTTGTGGTATTTTTAGATGACCTAGTTGGTTAGACTAGGTTCCTTACTGAGTTCAATTTATGGACATACATACATAAGTGATGCAGATTTGTAATTATTGCTGTTGGACTATGAATTACGGAAGAGATACAATACCTACCTAGAACTACACTGAACCATATATTTTAGTTTTTGGAAGATTCATCTGAGGTAAGTCTAAGAAGACATCAAACCACGTGTACACTATCTGTGACATAAAAACCCATGAAATACAAACCCAAATCAATCTTAATCTCTATTAATTCTACAGAAATGCCAAGGTGTTGAGTTCCAGAGTTTAAAAAATGTAAAGCTAAGAGTACTACTCTAATTGCACTGTCAGGTACAGGCCTTGCTTCCTACAAGATAAGTCTGTAAGAAGACATTCCATTTGTGAGGTTTTCCCATGAGGCCCTGCACAATCATGACTAACTGCAGATATTAATGCGAAGCCACTGACCCATATCCCAAGGTGTTTGTATTTCATCGGCTTGCTGACTTTTGGCATTAGAAAACAAAAGCTGGGTGGATACAGCCCATTTCGGATCGGAAAATATGTGGAATAATAATTCACATCTGCATTTAGTTGAGGCTAGTTCACAATATTTGGTCTCACTTAGCAGCAGTTCCCATTAGTTTGTTTGTTTGCTTGCTTGCTTATTTGTTTGTTTATTGTTAACTTTATATACCACCTTTCATTAAAACAATCCCAAGGTGTTTATTTTAGTTGAAACAATATTTGGCGTTTCTACCTATACAGGACTCTGCAGTGGCTCACAACAAATGATTTAAAATAGCAGCTGACACTATGCACACTGTAACGGAGCTGGAATGCTCTGTGACGGGGCTGCTGTGGAACCTGAAGGTAACCTTGATGCAGGACAGAACTGGCGGTTGAACGATCAGCATTACAGCTGTTTCTCCCATTGTCACAAATGGAAGAATCAGTGGTACCACTCAATGCACAACCATCATTTCTCTCCAGCACTGGGTCTGCCTTCCAGTGCTACAGCAGCTCCAACACGGCACATTCTGACTCCATTACAGTCTACTTATCAGCCCATAACATTAAATAACCCTGTCTCTCACAGATTGCTCTTCCACATATGACTACCACACCTAATCTGGTATTCTTTCTCACCCCCCAATAGCTTCTCTGTAATGGCGGCCAGCAAAACATAGCAGCAGATTAAAGTTACCAGGAGCGTGGCTTCTCTTCCATGGAGCTGTAGATCTGAGAGCAGTCCCTGACTCCTGTCTCTCTGCAGAAGCTCAAAAACCAGTTTTTCCAACCATTGCAATCATAAGATATTACTGCTAACTTGATTCATACATTTCTGTTGTCCACTGGGGCTGTGCATCGAATCAGAACAAGAATTCAATCTAATTCAATACAGCCCCTATCCAGGGGCGTAACGATAGGGGGGGCAGGCAGGGCACGTGCCCTGGGCGCCACCCTGGCGGGCCACATGGGGGGCACCAAAAAGTGGCATCCCCCCGCCCCCCCTGGATCGCCCGCCAAGTGTGGCAGCGGGCATGTGGCGGTGATTCGCCGGTGGCAGGCGGCGGAGGGTCCGCCGCCGCTTGGGTGCTACAGCCAATCGCCACCGGACACCAGCCACCGCCGCACTCGGCGGGCGTCCCGCCGCCCCCGCCGCCCGCCACCGCCGAATAGCCGTCACGGCTGCCACACTTGGCAGGCGACCCGCCACCGCCGAATTGCCGCCACCGCTGGCGATCTGCCACCTGGGGCGCCGCTGCGCTGCCGGCACAGGTGTGTGGGGGCCAGGGTGGGGGCGCCATTTCAGGGCCAGAGCTTGTCCTGGGCACCGTTTCCCCCCGATACGCCACTGCCCCTATCGCTATCGGCAGCATTTTGCATTAGATCATTTGCCATGCAAAATTGCTAATATTGGCCCTGCCCAATATGACATTTTTGAGTGACTCTAGTCCTTAGAGGAGCATTGGGAAATTCTTTCTACCACTCCTTGCTGCAGAACCACACACTTCCAATGTCCTGCTTGCCTGCCTTCTTCTCAGGCACCCTAGGAAGCAAAGACCTCCTAGGAAGCGCTTGGCTCCAAGCATCGAAGGAAAGCAGCAAGGATGCAAGTGTTATTTTCTCACGATATTTGCTCCAGAGCTCTTTTACTCTGTTATCATCAGATATTTGGCTGCTCAAGACTGTTGGGTGTGTATTAACTTCAGGGTTTCTTTTGGCTAAGGGAGGCTGAAATTGAAAGGGAGGTTGAATATTGTTGACTGCATCTAAATGTATATATTCAAAGCAAAAGTGTGAGGGTGGGAAGGTTTGACTGCTCTGCTTCTCTGAAACTCTGGCACTTCTGCATGAAATGGGCATGGTAGCAAGCCCTAAGAAGGGTCCACAGCAGCTCTAAGAGTGGTCTAGCATGCCTGAAAGTTGTATCCAATTCTGACTTACAATGATATATTTCAATGAGATCTCATCATTTTCAATGGGCCACTATATCCTGTGCATCAAACAATACAATCTGCAGGATTTGATCATTGCTTGCACTTGATCAGAACTGGATCTGTTCATTTTGTCTATGCACAACCCTATCACCCACATGATTGTATATGCAGGAATGGCTGAGATTGTTCATGTGGATAAAAACTATTTTGAGAATCAGGCCTTAATCAACAGTGTTACTGCACATACAGTCAAGACAACAACAACAACAATATATTTATATACTGCTTTTCAACAAATGTTTCCAAAGCGGTTTACACAGAGAAACAACAAATAAATAAATTAAGATGGCTCCCTGTCCCCAAAGGGCTCACAATCTAAGAAGAAACGCAAGATCGACACCAGCAACAGCCACTGGAGGGGTGCTGTGCTGGGCGTGGATAGGGCCAGTTACTCTCCCCCTGCTAAATAAAGAGAATCACCACGTTAAAAGGTGCCTCTTTGCTTAGTCAACAGGGGTCTCTATGACAATAAGCCACTATGACATCTGCACAGCTTTCCCCTCACCTCTGCTGTGCTTTCTCTGGAAGCCACACAGCAGATTACAGGGAGGTTTCCAACACCTTATTTCCCTGTCTCCTGTCTGTATAAAACACCAGCCTCTCTGCTATATTTAGTGAGATTTCAGAGTTCACATCTCTCTGGATGCTTCTGTCCTCCAAGTAACTCATCCCCCTCATCATCAGCCTCCTCGGTACTAAATAAGGCTTTGGCAGCCCTCACAGTCTTGCTGGGGAAATAATCTCCTGTCTCTTAATTCCTCTTCTCACAAAACCATTGAGGATGGCGGAGGCTCAAGGATTCTGCTTCACAAATATCCCTGAACCGGCCTGCAAACCAGTTCTTAGAACCAGGGCCAGTCCGGTTCGAACTCAGATTGGCCACATCAGCCCTGGTGGCGCAGTGGTAAAACTGCCGCCCTGTAACCAGAAGGTTACAAGTTCGATCCTGACCAGGGGCTCAAGGTTGACTCAGCCTTCCATCCTTCCGAGGTCGGTAAAATGAGTACCCAGAATGTTGGGGGCAATATGCTAAAATCATTGTAAACTGCTTAGAGAGCTCCGGCTATAGAGCGGTATACAAATGTAAGTGCTATTGCTATTGCTATCAGACCAGTTTGATTTGAACCACAGTTCAAATTGAGTAAGCTCGAACACCCCTATTGCAAATATGTATGCAGCACACTATGTACGGTTTGTGTGTTCGTGTGTCAGTCAAACACAGTAAATGGCCAACTGTCCGGAAAGGGGGTTCTCCCTTTATTATGTCATTGGCTTAAAATGACTTAAATGACAATGGATGGGGCATAAATAAAGTGGTACATTCTTAAATAACACATCCCTCTCTGAGTTCTAGTCATTTAACAGAGAAAACACAAATCTTTTCTCTTTTGTCCTGATGTGATTCTGTCACGTCTTTCTATCCTGTGGTCTTCATTGATGGACTCTTGCTTTCTTCTAATCACACTAAAAGGTTAGTTTTAAACTTCATCCTTCATACTTAAGATTATCAGCCTCCTGACCTAATAACATCCCGGGGTCAGGATGAAGGTAACTTGGTTGGCTTTTGAACAGCTGTTTGTATACTTTTAATAGCCTGTAAACTGTTCCTTTGCTTTGTAATCAATAAACAAGATTTTTAATTCTTGTTTTATCATTAAGCTGACTGTGCTGAATTAAATACTGTGTTCTGCCTCTCCCATGTAACCATTTGGGCCACAGGTTACTGAAGAGGCTCTGAGACATTTTAAAATATTTTTGAGGTCATCTCTTTGGGGGATTAAAGAAGGGGAGATCCCCCCCAGGAGCGGGGTGGCAGCACATCAATAATAATAAAAGGACCAATGGGGTATAGTAAAGTATAAACTAACCATGGGGTATAGTAAAGCCAGCTGTACCCCAGGTCGACCTTGACACACATATTCTAGGTAATTCTAGGTACTCCAGGAAGAAATAACAGCCTTCTCTCTAAGATAACTTCTTCTTGTATCGTGAGAATCTGGGGAAAAGCCAGAGATCTTAAACAAAGGTAAGATGTAAAGACATGGACAATGCATTACAGAAATAAAATCCATATTAGGGTAATAATGATCATAAAGCTATAAGGAGGATGTATAATAGTTCCTAGACTTTTAATTTGTGACTAATTTGTTGCACAATGAGGTTGCAATTTTATAATTGTGATTGCCACTTTAATTTT
Organism: Hemicordylus capensis; assembly: GCF_027244095.1. Lineage (NCBI taxonomy): Eukaryota > Metazoa > Chordata > Lepidosauria > Squamata > Cordylidae > Hemicordylus > Hemicordylus capensis. The sequence goes on along the minus strand of NC_069659.1, from coordinate 189,576,336 downwards.
ACTCATGGCTGTGCAACTAACAATGTATAGTCTAGTAATTAAAATTAATTGTACCTTCACCTGCATATTTCTACTAGGCTGTTAAATTTAGTCTGTAGGCTCAATGATTTTGTTCTCGGAAAGATGCTGAACTCATTTCAGGGAGCCCAATTATGTTACACCCGGTAATTCCAGTATAAACTCCAGGCACTTTACTTTTATGTAAAGGCTTCACAAAATGACATTTTAAAAGAACATGTATGCTCAGCTTTAGCAATCTGGTGGATGCAAATGTTAACAGCTTTACACAAGGCACTATTGAGATACAACTTACAAAAATAGCAATTATCAGTTGCATGAATATATCCTTTGTAAGCTCAAATAGATTTTCAACATTCAATTACTTTAAAGAACAATTACTCGTAATCTTTTGAACTGCATACATAGCTTAAATTTGGCGGGGGAGGGGGGAACCTTCATTAATTCAGAGTTAAGTTAAAAAAGAAATCTCACACCAGCCTACAAAGCAAAGAAATGCAAAGTGTAGCTAACGTTAACATCAAGAGCTCAGTACAGCTAAGGTGATCTGTGAAGAAGCCCTCTTCCACTTGCAGATCTTCTTAACAGGATTTGGTTTAAATAATGTACACATAAATATGTACTGAAATGCAAGCCTAAGTGTGGATGCTGCTAACCATACTGCATTGCTTTCAACAGAGGGCTTCATATCCATATTGTGGTGCAACTCTTCACATATAAATAATTTCTTGCAGCATGATCAGAGTTGTACTGAGATGCCACTGTGAAAAATAGAACAATCAGTGAATATCAGAATATTAACAGGCAAATCTTCCACTCTTATTTTACAAAACTACAACTATGAATATTCAGATAAGTTTTCTTATTTTATATTTTTTTAAACATATTGAGCTGGCAGGAGATCTTTCCAATATAGGTATATTGGAAAGATCTCATTTTGGGACCATAGATACAACTACATGTACAACTACAACTATGAATATTCAGATAAGTCTTTTTATTTTATATTTTTTAGAACATGTTTTGGTGGCAGGAGATCTTTCCAATATACCTTCATTTTGGGACCATAGATATATGAACTCCCAGCTAGAGCTTGAAACTGGGTCATCTGACAACCAAAGGGAGTTCAATTTACAGTCCTAGGCTCTCTGAATAGACATTATCCCCTTACCTTCACTATACACAGAAAAATGAGACTATGAAGGGTCTGCGGGGAGAACTATGAAGACTATGAAGGGTCTGCAGGGGAGAACAGGCTTAGCCCACTCTCCCCACAGACGATCTTGCCTGCAGCCCTGGACAGCTGGATCAGCCACCCACATGACTACCAGCTCCATCATGGAGCCAGTGGGGGCTGTGGGGATCAGGAGCCGCGCCGCCCCCGGAGGTTCCAGGATGCCCTGCGCTAACGCACAGGGCATTCTGGAGAGACTGGCTCCAGCTGGGAGGCTGGCTGGCAAAAAAAATGAGGTTAACGGAGTGCTCACTCCATTAATCTCATTTAAGGGGAGGGGGAATTAAGCGGGCCAGCCGCCTTGGAACCATCAGGCTCGCCTGGAAGCCTGGTGGTTCCCAGGATCACTGAGAAGCGGGCTAGGCTCCCTTAGCCCGCTTTCTACTGCTTGTGGGAATAGCTTCAAAGTGTATTAGGGATGTGCAAACTGGTTCAGGGGTTTGGCAGCTCAGCAGCTCAGTTTGGGGGTTTGGGGTCAAACTGAAACCACCCCCCCACGGGTTCCATCCAGACCAGAACCGAACCCCCGCAGCAGTTTGCAAATTTTTAAAACAAAGCTAAACTAAAAAACCCATTTAATTACCTCTAGCCCCTTTGGGGGGCTTCCTAAAGGCCGTTGGAAGGACCCATGAAGGTTCCCCCTCCCCCCGCCGGCCTCTTAAATCACCACCGCGGCCCGTAATATGCTCTTTTCTGTAATTGCGTGTGGCAGCCATATTGCCTGCTGCCACACATGCGCAAATGGCTTGTGTGAGGCCTGGTATGGCTCAGGGCCTCGCAGAGGTCATTTGTGCATGCACGGCGGCCATTTTTTCAATAATTGTGGCAAAATGGCCACTGCGAGCAATTACAGAGGCCCAAACGGGCCAAAAATGATCATATTACAGGCCGAGGCAGTGATTTAAGAGGCCGGCGGGGGAACCTTAGCAGACACCCCCACCCCACCCCCGCATGGCCTTTAGGAACCCCCCTGAAGGGGCTAGAGGTAATTTTTTAAAAATTTGCGACACCCTCCCCCCCGACCGGATTGGGGGTGGTTTGATTGGGGCTGGACGGAACTGGTCCAGTCAGGTTCAAGTCCAGTCCAGACTTGAACCGAACCAGGCCAGCCGGTTCCATGCACACCCCTAAAGTGTATATGTTAATAGTCTTAAATTAGATCTTGACCTGGGTCAAAAACTCTGATGCAGCAGGAAAAAGGGAACCATATTTCTAAATATTTTTTACATGCTTCTGCCAGAATTGAGTGCCAGTGCAGGATGTATCCTGGAAACTACTGGCCTAATGATTACCAGGCCACAATAAGAAACCTCAACCCAATGAACTATGCGAAGAGCTATCTGTGCTGTGCATGGTGTTCGTTTAACACAGCTAAAATCCCGAAGTGCTATTTAGTGGAGAAGAAACTGAATCCGGGTCCTCCCTCCACTGCAGATAAATTACTTATATTCTATAAGAATTTAAACAGGAAGCCAACTTTAACTGAGAAAGAGGAGTTTGATATTTATTAGGAGTTTGATAGTCAGGAAATAGAGATTCTTTCCTGGTGTCTTTACTGGGAAGGGCCAACAAATATTACTATGAATCAAATCCGAAACCTCATTTGATTGCCTTTCCATAGTTGATGAATATGTGCCCCTTGTTGCTTTTGCTTTAACACATTCAATGCATTTGACTTCAGATTTGCATGGTCTAACTTGTACGTTTCTTGCCAATTGTTCCTTTACTAATTTTGAAATGCATTCATTGCTTGGATGCCCGAACCTGTAATGCCATAAACTAATCCAAACTTTCTGTACACACTCACTTGCAACATTAGCTTGATCTCTTTTGCAATTGATTTAATATTGCTGATCATCTTTCAACATGTCTTTCATCAGATGTTTTCCTCCTCTGAAAATAAAGCAACGGTCCCTTCTGAAAAGAACTCTACAAGTTCCCAAAGTTGTAGGGGGCAACTGTCTCTTTGCAAAAATTTGCTGCCCAAACAAGCAAGGTATTGATTGATTAAGTGTCAAGTCGATGTTGACTCTTAGCAACCACATAGATAAATTCTCTCCAGGATGATCTGTCTTCCACTTGGCCTTTAAGGTCTCTCAGTGGTGCATCCATTGCTGTCATAATCGAGTCCATCCACCTTGCTGCTTGTTGTCCTCTTCTTCTCTTTCCTTCAACTTTACCCAGAATTATGGACTTTTCAAGGGAGCTGGGTCTTCATATAATGTGTCTAAAGTATGATAGTTTGAGCCTGGTCATTTGTGCCTTGAGTGAAAATACTGGATTGATTTGTTCTATGACCCATTTTGTTTGTTTTCCTGGCTGTCCATGGTATCCTCAAAAGTCTTCTCCAGCACCAAAGTTCAAAAGCTTTCTTTCTCGCTTCTTCAAAGTCCAGCTTTCGCATCCATAGAATGTCATGGGAAAAACCATTGTCCAAACAATTCTAATCTTTGTAGGTATAGACACATCACAGCATCTAAATATCCTTTCCAAGGCCTTCATTGCAACCCCACCAAGCGCTAGTCTGCAGATTATTTCTTGACTGCTGGATCCTTGACTGTTGATGGTCAATCCTAAAAGGCAGAAGCTATCCACCACTTCAATGTCTTCATTATCAGTTCTGAGGAGCCAGGAGCCTAGCCCAGCTGGGTCAGGAGCACAGCTGCTCAGCTGGGTCAGGAGCACAACTGCACTCTAGGGCTGGTGGCAGACGTGGAGATTCCAGTTTAGAATCTCTCTGCCACTACTGCTGGCATGATTGGACCAAAGATGAGCATGGGGCTAGCCCAATAGCCGATTTGCCCCACCTCCAGGTTGCCCCACCTCCAGATTTGCCCCACCTCCACTGTTGTAGGGTGGCTAATATATTTCTATGAGGACAAAAGACTAATGCCCTTTAGATTGTACGGGGAAAATTATAGTATCCAAAACTTATGATACCATGCTGTACTTAGTACATTTTAAGAACAGTATTGAGCCAGCATGGTGTAGTGGCTAGAGTGCTGGACTAGGACCAGGGAGACCCGAGTTCAAATCCCCATTCAGCCATGATACTTGCTGGGTGACTCTGGGCCAGTCACTTCTCTCTCAGCCTAACCTACTTCTCAGGGTTGTTGTGAGGAGAAACCTAAGTATGTAGTATGCCACTCTGGGAGGAAGAGTGGGATATAAAATGTAAAAATAAAAAATAAACTGTGGGGAAAATCCTAAGCTGTGTGAGGAGCAACTACTCACTAAAAAATTTAGGGGGAGAGAAGACTGCTGTGGGGCAAAACTTGGGTTATTAAGTTCAGCAAAGGAGTTAAATAAAATGAAGAGGCAACTCCTCAAATACTTAAGCAGGAATCTGCACCCCTGGGGGGTGCTATCACAGAAGAGGGCTATGCATGTGAGTATCTGCACATGTCATAGGATGGCAATATGCTGACAGTTTTCAAAAAAGGAAAAGGTTGCCAAAAAGGAGGAATAGTTGCAATCTGCATATCTAGCAAGGATCAAACAAAGGGGGAAACCCTGGTTATTACCTCAGTTGAGCAATGAAGCATGATGCCCAGGAAGCTGTGAACAGTCTTGTTCACTGGAAGGTTTCAGAGGAAGGTTTCACAGGAGCTTGAGGAGTAGTTGCCCAGCTTGACTGTATGAACAGTGGTGTCCCCCACAACTCCAAGTATTTACATAAAGCTTCTGAAAGATGGCACTCATTACCCCTGACTAGCTGAAAAGGTCTCTATTGCTTCATTGCCTGCCTCACAATCTACATAAATCATTTTTTAATTATAAAATCAGTTCATTATAACAATGAAAATAACTGGCTGGTCTAGGTGATTTTATCAAGCCTGTTTAATGTGATTGGGCAAGTTACTCTTTTTCACACAGTCCACTATTAGCCCCTTGACCTGAATTATCATTGGAGCACATTTTATGGGCTTAATTGCATATCTCCCCCTCTTTCTGTGAAAATTAGCCTATATAAATAGAATTTCATTGTTAGTGTGCATCTCCCTCTGGTGTTTCTCCCATGCCACCATGAAGAAATGTTTACTGACTATCCTGTTTAAAAAGCTGGGGCAGGGGGCTTTCTACTTATTCAGGAACTAAGAAATAAGCTGTCCATATATCTGTTATCATTACTGTACTAAAAGAAAACTCTTGCCATAATTAACTACGTGTGGTTTTTTTGTACCACTAATCACACACACACCTCAAACATACTAAACTTTAAAAGAAACCATAAGAAGCAAAGACTGCATGTGCTTTTACTTCTGCCCTGGCAATTATGAAGCTTCTTGTGGTGGCCTATATTTGTTTTGGGATGGTTTGTTATCTTCACTCTAAAAGCAACCTTGATAAAGTATCTTTTGACACTTTTACTGCTCCCTTAAATGAAATATTCCCTGTATCTGCACGAATCAGCTTGAATGGAATTGACTCAGTAGTTCAGCTTGAGAAAGACAGGGGAAACATTTTCTAATTTAAAAGAAATTTGAGGAAATTGTTCCATTTCCTTCTCTATTATCTGGCCATTCTGCAGCTTGGGTTTCTTCAGCATCAACATGCACTGTTTGCTTTACAATCTTTCTGCAGAAATTAGCTGACACCCATCAACATAGATAACAGAAGGCTGTAGCATTAACACTTGAGAGCGCATTAATCTTTCCCAAATTAAAATCTGCACCACAGCATTTAAGATTGAGGCCACCATGGTTCAGTGCTGTTTGACCGCCAATTTTGATAAAAGTGTTTTAAGAGAGGAGAGACGGAGATAAATTGCCCATGGTTGCACAACAGCAGCAAGGGTAAGTGTGGAGTCTATGGGCTGCTATCATCACAAAGTGTCAGCCCAATGTTTGCATGTTTACACAAGGAGCCAAACAGAAAGGAAGGCAGAAACATTGCGCTATATTTCTTGGAGGCAGCATCAATATTATATTTCATCAGTGGGAGACAAATACACTTTCCCATTTGAGTATCAGAAGATAAGGCTGGCTTTGGTTGTAAAACAATTGCATCTCTTGACTCAGAGTTTTACAGAGCGCCACTTGCTTTAAGAGATTCTGACTCTGACTGAATGACACACTGAATCAAACTATGTATTAGGGGTGTGCACAAAGTGAATTTTGCATTCCATTCCAAGCAAAACGTTCCATCGGAACAATCAGGCGCAAAATGTTCCATCAGAACAATTGAGCGAGCCAGTTCCAACAAAATGAAATCTGGTCCATCAGAACAGTCTGACCCCATTCTGAGCTCCATTTTAGATTCCAAAATGGTGCTCGGAATAGGACTGGAACATTCCTTCTCAGAACGGGTCATTCTGTTCCAAGCTCAGAACAGCCCCCTCACTTTTTATGGGTGTTCTGTTCTGAGCTCAGAACACTTACAACAGCCCATTCCAAGGCAGAACGTTCTGACCTTGGAACATTCTGCACACCTCTATTATGTGTTGACCTAGCTCAGTGTTGTCTATGTGACTGACAGCAGCCCTCCAAGGTTTCAGACAGGGGTCATCTGCCCTCAGCAGGGGAAGGGCATTTAAACCTGTGACTCAACCACTTGTACCACTGCTCTTGCTAGGGTCCTGCAGCCATACAGTCTTGCACAAGCACAACTACTGGTATCAGGAGATGCAGAGGGGCATTAGTTTCTTCACCGTCTGGGAAACGGTGCAGAGGGGGACTCTGGTGGCGACTTGGAACTGGGCCATCTCTGTAGCTGCTCCTGGCCTATGGAATGCACTTCCGGCAGATATCCACAGTTTAGGCTCGCATTGGCCTTTAAGAGAGCCCTAAAGACTTACTTGTTTGGCCTGGACTTCCAAGGTTTTTAAATTGTTTTTAAGTATTTTAATTGGTTTTAAATTGTGTTTAAAATGTTATATTGTTTTAAGTAGTGTGTTTTAAATGATTTTTTAAAATGTTTTTTAAACTAGTTGTACATCGCCCAGAGCCTCTGGATGGCATGACATCACTGAAAGATGTGTCAATGCATTCTCAGCATCTTCTGTAGTTGAGTGTGAGGGGTACCCCTCTACACACACTGCAAAACCTTTAATGGTATCAGAGTGGGTGCATTCTCAGAGTGGCCCCAGTGCTATCATGTGGAGAGGGCTGGTGGGAGTCATGTTCATCTTAACTGGCCCAAAGTGGCTGCATAACATGATGTTCCTACGTAAAGCTCTGCTGATTAAACTGATTTAATACTTGCCACCTTGGACATTAACCATGTTCTGAGAGACCCACCAAATAGCTGCCAAAGTGGTCAGCAGCTCGAGGGCCAAACTACATGTTACATTAAACTGATAGTTTTGCCCTGTGAGCTTGTAAGTAGAAAATGCAGGGGGCTCATCCAAACTGGGACATGGTATGGCACTTGCAGTCCTGATCTGGATTGCTCCATTCCCCAGTTCCCCTAGAAGGAAGATCATATTCAGACCCTGCACTTCAGAAGAAACCATTCCAGGGCTGCTTCTCCCTTCTCTTGTGTCTGGGTGGGTGAGGGGAGTGTCCATGTTCTGAAATGCAGTGTGCAATTAAAGAAATATAGTACAGAATATGGGACCTGGTTCAAATGTTTTTAACCTACTTTCCAGTAGGCTTATGAGATTACCCAGCATTCTGTGTCTGCGTCCGTGTGTCCCCCCCCGCCGCCTCCTACCAACTTTGCAACGCCTGGACCAGTATGAACCAAATCAGATACAGTTGCAGGGACACACAGGGACACCTCAATAGCGTAGTTTGTGATGATGTCATCCACACCGATTCAAGATGGTGGACACAAACTTTTGAGGTGCAAGTGGGCTAACTTGTGAACCACTTAACCAATTTGAACCAAATTTGCTGCAGCTGTAGGGACATTTCAACAGCGTGGTTTGTGATTATGTCATCCACCCCAATCCAAGATGGCAGACACATGAACATTTGAGGTGCAAGTGGGCTAACTTGTGGACTGTCTTAACTGATTTGAACCACAAAAGGTACAGTTCTAGTGAGTGACACACAGGTGTTTGTGATGATGTCATCACAAGTAGTTTGTGTTGATGTCATCCACCCTGATTCAAGATGGTGGAACCATAAACTGCTGAGGCGCAAGTGAGCTAACTTGTGAACCACTTAACCAAATTGAGCCAAATTTGCTACAGCTGTAGGGACACATAGGGACACCTCAATGGCATAGATTGTGACAATGTCATCCACCCCAATACAAGTTGGTGGACACGTAAACTTTGGAGGTGCAAATGCACTAACTTGTGGACAGTCTAACTGATTTGAACCAATTTTGCTACAGCTGTGTGGACACATAAGGATGCCCCAATGTGATGATTTCATCCACCCCAATCCAAGATGGTGGACATGTGGACTTTTGAGGCACAAGTGCAATAACTTGAAGACCTTCTACCCTATTTGAACCAAATTTGGTACAGTTGTAGTGAGTGACACTCAGCAACACCTCAATGATGTAGTTTGTAATGATGTCATCCACCCCGATTCAAGCTGGTGGCTACATTAACATTTGAGGTTCAAGAGATCTAACTTGTGGACCTCAATTTTAATCAAATTTAGTCCAGTTGCAGAGACAGTGAAAGGAAAGTAGTCTGATTAGTTCTTACCAGGGGCGTAGCAAGGTTGGAATGGGCCCAGAGACAAGATTTTAAAATGGACCCCCCCACACACTGTTCTGGTAGCTCCAGGTCTTAACACTCACATCAATTTCAGAGGATGAATACAACTGAAGGAAGCCTGGGCGGGTGCACGACTGAGGGAGTTAGTCATGTGACTTGCCTCAGGGGGCCCAAGGCAGTGGGCCCCCAGACAACTGTTTCCCCTTGCCCTATTATAGTTACGCCCCTGGTTCTTACTGATTAGTTCTTACATATCAGTGATGTGCACTGATATGCTGGTCTGTAGGCATCTGCATACTTCATCAGTAACACCAGGTTCAAGCTCTGGCATTGTTTTCTGCAAGAAGAAGTGGAGTAGGCTGGCAGGGAAAATCCATTAGCAAACAATAACTGTCTCAATGAGTCCCAGGAATCCATCTCCCTCCACACATGCAGTTGCATGTTCAGTGTAAGCTCCCCAGTGTCATCTGTTGTGGGACCCATAATCATGGGGAGTGAAAATCTGAACTACAAAAACTGCTGGAATTTGAAATGATGAAGACTCTCCTTGTTCCTCCAGCAATAAAATGAACATGCAGCAAAATGCAGTCAGTCTATTAAATTTGGCTCCCTTTGGAATTTGAGAACAATTAAAGCCATTAATTTGATTCTATTATTATACAATTACCATTTACTACTGTATGTGTGAAAGAAAGCGCACTTAATTGCTGAGAGTATTATATCAGTGAAAATATATACTCATGTATCCTGGAGAAGAAAATGTGAATCTCCCAAAGGAGATATTATAAGCAGTAAACCCATCAATTGCTTTAAGTAATGCTTGTTCACCGTTTTAGAGAAAAGGTTTCAATGTGTACTGCGTACCCTCATGCATTTCAAGGGCTGCTTATAACAATCAAAGGGTCAAAAGAGTACAAAGGTCATGTTGTCAAGACCCCACAGCAAAATACCACATGCAAATATATATGTACATATATGATATTGTTCATCATAGTTGGTAGATAAAAAAGATCCACCTTAACCCAAAAGTTTCTCCAGACAATGTCATATGAAAATTCCATGACTTTCAATAAAGACATGACATTTTCCATTATCAAACATGATATAGAAATACTACTACCAAAGTATGAAGGTATGAAGTTCTCTAGCTGCATCCAGTTGCCCTTTAATCTAGACCACAATGCAAAAGTGACCTGAAAAAGATGAGAGTGTGGGAGCACTTCCTGCTTCCACACATTAGTAGGTATGCCAATGTGTAGGTATCTTAGTCCTAAACAATATAGAAGCTTCCTACCTTTCTAAATACCAAGAAACCCTTAAGTGCAAAGTTCTTGTATCTGCCCTGTCTAATATTGAGGACTAACTCAATAGTATTATTGAGGACTATACCGGGGTTTCTTAACCTTGGGTCCCCAGATGTTGTTGGACTACAGCTCCCATCATCCTCAACCATGGCCTCTGTGGCTGGGGATGATGGGAATTGTAGTCCAACATCTGGGGACCCAAGGTGGTGGTGGTGGTGGTGGTTGTTGTTATTATTATTTTTACATTTATATCCCGCTCTTCCTCCAAGGAGCCCAGAGCGGTGTACTACATACTTGAGTTTCTCTTTCACAACAACCCTGTGAAGTAGGTTAGGCTGAGAGAGACGTGACTGGCCCAGAGTCAGCCAGGTTAAGAAACCCTGGACTATACTGTTGAGGACTAACTCTAGTAGAACACTTGCCAGGTCTCAGGTTCAGTCCCTTGTATCTCCAAGCAGGACTGGGAAAGACCCCTGTCTGAAACTCTGGAGGGCCACTACCAGTTACTGTAGATAATGCTGAGCTAGATGGACCAAAGACTCAGTGGCCAACATTCTGACTAATGCAGAATAGTCATTATTATTCTGCATGGATGCACCAGGAAGCAGTTATCCACACTGCCGAGAGCTTTCCTAGCTATTCAGCATCAGGAGCGCAATGGGGAATGAATTTCAATGATATGCTCTGTTTCCGGAAGTGCCCTGCACCACCTGAGGGTTGCACAGTCAGCTTTGCTTTTCTTCTCTCCATTATCCCCATATATCCCACTTCCATGTAGGAGATGTGAGATTTTATGTTTGCTATGAAAATCAGCATCCTTATGACAGGTTTCTCATAGCTCTCCCAGCTATATAGTCACTCACTGTGAAATGGCCCCATGCTTAGTGGTACTTCACAATATGGCTGAGAACCGGAAAATTCAGTCCAGGGATGCTGATCTCCATGGCAAAAATATTGTAAACTGGAACACTGAGGAAGAAGAAGGGGCAAGATGTGTAGAGGGCACTGCCCTGTCTTTCCTCTTCCCTTTACCTTAGACTAGGGGAGTACATCTCCAGTTTTCCAAGTCTACAGACTTTTAAGCATAACCAGAATTTTACAGAAGGGGGGAACCACATACAAAAGGACAAATCCCTTCCAAACTCTCCTCATCTCTACTTTGAATGGGAGATTTGGAGGAAACTGGGATACAGGAATGTTTTCACAAGCAACAGTCAAGTCAGTCTTTATTTCTGTCTTTGACCAATAACACAACATCTAACAATATAAAATTTTAAACATAGCCATATTAATAACAAAATTGTACATTGGATCTAACCATTAGTGAGCAGAGTGCGACTAACTCGGATTGCAGAACAGAATTTTGCAACTGTGTGTGTTAGTGTTAGATATGCATCTAACACACATGCACATCTATAAGCAAATATTTGACGTAGAATTCATCCGATCGACCTGACAGTTTATGTAAAAGAGGGTCAATTAACCTTTGCCTAAGATCTATATAAAAGACACACCGCAGGAGCACATGTGCAACTGACTCAATCTCATCGGAATTACAGGGCAATATCGCTGCTCAACTGGAATTCTACTGTATCTACCAGCTAAAAATTCTGAAGGGGGGCATTCATACAGGCCCTCAAAAAGGCCCATCTATGTTTTGGGAAAGTAAGGAGAAACAGATAATTTTCTGGGCGAGTTCTATTCCTACCATTGAGCAGGTAGAATGACCTAGATGTCTTTGACAGGTCTTTTTTAAACTCAGTATCTCCGATCCTTAAGTTTTTTGGCCCTGTCCAAACCCACAGAAAAGATTGCCTCAGGTGAAAGACCATAGATACTGAGTTTCCTGACACAGTTAGCTCGAGCAGTGCCTATCCAATGGTGACAAGGGAAGGAGACGAAAGGGCAATAAGTTGATTCTTGCCCAGTTTATTAGTATTAGATACCAAGCTCTGGCTTCCATTGAGATAACACTTGATTCCGATCTCAGAGTGGCATTAGAGATAGATTTGGGGGTCAGATAGAATGTTGTTAAGAACCTATCTTGGACCCACTCCAGGAGGGAATAGTTAGCATAGGGTCCCAGCCAGTGTTCCCTTTAACAGGGATCCCAGATGTTGTTGACTACAATTCCTAGAATCCTCAAACAAAAGCCATTGCAGCTGGGGATTCTGGGAGTTGTAGTCAACAACATCTGGGAATCCCTGTTAGAGGAAACATTGGTCCCAGCTGAGCTCCATATAACATTTGAGCCATCGACTTTGCCTTGAATAGCTTGATGGCAGCTGGAATGAACATTCCTCCTTGCCACCTGTGGAAGCTGAGAATTGCTGGCACACTTCTCTGTGCCTGAGAAGCAGCATAACTGATTTGGGCGGTCTTCGTACCAGATTCCTGAAATACGACTCCCAAATACTTAAAACATTTAGCCTGCTCTATGCCGTGGCTGTCAATCCTCCATTTATATTTTTTTCCTCTGGTTGGAGAAGACCAAGATTTTAGTTTTCTATAATTAGAATCGGGTTGCTCTTCAATGCAATAGAGGGTTAAGGCCTTAAGAGCTCTTTTCATCCCCACTTGTGACCACAAGCAACTGAAACTGCATACATAGACATGTGCCCAGTTCAGATGCAGTTCAGACGCGTCCCCACACCCCACTCTCCCATCCACGTTTAGATGACAGAGAGATCTGCCTCTCTGCATTCAATGAGGCAGAGAAGCAGGGGAACAACAACAAATATTTATTAGGCTTGTGCCCGAAACGTTTCGGAGGCCATTGTAAAGGCCTCCGAAATGTTTCGGGTGTGGGGGCTGATTCGGCGATTCGGCGCTGGCGGGGGTAGAGCTTTAAGGGCGGGGGAGAGTGTACTCACCCCCCCACCGCGTTTCCCCCGCCGGCGCTCTCCAAATTTTAAGCCCCTCAGGGCGGCAGCGTTCCTCCCTGCCTCCCCGTTCCCCCCGTCAGCAAGAAGTGGCCGGAAGTCCCGAGAGCGCGTGCGATGGGGGGGTGAGTACACTCTCCCCCACCCTTAAAGCTCTACCCCCACCGTGCCGAAAATTTATCGTGCACATCCCTAATATTTATATACTGCTTTTCAACAAAAGTTTCTAAAGTGGTTTACACAGAGAATAAATTAATAAGGAAGGAAGGAAGGAAGATGGATCCCTGTCCCCAAAGAGCTCATAAGCTAACCAGCAACAGTCACTGGAAGTACTGTGCTAGGGGTGGATAGGGCCAGTTACTCTCCTCCTGCTAAATAAAGAGAATCACCATGTTAAAAAGGTGCCTCTTTGCCAAGTTAGCAGGGTAAGCTGGCTGTGCAGGCTTTCTTCACAGAAGGACAGCCCTCACAGCCAATCAGGCTGGAGCGAGGGAGGAGCTTCTTCCCTCAACTTCAGCTCCATGGACACCTACCTGAAGTGCCAGTGTTCGTACATAACACTGGCACCACAAAAACAGAGTTAAGAGTGGCGAAACTCCACTCTGACCAAAGGTTCAGAGTGAAGTTTGGTGAGGGAAAATACAGGTCCCTTTTTGCCCTTAACTCCAGTTTTCCAAGTTTGGATGACTAGCTTTGGAAATCAAAGGTGAAGAGACCTCCGGTTTCACTGGCCATAGCCAGTGTTCTGAATGTTTGTCCATGAACATTTGGGGGTCAAACATACAGCTTTCACAGAAACTGAAATTGTTCCCCCATTACACACCTCACGTTTACATTTTCTCTGTGCAGACTGCAGCAACTGCTGCTCACAGTTATTCTTACTCCATCCTGCTGCTGCTTCAGCACTGTATTTTTTTCTGTGATCTCTACTTCCTGCAGGGAACCCAGCTAGTTAGGGCCCATATTGTGTGACAAGAGCAAATATGGCTGAGGGTAAACCCTGTTCAGGCAATATAGAAAGTGGAGGTGCTGCTAACCTTCCCCACCCCCACCCTCCATGCATTCAGTATTCCAACTCATGAGGAGAATCTCTGCATGAAAAGGAAACAATCTATACTTTGATCAGTTTACATCTGCGGACTTGTTTTCAGTCCAGGATGCAGAACAGTAGCTGGAGCAGTTACATTTCGGATTATACACACACACATACACACACATATACATACTCTGTGTGTGTGTGTGTGTGTGTGTGTGTGTGTGTATTCTGTGCAATGCAACCAATCAAAACAAGCAAATTTAATGCATTAGGGGCATTCTACAACAAATATGAGGCTGAATAAATTTGTGTGGCAAAACTGATTTATTGCTATGCTGTTATTAAATTTGTACTCCTGTTTAGCTATAGTGAAGCCATTTTGGCTGTACTCTAAGTCGTGTTTGACTTCCTTTATTCATGAAATAAGCTGTCAGCCTGACAGGCCCAGCAATCTGTTTTGGTGTGAAACTGGGAAATATATTGTATTAGATCTCATATTCTGCATTATAATTTTCAATTTCTCCTGAAGCAAAGTCTGGCCAACTGGGAAGGAAGACATGTCAGGTTCCTGTATATCAGATAGCACTAAAGAAATTTGACTTTAGACACATATACCCCTGTTTGTACAATCTCCTTCAGTCTGATTGAGTTAAATGTTACCCTAGCTGCAAAAAAGCCATTTTCCATGATCCCATACAGATCCCATTCAGCTGCAGAAAATGTGTAATTGGCCAGAGTATGTGGTCTGATCACATGGATTCCAACCATGGAACTGGTACCCTGTCTGAAGGGGAGATGCTGATAGCATAGGAAAGACCTACGCAGTGCAGCCCTTGTGGTTATGTCATTTAAATGTTACCCCAGGTGTGCAGGAGCTACTCACTAAAAACGAGCTATTAGAGATGTGCACAAAACAATTTTTTTGATTCATTTCAAATTTGAATTGAATTCTGAAAATTCATTTCAAATTCAAATCCAATTCCAAATTCAAATCTGGTCTGAAAATTCGATTCAAATTTGAATCTAGTCTGAAAATTCAGTTTGAATTTGAATAAATTCAACCCTGTTTTGGCACATTTTAAAACCAATCAGGGGACTCATTTTAAAAAATGCAAAATGTATCTCAAATTGAATTCGAATCAAATTTTTAAAATTCAATTCGAATTGGATCGAATTACCCATTAAAGAGGTGATTTGATTCAAATTTGAATCACTCGAATCACCCAGATTCAAGTTGAATCAATTCCAATTTTAATTTATTTGCACATCCCTGTTAGCTATTACACAGCTAGGGAGCATTTAAAAGGCTCCCTATCATATTTTGAGCAAACAATAAGCCATTAAGTCAAAATGAAGTCTATACCATTCAGCACTCCAACAAGGATAAATGCATGTACCTTTTCTGCTCATCTCCATATGCAATATTGTGTACACAAGGAATGGCTAGCCCTTAGTCAACACGAGTTTGATGTCAGCCTTCTCCAATAGATTAGTGGTGCTTTGCATAAAAAATAGTTACTTAAGCTTGGTTGTCTGAGAAACTGGATCTATGAACCGCATGCTGCATTCTTGATTGCTCATATCAGAAGCATACTTTACTTTCTGGCCTGAAAGGAGTATTCTTGTTTGAAAAATGGATTCATGAGCTCTACTATGTAGAGAGTTAGCCATCTCTAACTTCTCTCAGCTGAATCAAAGCAGGTGATGAGTTAGAAATGCATTTTTCTTCTTGTCTTTTCATTCCTAAAGTCTGGTTTTTATTATCTCTATGACTAACCTTGAATCAAATTCTTGTTTTGATTAAACATACCACAGGTCTGTCTCACTCAATTCTGAATATTTCCTGAAAAGACAAACGAAGTTCTGAAATTTGATCGAAAGCTTTGGTGCTATACAATGGTTTTCAGAAGGACTGGGAAAGCTGGCTTTGCTTGAATGAGATGTTCTGCATAATCCCATCATCATCATACTTTATTTTGGTCATTGACCAGAAACATTATCACACACAACAGAACATAATTTACGTAGAATATAACAAAATTTAGCCATTGTATTGGAATATTATAATTAAAACTTGACAATAATTTTTTAAAGAGAGACTCATCTGAATAACCAGGAAACATCACAAGATAAGGCAAAATAAGTGTTGATCGATCATTCTTGTAGAGGTCACAATGTAAAATAGCATGTTCAGTAGTCTCGATATCGCCAGACCCACAAGGGCAAAGTCGGAATGCATAAGGAACCCCCCTAAACCTCCCTTGAAGCACCGCTGTGGGGGGCGCATTTAATCGAGCTAAACATAGCACCCACCTGAACTTGGGAAAGGAGATGTTATTTAGGTACTGCATAATCCCATGTTCTGGGTTTATGCATCCAAGTATCTACTGACCTGGGTTAAATTGAAATGGTAAATTGGGGCAAGAATTATCATTGGATGCTAGTGATGAACCTGGAGAGCTTAGACCAGTTTTGGTCAACTCAGTATCACTTCAAGACTTTGACTATGAGAAAGTTGGGAGAAGCCCTGTTAAGTCAGCTCCTGATTCATGACAAGGTATCATCAAAACCCTCCACAACTTTGAAAGATGGAACTAATTTTAAAGGGATACAACATCAAATTGATAGTCACTAATATATTTTAGCCAGGCACCTGGGGAGCCCACTGGCAACCATGGGGCAAGTTCCCGCCAGTGGCTCCCTTTTTCATTGATTACCATACATATATGTGCCCAAGCTCTGCACCTACGTCAAGTTTCCCCTCCTTGGTCAGCGGTTAATTGATTTGCTGACTGGGAGCTCCTTTCTCTGCCTCACAGAGAACTTTACAAGTCACCATGCCACCTGCGTCCAAAATGGATGCAGGGGGAGTGGCCACTAGGGATCCTTCCCAGCTAGCATTTCATCATTAAGAGTGAAGCAGGGGCGGAGGGCCTCATCATATAATTTTCTTCCCTGCATCTTGGGAAGGAAAACATTTGCAGATGAGGTAGAATATTCAGGAATATAAAAACTTCTTCATGAAATAGTTAATTGACTTATGGAATTCATTATCATGCTGTGATAGACTCAAGCATAAGCATTTTATGATTATGGATATTCAAGGGAGATAATCTAGAGATGAAAACTACTATTCAGGCGTGGTAAACATTTTGATGACTACCTCACCTCTTCATACTCTGCTAGTGTGCTATGCTGCTTGCTACTTTCAGTGACCAGCTAGATTGACTTTTGGTCTTACCTGACATGTCAGTTCTTATATTCAAACACTGATGGCTGCATGTTTCTGTTCTACAATTCAATCAAATGAATTGTATCTTTGTAGCCTTGTTGGACTTGGCCACCTAGATGCAGCAAAAAGAACTGCTTGCCTCTCCTGAAGCGCCGCCTTCTTTAATTGCATGGCCTACTTCCTCATCTTCATAATTAGGAACATAAGAATCTGCCTTATACCGAGTCAGACCATTGGTCCATCTAGCTCAGTATTGTCTACACAGACTGGCAGTAGTTTCTCCAAGGTTGCAGGCAAGAATCTCTCTCACCTCTATCCTGGAGATTCCAGGGAGGGAACTTGGAAACCTCTGCATGCAAGCATGCATATGCTCTTCCCAGAGCAGTCCCAACTCCTTAGGGGAATAACTTACAGTGCTCACATGTAGTCTCCCATTAAAATGCAAACCAGGGCAGACCCTGCTTAGCATAGGGGACAATTCATGCTTGCTACCACAAGACCAGCTCTCCTCCCCTTGTTTGGTTTATTTTAAAGCATTTAAATATTTAATTTTTATTTTATATATTTATTGTATAAAGTAATATTAAAATGTTATATACAATTGTAGAATTATTATATTAAAATGTTTAAAATATTTATATACTACTAATCATTTGAAAATTCTACACGGTGTCAGATTTAAACAAACTAAAACAAACAATACAATAATTTTAAAATATATATAAACACCAAATAAATAATAAAACAGTAGCAAAAAACAAACAAACCAAAACACCAGCCAGACAAAACACCACCCAAACATCCATACAGCGAGGTATAGCAGTATAGCAGTCAAGATCTCAGCCAGTAATTTAAACAAGCTTTCTGAAATAGAAAAGTGCATGCATTTCTTCACAAAGACAGCAGAGTGAAACTGAAGGGATTTCTCTCAGAAGAGAATTGCAGAGCATTGGCACTTCTACCAAGAAGTCCCTGATCTTAGTGGAAATTAATCCAACCTCTGCCTAAATTGGAATGTGGACCATGGCCTCATCAGAAGTCCTCATGTGCTCTGGGGGAAGCTCATACAGGAAAAGATGTCCCTGAGATAATTTTGGAAACTTTGAGGTCCAATTTGGAAGTTTGTTTGATTCAGCAGCCTGTTTCAGCATCCGAAATTATAGAGCTTCTCAGATTAAGGAGCCACTCAAGCCTGAAAGGTATTGAGTCTTTCGAGCCATGCAGAGTGGCCACACTAAGAGTGTATTCAGCTATTGCCACTGCCCTTCACCCCTCGAGTGAAGACAACTGGAGGCATTGTGGAGGAGCTAAAAAGGTCAGGAACTGTTCATTGTTCCCTCTAACAGGGAACCCCAGATGTTGTCGACTACAGCTCCCAGAATCCCCACCTGCAATGGCTTTTGCCTAGGGATTATGGGAGTTGTAATCACCATCTGGGAGTCCCTGTTAGAGGGAACACTGGAGCTGTTGGGTAGCTTCAGCTTGGTCTATGAGGAGTAGAGTCTATGCCTGGTGTTGTTTCCCTAACTCAGCCACTGATATCCTTGCAGGTTAGCAATTAGTGCTCTTATGCTACATCATTTCCAATGCTCAAGCAGACTCCCTACAAGCACTGTGAGTAGGCTACTCGTATTCCTATTCACTCAGAGTGGGTTACTGAGAAACTTTACCTTGGGGGTATGGGAATGCCCCTGAAAGTAGGTTATGCTTACTAATATACCTTGATGTACAGTACCGTATGAATATGTTATGTGTCATCTGGGTAAGCAGGTTTTCAAACCTCCCATTGCTTTCCCTCCATTTTCTGCTAGAAAATAAACTCATTCTCTGTCTGGTGGATTGCTTGTGAGAAAGAATCGCATCAGTTTGAAGGGTAAGGTATGAGATGCCCTTCTAGTGTCAGACTATGTACATTAGTGTCAAGCTCCTGCAAATGTGGTACCCAGAGGTTTTTGGGGTTCATTTCTGGCAGGCAAGTGAAGAAAGAAAGGGCAAGAAAAGATTAGTGCTGCTTTCAGATGTACATTTTATACTCTTCTTCATCCAAAGATGATCATCCAATGGCTGCCTTACTGCTGCAATGAATCTCAGCCTTCTGAGAGAGGAGGGGTTACTAACACAAATCAATAAGCCTGCTGCCATCCACATGGACATAACCATCCCATTTGGAGCTAAGAAACCAGTATTCAGTTATTCCAGGTGCTGGTCACTGTGACCCCAATCACAAAACGCCTTCAGGACATATTCAAGTTAAGCCTGTGCTTAAGATCTTTGTTAGATTAGAGTACAAATAACACTTGGCAAGGATGAGCACTTAATGATGTATTGGAATTTCTACCATATATACTACATTCAATGTATTTACCTGTATGTCTGGTTCTGTTCCCACAAATCCCAAAATGTGGGGGAAATCAGCTATTTTACTATGAGTTTGGTTTAAATACGAAATAAAGCAACTTGTTATCCTTTAAGTGATTCCCTGCCACACACCACTTTCATATTTTTAAAATTGGCTTTAGTTGCAAGGATATAAGAGCTCTTTTTGTGTATGCACGTGTGTGTGTGTGTGTGTGTGTGTAGTACAGCTTTTAGTGGGCAGTAACGTTGGAATGGACCACTGTACTTTTGTGATTTGATAAAGTAACAGAGTCAAATCTCGGGCCCAGCCATGACCCAAGCATGGGTAGTGGGGGCAGGTGGCTGGGGGAAAGGGTACACTTTACAGGGGCCCAGAGATCCAGGGGAGCTGGGTCTAGGCTGAAACCCTATAACCAGGAAGGGGCGGGGGGAGACTATGACTATTTAAAGAATAAGGGATTTTAACATCAAAACCCCTGAGTGCCCAGAGAATTTTGTTGCAGGACAAGAGAGGAACAAGAGGAGCTGCTTTGTGGGGGAAGAAACGGGAGAGGAATTAATGGGAGACAAAGTAAAAGCAACCCAGATCACTAGAAGAGAAAGAGATTAAAACAGGGGTATAGCAAGGTTGGAGTGGGCCCAGAGACAAGATTTTAAAATGGACCCCCTCCCCTCACCCTCAGTTTGTAGGTTATGCTTGAGGATATTTATGGAAAGTTATTTACAGGCTGGTGGTCTCTACACATTGCACAGAGAAGAAATGAAACCAGCAGGAATATGGTTATAATTGTTGGTTTTTGTTAATGTGATGAACGAACAAACAAACATGATTGTGTATATGTGGGGTGGTGTATGGGAGGGGAGCGCCTTACAAGTTTGATGGTGCTTGGACCCTGGGATCTTCAGGAGGTATCAGAGTAAGCATCTGATAAGATAATACCTCTAAGAACAATTGCTGGACTACAATGCCTATCATCCCCAGCTGTAATAAATTGTGACTGGGGGTGCTGGGAGTTGTAGTTCATCAGCATCAGGAGAGCCACACATTGCCTACCCTGGTCTTAGAAACTAAAATGTATGTTATTATTGAAAAGGACTTCAAGTCATCTTGTTCAGGGGAAAGCATTAAGTAACTCAGGAGCTACTGGTAATTCTGAGGCTTATCTGAATTAACTCTCCAGGTGTTTGGGTTTGCTTCTCCCTCCCTTCCCTTCCAGACAGTAATGCAAATCTGGTTGGCTGGACGAGTGAGGGCATGGCTGCACCACTTTTAATCCAGGGGCGTAACTATAATAGGGAAAGGGGAGACAGTTGTCTGGGGGCCCACTGCCTTGAGTGGGGGGGGGCAGAGGCAAGTCACAGGACTGACTCTCCCAGCTGCGGACCTGCCCGGGCTTCCTTCAGTTGTATTCATCCTCCGAAATTAATGTGAGTGTTAAGACCGGGAGCTTTCAGAACAGTGAGGGGAGGGGTTCCATTTTAAAATCTTGTCTCTGGGCCCACTCCAACCTTGCTACACCCCTGTTTTAATCTCTTTCTCTTCGAGTGATCTGGGTTGCTTTTACTTTGTCTCCCATTAATTCCTCTCCTGTTTCTTTCCCCACAAAGCAGCTCCTCTTGTTCCTCTCTTGTCCTGCAACAAAATTCTCTGGGCACTCAGGGGTTTTGATGTTAAAATCCCTTATTCTTTAAATGTATTTTTTGGTACAAGTTTCTATTTTGCTACTTGCTCCGCCTCCCCAAGCCACCATTTTGTGACTGCCTCTGTCCCCCAAACCTACATTTCATGCTGATAATAACTAAGGATCTGACTAAAAAATAAAAGCCGCTCCCAGAAGCCTTAAATCTGCCCTCCCCGGAGCTAGTCCAACTGGATTTTCTTTCTGTTATAAATATCTGGAATTTACTAGCATCATGGCATCCTACACTGCAAGGAGTCCAATTCCCAAAGAAGTAAAGTTTGAAACGTTGGATTTATCAGTCTATTTCATAGGAGCTCAGTGGAAATAATGTGGCTAAAGTCCAAGCACTCTAACTTCAATGGATTTGTTAGGCCCTGTAGCCCTATTCAGACATGTTGTACCTGCATCCATTCCAAAAGTGAACCTGGGTACAGGCCCCTCAAATGCATGGTAGAGATAGAAAGTGCACTGATGTACCTGTGCAGAGGTGTATCTAGGGAAAATAGCGCCTAGGGCAAACACTGAAATTGCGCCCCCTGTCCAAGCATCTGACACCCATCTTTCAGATAACTTTACCATAATATCAGCTGAAAAATACAAGTCAAACTCGTTAATCTTTTAATATTTCAAAAACTATTTAGCAGTGGACTTAGCCAGACCAAAAAATGCTGGAAAACAGTATGTGGGGGCTCATGAAATACCCAAATACTATGTGGAGATGTACTTGGAAAACTAAACAGAAGTGCCTGTCTAATTCTCTATTATGCATTGTAGCATCACCATTACATAAGTTTTAAAAATCAATGGAGAATTTGACATTTCCCAGATACTCTGTAAATAATTAAAGGATATGCAGAGTAAACTGTGTCACTGCTTTGAATATATTCTAGTCTTTCAGAAAGACCGTTTAAATGAGAGAAAGAGAGCAAGAAACTCCCAGTGGGCCTTAATATTAAGGGTTTCACACTGATTCAAAGACAAACTCACCATTAATAGCCATATTAGCAAGACATCACATTTAACTCACTTATCACAAGAAGCAAAGTAAGAGCAAATGAATACAATCCTAGCTCTTAAGCATCAGCTCAGTATTCACAAGCCCTGATTCTCTGTACATAGTGCCAATCTGAATATGTGTACAGTGTCTTATATTATATTTTTATTATTATTATTTTTACCCGTAGCCCCTTTGGGGGGCTTCCTAAAGGCTGGGGGGGGGTTGCAAAGATTCCCCCTCACCCCGCTGGCCTCTAGGGCCTCGCAGGGACCATTTGAGCATGTGCAGTGGCCGTTTTAAAAAATAATCTTTTTTTTAAAAGGCCACTGAAAACAAAATGGCCACCGCGCATGCTCAAATGGCCTCTGCAAAGCCTGGCATGACCTAGAGCCTCACAGAGGCCATTTGAGCATGCACGGTGGCCATTTTGTTTTGGGCAGCCATTTTTTAAAAAATAATTTTACAAAATGGCGCCCCCCTTCAAGTGGCGCCCGGGGCACGTGCCCTGCCTGCCCTACCCCTAGATACGCCTCTGTACCTGTGTTCAGCATAACATGTGAATAACTGTACCTAGGAACACTGTACACAGATTGTACAGGTGGTGAACATAGCATTAGGGATGTGCATGAATCTGCTCTGGGCAGTTTGGTTTGAATTTGAACTGAATTTGAACCGAACCGCAGGTCCGTAAGCCAGTTCATTAGAACCAGCTGGCGGTTCAGTTCATGAATTAGAACTGGGTTGAACTGTTTTGGCCCAGTTTGATCCAGTTCGGCATGCGTGCAAAGGGGAATCTGGTAAGGATTGCCCTTTACAAGCAAAGGGGGAACCCTATGGGGCTGGAAAGGGCAGGTGGGGGTGGGCAGGAAGTCACTTTACATGCTGTGGCAGTGGTGGCTCCTCAGAGGTGGCAACCGTGGGCCAGTGGGGGCTCCCCCAGCCCCACCAGTGCTCCAACCATCAGCACAGGCCAGCAGGGGCCCAGTTTGGGCCTCCAGGCAAGCACGGAGGCCATTAGGGTGACCTCTGCACATACGCAGAGGCCATTTGCATCACCATACAAATGGCCTCCATGCTATGTGGAGGTCACTCTCATGGCCTCTGCACTTCTGCGGAGGCCCAAACTGGGCCCCTGCTTGCCCGCCCTGATAGGGGGAGTGCAGGTGGAGTCTAGGGGAGCTGTCCCCAGCCCACTGCCACCCCCGAGGAGCCACCGCCATGCCACGTAAGGTGACCTCCTGCCCGCCCTTTCCAACCCCAGAGGGTTCCCCCTTGCTTGTAAAGGGGAATCCTTACTGGATTCCCCTTTGCAAGCATGACAAACTGGTCAAACTGGACCCCTTTTTGGGGAGGGGCAATCCAGTTCAAGCTCAAAACATTAGAACCAGCCAAGTTTGAATTGAATTGAACCCAGTCCAATTCAAACCAGTTCTGCACATACTTACATAATAAGTGAATAGGGCTGGTGTGAATTATGCTATTATTTATGCTAATGTTCAATGATCTGAATGTTTTGAATGTCCACCCAGGGTGTTCACAGATTAATGAGACCCATAGTGAATCAGACATTCTTCTTTCAGTTAGAGGTTAAGAGCACAGTCCACTTGGAAGCTCTCTTATGCAAGCCCCACCATCCACTACTATGCTCTTCTGCAGGTCCCATTCATTTCAATGGGGCTTGTGTAGGAGAACTTTCAGCTAGATTGTGCACTATATTTAATGCAATATTATGAGAATGGATGGATGCCTAGTTTTTTAAATAGATTTATGATGCTACACTTCATAAGTGGAGAATAAATGTCAGGAAGAGGTGAATACACTAAGGATACAAAAGGAATTGTTACTCATGAAGGTTTCTCTCATTTAATAAAGATAATAAATGGAACATCAAAATAAACATGTCATTAACACAAAGATGTATCATCAGTCAAATTTTATTATTATTTATTGTTATTGTTGTTGCTGTTGTTAATTTACCTTTTAACAAACAAAAATCTCAAAGTGGATTACATAGGAAAAGATATAAGAGGGTTCCCTTTCCCCAAAAGTCTCACAACTGAAAAAGAAAGCCAAGGTAGACACCAGCAACAGCCACTAGAGGGACGGTGTGCTGGAATTGAATAGGGATGGCTCTCCCCTTGCAAAATAAGAGAATCACCACTCTAAAAGGTGCCTCTTTGCTCAGTTAGCAGGGGTAAGGTTGAACCGTGAGTCTCTTTTCCTGTTTTATGGTTGTTAATTTGAAAGTTTTCCATAAAAACTGTAAACTGGCGGGGTGTGTGTGTGTGTGTCAAATTAATTTCCCCTTTAGGAGTAGGAAGATTTTAAAATAGTATTTCCACCCAATTTGGGACTTGCTAGTTTTCAACCTAGAGCAGAAACACTATTGGGTGACCATGTGCACTAGTACGTGAAACTCAAAAGCTGGATCATTGCTTAGTGATTTTTGTGTGGATCCTCATAGCGCCTATGAGGAAAAGGTGCAGAAGAGGGCAACCAAGATGATCAGGGGCCTAGAGCACCTTTCTTATGAGGCAAGGCTACAACACCTGGGGCTTTTTAGTTAAGAAAAAAGATGACTGCGAGGAGACATGATAGAGGTCTATAAAATCATGCATGGAGTGGAGAAAGTGGATAGAGAGAAATTCTTCTCCCTCTCACATAACACTAGAACCAGGGGTCATCCCATGAAATTGATTGCCAGGAAATTTAGGGCCAACAAACGGAAGTACTTTCTCACACAACACATAATCCACTTGTGGAATTCTCTGCCATGAGGTGTGGTGAAAGCCAACAACCTGGATGGCTTTAAGAGGGGGTTGGATAACTTCATGGAGGAGAGGTCTATCAATGGCTACTAGTCAGAGGGCTAGATGCCACCTCCAGCCTCAAAGGCAGGATGCCTCTGAGGACCAGTTGCAGGGGAGCAACAGCAGGAGAGAGGGCATGCCCTCAACTCCTGCCTGTAGGCTTGCAGTGGCATCTGGTGGGCCACTGTGCAAAACAGGACTAGATGGGCCATGGGCGTGATCCAGCAGGGCTGTTCTTTTGTTCTTATGCCTCATCAAGACTAATCCTGAACTGACACATCCTCAAGGACATAGTGTCTGACATGATTCACAGTGTTATGACTCCCGAACGCTCTGCCCTGGGGAGGCTGTGGACTTGTAAGCAGCCCTGATGCTCTTCAGAACTAGTGAATGGGATGCAATCGCAGTTTTCCTCACTGCAGTGAATGAAGAAAACTCCAGTTGCCTGCATGCACCACCATTGCGTCGGAACAGCAGCCGGTATCTCTGAATATCCAACGATTTCAGGTAGCTTTAACTCAAGCAGGCAAAACATCCAACAAAGTTTTAAATCTGAGCCATTTTCGGAGGGATGGTATATCCATCCATCCATCCAATAAATGAATAAATTGATGTTATAAATCTTCGAACATGCAAATGACTCACACATCTGAGGCAAGGCTTCATGGAGTTTGTAGAAGGGCAGGTAATATTGGTGGGGAATTCTTTCAGACTGGTGAATGGCAGAGTCTAAACCTGCTAGGCAGAACTATTGCTTCAGCTGAGTTCAAAGTCTGGTTTCACGCCTGTCTCTTTCTCTGTCTTGAAGAGAGTCAGTCCATCCCTGTTCCTTATGGGCAGGAAGAAGGCTAAAGGAAAACAAAGGAAGCCCCATCCGAGGACTGGCTGAGGGACAGAGGCAGACCTCCTAGATGATCTCCTATAGAATGATTTCTAGATAGACTCAGCTTATGGATCTCAGTTTACATGGTCAGGTGCTGCTAGCTAATTCTTTGGAAATAAATTATCCCAGAGTTACATGAACCAACAGGTTCTGATGCACACTAACTCTGCATACATACTCACAATTTTAACATGGGCTCCCACTTTGCATGCATACATTTGGGGTTTTTTTGGGGAGCGGGGGTGGAAATTTGGGGGAAATAGAAAGATATACAATACTTACTTTTATAGAATAACAAACATCTGGCAGTATCTGCCTCCTTTGACTTGGGAATAACAGGCTGTTTGTTTCCCTGTTAGGAAAATAGGAAGCTGCCATATACTGAATCAGACCATTGGTCCATCTAGCTCAGTATTGTCTACACAGACGGGCAGCAGCTTCTCCAAGGTTGCAGGCAGGAGTCAGGATTGAGATTGACTCTCTGGCATCTTGGAGATGCTAGGGAGGGAACTGGGAGCTTTCTGCATACAGGTGCTCTTCCCAGAGCGGGCCCATCCCCTAAGGAGAATATCTTACAGTGCTCTCACATGTAGTCTCTCATCCAAGTGGAAACCATGGCATACCCTGCTTAGCAAAGGGGGCAATTCATGCTTGCTACCGGAAGACCAGCTCTCCAGTTGGAGAGTGAAACAGTGTTGCGGTTCTCTGAAGTGAGAGAATATTTCCAAGATGAATAGGGATCAAATCAAGAGGATAATATATATCCACCACTATCCAGATCAAGGAGGAAGGCAGGCCAGAGGAAAGCAGGCAACTATTCACAAGCAAACAAGGGCCCTAGGAAGGGCCTAAGTAAGTCTGTGTGTTCCTTTAGTAAAGGTGACAGTACGGGGCAAAGGCCAAAATGCACCTGGCATTTATTTGAGAGTTATATGTTGCTCTGTATTATACAGGATTAGAATTGTAATGATCTGATAGTTTTGTCTTACATAAAACATCTCCATATTGCATGCAGTAGTTAGGCAACATTTTGAAAGAGCGATAGGCAGGAAGTGATTACAATATTTTGAAAACATGCCTTGTAAAGTATTTCATGCATCATTCTAAGAAATAATTTTTTTCATTAGATGTTTTTCCAAAATTTTCATTTCTCTCTCTCTCTGACCTTTGGGGGGCGGGGGGTGGGGTGGGTGATTTCTTGGGCTTTTACATCTCCAAACCTGGTCCATCCATGCAGAGTTAGTTTAGATGTTGGCCACTATTCCTATCGGTAGACATTTTACCATACTCATGATTAAAATTTGGTAGGGTCACCAGAGGCAAATAAAAGAGCTTCTTCAGGGGCTTTGTCCAGCCCCAGGCTACCAGCTGACCATCCCAGTCTTACTAAAATAGGAACTGTACTAATAGGACAGGTTATAACATTAAATAAATAAATAAATAAATAAATGCCTGTGCTTTAAATGCTTAGTTAAGTATTTCTACACATGCTTACATTCTACTGGTTTTAATTGGCTTTTTGCTGACGTCACTTTCTCTTGATTGCCCTGTGGATGATGGCCAACACTTCTGACTAATGTTGTGCTTGTGCAATGGACAAAGTTGCACGAGTCCAAGAGGAGTGTGGAGTTGTGTGAAATCATGGGGATGCTTGAGATTGTGCTCTTATGCCATTGTGCAAAAGTTGCAGGTTGTGCAACCTATGCAGGTTGTGCACAGTGCAAACCACAGGGGTTCGTAACCTGTGGTACATCAGAGGTTGCTGAACTACAACTCCCATCATCCCCAGCTACAGTTTTGATGGCTGGGGATAATGGGAGCTGTTGTTCAGCAACATCTGGAGAACCACAGGTTGGAGACCCCGTTTTAGCACAACACTAATCTGGAACATGAGCTCCGAACTTAGTGTAGCAGCCTTACACAAGTGCAGTGTTAGGATGTCAGCCAATCTGATTAAGTTCATGTCAGTGTGGGATGATAAACTAAGACATGGAAGGTCTCTTCCCACCATTGCCTCCTTATCTGTGTGTGTGTGTATATATGTGTGTTATGCGAGCTCACACACACTGCTATACAAAGCTCGGCAACAGTGGTATAGTGCTGTAGGGACGGGCAGGTACACAATCCCAATACTTGTTTCTCTCTAGAGCAGGGTTTCTTAACCTTGGGCCCCCAGATGTTGTTGGACTACAACTCCCATAATCCCCAAGCAAAAGCCATTGCAGCTGAGGATTCTGGGAGTTGTAGTCCAACAATATCTGAGGGCCCAAGGTTAAGAAACCCTACTCTAGAGTCCTAGCAAGGATCCAAAGCCCTTGGTAATAATGGTAATAATGTGCTGTTCTTGCTATTCCAACCATTTATTACCATTCTTCCTGTTTTAAGAACATAGGGTTAGGGTTAGGGTTAAGCTGCCTTATACTGAGTCAGACCCTTGGTCCATCTAGCTCAGTACTGTCTACACTGACTGGCAGCAGCTCTCCCATGGTTTCAGGCAGGAGCCTTTCCCAGTCCTTCCCAGTCCTAGAGATACTGCCAGGGATTGAATCTGGGACTGTCAGCATGCAAGTCCTATGGTGGACTTGTGTCAGGACATCCTAAAATGAATGACTGGGAATGCCCACTGAAATGCACTGGTTCCTTCCAAATGGCCATGGAGCTTATTGAATTTTGAGCCATTTTTGGAAGGGCTGTATATAAATCAAATAAATACATAAATTAAATACATTTTTGAATTTCAATGGCCATTCGGAAATTCCATGCATTCCTATGGCCCTTTGGAAGGAACCAGTGCATTTCAGTGGGCATTCCCTGTCATTCATTCTAGTATGTTCCTAATGATCCTTGTCTTCTTGTAACAAGCCCCCCTCCACCCCGCAAAAAAAATTATTGCATCTATCTAAGTGATGGATGTGGCCATTGGGATGGGTGTGACCATGGGGTGTGGTTGTTGAGGCTGTCAAGGGGAACACCTGCACTTCTGAATTTGCAACTACATCACTGCGCCAGCAAAAGTTTGAAAATCCACCAAAATGCACAATGTCTCTACCATGTGCTGAGGGAATCAATACTCACACTTTTGCAGCAGTTCAAGTTCTTTGAGTGAAATGTTTGTCATTGTTTCTAACTTCACCGTAGGGCAGGTGCTGTTCTTGTTGTTGGGAAGCAAGCAAGCAGCAACAGTGACAGCCGCATCTTGCAAAGCCATCTCTCACTCTGCAAGTAATCTACTTTGCAAGGGACATCTTTACCTACTGTTCTTCTATTTTCCATCCCATGAGCTACTATGAAATTGACATTTAAAACTAATTGTACGGTGAAATCTACCAGCTTCCAGAAACTCTGCTTAAGGTTTGTAGGAAGGGTGTTGGACCAAATTCTCACCTGTATTAGTTTTCTGTCTGCTAGATAACTGTGAATGAGTGCTAAAGGGGATTATTAGGCCCTGGCGGTGAGATAGGTACATATAACTAATCTGCATTGCTTATCTCAGGCAGACAGTGGTCTGTCAGGACCTGTCTACATGCCCTCAGTGTCTGTCCCTTGCCTTTATTGTCTTGCAACTGCGGCTGCTGGTGGTGGCTCTTCTCTGCTCTAATAAACAACCAATTACTGCCCCAAACAGATGTCTGGGCTATGATCAAGTAATTCACTCGGAGTGAAGAGGCCTTAAATGGGTCAATTTCATTCAGTTAGACATGGTAGCTGACTGAAGTGGAAAGGGAGAATTGTAGGGTGACCTGAACTTGTGTGTTATTGAATGAGTAAACTGGGCAGAGAAGTGGGATGAAAAACTTCACATACACTAAAACTACAAACAAAATAATAAAAAGTTTTTCTTGAGGGTTTTGCTTCCTACTGAAAATGAATGAAAGGAACTGCAATGCATCAGCCTATAAGCAAACGAAGTTTGAATTGTTTTTCTGATGCTTCTTAGAGAGAATGCAATGAGATTTAAAAAGAAATGGTTAAAAGTAATTATTATATTGCCACTTTTAAAAATTGTCTAGAAATCATAAAGCATCGTTCATCTAGATTTATTTAGATCACTTCCAGATGATCATTTTTAATAAAATGCAGTGCTCAATGATTACTCAGTTGTTGCTGGGAAACAAATTATTTCTCTTCAAAATGGCAGAGTTGTTAATCAGATGAGGTTTACTGGGGATTCAGGCAGCTTTCCACAAAGTAGCGGCACTGTTGTAGGGAAGCTCCATTTTTGCAGCAGTCAAACCACAATATTTTAAAAATTTATATTTCATCTTTCATTGGAATTCCAAGGCAGCTTACACAAGAACAACAAATAAAAACACAATACAATACGCAGCAGAACAAATTACAGTATAAAATGCCAGATATAAAACATAAACACTTCTAACACGTTTTCAAAGTTAAAATTATTTTAAAGAGCAGCAGTACCAAAAGTCTGCTGGAACAAATTTTTATTTTTATTTTTTAGGAATTTCAAATTTTGAAATGTTCCTCTCAAGGAGAAATTTTGAATTGTCTGAGATAGTTTCTCCACCAGACTAGTTTTTAACATGTGCCTGAATGTCAGCAGTGAGGGGGCAAGCTGGGTTTGGGGAGGGGAATTGCATTGGGGCCACCACAGAGGAGACTCTATCCTGTGTAGCTACCAGATGGACCCCCAATGATGGCAGCACACACAGGAGGCCCTCCCTGCAAATTCTTATAGATCAAGTTCTTATAGACCAGCGTGGTGTAGTGGTTAGAGTACTGAACTAGGACCGGGGAGACCCGAGTTCAAATCCCCATTCAGCCACGATACTTGGTGGGTGACTCTGGGCCAGTCACTTCTCTCTCAGCCTAACCTACTTCACAGGGTTGTTGTGACGAGAAACTTAAGTATGTAGTACACCGCTCTGGGCTCCTTGGAGGAACAGTGGGATATAAAATGTAAAAATAAAATAATAATAAATAAATAAGTAGATTCATGTGGGAAGAGATCATCCTAGTCTGGCCACAAGCAGTAAATTGCTGGGATAAGGAGGGGTGTGTGTGGTGTGTGTGCGTGAGAGAGAGAGAGAGAGAGAGAGATCATTCCTCCTAGAGTGATATCCACTGAAAAGTGCGGTGATTGCATGAGTGGCAGAGGCATTTATTGAGATTATAAGGAATGCAGCTTCTGTCTCTATTCTATCATCAACATTATTTTCATTTTTGTTGGTTGTATTATAAGTGTGGGAAAACTCATCTAGCTCGACAACCTACTACATCACTTTTTTATAAAAGGGCTGTCCAACCCTACCACTACTTTCCCGGTGTGCACTGTACATCTCCTCTGATTAAGACAGAGTTTTCAGAGTTATGCTACATGAAGGCTTTTTTAAAACCCAAACTGGAATATAAGCTGTACCATTACTTGAAGGCTGGGTTGAGCCAAAAGGATGCAATCATTCAGGAACATTTTTAGCTATTTTGAAAAGTGCCCCCGTCCCCACATTCAGTAATGTTTGGCAGTTCCAGAAAAAATGTGTACCTTATTGTTTAATTGTCCTCTTTTGTCCTCCCACTCTGTGTGCTTTATTTGTCCTCAATAACAGTATCATGTAGCCAAATCAGATTGCCTGCATAGTGTAACAATGCCATTCCGTTCACTGAGTGATCCTTGACTGAGACATCCATGTGATTGATCAAGAAAGCATTGCTCTCAGGGACATCATCACAAGTTAAATCTGACACTACGTATATTGTACATGTAGTGTTGGGATATCATCCTGTTCATTATGTTAA
Source organism: Hemicordylus capensis (assembly GCF_027244095.1). Taxonomy (NCBI): domain Eukaryota; kingdom Metazoa; phylum Chordata; class Lepidosauria; order Squamata; family Cordylidae; genus Hemicordylus; species Hemicordylus capensis. Next base: position 189,544,528 of record NC_069659.1, on the reverse strand, counting down.
AGGCAGCCAGCCTGAACACACATTTCTCTCTACATGACCACCATTGTAGCCATGATTTGCCTCTGAACATGGGGATGTAGTCAGAATCATCATCATCACCATCATCTTTATTTGTTAGCTGCCACATAACAAATTGTTCTCTGGGCAGCTCACAACACAACATTAAAATATGAAATAAAAACACATTAAATGGTTCTGAATTGTTTTAAAATTGTTTTTATATTGTTTTAAGCATTGTGTTTTAAATGGTGTTTGTTTTAATTTTTTTTAAAATTTATTGTGCACTGCCCAGAGCCTTTGGATGGGGCGGTATAAAAATGTAATAAATAAATAGTAAAAAATAAATCATAACAGAGCAAAAGGAGGGGGGAGAAAATACAATACAAAGCAATTTAAAAACTCTTTTGAAATCAGTTAAAAATCTAATTTGAAAATCAAAATTTAAAAGGGATGAGTGAACAAAAAGGTCTTTAGCTGGCATCTAAAAGAACAACGTGATAAAACCAGGTGAACTTCACTGGGGAGGCTATTCTATAAATGGGGTGCAACCACTGAAAAGGCCGTCTCCCTAGTAGCCACCCACCTCACCTTGTTTGGCAGGGGCACCCGGAGCAAGGCCTCCAAAGAAGATCTTAAGGTCCAGGCTGGGACATATGGGGCAAGGCGCTCTCTCAGGTAACCCAGTTCCAAGCCATTTAGGTCTTTAAAAGTTAAAACCACTTTGAATGCACTTTGAATTGGGCCTAGAAATGCAGCTGACAAAGCACTGGCATAATATGCTCAAATACATTGTCTAATATGTTGTGAAGATAAAAAATAACCATGTACACTGATCTAAACTCCAAGGAGGGAGAGCAGGATATAAGGGTAAAAATAAATAAACAAACAAACAAACAAACAAACAAATAAATAAATAAATAAATAAATATGTTCAGTCCCAGTTAATACTCTTGCAGCCCTATTTTATACAAGCTGCAGTTTCTGGACTGTTTTCAAAGGCCGCCCCACATACAATGCATGGCAGTAATCCAAGCAAGAGTTTACCACAGCATGAGTAACTGTGGCCAAGCTATCTCTGTCCAGGTCAGGTCACAGTTGGCATATCAGCTGAAGCTGATAAAAGGTGCTCCAAGCCATAGAGGCCAATTGAGCCTCTAGGGACCAATGAGCACACCCAAACTACAAACCTGGATCAATGAGCACACCCAAACTACAAACCTGGTCCTTCATGGGGACTGCAACCCCATCTAGAACAGGCTGAACATCATTCTCCTCAGCAGAGGAACCACCGATCAGCAGTACTTCTGTCTTGTCTGGATTGTTCACCCTCAACCAATCCATTACTGCATCCAGGCACTGATTCAGGACAGTCACTGCCTCACTAGCATAGCCAGGAAGACTGTTTTATCTATTATTACTGCTTTGTGAATGGTCACTGACTGACATCCAGGCTGATAAAGCACTGGTGCTATGGAAGAAGCACCAATGCTTCTGAAGCATTCAACACAGTTCCACTGCTTATGCAGCAGTGGGGGGGGGGGGCGGCAAATTTTGACAACCTCCCCTTCCTCTGAAGTGCTTGCTCCGAGCTAGAGATGTGCGAACTGGCTGAAGCTCGAGCCAGTCCGACATTGAACCGGCCCTGTTTGAGGGCTCGCCCTTCAGCTGGACCAAGCCTGGTTCAGCTCAAGGACGAGCTGAGCCCCCCACCCCCCAACCCAAACCAGCTCAGGGCTGGTTCGGGGACAAAACATCAAAAAAAATATTTAACCACTTAACATCTTGGCGGCCCCAGGGGGTGCTTCTGTGGCCATGGGGGGCTGGCAAAAGTGCATAGTGGCCTCCAAAATGGCTGGTGCACGCATTCAAAGTGCCAAAACAGCCCTGAAATGGGCCAAACAACACTTCAAAGACCAGGGTGAGACCAGAGATACCCCCGGCCTCCCAAATCACCACCATGGATATTGAAAGGGCTGAAAAAGCCCTGAAATGGACCAAACCAGCCCTTCAGAGAGAGGAGGGAGGCTCGTGGGGGTGGGAGACACCACTGCAGCCACAGCAGCTCCTCCCTGGCTGCCGTGGTGGTAAGTTAAAAAAAATTCACACACACCCTGCCACCCTCGAGCCAGACCTGAACCAGTTTAGACTTGGGCCCAGGTCACTGTGCACAAAACTAGACCAGAACCACGACCAGAACCACGGTCTAGACCAGACCCACGGCACGAGTCCAATTCGATTTGAGCCAAACCGGTTTTTCCGGTTTTGTGCACATGCCTACTATGAGCCACTAACAATATGTTTATGAGGACTGCACAGCCCTCAGGAACATATTTCAGGTGGCACAGGATGCTTCTGGAGAAAGGGGAGGTGTTCAAAATTTGGCCTCCTCCTTGCTCCAGTACTGGTGCAGTGTTAGTCTGGAATTCTTCAGAGGCACTCTAGTGCCTTTCCTGTAGCACCAGTGCTTTGCTAGTCTGAATGTCAGGCATTCCACTTATCTCTTACCTTTTTAATTTTACATAATGAGGCTATGCACATGAGCAACCCCACTCAGATTAGGGAAGCCCTACATGGCTAGGGTTGCTTGTGTGCAGTGCTAGGATTAATCTCAGTCCCGGTGCTGCTTCCCCTGCGAGCCCGAGTTTTGTACCTGGGCTTTTACCTTGGTTAACGAGTGCCTTTTACTCAAGGCACAGGGTTGTGTTTGTGCTCAGTCTGCACACAGCCCACATAAAATGGGGGGATCCCCCATTGCACCATGCTCATTGTGCGGTGCATTGTGGGATACAGGGGCGTAGCAAGGTTGGAATGGGCCCAGAGACGAGATTTTAAAATGGCCCCCCCCTCAAAGTCCAGGGCCTCCGCACACCCCAGGCCCCCAAGGATTTAAGTCTGATATTCCAAAATAAGTACGCTGCCTGGAAATACATTTCACTGAATACACACACACGTCACAATATATAGTGATATACATTGAGTACTATACATTTGTTTTACTTTTAATGCCTAGAACACACTAGAAAGATGAATGATTAAAATGGCCCCCTCGCTGCAGATTAGCAGAGGAGAATTTCGACCATGCAGGGTGAGCCTATGTTTGTTTTCTCAGAATTCTGAACAAATTCAGTCAAGTTCGATTCCAGGAGGTTTTTCACAAGAGGCTTTTAAAGCCCTTTAACACACATCTCCTCTGGAATAGAGGTGCTGCATGCACATGTTGGCGAGATTTACCCTGAAGTCCCTGCAAGTTATTGGGGAGCAGTTCACACACAAGAAAAATAAAATAAAATAAAAGCACAAGACATGCTTCACAGTTCTCACTCAGACCTTCTGGGTTGCAAAACAACTTGAACATAAGTGCATTTATAAATGAATGAATGAATGAATAAAATAAATATAATACTGTTTCTTCCAGAAGTTTTTGTAATTTTTTGCCATGAAACAAGCCACTTATAGGACTTTTTAGATAGTTTTTTTTAAGCCAGCAAATTTTCCAAGCTGTTTAAAAATAAATATTCAGAGACTTCTCAGTCCCTCCCCCCCCCATATCAAAGCCCTATGGCAAGCAGATGCCTATATATCCGGGGGGGGGAGGTAACCACAAAAAGGAGTTCACACTCTACCTGGCAGCAAGGGGTCTTCTGCTGCAGAGACCAGTGGTGGCCACTCTGGCTGCCTCCTCCTTCCTGGCTGGCTTGGGCCCTACTGGAGTTCAGGCTTCACAGAGGCCTACACGAGGCCTCCGTGGAAGCCGATCAGCTGAGAGGCGGGAGAAAAGGAGCTCTTTGCAGCTTGTCTGCTGCTTCCATTGCGGGCCAGGAGAACAAGCATGAGAGACAGCGAACAGGGCAAGTGGCTGAGGGGCCTTGGGGCTGGGCAGGGGGCAATGGGGAGTCACGTGAGGTGCCTCTGGGGGGCCCCTCCAGGCAGTGGGGCCCCCAGACAACTGTCTCCCCTTGCCCGATTGTTGTTACGCGCCTGGTGGGATACCTGGAGGCTGGGACAATGAGTCCCAGTCTCCAGAGATCCATGCTGCTCCATGCGGTGCTGATTGTGTGGGCGTACAGCAGTGCACCAAGGGGGGAAAGCAACCATCGTCTGGGGAGAAGGTAGGTTCCATCCTGCCTTCCCCCTGCCTGTCCACCATGATGTGCCTGTCCACCTTAATGATGACCACAGATTATACCCCTTCCATTCCATAGCCCTATGACACCATATATACATTTTCCCCTTCTTGCTCCATAAAAGAGCAGCCTGGGCCAGGGGTAAGCCCTTGGCACGAGCCTAAGCGCAGGAGCGCAAGGGTTCTTGTCCTCGTGGCTCTCAGCCATGTAGGGAACCGCCACTGGACCCCAGAAGTCAGAGAGAACACAATAAAGATCTGGAGAATTGCAGATCAGGAAACCTGATGGGAACAGCCCTCTCCATACTAATAGCTGTATAGAGCCTACTAGATTAGCTGATCAGCCCTGCCCCTGGAACAAAACTCCTGGTACTGTGTGTGACCACTGGCAAAAGTACTAAAAGACGTTAGGGTTTATATAGAATATTGCTTCAGTTTTAATAGGAGGGAGTTTTTATTTCTTGTCATTATTAAGATGTTGCACTTCAAAACATGTGTTGGGGGGGGCTGTTACTTTGGAGGAGGCCTTTCCAATTGAGATGGCCCTTGGCAGAGGGCAATATGGCAGTAGGGGTAGGACATGGCCAGTGAGGTGAAGGCACGGTGGCTATATCAAAGCCATGACACCCTCCAGTCCTTCCCCCATACAAGGAGACCCCAGTAACTCTCCCAGCAGCCCACCTTGGCTGAAGCTGGTGCTATTATGTGCCAGGTCCATAAATACAAAGACCACAGCTATCCAGGAGGTTATCCTGGATGAGCATGTGGACCTGGCGTGCACTACAGACTAAGAACTGGGTTGGATATGGGGGGAAATGTAAATCTCTCTCTGCTGTGCCCACCAGGTTTCCGGGTGCAGTATCAGACAAGGCAAGGTGGGCGAGGAGGTGGGGTTACCCAGATTCATCAGGAGACAATCCCCCTCACCAGATGCATCATCTGCCATTCTGACCAGTTCAAGTGCCTGCATGCAGTAATGGGATCACAAGACAAAGTTGGGATTATGTTAGTATACCACCCACCCTGCTGTCTAACTGTCTCTCTGCCTGAGCTGTTTGAGGTTGTCTCAGATGTGGCATTGAGGACCCCAATCTGTTTGACTTGGGGGACTTTAACATCCATGCTGAGACTGTCTTGTCTGCTGCATCTCGGAACTTCATTTCCTACATGACGACCATGGGCTTGTATCAACTGATTTCCAAGCCATGCGTGGGATTTGGTCTTTGGGTCAGTGGTGGACAGTGATGCTCTGTGGATAATCCAGGAGGCCTTAATACCACTGTCATGGACGTATTACTATATGGTGAAGATTGGACTGAGTGTGGACCCAACACACCTCTTCAGGGATGGGGGACCAGTTAGGATGGTCTGCCCTTGGAGGCTTAAGGATCCTAATGGATTCCTGAAGGCTCTGGGAGATTTTCCTGATGAGAGAGTGGACAATCTGGTAGATGCCCTGGTCTCCCTCTGGCATGAGGAGATGGGCTGGGTGATTGATACAGTCGCTCCTAGGCGATTTACATGGTTGTGCAATGTCTACCATCAGATCCTAGAGAATGAATGAAGATGAGCTCTGTTGCCCTCCCGGGGAAGGCTCCATTGCTTAAAGGGGCCTTGCCCAATTTTATAAGCACTGGCTCTTGTGGCACTGGCAGTGGTGACTGGTACTGAAGGCAGGGGGGGGGAGGGGACAAACAACATCTATAGCTCCTGATCTGCATTCCCTCCCTTCACTGGTTGCCTCTCATTCACCCTGTCTGCCCCCCCCTTTAATAATTTAAAAGCATCTTCTCCCTTGAGAAGGGAACTCCCTCAATTCCCATGCAAAATACCAGCCCAGGCAGCTGAGGCAGCCAGAGTGGGGTGGGGAGATAAGGAGATACAGCTGCTACTTGCCCCCACCCACCCACCCACCCACCCAGTCATCAGTACTGGCTGCCTCTGGGCACTGGAGAACCTTCACAGGGGACTCCTGCAAGTTAGGGGGTGAAGACCGGACTGACCTTGAGTCATGGTGGTGGTGCTGGCTTAGGTTCCTCAGCTCTCTTGTTGTGGAGGGTCCTGGTGGCATGGGGTCTCCCAGGTCATAGGGTTGTCATCCCCTGAACATGTCTCCCAGTTGTGGAGATTCATGATTTGCAGTCATGATAATGGACCTATGAAATTCTGAAATTCATTTTTGTTCATTAAATTATGTTGATGAATATCATCGGCAGCAATGCTCATATGATCAACTCTTTTTTTAAATTTAATGTTTTAAAATATTTTATAACATTTTATATATTGCAACAACATGCCCAAATTGCCCCCCTCCCCCATACCTCCACCCCTCCAAGAAAGAAGATGAAGGGGGAAGAAAGAAAGAAAGAAAGAAAGAAAGAAAGAAAGAAAGAAAGAAGAGGGAAAAAGGAAGAGAAGAAGGGAGAATCACCATTGCACTAGAAGATGTGGATAGGTCAGAAGGATTCTTATTCTAAGAAAAGATTAAGAAAGTTATCCCAAATTTCAGAACATTTATCCAATTTATTTACTTTTAAGAGGGCCCATTTTTCATGTGCCGCAAGCTTAAGCAGGTCCTGTACCCAATCCTTGCACCTAGGGGGATTGGGAGATTTCCACAGCCTCAATATCAACCTCTTGGCAACCAGCAGGCTCTGCCAAAGCCATTGTTTAGAGCTGTATTTTAGTCTCCAGCTGGTTGGAATAAACCCCAACACTGCATTTCGATCCTTCAGTGCAAGAGATGAATCCAGCACTAAGTTAATTCGCATAGTGACCTCTCTCCAGAAGCCTTGCACTATGGAACATTCCCAGAACATATGTGTTAAACTGGCCTGTGGATTATTGCATCTCCAACAGTTACTATTTGAGGACATTTTTAATTGCATAAGGTATAGAGGAGTCCAGTAGGCCCTGAAATAATCTTCTGCTGGATGAGGCACAATTTAAGATCCAATGATCAACTCTTGAGGAGACCATCATCACCTTCAGAGAGTCCTGATGGGACAGGCCCTCCCTTAGCTTCCTCGGGGCTACTGAAATACCAGTATGCCCTGAGGGGAAGGCAAAAGAAGAGAAGCAAAGGTCCTAGAGTTTATGCTATCAGCTTCTAATTGTTTGTGCTGGTATATATTTTATATGATTGTAAGCACTGGGCAGCATCCAGACTAAGTTAGTCATGACTTAGTCCTATTAGCTGACTTTAAAAATGTAAAAGCAGCCTCATGGCACCCTATGTTTAAATGTAATCATGGAAATTACCTTTCTGACCTCTCCGAGTTGTAGCAAAAAGAAGCATTCTTACCTGCCTAAGATTATAAGAATTGTCCTCCAGTGTTATAGGAATACTACATATAAACTTAGATGTGAACTTGTATACCACTTTCCTTAGCCATCTTATTTCTTGATCACTCTTCCTAGCACTCCAATCTCTCTCTCTATTACACTCTATACTAATGTATAGCTCCTCTGACCTTAAGGATTATGAAGCTGCTTCAGAACCTCCTATGATTCACCCCTTCTTGATTCATTTCCTTGCCTTTCTCCCCTTTTCCTCAACCTTATTTCACAGCCTACACATCCTCGGTTTCCCCTTTCTCAGTCTGTTGCCTACTCTATAGTTTCCTATCTCCTGGGACCTCTTCCAAGTCCTCAGCCATTCCCTGTGTGGCAGGCAGGGCCGATGAGAGAGGGGGAAGCCAGTAAAAATTATCGAGGCCTGGCAGTCCATAAGGGGGCCTGGGGCTCAACTATGTTTCTTTTTTTTCTTTCTTGCCCGCCGCTGCCCTGGGCCTGCCCCACCACTGCCACAAGGCCAAACCACCAATCTTTAAAATAATTCTAGTCGCCGTGTGTGAGGCCAGGTGGTGGGGATGCTCCACCACCACCACCACGGGGGGTGGGGGTGCTCATCTTACATACACCCCTGGCCACATACATGGCAGCTAGAATTATTTTAAAGATCAGTGGTTTGGTCTTGTGGTGTCAGCGGCAGAGAAGCCTTGCAGTGGCGGCAGAGGCAGCCTCATTACAGTGGGGGGGGGCTCGCAGTGGGCCCCCCCCAATCTGCTCAATCATAGCTACACCCCTGTTGTGTGGTTATTAACCTCAGTTAAGCTGACAACTTTCCCTTTCCTCATAGAAGTTTAAGTGGACATTCTGTGCTGCCCCATGGCAGCTCAGACAATCAGAATCAAATGCTTCACCACTAATAAGGAAAGGTTGTGCCGTAGAGTCGGTATTGACTCCGGGCAACCACAGTTATAAGTACAATAACATAATGATAGCTAAATTTCAAAATCATTGGGATTTGAATAAACCATTAACTTGTACTCAGAGAAATGTCTCAGCATAAGTACATTTGAATATTTCTCAAGATAAATTAATATTCAAATTAAATTAATACAACTTTCCCTGATTTTGTTCAGCTATATCTCTCAGTACATAAATTTAAAATGTAGTAATGTATTGTTGATCTCCTGAAATTGTATATTGACCTTGTTATCTCAAGGTCAATAGAATATTTCTGATCATGTGATCCATTGGGGGCAGGAAAGATGGTGCTTTTGTTTTGTTTCTTTTCCTTGGGCTTTTTTGGGAGGGGGAGGGAGAAGGACAAGACCCAGCTTCTAAAACCAGGAAATATATAAATAAAATCTGAAACATGAATTTTCAATCACACTCCAATCAATATCACAATAAAATAATGTTGTAACAGACAACCCGGCCAGCGCAGCTCCTTCATTTGTTTGCTTTCCAATTGCCTGCTCACAACACTGTAGCTCGATGAGGTTAAAGAGATCTTCTGAGAAAGATCCTATTGATTTTAATTACCGAGAAACAGCCCACAGGGACAAAAAGAACTTTGCCTGTTTATTTAGCCAGTGCTGTGCTGCAGTATTGTATAAGGAGAGATCAAATCAGTTGCTCTCATTATTACAATAATAATAAGGCAGAAAAAGTGCTTCAGGGTCTGGGGAACATTTTTAGGCAATAACCTCCACTACTCCTCCCCACTAATACATGGCAAACTCAAAGAACAAGCAGCAATTACTGGTGATCAATATTAATTCAATTAAATTCATGTTATTTATATCATAAAAAGACTGTTTAATATTTTCAAAATATACTAACCAGAGCAGGTGGTGTCTTTATTATAGATTGATTTTTATCATTGCTAATGCTAAATGCCTATTGAATGGTATAACTTCTTGTGGGTTGAAGCTGATAATTAGTTATTCAGGATAAAGCTATGGACCCAGCGGTACGATAAATGTTTATAAAACTGATTGGCCTGACAATGCAGCCTACTTAGGAGTTAAACGGGAAAGGTCTTGGGGGATTAGCAGCCATTAGAGGGATGGATTCTATCTATCTTAGGTACTTAAGACCATTCTTGATCTTTTAGGACTTATCCACACTATTCTGCAAAGCATGTTTCACTACATTATTCCCTTTCTGTGATGATCCTGTAAGACGCTAACCCTTCCCCATACATGGTGCTCTCCACGAAATATAGGGGGATTCCTTACTGCAGAGTTGACACCTTCGGCCAGAGGAATAGCTAGATTGATGGGTGTTCTCCTTTTTTAAAAAAGAGGAAAAAGGTTGCTCGTGCAGTTTAGCTCTGCCTGATTGGACCTCCCAGTTCAACGAATGAGTGTTAATTTCCACTATAAAAAGTGGGGGAGTGAAATTGGCAAGATTTAGTCAATGTGAAACCAATGGACAAAGCTCATTTACAGCTTTGAATTGGCAAGGAGGGAGGAGAGGAAGCACACAGCCTCCATACAAAATCATTTTTTCTAATTCATTTTGCTATGTAAAGTGCTTTGAGGACTTCTTCTTGTTGAAAAGCAGAATATAAATAGTCGTTGTCGTCATCATCATCATCATAAAGGCTGACATCCTGACTAATGAAACCCTTGAAGGAGGACATCGCGCCAGTGCAAAGCTACTGTGCTTCATCTGGAGTTTGTGTCAGTCTGGTGTTGTGCTAGCAAAAGTGTGCTTGTGCAACAGTGCACAACTGCAACATGTCTCATTTGTTTTCAATGGAACTTTTGCACAATTGTACAAATCCCTGGTTTTTTATGCAACTATGCAATCACCTTGGCTCATTATGCAAATGCTTCATTACTTAGGATGTCAGCCAGTTATCATAGCTTCACTGAGAAAAATCATCTGGATCATGAAAAACAAATGAATAGCTACTTACAGATGACATATAGACCAAGGATACACGGGTGCAACAAGAAATCAGCCTAACAGCACTTCCTATCTAACTGCACCAGTACACTGGGGAAGGGGCAATTTTTCACGCCCTCCCATTCCCCAAATAAATCAGTGGTGGCTTTTTAAAGGAATTTTTCCATTAATTCTTGGGATATGCAAACAGGTTTGAACTCGAACCGGTTCGATTCGAAGTTTCACACTCGGACCAAGCAGTGCATTGCATTGGCAATGCTGGTCCGAGTTCAAACCAATCAAGCCAGGTTCAGTTTGAACCTGTTTGAGCCGGTTCGATGGTTCTAGACACCCTTTTAGATGTTGTCTTCCATTTTGTGTAACTTGTGTTGCTTGCTTTCATTGGCTGAGCTCTTGCTTCCCTGATTGGCCAGATGAGTCTGGCTCTCTGGTAGGTTCTGCACTGTACAAGTCCTTGAGAAAGTTCTGCACTATGCCAGTCCTATTGGCTAGGAGATAAGGCAAAGGTGGGGGTTCCCAAAGGAGGGAGTTTCAAATCCTATTTAAAGCCAAGTCTCTTTAAAATCACTCTGGCTGTAGTCTTGCTTGGCTTCCTTCTGGCCTGCTGCTGGGTGAGAGTTTGCCTGGCAAACACTGCTGTGTTTTTTTGTTCCCAATCCCTTCTGCCTGTTTTTCTGCTTCCCCCCCATTCCCCGCTACTTTAAACCCCCTTTCCCCTGGTGTGACTGACTCTGTGTGTGTTTGTTCTCTGTTGCTGATTTTTTCCCCCTGAGTGAGTGAGTGAGTGTCTATCTCTCTCTCCCCTCTCCTCTGGGTCAGGAGGCCCTGGCCCTTTGATCTGAGGCCTCTCTCTGGCCCATTTCCCTAACACCCAGCCCCACATTTCCCCCACCTTTTTAGCTTCTGTGGTGGCTGCTGCTTTTAAATCTGTTGGCTGAGTTGAATAGAGTCCTCAGCTCAGCAGCCACTGCCAGTTGTTTTTATTTTATTCTGGGGTTTTTTTGGGGGTGGGTTCTTTGTTTTCTCTGGAGCAGGTGCTTTTCTTTGTTAATCCTTTTCTTGCTGTGCTTAGCACACCACCTGCTCCAGAGTCCAGCATCACACACACGCAACCTCCACTTTCCTTCCCTTTCTTTCCCCCTTCCCCATCCCCACAGCCATTTTCCCCCACCAGCCTTTTTATTTATTTAATCAGAGTTTTTTTCTTTAATGTGTTTGTTTGAGTGGGTTAACAGCTGGAAAGCTTTTCTTTCTGCCCTACCCCTGCCCCAGCTGTGCGTGCCTGCCCACGCTGTGCCAGCCTTCCACTGGTCTGAAATTCCTTCTTTTTTCTTCTGACTAGTGTGTGGGGCAGAAGATCTGCAGGATAACGAGGGGGTAAGTGCTTACTTTTGGTTGCCCCCTTTGTCCCCTTCAGATTTCCTTATATAGGGCCTCCTTTCCTGTTTGGGTGTGGGGAGATATATTTTCTGTGTTTTTCCTTCGCAGGCTGTTTCTTGTTTTCACAGGTTGTTTCTTGTTTGCACAGGTTCCCCCTTAGTTGCACTCCATTGTGTATTTTATTGCGTTGGTTTTTATTGTATTGTTTTGTTGTGGGTGGAGAGGGTGGGTTGGCTTATTTTAAATAGGGTTTTCTTTAAATAGGGGTTTTTTTAAGGTGTTTTTCCCCCCAAATAAGTGTTTCTTTAAATCCCACCCTCCACTTTTTAAATTTTTAAAATTTAAAAGCCCCCAGGTATTTGGGAATGTCTGAGCACCATGTGGCTAGCAAAGCTCACAGCAGAGTGGCAGGTAGAGGTGGGAGGGGTCCCCAAGCTGTTGCGGGAGGCCAGGTGGGGGGCAGAGAAGTCACCGTCATGGGGTCCCACAGGTTCCAATAGGCGAATTCTTTGGTGAGGTGATGGCACAAAGGCTCTCTCATCCAGAGGAGCCTGCTGCTGTTGAGCCAGGTGCTGGACCAGTGGTGGATCCATCAGATGGTGCGCCACCAGTGTTGCCACCCCGTGTGGAACCTGGCAGTGCGGGGGGCTCTCCTACCATGGAAGCTTCTTCCATGGTTGAGGTGGAGGGCATGGGCTTAATGGCTGGCAGTGCAGCCAGATTTTCCCTCCCTCTTGTGGCCCCTCCAGTCTTCCTCTCGCCACTCAGTGGTGCCCCCTGATGATGCTCAGGTCATGGTGGAGTCCAGTGCTGGGTCCTCCTAGTCTGGCTACAAGGGAGAAGGGTCTGCTGCTGAGGTGGAGGGGGCAGCCCCTCCTCCAGTGAGGGGCCCTTCTTCTTGTGCACTGAGTGGAAGGGGGGTGGGTGATGGTGGTGGGTGAGCACCATCAGCCCCCCAAGTCTGTTGTCATCCAAAAGGCCCAAGATGGTGTCCAGGACATCGGAGGCCACCCAGAAAAGTGATGTTTGGTGGCATTTTGAGGTCCCTAAAGATGCCCCAACTACTGCTTGTTGCGTCCACTACAGGGCACAGGTCTGTTGGGGCAAGGATGCTAAGCATATGGGGATGACCTCCATGTGGTGGCACATGTGACAGCATCACCCAGATCTCCTTGACTCCCTTGGCAGCATTAGTGTGCCTCATGTGCCTGCGACTAGCTCTGACAAGGGCAGTGCGCCAGCTTCCATAAAGCAGGGCATGCTGCCAGTCAAGCAGTGGACACAGTCATCGGGCCAGAAGCACCCCGGTCATGTGGACCCATGTCTCCTCACCTGCCTGATGATGGCCACTGATGACCAGCATTTTCAGATGGTGAAGAATGCCAGATACTCCAGGTGCTAGCACCCAACTACACCATCCCCTCAAAGACCACATTTAGCTGGAACGTGGTACAGGCAGTGCAGGCAACACAGGCAGTGTACAGGCAGTGCAGAGAGCTTGTGTCAGCCATGCTGTATGCAGCACCAGCTGGCACCAGCATGCATTTCACCACTGATCTGTGGAACAATGTGAGTGGGATGTATGCTGCTTTCCTGGCCCGGACTGCCCACTGGTGGGGTCCAGAGAGAGAGGGGACCTCTGGTCCTGCCTCGGGCTCCGGCATGTCCCACATCGCATTTTGGCACAGGTGGGACATCTTGCACATGGAGACCTTAGATGTCAAGCACACCAAGGAGGAGATGGCAACCGTACTCAGCTGCCAAATTTCCACATCTCACCTGGGGTTTCATTGTGACATACAAATGGCTCCAACATAATGGCAGTGGTAAAGTCAGTGTTGGAGTGTGTGAATATCTGCTGCATGGCACACATGCTCCACCTGACTGTCAGGGATGCCCTTGGCATCAAGGAGGCAAAGGCGTCCAGGGAGCATGGCCGCCCCATGTTAGGTGCTGTTGTTGCCACGGCTGCGCTTGTGGAGAAGTTCTGCAAGATTGCAGCCCACTTTCACCAGAGTGAAAAGTCCAGGCACCTGCTTCGTGAGTGGCAGCATGTCCATGGAGTTCCACAATATCTCATCCCCATGGATGTAGATACCCGGTGGAACTCCACCTTCCTATTGTTCCAGCGCCTGCTGGAGCAGGAGGTGGCCCTCGACAACCTGGCAAGGAACCTTGGGTGTGTGAGGCCTATCCAATGTGGAGAAGAAGTTCATGTCCAAGATGGTGTCAGCACTCGAGCCCTTCCTGTTGACCACGAAGAGCTTGTGTGGCGACACCATTCCTCTGAGCCAGGCCCTGCCTGTGGCTCTGCTCCTGGAGAAACTGATGGGTGATCTCTGGACCTCGCTGACCACACCAGATGGGCATGCTCTGGCTGGAAGGCTGAGGGCCAGGGTTGTCAACAGGCTGGTCGATGAGTTGAGTAACAGGGAGGAGTACATCCTGGCTTGTCTCTCTGACAAGGACAATGTCATTTGCGTGGATGACTTGCCCAGACGGAGGGACCTCCTGGTCAATAGAGTTAGGGAGGAGGAGGCCATTAGGACTGGCAGAGACCAGGAGGGTGGTGATGGTGCGCCCCCCCGAGCGTGCATGGCCCACACAGCAGCAGCAGTGTGGGTAAACCAAATTAATTTTTTCAGAGCCCCCTCTCTTTCTCCTCTTCAGTCTAGCAGCACACACATGCGCAAACATGAATACACAACAATGATGACTATGTGGTCTGGTGCCACCATGTGCTTGAGGCCGTGTGTGGCCTCCAGCAAAGATGTGGTGGACCAGTCACTCTGAGGTGCTTTTCCCCACAGGCAAACACATGCATTTTATATGAAGAGAAGAGCAGAAGAACCAAGTGCATGTATTAGTTTAAGTTCTCCTTCAGTGTGGTGGTGTGTTTTTGCCTTGCCCCTCTCTCTTTGCAGTTTGCATGCAGAGTTGGTTTTACTGCCTTGCAGCGTCTTGTTGCTAGGTCTGGTTTGTTTGTGGCTGTTGTAGCAGTCTATGGTGTTTGGTTTGGTGGTGGTAACCTTGGTTTTGCAGTTGTGCGGGCAGGTCGGTCTCTGTGGTGGTCTTTTGGTTTTCAGCTTGCTTTCTTTTGAGTTGTGCCACTGCATGTTGGTGTTGTGGCCTGCTAGGGGCACAAAACCAGGGTGGGTGGTAGACACCCATGGATGCCAACTGCCACCCAAACCCCAAAGTAATCGGGCACTCCTGTGAGTTTAGGTGATTTTTTAAAAACGATTTTTTCCCCATTTTTGCATTTCTCCCATTGGGGACAGTGGAGATTTGGGGCAGCCCAGCCAGCCCATTCTCCCCTTTGGGTCTGGGGGCATGGCGTGTTGTGCCACAACTCCCCCTAGGCAGCCTCAAAAAAACTCCAGGGGGGGAATGACAATAAGCTGGGACTGCCTGGGGGGAATTGTGGCATAACCTGCTGTGCCCCCAGACCCACTCTGAGGTGCCCTGGCACCCCACAAAGGGGGCAATGGAGCTGCCTCAAATTCCCATTATTCCCTATGGGAGAAATGCAGAAATTGGAAAAATCTTTTTAAAAATCATTAAAAATCACAGGAGTGTCCAATTGCTTTGGAGTTTGGTGGGTGGTAGGCATCCCTGGTAGCACTACCCACCCCGGTTTTGTGCCCCTAGGTCCTCTGCATAGGGAATAATGAGCCAGTTTGAGTCCCCATTATACCCTTTGTAGAACCTTTTAGAACCGGTTTGAATTGGGTTCAAATTTGAAATGAACTGGGTGGGAGGGGTTTCGAGCAAAACCAAAACCAAACCTACACACCCTGGTTCAAAGCTGGTTCGAATTCAAACCAAACAGGCCAAGCCAGATTTGTGCAAATCCCTACTCACTACAATATATCTTACCTATATTCATTTCTGCTTGAAAAGGTTCCCATTTCCATATGGCAGAGGTTAGCCGCATGTGTGCCCCAGGGTAGCCCATGAGCTCTAGTGAATCTGGTGGATGTCACCTTCCCTTTATAGTTGGTTTTTTTAAAAAAAGATCCTTTACACTCACATACCCAAAAAGCAATTTGTGAAGTCTGGAGGCCTCTCTGGAATGACATCCAGTGTCACACTGTTGATGAAGACCACAAGAGCTGGTCTTGTGGTAGCAAGCATGACTTGTCCCCTAAGCTAAGCAGAGTCTGCCCTGGTTCTGTATATACGTGAGCACGGTAAGATATTCCCCTTGGGGACGGCCCCCCTTTGGGAAGGAGCCAGCGTGGTGTAGTGGTTAGAGTGCTGGACTAGGACCGGGGAGACCCGATACTAGCTGGGTGACTCTTGGCCAGTCACTTCTCTCTCAGCCTAACCTACTTCACAGGGTTGTTGTTAGGAGAAAAGTATGTAGTACACCGCTCTGGGCTCCTTGGAGGAAGAGCGGGATATAAATATAAAAATAAAATAATAAATAAATAAATAAAAGAGCATCTGAGGTTCCAAGTTCCCTTCCTGGCTTCTCTAAGAGAGGGCTGAGAGAGATTCCTGCCCGCAACCTTGGAGAAGCTGCTGCCAGTCTGTGTAGACAACACTGAGTGAGATGGACCCATGGTCTAACTCAGTATATGGCTTTCTATGTTCCTGTGTTCCTATGAAATAATGGAATTTTCAGCTACTGCGCAACTGAGAATCATAAACAGCAAAAATTATTTTTTTAAAATAATTGATTTAGAAGACCACTATGAACAAAGCACAACTCCACATTATGAACAAAGACACATCTCAAGCTGGAGCACACAGAGAATCCTTATGGTTTGGCTGCCGTAATAAATGGTCCAAGACATTTTGGTCCTTGAGGCAAGACAGCCAAGGCCACCCTGTTTGACCCCTGTCCCCTTACCTGGCAGCTCTGCTGGGCCTGGGGCAGCAGCCACAGCCACAGCTACAGCCACAAGTTATTGGGAGGGAGAGGAAATAGAGGGGAAAGAGTGGAGAGGGGAGACAACTTGGACTGTTTATTTAAAATATGTATACCCTGCTCCTCCAGTACACTATTGCTCAGGGCAGTTCACAACGTTAATGAAAGGATACAATGTAAAATAAGACTAACAAAGTTAACCAAATTTAAGTTAAAGAAGTTAAAAGACCAGACTAAAACCACATTTAAAATTACAATTTTCTTTTAAATTTCAAATTAAAAGTTATTTTTAAAGCTAAAAACTGAGAACGATAAACACCAAAGAACCTACCAGATATAAACAGAGATGAAACATTAAAAAGTCTCTTTAAAAAGATGTGTTTTCAATTGCTTTTTTTAAAAAAACACTGAGGGAGGGAGAATGTTGTAGCTCTTGGGGAGGGCATTCCAAAGCCAAGGGGCCACAACCAAAAAGGCCCTGTCTCTAGTCCCCACCAACCAGATCTCTAGAGTTCCTCCTCTGTGGAGAGAGAGGTGGAAGTAGGAAGAGGAGAGTGAGTCCCACTTATACAGCTTGCCTCTAAAGCACCACCAGTATTGGTAGAAACAGGCAAAAAACAGAGCAAGTTGGTGCAATGGATCCCCCAAGTTTACCATCCCCACAATTCAACACCCAGCATAGCATTTTTTTCTAAAATGTATACCATAACCATTTCGTTTGGACATAATACTTTGGCTTCAGTCTTACATCTTCCCACCCTTTGCCTTAAGACCAAACTAGACATGAAAGAGCTAGCTGGACTTGTCCCCTTAGCTAAGCAGGGTCCACCCTGGTTGCATATGAATGAGAGGCTTGATGTGTGAGCACTGTAAGATATTCCCCACAGGGGATGAAGCCACTCTGGGAAGAGCAGAAGGTTCCAGGTTCCCTCCCTGGCATCTCCAAGATAGGGCTGAGTGAGATTCCTGTCTGCTACCTTGGAGAAGCTGCTGCCAGTCTGTGCAGACAATACTGAGCTAGATGGACCAAGGGCCTGACTCAGTATATGGCAGCTCGCTATGTTCCATGTTTGCGGATCATGATGGAGGCAGCCAAACTCACTGTCCTATCCATGTATAAAGGTGGTGATGGGGGGTGGGGGAAGGGGTGGAAGTTTTCCATGAAAAGGCCCATGAGGAGGAGCTCTTATCCTACCACACCCCACTACTGCAGGCACTTTTCTTGCAGCTCTTCTCCAGTACTAGATATGTGGACTGTGCAGAAAGTGTCCTGAAACTATCGCACATGAGAAGGTGAGCCAGGGGAGAGTTTAGCTCCTGTCACCTGTGTAGAATCTAGAGGAAAGAGTTGTGGTATGCAAGGACAAGGCAGTGGTGTAGATGGGAATATGTTCAGTTGTGTGTCGAAAAGGTTCTGCTAAATCATAAATATACCTGTTTTATATTCTTACATTCTTGTGAGTTCAGTTGCTGTTTGTGCCCTCAAGAACCCATGTGTTTAAAATACTGAGTGTGATATGGGGTGTGTGTGTGTGTGTGTGTGTGTGTGTAGGGGGATAATGCTTGCAGTGGGGCGGGGGGGCTCCAAAGGCCTTTGGGTTAGGCTCCAAAATTACCTAGTTACCTCTGACTGGATGGAATCCTGTGCTGGGGATGGATAGGGCCAGTTGCTCTCCCCCTGCTAAATAAAGAGAATCACTAGAATCCAAGGCAAGAGTTGTGGTATGCAAGGACAAGGCAGTGGGGTTGAATCAGCAATATTAACAGTTTAATGAAATAGATATGTACAGAAAGGCAAGCGCAGTCTGCCTTCAGTGCTCTTAGTGCTGGCTGTTTGTTAGCCCCACCTCTACTCCAGGACTGGAATACCCCATTCAGAAGTTGGCCTGGATCAGGGAATGGATTAACCAAAAACACCACAACCTGCACACCTCCCTTGATGTTAAAAGCAGACTCCTGCTTTTTATGCTAATAGGGCAAACATATGAAACACATGGCCTTCCCTCTCACATCTAGTTTGACACCCCTGCCCCCAATCCTCCATAAACCAAGTGAGCATTTGTCAATGTGAGAGAAAATATTTGGAAGCCTGATGGCTGAGGCCATCCTGCTATTCCCTCTTTAAGCCAATCCACCTAACTAACTGGCGCAAAAGAGATGTGAGATCGGGGTCTTCCAAATTTAATGAACCATCCATGGTCACAGTGGAGTGCCTGTTCCCAGGCCAGTGTGATATGTCTTGCCACGTATGTTGGCCAGTCATTACTGAAGATGTCAAGGAAGTTGACATGACAGCCAAGAAATTCAAAATCTTGGCCTATAGATATCTCTCAAAGAATACAACTCACCTCAACACCACATGAGCCTGGTTAGGTCAGGAATGGTCTAATGAGTGATATGTGGCCTCTACTGGTACAGTTCTCACCAAATCTGTATCCTAGCAACAACAACAAACCCACATCACAAGAAAATTAAAATGTCAAGGAGAAGCCTCAGCTATGGATACCTAAATGGAACAGCTTCAGGGGGGATTTCAACCTGGAAAATGTCATAAGCAAAAGGTGTCATAGTGGTGATGAGATACGCATGATGACACTCAAAGCAAATCTCCTTTATAGACCTTCTTTTTATTGCGTATAGAAGGAAAAAGAAGGTCTACAAAGGAGAGAAGTGAAAGGGTTAAATCTTTCCTCCTCCAGCACCATGGTCCCCATCCAGATCACATATATCCAGTGCAGCTCCCATTGCCAATAAAAAAGTGGGGGAGGGGAAATCCAGTCACAGATATCCTGCTGTCTTCTTTGGCCCAGAGATGCTGATCTTGGACAAAATCCACATCCTTCAGGCCTCCAACACCAAGAAGACACATTCCATCTTGGATATGTTAAACACCAGATACCATTTATGGGCCACCTCACCAGCTTTCTTTCTTGTTTTCTTCCCCCCGCTGGCCCCGCCCAATCCCCTTTATTCACAATTGTAAAGGTTTTTCTTTTTTAGCATACTTCTTGTCAGAATATTACAGTCTATTAAACTGAGGTTGCTGGTCTGTCCTGATTCCATTATGTTTACATCTTGGCCCAAGTTCTTTATTGTCCTAAGGACTACATACAGGTCTGCCTCCCCTTGTAGGTTCTAGAACTAATTGTTCCAGAAAGCAATCATTTCTGCTGCCTAGAAGCATTTATCTCTTCAGCACACCTTGAGGTGACATTTATCCAGTCAATCATTCCGAGGACAGCAGAAATCACCCATTATTATGGCATTTCTTTCTCCTTGTAGTGTCTCTCGTTCTCTGTAACATTAGACAGTCACTGTCAACAAGTTAGTTAGGTTGTCAGTAGTCTAACCTTATACACATCTAATTTTTTTGGCAAGATGTGAACAGTCTCTCCACTGAGTTTCTATGCTGTAATGATATATTTAAGCATGTAGTGTTAGCATATGGGGTTGCTTCAGTTTAACAAATCCCACTAATGGTATATAATTTGTATGGCAAGTTCCCACTAATTCTTGCTGTTCTCTCAGGGTTCAGAGATGCCAATTATGTTTAATATCAGACTTAAACATCCCCCCATCTCATTTCATATGTCAGTCCTAACATGATTTTGTGTGGCTTCCATTCATTACAAAGGGAATGGGTACAGGAGAACTTCCCACTGATTAAAGGCAATTATTACTAGCCAGCCCCAACACAGCATCCCTTCAGTGGTTGTTGCTGGGGTGGTCTCCCTAGATTGCCTTTTAGAGTGTGATGCCTTTGGGGACAGGGAACCATCTTGTTTCTTTTGTTTTTCTATGTAAACTGCTATGAACAGTTTTGTTGAAAAGCAGTAGAGAGATATTGTGGTGGTTGTTCTACTGTCTTTAACCTATGTTAGTGTGTATCCTATCCAATGTTGTACTAGAAGTGTGAAAGCTCTGAAGACTTTCAAAACATCATATCTCCTGCCCCTGCATCACCACCACCACTACCCTGCCTCAGCACCAGCACCTCCTGGCTTCATTCCAGCCATCAAGCATTTTACCACATGAATCAGGCAGCCTCCTTTTTATGGCCTTCCTGCTGGATTTCCACTAGGAAACCCTTTTTATGGACAACTTCTGAAATCTTATAAGACAGAGAATATGTTTGTGGTAAAAAAAAAAATAGATCAGATACATACATTAATATATTAGTTCAGAAATCTTTTTTTATTCAAAATGAGATGAAGTTGTAACCAACAGATTAAACAAACCGAATAAAGCCTTAAGTTGCAAAACAATAATCACTGCTTTTAAAAAATCCAAAAATATTACACTCCCTTTGAGAGAGGGAGAGTCCTGAAAAAGTAGGAGGCAAGGTGCCTTCAGATGGATGCTCTCTCTCTCTCTCTCTCTCACACACACACACGACACACACAACAGAGAGAGAGAGTTCAGGAGGTCATATATTACCACAGGGCTCATACCTTGGGGGAATAAGAAGCAAGTGTGTGCAAATATCTCTTAGAAGCAGGGCTCACCAAGATTCCCTTTTTTTTCTCCGAAAGGTGAGCCAACCTCTTCCCACCTTTGCAATACATTTGTAAGACATACTTACCAATAATCGGAACAGTGATTTCAGTCATCTATTACACTTCAGACAGGCTGCTCACCACTTTGGTAGTTATAATTTCTAAAGTGCCACATGTCCTTTTATACAGTTAAATGTATATGCACTCCCCTTTTAAACAAACACAAACAATTGTTTAAAGGTGTAACCGTTCTCTGAAGAAAGGGAGATGAGTTTCTATATCAGAAATCCCAGTCAAGTAGCCCTGTATCAAGCCGTTTTCTGCTGCAAACATGCAGCTGCAGAACTGACTTCTTCTCAGCACAATCCTGAAGGCAATTATATGTTTGAACAAAATATAATGAACATCTTCCACTATTCAATTTGCTTATGTGCATTTGCCTCTCCTGGAGTGTAGAAAGCCCCAAAGTTTGCATGTTAAGAGGTAAGTTGGCAGACATTGTTCCTATCAGGTTGGAAGCCAGAGTAAGTAAAGAGGATCCTCCCAGGAGAATAGGATGGCAGACTGTTTATGGGGGCAGAAAGCAAAGTGGTAGGCCACCCGCTTCCTAAACATGGACATTCAGAATTGCCACTTCATTGTTTCCTGAATGGTGGACAAGACCATAGAACAACTCCAGTGTTCTGTTCTGATGAAAGAAAGAACTGGGCCAGTAAAAACAGTCAGTTGTCTTCAGCACCCTTTGTATTCAGTCTGCAGACAGAGACTCTTGATGCCTGTGCCTCTTGGAGACAAACACTGGTGGCTTCCCTTTCATGAGGAATTTCCTTTTTCAATATCAGCAGAGAGAGAGAGAGACTCTTTTAGGTCTGGCCAGCCAGCCTTCGGGTTTCAGAGCAGCAGCTCACTATACTGTAAGCTCTAGCTTTATCTGAAGGCCAAACAGTACATTTATCATTTCCACTTCATGGTGAGGTATTTAATTGTTGCTTAGTTTCTCCAGCTGAGTAATTCACATTGACGTGCTAAAATCAGCCATGAGTAGTTAAGTTTTCATTCCAGAGGCTCCAGTGAGCAGCCCTTCCCTCTTATTGCAGGCTCTGGCTCTGCAGGCTGAGAAGCACGGAGTTGCTCTTCCTGAATGGACAAGCAATCTGTAGAAAACTAGGCCTGAAAAGCCATAAGGGTGGTGGGTGGTGGGTGGGAAGCATTTACGGGGCGGGGATTCACTTTGTCTGCCAATTCAGCAGGGCAACTTCAAGTGTTACCTGTGTGGGGCTTTTTATCAGAAAGAATTGCTTGATAACAAGGGGCAAGGAGGAGCAAAGAGAAAAGCAATCTGCAGCCCTCTGAGATCCTGAGCTGTAATCAGTCCTCCTATTCCATACAATCGAAACAATTAGTTTTGCACTGGGTGGGTTTCAGGCAGCATTCTGACCAACCCCTACTGTTCCAAGTAGCAAGCATTCTCCTCTTTGGTTCTTACCAGCCTTGTCTCTTTTCACATTCTAGGGCCTGCCTTGTTAAAGCAGTCTTCCAGGTGGACACTTTTCCTACATCCTGGGCAGGTCATCTGATTCCGCGACTGGGCAGGCCAATTCTGGGACATGGGACAACTCTAGTGCCCAACAGAGTTACTTTAATCACATTGTCTCCGGAGTTGGAACATAATAGTATCGCTGTTATGTTTATAGGTTGGAGCATAAAGGGACGTAGCTCAGTTGACTCTGTACTCTCCCAGTCTTAGACTGTTCTCCCCAAATTTTATTTATTTAAAATAAATCTTTAATTAAAATAAATCTTTTCCAGTTCTACAATGTCCTTTAGATGTCCTTTAGATGTGGTGACCAGAATTGTACACAGTATTCCAGGTGTGGCTGCACCAGGTGTGGCTGCCCTTTTGTATAAGGGCATTATAATATTAGTCGTTTTATTTTCAATCCCCTTCCTAATGATCCCTAGCATGGAATTGGCCTTTTTTCACAGCTGCAGCACACTGAGTTGACACTTTAAAAGAGCTGTCCACAATGACCCCAAGATTCCTCTCCTGGTCAGTCACCAACAGCTCAGATCCCATCAGCGTATACCTGAAATTGGGGTTTTTCAATCATTTTGGCATCATTTTCAACACACATAAGGCTTCAGCTATGCCTAGAAAAAGTACATGTGATGGAAGAATTCCTATGTTATATAACACTGGTGTGGAGATAAGGGTCTAGTCTAGGAAATTATCAGCACATGCAGCAGAATCATATGGTGTAGCTTTTCCTGGACTGTACCATTTTAGTATGGGGAATTGCATGTGGGGAATTGCATGTTTGAATGTTTGAATTAAAATGTTCCCTACACATATAGCATGTCAGGGAGAAGACTAGCATAAATCCGTTTCTCTTTGACATGCTCATTTTCTTTGTGAATTGATTTTTTAATGGTGAAACATCAAAGAATGAGATCCCCTTGCCTGCAATATATAGTCCAAGAAAAGCTGTACCATATGATTTTACTTTGTGCATAAATTGTCTCTATGATAACACGATTTCTAAAAGACATGATTAACTTAAAGTTGATTAATCATCACTAGTGCCCACATCAGTGTTACAATGAGTTGGGGGGAGGGCTGGTTTTTCCCCTTATCATGTGAGTTTATTTACAACACTTGAGAAGTCATTTCAATAAAGTGAATGCACCAAGCAGATTGCATAGCATATACTTGTAATTTTGGAAATGTAAACCAAATACATATTCATATACAGGTATACAGTTAAACAAATACAAATAGGGTCTTTTCCATTAATGTCAAGTTATTGTCAATAAAATTAAGTACTTGGGGCCTGATTTACAGAAAGTACTTAAATGAATGGATAGCTTAGTTTGAAATTCTGGCTTTTAGTAAGGGGTATGTGACATAGAAAGAGAAAGAACGAAAAAGAGCACAGAGAAATCTTTAGAAAGATGTCATAGCTGCCTGGCTAGTTCCTTCCTCTAGAGGGAGTGTTATGATTATTATTTATTATTTATATAGTGGCATGTATAGTGGCATGTATATAAGAGCCCCTGGTGGTGCAGTGGTAAAACTGCCGCCCTGTAACCAGAAGGTTACAAGTTCGATCCTGACCAGGGGCTCAAGGTTGACTCAGCCTTCCATCCTTCCGAGGTCGGTAAAATGAGTACCCAGAATGTTGGGGGCAATATGCTAAATCATTGTAAACCGCTTAGAGAGCTCCGGCTATAGAGCGGTATATAAATGTAAGTGCTATTGCTATGTATAGTGCATACAGACGCATGTGGCAGTCTGGAACAGCATAAGTATAGCTAAACATGCATCACCTTCTCGTTCAGCTTTTTCACAAACCATTCATGTCAGTTCATTGCCCCAATCAGCAGCAGCTTTGGTGACATTTTTAAGAAAAGAAAAGTGTAAGCCACGGGCACTAACACACCACCCGTGCCCCTGTGCACATGTAAACAAGGAGGCTCTGCTGCCGGGCATGGAGTAGCACAATGTGCCATCCACTGGAAATAATGGGCAATGTACCACTCAATTCCATGCACGAAGCCCTTGCCACTGAGTGCTGCTGCCCTGTGGCACAGCCTCCTTGCAGCTGCTTACTTACACACAGGGGCACAGGTGGTGCTCAAGCTACCCACATCCCCTTGCACAGAACGTAAGTCAGAGACATCATGACACCACATAAATAACCAGAATGGACTTTGTAATAATACTATCATTCATTTAATTCAGAGAGAATTAAAGGCCAAATGTTAAGGGGTTCAGTGAAACCCCAAAGGCCAAAGGTAGGGGTTGAGCATAAATCCTCCAATACCAACTTCTGGACCTGCCATTTGAGGTACAGCCAGAACCATCCAAAACTGAATCACCCATATAGGGTCAAACAACCTTCAGAGACAAACATTTGTGCAGCAGTGCTGGCTTCAGTGGAAAAGGGAGATTGTCAAAAATTTCCCCTTGGCCCATTCATGCAATGCATAGCCTTAGTCTGGAAGCCAGCATTGCTGCACCAGTGCAGTGCTAGTCAGGACATCAGCCACTCTGTTTGAGTGTATCTATATATATTGGCCTACCTGTTGTACAGCACAATGCAGGTGATGCCAATCCACCACACTGCTGCCAATGGTCTTGCATTTTTGCACAAGAGCACAAACACTTCAACTAACTCTGGAAGTGTTCAATCAGAAACACGTCACTTCATGGTCAGCTGCGTGTTTCCAATTCAACTAGCGCATGCAGAGTGTGAGCATGCTACTTGAAGTATTTGTTACTTGAAAACATGTATTTTAAATGTTCCGCTGTAATTATTGCCTAGCATTCAGGACACACCTCAGATGTTGTGGAATCTCCTTCCTTGAAGACATTCAAGGAAGACTCCTTTTCCTTGAAGAATTAGGAAGCATTCCATTCAATTTGGTTGGAAAACTTTCAGTAATTTCATAAAGTGACCATAAAACCCTCAAGCCTACCTCAATCAATGAGGTGCTAAATGAATTTCTGCACTTGACATAGGTCAGCTGAGGATCTCAACTTCAGCTTCTGTCACATCCCTTCTTGATCCACTTCCCATTGCTTCATTCTAGTCATTGTTATGGTACCTGCAACTTGCCCCACTTCGAACTTGTTCTCACAACCAGCTGTTTCTGGGTAGGAACGGGTAAACCAGGATACAGAGATTCATCTGGAGCCATGGGAATTCCTCCTACCCAATTCCTGCCTAAGTGGGTAGCTTAACTTTTAAACCCAGGACTAAACTGAGGTAGGACAGAAATACTTGCTGTCCTACCTTAGAATTTGATTGTCTGGGCGATCACACTGGATTTTTGAGCTCCAAGGAGCCCGCAGCCATGTTTACCAAAGAGTTCTGAGGACAGCAGGGCTGGGCAGAGCGAAGCTGCTTCAGTACAGAGGGCTGCTTTTCCATTGCTCATGCAATGCACTGTGGGATAGATGGAGGCCCCAGCTCCCAATATCAGCTGTGAAGAATGCTGCAGCAGCATTCATGTGGGCACACAAGTTGCAGAGCCAAAAGGAGGCTCTGGTTGTCTGAGAGCAGGAAAGTAGGATCCTGCCCTCCCTCCAGCCCACCCCCATTTGAGAAGAGGGCTCTCATGAGAAGAGCCTCTTCTATCTCTTCAGTGTGGTCCAGGCTGTAAGGCATTGATATATCCAAACTCCTGTGGGCTGAGTGCCTATATGTGCAGATAACTGAACACCTACCCACTGCCTGGAGACATATTACATTCTTTTACCCTTCAGGAAGTGATACAAATCTGAAGGGTCCAAAGCACAGCAGGTCAGCTGATAATTTCTGTTACTGCTGCAGTGTGATGTCGTGAGGGAGTAGGGGACAGGTCTTTTGCAATGAGTTGACCAGTCTTCTGATAGGCTGAAAGGCTCCAGAGTTCATGATTTAAAAGAATTTTAAATCACAAGTATTACTGGTGGCATGCTTTCCCCTTTCTTCCCTCCTTCTGTTCATGGTGAATGCTTTTTGACATGAGTCATTACATTCTCCAAGCAGTGGGCCATCTCAGCCAGCTACCAATTACTCAGGAACCTGGCTCTTTGGACTGCTTGCTGTAAGAAATTGCACCAATTCAAAAAGATGAGCTGTGAGTTTAATATTAATCAAAATAGGCAGATGCCAGTAAGAAAATGCTTCCAACATGATTATGAGATAAATGGAAAAGGGTGTGTGCACAAGAACTGTACCTAGTCTCTGGCCAACTTATCCTACACATTTGAAATCTAGACATTTTATGACTGGGCACTCAACTCTCTAACTACAACAACAACAAATGTTTGTAGGTAACTAACTATTCGCATACAAAGCTACCTTTCCATTTTACTTGAGTTCTGTATAAGCCCCTGGTGGCGCAGTGGTAAAACTGCCGCCCTGTAACCAGAAGGTTACAAGTTCGATCCTGACCAGGGGCTCAAGGTTGACTCAGCCTTCCATCCTTCCGAGGTCGGTAAAATGAGTACCCAGAATGTTGGGGGGCAATATGCTAAATCATTGTAAACCGCTTAGAGAGCTTCCAGCTATAGAGCGGTATATAAATGTAAGTGCTATTGCTATAATTCAATAGATATCTACAAATAAACATTACCTCCTTCAAAGAGATTGATCTACCTGTTTTGTATCAGAAAATGATGGAACTGGGAGAAGGGATCTCTGTGCTCAGAAGCATTGAGATCATAACTGAAATTTGAGACAACCAATAGGAAGGTACAGAGACCCACCCTGTCGTGCCTAATAAAAATATTCCTAATACCTTTGTTAGAAATCATTTCCATTTGGAAATGTAGATTCTTCAAAATAATTGTTTTGATAAAAGCATGATTTTATTATGCTTTTAGCAGTATATAAATATTAGTGGTACTGCTAGTCGTAGTAATTTTACCCAAATCTTCAGGGCCAGGTGGATTGTATCCTAGGGTACTGAAAGAACTTACTGGTGTGCACTCAGAACTGCTGTCTGTCGTCTGACAAATCCTGGAGAATAGGTAAGGTGCCCCAAGACTGGAGATTGGCTAATGTTGTCTCAATCTTCCAGAAAAGGAGAAAAGCAGGATCCAGGAAACTACACCTGTCAGTCTGACTTTGGTACCAGAAAAGATACAAGAACAAATTATAAAGCAACCAGTCTATAAGCATCTTCATAATAATGAGCTGATTATTAGAAGCCAACATGGATTTCTCAAGAATAAATCCTGCCAGGAGCATTTTCAGATAGCAGGCTTGACTGAGAGTTTACCGTGAGTTTGAAGTTGCCTCCCAAAAAGAGGATTTTTTTAAAAAAAACCCAGATATAAATTGGGCTGCACTCTAATGTGCAATAAAAAACCTGAATTATGTGTGAAGTGTTCCCCAATAGCTCACAGGACTTTGAGGTAAATATGGCTGATATGTGAATGCACATCTCCATTCCAGAGGAGATATGAACTAAAAGCCGGGTGTGAAAAACCTCCAGGCAAATCTTTTGCTCTCTGAATTGGACTACTTACTTAGTGGATTGTTGGAAAGCTGTGGATATAATTTATTTTGATTTCAGCAAAGCATTTGAAAAAAGTTGCCTATGATATTTTGGTTAGCAAATTGGTCTTCAGGCTAGATGATACTACTGTCAACTGGAATCACAACTGGATGGAAAACCACACTCAGAGAGTCCTCATCATCAATGGCTCCTCATCAAACTGGAGGGAAGTTTCAAGTGGGATGCTGCAGGGCTCTGTCCTAGACCAAGTACACTTCTACAGGTACAGTACAATTTCTTAGAGGTTGAGCGTGGAATCCTAATCAAATCTGCAGATGACACAAAACAGGTAGGGCTAGCTAGCACCTCAAAAGACAGGAATAAAATTCAAAATGTTTGATAGACGGGAAAGCTGGGATGAAACTAACAAAATGGAATTCAGCAGAGATAAATGCAAAGTTCAACACTTATGCAAATAATAATAATAAATGCGTAGGTATAGGATGGGGCATATCAGGCTTGGCTGTAACATATGTGAAACATTTTCAAGATATTTTGGAGGGGAGACCATTTATCTACCCCACCCACAGCCGAAGTGCACAAGTAAGGAGAGCACTGCTAATTAACATTGTCTGGAAACATGGAGTTAAAGTTCTAAGTGAAGTAGTTTATTTAGGAAATCCATCAAGGAGATAGATAAGGCCTACATGCCTAGTTGCTGGCTACATCAGGAAGGGAAGGAGGAAAGTGAAGTCTCTCTCTCTCCAGATGAGAGAATGAAACCTGAAACTATCAGTCTAACAAAGTGGAAGCATGGTCAGAGAGGGGATTCCCTTGCTCACTATCTCTACCCCTAGCAGTGGTGTATCGGGGGGGAAAGGCACCCAGGGCAAGTGCCCTGAAATGGGCCCCCCCCGCCGCCCCCCGGCCCCCACATACCTGGGCCGGGGCCGGCGCTGGCGCCCCCCAGGCAGCAGATCACCGGTGGTGGCGGCAATTTGGTGGCAGCGTGCGGCGGCGATGTGGCGGGCTGCGGCGGCGGTGATGTGGCGGGCCGCGGTGCGGCGATGTGGTGGGCCGCGGCGGCGGTGATGTGGCGGGCCGCGGTGGCGGCGATGTGGCGGGCCGCGGCAGCGGTGATGTGGCGGGCCGCGGTGCGGCGATGTGGTGGGCCGCGGTGGCGGGTCGCCCGCCGCGCCGAGTGCGGCGGTGGCTGGTGTGGTGGCTGGCCTGGCGGCGATGGGATGGCCTCCTCAGTGTAGCTGTAGAGGCCGAGCGGCAGCGCGGAGTGCAGGCAGTGACGCCGAGCCTGCCTTCTGGCCCGGCATCGCTTCTGCGCAGGTGCGCGCCTGTGCAGAAGCGACGCCAGGCCAGAAGGCAGGCTTGGCGTTGCTGCCTGCACTCCGCGCCGCTGCTCGGCCGCTACAGCTACACTGAGGAGGCTATCCCATCACCGCCAGGCCAGCCACCGCTGCACTCGGCGCGGCGGGCGACCCGCCGCCACCGCCCCTCGGTTGGCGACCCGCCGCCAAATTGCCGCCCGCATGCCCGCCGCCACACTCGGTGGGCGATCCGGGGGGGCGGTGGAGGGGAAAGCCACTTTTTGGTGCCCCCCACATGGCCCGCCGGGTGGCGCCCCGGGGCACGTGCCCCCCCTGCCCCCCTATAGTTATGCCCCTGACCCCTAGTGCCCCTAGTGGCCAATAGGGTTGTTGGTGCTAAGGGTCATTGCATCCCCAGGCCCCAGTGAAGACAGGACACACTTAGTTGGAGTAAATAAAGGCCACTTTATTATTGTACAGCGGATAACAAATTGCAATGAGGTCCTTAGCTAATCAGAGTGAGGGTACTCCTCCTGTGTGGTGCCCTCTCCTAGTGAGGGCCATCCCACACCAGGGCGAAGGGCCGGGTCCTGGTTCAGTCAGGCTCCATGTCCTGAGCTCCTCTCACCACAAGGGGAGGGAGCAGCCTGACCCACCCCAAACCCAAGCCACCAAAGCTCTGAGCTGGTGAGTCGCACCACTCCCCAAGTGGGGTCTATTCCCAGACCTCTGGGCTGCCAAAACTCTGAAGGGCTGTTGCTTGAACCCCCTCACCCCAACTGGCCTTCCAGACAAACACTGATACTGAATCTACCTACCCAACACTCACACTCTCCTGCCAAGTGACCAGTTGTTTTACGATGCCTGCCTACAACCCAACTCTTAAGCCTCAGTGGGAAGTAGGTGAAAAAAGGTCGCACCCCAAGCCAATCTGGCGTGACCCAAAAAATCCCTACTTGGTCCCCGCAGGCAACCAGCTATCCCTCACTGAGTACTGGGAGGCTGGGTGGGTGCCTGGCTGCTGAGAATAAAACCTGAGACTATCAGTCTAACAAAGGGGAAGCATGACCAGAGAGGGGATTCCCTTGCTCACTGTCTCTACCCCTAGTGCCCCCAGCGGTCAATAGGGTTGTTGGTGCTAAGGGTCAATGCCATCAGGAGCTGCATCTCCGATGAAAATCATCTAAGAACTGTAGCTGATTACAAGCTGCCATGTGTCACAAGTCTGATACAGCTACAAAAAAGGGAAAACATTTTTAGATTGTGAGCCCTTTTGGAGACAGGGATCCACCTTCTCATTTGTTGGGAGTTCCTACCCTTCCCCGCAAGACAGGGTTGTGTACCCAGCCAAATGGCAGGGAGCCAAGGAAGCCTGGGGTTCCAAACACCAAGGCCACCCCAGTAATTACCTCTCAGGAGTCAGGGAGGGCTCGGAGAGAAGTGAAACAGCTGCTGGGGGATGGGCGGGGACAGCCCAGGAGACGGCAGCTTGGTGGAGAGGGAACAGTCACGATAGTAACTCCACAGCAGCAAACAGGGGCAGGGATATGAAGGAAGGGGGTGGAGTTAGAGAACAAGTACCTTTTGGGAGCCAGGGGTTGGCTGGCCACAACACCTGCCCAGCCGGGGAAGGCAGAGAAGGTTGGGAGTGGGGAGGAGTGTCTGAAATGTAGGGCTCTTTTTAAGCCAGAGGCTGCCGAGCATGAGGAGATCAGCCGGGATGGGCTTGTTGGTCTGACTTTCTCCCGGAGAGGAGCTCAGACCTTTTTGCTCCTGCTGATAGGAGAAGGGAGTGAATGAACTTCCCTCCTTTCCCAGCTCTGAGGCCGTGCCCACACCTAGAATTTAGTGCTGGAGGGCGGAAAGGTTGCCTTGGAGAGTTCCTCCCACCAGGAACGCTGACATCATTATTCTCTTTTTCACATATACTACGCTGGCAGTATATGCTGCTTTGGCAGTACAAAAAATTAGCAACAACAACAATAATGTGCTTTTAGGCTGCATTTGTAGAACCAGTTTCTAAGTCACAAGAAGTAACAGTTACACTTTATTCCACACTAGTCGGGTCTCATCTGGAAGGCTATATTTGGTCTGGGTGCTGAGCTTTTAAAAGGATGTAGACAATTTGGAATGGAATGCAGAGGTGATCAGGGGTCTGGAAAACAAGCCCCATAAAGGAAAGTTCAAGGAACTAGTTTATGTTGGGCGGGGGGCATGATAACACTCTTTATATACCTGAAGGGCCATCACAAAGAGGAGGGCAGTACTTGTTCTCTTTTGCTCCGCAGGGCAGGACTAAAAATGTTTTTTGTTTTGGTTTTGGTTTACATTGAGTATTTATTTTAGAGTAATGGGCTTAAGTTACAGAATAATAGGGTTCAGCTGAACATTAGGAGAAGGTTCTTAATGATCAGTGCTGTTTGACAATGGAAGCAATTACCTGGCATCAGGTGGCATATGGGGCTCTCTAGTTGAAGGTCTTCAAGCAGAGGCAAGTGAAAATTATGAACGTTTGCTCTTTCTCAGCATCCAACCTTCCGGGAGAAGGCAGATCTGGCCACTATCACCCATGCCTTAACCATGTCCTGCTTGGATTACTGTAACACACTTTACCATTTAAGGCTGCCCTTCAGAAATTCCATATATTACAAAATGCAGTGGCCAGATTGCTGATGGGAGGATGTGACTGCAGGAGCATGTGACTGCAGTCTTTTGACAGGAGCATGTGACTGCAGTCTTTTTCAAACTGTTTTGGAGTCCAATTTAAGCCTGTTATTGTTAAAGCCCTGCATGGCTTCCATCCCAGGTATATTAAGGACTGCCTGCTTTGTAGGGATGTGCAAATCAATTTGTGGCCAAATTGATTTGACTTGAATCTGGGCAATTTGAGTGATTCAGCCTCAAATCAAATAACTCTTGAGGGTGCTTACCAGATTTGAGGTTGAATCAAATCACCCTTGATTCAAGCTTGAATCAGTTCAGCAATTTGAGCCTCCATTTTGTCCCTAGCAATCTCCATTTTGTCTCCTCTGAGCTCCCTCACTTCCAGGGGTGAATTTTTAGGAATTTTTATGTGTGGATTCTCGGTTGTGAAATGACTTCTTCATGGGAAAGCCCTATGAAGAAGTCATTTCACAAACAAGAATCTGTAACACATAAAAAATTCCTTAAGATTCACCCCTTTGCCCAATTCCTTTGAGGTTTGGATGGCAGTTGGCACCCATGGGGCCCCCTAGACCTTAAAAAGTAGGCCAAATCAATTCAAATTGAATTGACTCAGATTTGGGGACAAACTTGAATCAAATCACAAAAATTGACTCATGCACATCCGTATTGCTTTGCTTCCACAAGTTTCTGCCCACCTGTTTAGAACTTTGGGGAGGCTTTGCACCATGTGCCATTGCTTGCTGAAGCTCATATGACATGCCTGCAGGACATACACACTTTCTCTGTGGTGGCTCCTCAGCTGTGGAATTTCTTCTTTCAAATTTTCAGACTCCTCCTTTTCTCCCAGTTTTTCAGGGGAAACTGAAAACATATCTATGCTTCCAAGCCTTTGGGGCATTTGGATTGTAGCTGCTGCTAGTGATTCTACACTGCTGCTGTTTTGTTGTATTTTCCTCTCTGTGTCTCTCATTCTTATGGTGGATTGTTTTCATTTGTTCTGTCATGTTTTACTACATTGCCTGATTTTTAATCTCTTGTTAGCCACTTGGGGCTGTTAGGTGGCAGGTGGACTATACATTGAAACATTAATTATGTACTATTTATGAAAAGATATTCAATAATTATCACTTACTGGATATAAGTGAGTGCCGCCTTCTTTTTCACTTTATCTCGGCTCAGCATGCCCCATGTCAACATGGGAGTAAGCCATTGTGTTTTGTTGTTTAGTTGTGGGTCAGCCTTTTGTGCATGGAGTTGTCCATAATTAAAAAAGAATATGTATTGAACTGAGGAGGGAGAAGCAGCACAGAGCCAGGGCTGTCCCTAGTGGGGTGCGGGGCTGGGGGCAAATCAGCATGTATGGGACCTCCTTAACATTTCATATCATTACAGAATCATACTGATTGATGACATACAGTGTAAACAGTGTGAGTGAGGTTTTTGGACATGTCCATCCTGCTTGGACGTATCATGCATTTCTAAAGAAATAAAAATAAAAAGCACAACATATGTTTCACAGTTCTCAGACTTTCTGGGTTGCAAATCAACTTCAGCATAGTGCATTCATAAATAAATAAAATATTGTTTGTTCCAGGAGTTCTTGTAATTTTCTGCCATGAAGGCAGAAAATTACACTTATAGGACTTTTTGGATGGGATTTTTAAAAAAACCAACAATTTATCCAATCCACTTCAATTAAATATACATATTCCTCCCACTCTGCCCTACATCTCTGCTCAATACCAAAGCCTTATGCCAAATCATTCCAGGACAGGTGGTCTAAAGGCTGGGGCAGAAAGGGGAGCATTTTACCCTTTTTATGAAGGCAAAGGGCAGGTTCTTCCATATGGGGGGTGGGATGATGGTCTAAGGGGGGGGGGCCTTCAGTTCCAGGCATTTTTGTAATTTTCTGCCATGAAGCAAGCCACTTATAGGACTTTTTGGATGGGAGTTTTTAAATTAAAGAAAAAAATTAAAAACCAACAATTTGTCCAATCCACTTTTATTTAAAGATACATATTCCTCCCACCCGGCCCTACATCTCTGCTCAGTACCAAAGCCCTATGGCAAGCCAATCTCTAAATATTCAAGGGGCGAGGGATAACCACAAAAAGGACAGCAGATCATACCTCCATTACTAAGGCTGAGCTGGGCAGAGGGTCTGCAGTAGGGATGTGCATTTCGTTTCGGATACAAAACATTTTGTGCACAAAACAGGCCATTTCGGCTGTTTTGTAGCCAAAACAAAACACCCAATGCTCAAAACAGAAAATTTTGTAGCCAAAACAAAACATCGCTGTTTTGGATACAAAATGTTTTGTTGTTTCGGCTGTTTTGGAACTCCATTTTGCAGTCGCAAAAAGTCTTCCTCCTTCAGTCTCCATTCTGAGTTTTGACATCTGTTTGAATTTCCAGCCCTTCCAGCTCACAGACTGGCCAGCGAAAGCATGGGCTGATCTGCTGGCAATTGCCTCTTTATTCCTTTTTAGCAAATTTAAGGGTAAATTTTACCCTCATTGGCCAGTGGGGCAGTGTGCATTTACCCTCATTGGCCAGTGGGGCAGTGTGTATTTACCCTCATTGGCCAGTGGGGCAGTGTGCATTTCACTGTTGTGTGTAGATCAATTGTATTTTGGGCGGGGGGGGATGTGCATGTGCATGACCTTTGGAAATCTGCCTGATTTTTTCCCAAAGCTCTGCTGTTGTTGATGTGTGATGTTGATCTTATTTGGGGTGGATTTGGAGCAGAAAGGGGGCTTTGGGGGCAGAAGAGTGGTTCAGGTAGTAGTGCCCCAATGGATGCCTGCTGCCACCCAGATTCCAAATGAATTGGGAAAAGGGCTGATTTTTAAAGAATTTCTGAAGTTGACATGACTTTGGGGCAGATTTGGGGCAGAAAGGGGGGCTGAGGGGCAAAACAGTGGGTTGGGTGGCAGTGCCCCAAGGGCTGCCTGCCACTTGCCCTATTCCAAAGGAATAGGGCAAACGGCTAATTTCTTAGGAATTGTTGAAGTTTACGCTTCTTTAAGGTCCCCCCCCAGGGAATAATGGAGGTTTCAGAAGACCCATAACTCCACCTGGGGGGCACTGGGGTAGCAGGGAGCGAGTGGTGGTGTAGCGCACACAGGGTGCCAACCACCCCCATGGGTTGCTGCGTTCTGTTGTTTCTGAGGTGTTCTGAGTATAGATTCTCTGGTAGCATATGAGATTTTTAACGACAAACCATGATTCCACTATCATATGCTACCAGAGAATCTGAATCTACACTCAAACATCTCGGAAACAACAGAACCCAGTACCCCATGGGTTAGCAACCCATGGGGGTGGTTGGCACCCTATGTGCTCTACACCACCACTTGCTCTGGGCCACCCTGGTGTCCCCCAAGTGCAGTTATGGGGCAGGAATTATGGAGGTCCATCATTCCCTATGGGGAAGAACTTTACAGACGCGCAAACTCCATTATATCTTTAAAAATCAGCCCTCTGCCCAATTTCTTTGAAATAATTCTGGCAGCTTCCTTGCCCCCATTGGGCACTACCACCCTCAACCACTAGTTTTTCCCTGGGGCCATTTTTCAAAATCCAAAATGTTTCGGATTCAGATTTTGCAATTTCAAACAAAGAACAAAATTGAGGTGTTTTGGATTGGCTGATTTCGAACAAAGAACAAAATGGGGGTGTTTCGGATTCAGGCCAAAAGCAAAACAGAAAAAAACACGCACAACCCTAGTCTACAGAGAGCTCTGGTGCTGGACACTGCCTACCTGCCTACTTCCCTGCTTCCTTCCTTCCCTCAGCTTCAGGCTTCAGCGAGGCCTGCATGAATGTCTCTCTGGAATCCCCACCCACCAACCTGAGAGGCAGGAGAGGTGAAACTCTAGCAGCTTGACTGAGAGTCTTTCAAGCTGTACAGAGGCACAAAAGATCAGCTCTGGCTGGGCTGCAGGGAAAAATAAGTGGCTGGGACTGGGGGATAGAGGAGGGCAGGCTGCACTGCAGTGTGCCCAGAGTGGGGCCTGTGCCAGCCTGGGGCTCGGGGCAATTGCCCCAGTCACCCCACCCTAAGGACAGCTCCACAATCTGCTCCACAATCTGCTCCACAGCCGTTGCTCCACATGGGTAGCTTTTTCCACTCAAAATGTGTCCTCTGTAGGGCTCACAGAGATAGAAACCATGCAATGCATGTCAAATTGTCCAGAATAACTGCTTCCTGGATTTGGGAGCATTGACCAAAAGCCAACACATATCTGCCATATTTCAGGAGCTGATATTTGATGCCATTCATGGAGATACTTGGAGAAGAGAAACATGAAGAGCTTGTATGTTATGAACTATAGTCCATAGGCTACAGGATGTTCTCACATTATTTTACCAGCATAAACTCAATAATTTTTAGTCAGCTTTGCATCAACTTTAAAGTGTGGACGCTGTGAGGGGCACAAGCCTGCTTATAGCATATGCCAGTGGGCTTCATTCCCAGGAATAAGGCTCAGTATAAAGGAAGAGAGATCCCTGCAGCAAAGAAAACATCAGGGCCTACAGTCCTACCCCAGAAGTGCTGAAGAAATGTTTCCACCCTCCCACCCTCCCAGAGAAACACTCCTACCATCCAGGTCAAGGTGGAAATACACAAATCACCAGCATGGTGACCTTCCACACTTAAGCAACCTTTTCATCCATAAAAGCAAAATCTCCTTGCTTTGAGACCATGCTTGGAAAGAAATCCTTGTGGACATCTCTTCAACTGACAATGGGAGAAGACAGCAGTAGGAAGTGAGTGTCATACTTGCAACAACTCTCCAGGGGAGAACCCATCCTTCCCATAACCAGAACAGCAGATAACATGGTGTCATGAGCTTGCCAAGCTGGATTAGCCAATCATGAATTTGTGACACAGCAGGTGGTTGACGGCACACTTTACCTTTAGCTGGTTGTAAGAGCGTCTCAGATAAGAGCTTTACTGATAAACAACAGGCAGGGGCATAACTACTATTAGGCAAGGGGAGGCCGCTGCCTGGGGCCCCCCATGCCTCGAGGGCCCCCCCATAGTCACATGACTATATATTGTGAAGTGTGTGTGTGTATATCAGCGAGGGGCCCATTTTAAAATTTTGTCTCTGGGCCCACTCCAGCCTTGTTACGCCCCTGACAACAGGTCTGAGCAACCAGTCACACAACACAGAAACTAATAGTCAGGGCACCAATGTTCCAACTGAAATCCAATAAACTATACCTTCTAGCAGGATTTTGAAGGTCTCAGTTCTAGGGACACAATCCAGCAGACTAGAGTCATGAAGGCTGGTTAGACGTGTTGTCTCCAGCAATCTGCACAGGGCACAAACTGCAGAATTTATAGCCAACTGCCAGGTGCACACAGTCCACCCCCGACAGCTGCTATAGATTCAATCAGTCTCTTGCGGCCTTCTTGCCGATAGCCAGCTGCTGCTTCTCAACTCCATAACCTGCTGTTGACACTTCTCTTGCCTGCGTTCTCGAGGAGACAACTGCCGCTCGACCTCCTGCTCGGACTCCAACTCTTCCGTCCGAAGGCCACACTGATTCTCTTGGCTCCTCCTGCAGCAACTGCTCACTCTGGCCCATCTCGGATGCTTCCCCTCTTGGATCATGAACCTGACTCTCCTTAGACGTCTCCCTGCTTCCCCATAAGTCCACTGCCCCCCTTCTTCTTCAGAGTCCTCAGGTGGGGGCATAACACACGGGCCCAGACTTAAGTCAGGATCTGTAGTACTAAATCTGAGCCATCTCTTTGGGCCTAAATTACACATTCAGTGAGGGGTTTGGCCTGAATGACTAGCCCAACCATATTAGGAATGAAAGCAGTGAAGTAAACAGGTGCTGCCTGAATGGTGCCCAGCACCCACTCTTTGCATGCAGAGCAATTCTTTTCCATTAATAATTTATTATATCATTTTCTGTTATGTTCTTGAATGAACAAATGAATGAATGAATGAATGAATGAATGAACAAATAGCACTTCAACTAGGGAAGCCGCCCCCCCCCAATCCCTACCAAACTCATGCAAAAAATAATAATACAAAAATGTGAGCTGTGGGGGGCGGGGTTAAAGTGAAAAGAGGAAAGGGGAGGGAAAAGAAGAAAAAGAGCGAAAATAAAAGGGAGAGGGGAACAAAAAAAACCCCCAGAAGAATGTGCTCATGAGTCCCAAACAGCTGTGCAAAATCTTTTAGCATTTATACTTAAATATAAAGAAAGATATCAGTGGGAATAGTAATCAATGTATTTGAATATGGGGTTTATGGAATTGTTTTAACTACTTAGAAGTGAGGTGCAAGGATCATCTGTGGACCATGAGGAGGCCATGCCAGATTTCCAGGTTCCTGGCACTTGAGTCCAAAAACTCACAATGAACAAATATAGGTTGCTTCAAACATGCAGTAATAGTATGTGGTACAGTCTTTACTGGGTTATACCACTTCAGATTGCAAAAGGGTCAATGCTTCCTCATGTTAAAATACTTTCTAAACTGTGGCCAACATCCTGACTAAGCATGTGGCCGTTCACTAAGAAGAAGCATCCCCACTCTGGACAGGTTCCTTATCTCCACAAGGAAAGTGATTTTTACTTATCTCTCCTTTCTCCAGAGGTGCCCTGTACCACCTGTAAATGTGTCCCTGAGGGCTGAGTGACCCTCAGGGACATATTTCCATGTGGTGCATGGCACTACTAGGGGAAGGAGAAGCATTTAGACCCCCCAACACACAACACACACTAAGCGCTACAGAGCTAAGGAATCTTTCCACAGTGGGGACATTTCCCCACACAGCTGCATGCTTAGTTAGGATGTCAACCACAGAAAAGCTGAACATCAGACAAAAGAATGTTTCTCCTTGACTTACTGACTTTTCATATGTCAGTTTCCATAGGATATTTTTCCACAGGATATTCTTGTTCATGGGGGAGAATTCACATGTGATTTCCACACCTGCAACTCAATTTAGTCTAGAAAAGACTTACCATGTGCTATTTGGGCATGTCTGAACCACCATTAATGCCTACTGATAGAAACTGAACTTATTTCTATGCAGGATCTTTAGGGTGAGAGGATGCTCACTTTTAAAATGCATCTTCAGCCATTAGGTTCTTCAAAAGTTTATCCCAAGCAAACAGCCCAGCAATACTTTGCACACTGTGTGTTTGAAAAGGTCACATATTTACAGGTTTTTTTCCTCCACAACATCAAAAGAGTATACACACATACCCCGGAACTCCATGCTGCCAGATCCCAGCTAACGTCATCCCTAGTTAATTAATTCCTGCTTAATAACTAGAAACAATGTTGTAGCCGCCCTCCTGGTGTCAGAAAAATGATACATGTGTTAATATCCTGGACCTTTTAAGCTCAGGGAAGCATATAGATCGAGTAGAAGAGTCATTAGTTGCTTCTAATTAACTGCTCGTGCTCTCTCTTTTATCCTGTTATTTTCCTAGGTCTTTCTCAATATTTATATCAATGCTAGGTGGGCAAATCATCTCAGCAATATCCTGTAGTAGTTCTTCCTGGAAGCCGGATCAGTATGTTTGTCATGGCTTCTCTTTCAATAGTACCAAAGGTACATCAAACTATGCTTTCAAAATAATGTCAGGTACTCATGTTTGCAGTCCTCATCTTCATCAGCATTTCTTTTGACTTACACATTTTTCCATGTATTGAACAGATCATTTGAAAGCTGGTATAGGATAGTTAAGACTGTAAGCTATTCATTCAAACCTTGCTTTCTGTATTAGCTTGTTAGGGTCTTTGCCAAGCTGCTACAGTAAATGGGCTTTTGACCCATACTTGGGAGGATCTAGAGTATGCTTAACTGGCCTGGGTAGGGGGCATAGGCTTGGGATGTGTGGAGAAATGCTAGAAACTGGAAAGCATCTTGATTTGCACAGAAGAAAGCACCTGTAAAGCTGGGCCTCTGGTCTGAGACGGCACATGATGCAATCTCCAGCCTTGCTGAAGCAGAGGAGGTCTGGTATTTGTCAATACCTGGGTCATCTGGGAACCCTATGGACATTGCTGTGGTGTTTTTGGCTAATCCATTCCTTGATCCAGCCCAGCTTTTGATTGTGGCAACCTAAGCACATGATTAGGCCTCAGTTATAGCTGGACTGGGATACTGGTGCTTGGACAGGTGGCCCTGCTGCTGCTTCTGCAGAGTACAAGGGCAGTGTGGTGTTTTTGGTCAATCCATTCCTTGAGCCAGGCCAGCTTTTGAATGGGGATTTAGTTACTTGTATTCCAGTCCTGGAGTAGAGGTGGGGTTAACAAACAGACAGCAGCAAGAGGACCAAAAATGCAGGCTGTACTTGCCTCTTCTGCTCAATGTGAGTTAATGTAAGCTGTTGCTGACTTCTACGTCATGCCCAGCTACAGGCAGCCTCTTCTAATGCTCACTCTATTTGTGTAAACAAAACAAAGATATCATCTGTTTGCCGTGACTCTCCTTCCAAAGTTAACCAGAATCCAAGATGTGCTGGAACTTCTTATTAGGAATGTGTCAAAACACGATTCAGCTGTCTGAATTGCTGGTACCTCCCTTTAAATTCAAGGGCTTACACTGCCCCTTTAAGGCAGAGGAGAGCAAGTTCTCCTCTGCTCACCACCATTGCAGCCATCCCGGGGCTCTCCCGCCCCCAGCTATGCCCACTTTCCAGCAAGGCATCTCCTAGATGCCCTTGT
The DNA here is from genome assembly GCF_027244095.1 of Hemicordylus capensis. Lineage (NCBI taxonomy): Eukaryota > Metazoa > Chordata > Lepidosauria > Squamata > Cordylidae > Hemicordylus > Hemicordylus capensis. The sequence goes on along the minus strand of NC_069659.1, from coordinate 189,503,757 downwards.
ATGGTGCCAGCCCAGCATGCACATGGCCTCTGTGCATGTGTGGTGGCCATTTTGTGACCAGCATGTTGCCTTGGGTTGTAATTTACAGCAAAGGCACAATATACATTTATTAATAAATACATGTCAATGCAACTGCTGCAATCATCTCCAGTCCTGTAGCTCATTGCTATGTTATCACTGTAGAAAAATCCACAGGCCAGGATGACAACTTGCATCATTTGGGTGGAGGGTGGGGGGCAGATGATGGCCAGAGACTCACCAGTAGTGGTGAGAAGTTTATACGCAAGCAAAGGAATGACCAGTGCTGAGAGGAGCATTGAGGGAAGGGGGGGCTAGGGCAGGTGTCAGTGGTGGGTGCTCAGGGCACCGGGGCCAAGCATCTGTCTAAGGGAGACTCATGCTGATGTCCGGTTTTTTAAAATGTATGCTGCCACTAGCCACCTTCACTTTTTCATTGTGAGCTGAAGAGGTGGGATCTAAATATTTTAGTACATAAGCAAACATTATGAGTAAATGAACAAATGTTATAACTTTACATTCCAGTTCATGAAGATAATTGGTTGGGACCCATGCAGTAGGTCTCTGAAGTCAGAACAATTTGTCCAGTTCCTCATCAGTCAGTTGCATGGTGAAGCTGGGAGAGCTACAGGGCCAAGCAGAGGCAGTTTTACCCCTGGACTTTGGGGCTGAAGTTCAGGGCCTCCACAGCCCCTGGGGACCCCCAAATAATCTTTAGTCTGTCTCAGCTAGTGTGATTGCCCGGCCAAGCAAAATGATGCTTAATTTTCAGGCGAGGGGGGCCTCCAGGGGCCTTTAGGTCCAGGCTCCAAAATTATGTAGGTGCACCTCCGGGGCCAAGGGTGGCTGCATGCAGGCCATCAAACCTCTGCTTCTGTGCTAGGTAGCCATTAAAGCCAAGTGGGAAGGAAACAGATGGGAGAATGACTTCCAGAGAGTGGGGAAACTGTGGAAGTCACTTCTGACCTCTGCTTTGGAAAAAAGAGCAGAGGTCCTTCCCCCTTCTGTTCTGTCTACATTTCCCAGAAGGAAAGTGAAAGCATCCAGCATTACTTACCCAGCTAGCCCCACAACATCTGATAATCTTGCCAAAGCTCCGAATGCAGTGAAGAGCAGCAGGGACATTCCTTCAGCTAACTGAACCAGTCAGTACTTTAGAACCTCCTTGTAGACAATAGTACAAGTTCTTTAAAACTATAGTGGTGTTCCCCCCCCACCTCAGCACCTAGGGCCAATTTC